>NC_132785.1:83445118-84074118 GCF_048418805.1 Vulpes vulpes | reverse complement strand
AATTAGAGGCTATTAAAAAGGTACTCTTATGTAACCTTGAATAATTACTATTTATACCAATGCAGGTGACAACAGCCAGGGGAGAGTGAGTTTAACTTAGGGATTCCAAATGCAAAAGAGAGCAGTTAGAGACTATGAAGGAGAGAAGTTGTCGGTCTACTGTGTGAGTGGAGAAGGGGTGATATTGAGTTCTGAGGTGGTATTGAGTAGGGTTTGTATTGAGTTCTGAGGTAGAGGATGAAGGAAAATAAGTCAGCAACATTTTGTGCAATAGCTACAACAAATCAGAGAAAAATCAAAGTGCAACATATCTAGTTCTCCCTGATAAGAAGTGTACTGGGGGAGAGGGGTGCAGTTTGAGAAGATGACCTTGGAGATAATGAGTGCTCAAACAATGTAATAATGGCCTTCTGCCTAGAAACTTGCATACAAATAATTTGAAGACACAGTAAAGTAAACCCATCTCTTCCAAATGCCTTAATCCTTAAGTACCTGAGTCAAGAATGAAGATGCATATGATCACTAGAAGACTTCAAGTCTAAGAAAAGATTCAAAGTGGCAATAGTTTATTAATCAATGCCTAAATAATAAAGTAGTTACTATTTAAAAATTGCCTACCAGGTACGTGGCAGTGTCTCAGATAATACAACCAGTATACAAATTTCTCATATTTATAATGAGGGTTGAAGAAATAAGCAACCTTCCTAGGGTCCATACAACTAAGAAGAAGGCAGAAATTTGAACCCAGATTTGGCTCCAAAATGCAAGCTCTTTCCATTCTTCAGCAAAACAGTGGAAGGATTACTTTGGTATCTCATAGCTGCCCTTCCATTCTCCTTAAAGGCCAAAATGGTAATGCACTATAAACAAGTCAGCACCCTGCAGCCACATAGACTAACTCTGTAGTAGGCTCAGGGTTTGGTGCCCTAGCTAACTGCACATAGCAGTTTCAACCCGCAGTATTTGTAGCAGATAATCAAAAAGAGATCACATCAATGACAGTTTAAAAATCCAGTTAAAATTTAGGCTTTTGACTATGATATATGTCACTACTTTTGATCTCCAAACCATTTCCTTAGAGTTCTAATTAAATGAGTAGGATAGATAATCCAAATCCACATTTGAGATCTATGATTTTTACTTATACTTAGAGATTTGATTGCAAAAATTTAATTTTCCTTAGTGACAAAAGTTCAAATTTTAATTCACAAAGGAAAAACTTGAACTGGAAGCTTGACTTCCAAAGATATGACAAAGAAAACTCTGTCCGCAGGAGAGCTACAAACAATTCTCCAAGCACCTTTCAAACTCTTCATTTAATTAACAGAGATGATTTCTTCCCCATAAAGAGATAGAAACACTGCCATTTCTTCTGTCTGGGTTTCTCTACAACTGGATACCCTGGGGTTTCAGCTCAGGACTTTGAAAGTAGGCCGGTGTTAATAACCTCCAAAGCCTGCCGGGTTGATTAGCAGAAGAAATGTGGTTACAAGAATATCTCTAAAGGGCCAAGCCATGTGAGAGGAGCCATCAATGTTCAGAATATGCAGAATCAGAAAGTCTAAAAATTTCCTGTGTAAGGGGCTCTAACATCACAGATGAATTTTTTCTGTCACAAAATGTGAAAAATGACCTTGGAAGCTTTATTTACTATGAAGAAAATTGGATGTTTGTTCATCTATCCTATTTCTTTCTCAATGTTTCTATCTTTCTTTCTTTAAATAATCCCATCCCTAAAAAAAATCCCATCCCTGCTTATTATTAATTGTCTTACAAGATTATCATAATTTCTTTTTTAAGACTTTCCCATTCCTGGTTCCCACAGATCCTGATTTTTACTGCCTCTTTATGAGAACATTTGTCCATGCATTTTTAATATTTCTGAATCTCCTGTCCTGTCTTCCTTGACTACAATAAGGGGAATTGGCGACTAAACAGGCATAGCAAAAATATGCCCCTTAGGATACAAAATTACCAGACAGAACCTATCTACCACCACCTCCCCAAATGCTACCTTCCAAGCCATGTTTCTGTCTCCAAGATTGTCCTGAAACTGTCTCAAGTACTTTGAGGCCAGAACAAAGTGCAGCACACCAGAATTAGAATGCATCACAACCAAAGCATTCAGGCAAGCTGATTTTTCTGGGAGTATTCTGACAGCTGGCTAACGAGGATCTGGAACTCCTGGGACTCTTGCACACTGCCTGGCCAGGCAGCTGAACCACATCAAAGTGTCCTGAACATAGGCTTTTTCTTTCTGCTAGTCCTTTTTCTCTCTGTTGTTCTGTCTTTCTGGTCAAATTCATTGCACTACACTTTATTCCAAAGTTATCACACTGAGCGTATGGGCTAAGTCACAAATCATTCTTATTCAATATTTTCTTTGGTTGTTTGAGAATGAACAACACACACACAGACACAGACACACATACACTAAAGGAATGTCAGAAAGAACTGTAAATGAAATGGTGTCTGTTGAATCATGTGGGCTTTGTCTAACTTGACCAAGAATGGGACAGTAATTCAGCAACTTTTTAAAAAAATCTAGTTTTATGTTGAATATCTTCTGGAACTCCAGTGAAATTCTGGGAAGTATGGAAGCCTTAAATAGGAAACTTTAAAAGAACAGAAATATTCTACTTTTTGACAAAACACCAAGTATCCAAAACAGAATAACCTACATCTAATATATGATAAGTGTAGGGAAGAGCAACTCTTTAAAATATTTTTAGAGAAAGTTTCATTCTGGCTCATTCTGCCTCTCCTTTTCTGGTATGATTACTTTTAAACATATGGGGAGACCCATTTTATCACTATCGTCTTGCCCTGAATATAAGATTTGGGGGAGTAGAAACACGAGCTTGCATCAAATCTGTGCTCCCATTAAATTCTTCTTTTTTTCCTTCTATCATCATCATCATCATCATCATCATTTTTAGCATTATTCAAAGAATTTTTTTGTTAAACATAGTTGCTTTATATATCCATTTGGAGCCTTATATTTTTCCTTTTAATACATTACAAAGCTTTTTGTGTGTGTGTGTGTGTATAGTTGATGCACAATGTTATATTAGTTTCAGGTGACAATATAGTAGTTCCACATTATGCTATGCTCACCACACGTGCAGCTACCATCTGGCACCATACAACATTATTAAAATATTATTGACTGAATTCCTTCTGCCATGCCTTTGTTGTGCCCAAGATTGCGAATCTGAGAAACCACCAAGGAGCCGACAACGATGCAAACACACGAGGGTTTATTTACAAGCTCGAGCTTGGGTCCAAGTATACCCGACACAGCGGAGCAGGGACTTGGACCCCGAGGTGGATTTCAGCTTAGTTTTATGGGCTGGTCTAGGGGACCTCCAGAAGGGGTGGGGAATTTCTCAAGTTCTGTTTACATTCTGATATGGAGCTTTCAAGGGCATTGAGCTCTGTTCTCTTTCGGATATGGGGCTTTCTGCCACTGGTTTGGGCTCTGTTCACATCCTAATATGGGGCATCCTAGGGCATCAAGCTGTAAGCTGTTTTTTTCCTGTAACTGAAGTAATGAACATTTCAGCTCTTATTCACAGGGGCCTGCGATGGGTGTACCTGTGTTAACACTGAACTTAAAGTGGAATTGCCTTAATTTTCTCAGCCTTCACACCTTTTATTCCTGTGACACTCATTCCTAGCCTGTATCTCCCACACCCTTTCACTCATTTTGTCCATTGGATTCCAATGCACTTTAAATCTCTTTGGTACAGTTTTATGTAGTTGAACTTTTTTGTTATTATTTTAACGTTGTCAAAACCAGATTTTTTATTGATCAATTTATGTGGTAGGTTTAGATGTTAAGTCATCTAAAATCCTCAGTTATTAAAAGGAAGTAAATATAGTTCTGTAGATGTAGATTCCAATTTCAGTTTTGGTACTGCACTTCCAAAATTCATATCAAAACTGGAATGGGCCCCATGATATAAAGTGAATGACATAACCATATCCACTTTGATTGGTTAGAACTATAGCACTATTGAGATTCCCATACCCTGACCTTCACATATAATTTCTAACATACACTTTGATTTTAATCGTAAGGCTGTCCATGATTTTAAAACATCCTTTTTATTTTTAAAAGTCATTTAAAATTCCAGATACATTATATTCTATATTACTTTTAAAATTCCATTAAATTGCAAAAGAGTCATGCAAATTGCACATTAGTTCATTCTATAAAATGATAAAGGTCTTTTCTCTTTTTAAAAAGTCCTTTCCATAGTGAAAACAATTGTATACTTCTATTTTTGTTGCCTCTGTTAAGGTTTTACTATGAATTTTTAAAGAGTAATTTAAATCATAAATACAGCCCATGTATTCAGACATAAAGTGATAAACAAAACAAAACAAAAAACAATGAGCCATTGCAACACTTTGATTTGATCAATATGGGTTAATACATGATCAAAAACTACTACTGAATACAGGCTATTTTCCAAGGAATTGCAAAAATTGTGAGCCTTTTTCATTTTCAGAGATTTGATAAGAAGAAATTGATTTTTCCAAGAATCATCATTTCCTTCCACCTAAATATATCTCCTACACACAAAAGGCAAAAAAGCAGGTTAACCCACTCTTGCCCAATAGGTTTTGCTGTAAAAGTGAAAAGAATTTTAACTGAAAAATGCCATGCTCTCATGTTCTAAAGAATTATTTTATTTCTACTATGAAAGCAAGTGGGGGAGAAGGACTTAACCCGACATCCCCTTACACAATATTTCATATCCCATCTCACTCAGAATAAAACCCAAAATCTTTTTCATGGCCTACAAGGTCTTATGTGATCTGCCTTCATCCCACCTCAGTTATCCATCTTTCTCTCTAACCAATTCCCCTTTCTCCCTCTTCTCTTGCCAAGCTTTCTCCATGTTATTTTCTATACCAAAGCACATCCCTATCTTGGGGCCTTTGTACTACTATATACCCTGAACCACTTGCTTCAGTCCATCTGTTCATTCACCTCTCTGTTCAACATTACTTCAGAGAAGTCAGTCATTCTCCCTAAAATCTCCCACCTTTTTACCTCAACACGCTCTATTCTCTACTATTGTACACAGTAAGTGCTCCAATATTTGACATGTCTGAATGAGTACCACAATAAAACACTGTAGCACAGATTAAAGAACTCTTTCTTTCCAAAGCATCTTTAGGGCAAACCTTAATCAGGGTCTGGAAGGATGAGTAGAAATCCAGTAGGCACAAAATAGCATGCACTTGTACAAAATGACCAGTGGTTCAGGCAACTGACACACAAAATATATGGGGGTGAGCAGTTGGGGATGATGCTCTCCTTGAAAAGGAGAAAAACTGGGAGTTTTTAAATCCTGAAGAAAAGCTGTTATGGAACAAGATCAGGTCTTTTGGAAAGGCCTCACAGACGAAAGTAATGGAGGGCATATTTAGGGCACATAAGAATAGGGTACAGGCAACAATTTAGTAGGCTAACCTGATACTCTAAGTGAGACATTATGTGAGTTTGAATTCAGACTGTGGGATGCTAATAAGAGGAAGGCTTTTACTCATTTAAAAAATCAGCAGTGATTACTAATCTATATAAATAACACTTGTAGTCAAATACCATTTTAGAATAATTTTCTTTCTTTATATTAGTAAATTTGTTGAGCAGGTGCAATGTGGAGGAAAAAAAAGAGAAATAAATACAGAAAAAAAATATCTAGTTCATTGGACAATTTAGTACATTCCCTAAGAGACAGCATATGAATTGTGATGGTCTCACCAGGTGCTGCTGCACCTTGAAATTGCAACCAGTGAAATACACACTATAATGTTTCTAGAGCTTTTGGATTCCCATGAGACAAATGGATTTGAAAAGGCTTGCAGGTTATACATGGAAAATAATTGTAAGTAGTATATAGGGAATCTGATGAGTAGGAAAGGCTGTTCACAGCAAGATTAATACACAGTATTAAACTCAAATCAATAAAATTCTCTCTGGACTCAAGCACTATCTGGTTTTCATTCAGGTGGTAAAACTGAAAGATGAAACAAACCATTCCATCACTTCACCAGATAGTGATACAGAATTATAGCCCAGAGATGGAATTTTTAAAATATTAGAAACTTCTCTTATGCTCAAAATAGCTTCAGATCAAATAGGATTGTACCCAAATACACTATTTTTTTTGTATAGAGAAAAGCAAAAGGATTTTTTTTTGCCTTATCTTCTATTACATCAAAACTATTCTGTTAATGGATTTAAATTATAGTCAGAACACACTGACCACATTTGCCAGTATTAATATATTGCTTCCCAACTTCAAACCCCCTTTGTCTTCCCTGTGCAGACTAGACTTCTATTTTGCGAGTTGGCTCACTATTAGCTATGGCCATTCCAGAGTCCTGGAGGGACACTGACAACTCCAAGTGGGAAACAGGACTTGCAGGACCCCAGTGGCTACTGGTTTTCCTGGAAATTCAGGAATAAAGGCCCATCAACAAAAACCACCATAAAAATGGTGGCTCTCAGTTTTCAAGGCAAGCTCCTTCATCACCATAGTGGTAAACAGCCCTATCCAGTGGCAACCCTACTTTCTCCTTAAAGCTCTGAATCTCAGCCTTGCAGGACCTTCTCCTCAGTTCCTTCCTTGTTAACATGCCCCCCAGCTCTGAGGGTAGTAGTCGCTCCCTAAAAATGCCACCTCTATAGATGTTACTGTTCTTTTTTATCTCTTTTAATAGTGACCCACCTTTTATCTCATAAAAAAATTCATTATATCAAATTTCCCTTGATCAAATGACTGGTGTGGTTTCTGGCTCCTGACTAGATCCTGCCTGATGTATTATATGTTTGGCAATATGCCACATGGATACTTATCATCCCCCTTAATATTACCAGAAGTTGGGAAACTAAAACACAAATTCAGCCAAAAGATATCTGAGAAATTTGAATATGAACTCTCATTAATCCATCAATCCACTTACAATAACTTATCCTAGAAAAATAATTGGATAAGTGTCCAAAAATTAGTACGTAAGAATGTTTTCATCAAAGTTGAAAAGATCAGAAAGACTAAAACTAATTAATATTAAAAAGAAGATTTATTAAAGGATACCTCAATGTCACAGAAGCCAAGCACTATAAATGAGTATAGCTAAACAGGATTCAATAACTGGAGAGTTACCAGAACCAGGACAATGAGTTTCTCCATTTGTTTCATAAAAGACACATCATCCATCCCTACAATTTGTGTTCCTACGACCTTAATTTGCCCTCTCCCTTCTTTATTTCCATATGACTGTGATATGCTATATTGCTCACTTAAAATGTCAATTGCTTATTGTCTCTCATCTCCAGAATGTACACTCTATAAAAACAAGAGATCATTGTTTTATTTTTTATTGTATCCCAAGCAGTTAGAACAGTGAGTGGCACATAGTAGGTGCTCTGTATGTCTACTGTATTTTTTTTTCTCTCTCAATAGACTTGTTATTTCTTTGTAAACTTCAAGTTGCATATGGTCAAATATGGTCAACTACAACCCCCAACTTATATTATCAGTGACTAGCACAGTTTATTAGTTCATAATTCCTAATTGTTAAGGAGGAAATGTGGTTATTACTACTCATCTCATCACTTTGGGTTAAGCTGCTTTATAAAACCCCAATTTAATATCCTTGTTGTGGGGGGAGGGGTTGGTGTAATGTCTTATTTCACTGCCTATTCAAAAATTTCTAAAGATATATCATTGGGTCAGGAAATGTCCTGCATCTCTAATACAAAAGTAATTATTTCTTATAGCATTATTTTCAGTGACTATTCAGTAGCATTATTTTTTATGTAAAAGTAGAAACTAAGGGTCCATTAACTTATATCCATACATCAAAAGTAATGACATAGTCTATATTGATTCACACGAAAATAAATTCATCATATATATCATAAAATAGAACAAGAACTAAGATTTCAAGTCTATATTTTATGCTTAGAAAATTCAGGAAGGTTATTGACCAAAGTGTGACATTAGCTAGTTCTGAGTTATAAGTCAATTTTATTTTCTTTTAATTTTTAAAAGATTTATTTGTTTATTTGGGAGAGAGAGAGAGTGATGAGTAAGGGGAGGAACAGAGGGAGAGAATCTTCAAGCAGACTCCCCACTATGTGTGGAGTCTGAGGTGGGATTCCATCACATAACCCATGAGATCATGACCTGAACCAAAACCAAGAGTTGGATGCTAACCAACTGAGCCATCTAGACACCCCTCTTTTAATTCTTAAATAGTTTTTCACAATAAACATATTTCTTTTATTACAACACTTCTATTACACAAAGTTGCTTAGATTCTATAGGAGAAATACAAGATGAAAGAATTAAATCTATCAAAAAAAAAAAGAGTTGATGAAAAGGCCATCACTAGCTAGATAATAATGACTAGTAACATAAAGATTAAATAGGGTTAATCACAATCACATAACATTTGTGCTTCAACAATGATACAAATTGCAATGAGGTAAAATCTGTCAACTACATTCAAATTCATGAATTCATAATAATATTTTAAGCATTGGTCACCTTCTAATTATGATAGAGAACTGTACCAGTAGGTAATCAAATGGGAGATAAAGGGAAGTTTTTCTTTATTAAAATATTTCTTTATAAAAAAATATTCTAATTAATAAATGAAAAAAAGAAATGGTAAAATTAGAAAACATCATTTATAAATGCCAATTAATGATTTATATAGGCATTCAACATTAATGGTTGCTAAAATCACAAAAAGAGAGAAAAGTAGGCTCGTACTTCCTATAATCATACCAAATCCTATTACAGATTTGTCAAAAGAATCAAACCTAAGTCAGATCCACCCTCTGGATTTAGTAGACAATGTACAAAAAATATCCATGACAAA
Organism: Vulpes vulpes; assembly: GCF_048418805.1. Classification (NCBI taxonomy): domain Eukaryota; kingdom Metazoa; phylum Chordata; class Mammalia; order Carnivora; family Canidae; genus Vulpes; species Vulpes vulpes. Next base: position 84,065,208 of record NC_132785.1, on the reverse strand, counting down.
TAAATATATTGAACTCTACAACAAGGATAGCACCATTAAAATCCAGACAGTGGGAAATTCTACGTATCAAATTTCCCAGGTTTTTAACAGATATATTGCAAAGAAACAAAAGGAGTGGAAGAGGATCATAGAGATTTTTTAGACTTAAAATTATGTCAGATTTTCAAAACTATAAACTAAGTTCTAGTGTCCAATGATACATGTTTAGTGACAAAACTATGAAAAGAAAAATGCAAGGAAGTCATTGCCATACAAGTCAGGACAATGGCAGGAGAAAAGTGCTATAATTGGATTGGTGTAAATAGAAGGGGCTTCTTGGGTAGCTGGGAAATTTCTATTTCTTGACCTGGGTGATGCTTACCCTATAACAATTCATTAAGCCATACATTTGACTGAGGTGATTTTCTGTATCTGTGTTTTATTTTACAATAAACATGGTTTAAAATGTAAGCAGAGTTAACATAAAGTAGGATTCAATAAAGTTTAACCTCCTTTGTTTAGGCAAGGAAGCTGCAGTATGGAAAAAGTGAAAGTCAAGCAACCTCTAAAATAACAAGCTAGTACAGTACCTCTTTCCAAAATCTATAACTTATCTATTTATGCATGGGGTATAGCTCATGGGAGACTAAGAGGGAAATGATCCTTCCCAGTCAGATTTTAGAGGATAGTTTGTCAGCCTATCTTATATTTCCTAGATAACAGATGTAACTATGCATAAGTGAAAATTAAAATATCAATAATATTGGAGATACATATTAGCTGGGTCATCATTCATGGGTTTCCAAAGCAGCAAAATCATCCATAATTTCTAACAAAGGAAATAGCCCAGTTCATTCTCTAGACAACCATCTTGAGAATCTCAAAACAATATTTCCAACGTGCAGAATAATACAAAGTATATGAATTATAAATTATTATAAATCATTTATCCTGAGTGTCCAAGAATCCAAATTTATCTTTTAATTGTTTCATCTTCTCTTTTCAAATCTCAGTTTTTTTCTCCCTCGTGACACTCTTCTCTATCTCCCATTGACCACCACCTCAAACTTAGATGCCGAAAAAAAAAATAGGTTTAAATTGAGTAGGAGAGGGGAACAGAGAAGGAACACATGGCAGGTGCATGTTCAGAAGCAGAAGTGTGGCACAAATTAAAGTATGTTTTTAAAAATATTATCTTTCCAAAGTTGTGATGAATGCACTGGGGAAAGAAGGAAGCAAGGGAGACAGATGCATGAGGAACCAATGCAGAGGACAGTCCAAACTGGGCCAAAGACCTGGTTTCTTAAAGCAAGATATGATCACAAAATCACAAAAAGAGAGAAAAGATTATCAGCTTTATCAGATTATCAGCTACTCTCCAGACCCATGTTTCTAAATATTTTGATACCGATGAAGCCATTCGAGAGAGAAGAGGATCCTTTTCAATCTAGTATGTGCTAACATAAGGGATGTTTAACCAGCCTGCACAGCTTTCTCAGGCATGTGCAAAATTTGAAAGGCAAATTTGCATCTCTGTGAATGATACGTTGTACCCTGAAAGGAGATATAATGTTAAACACTTGATACTAAAACTAATCTAATCATAATGTTTCTTTAATGATTCAGAGGCTCTTCAATATGTAGCAATAACTAAAACTTACCATTATAAAAATCAATTATCATTGCATGTGTGATTTAGAGAAATGCTATTTGAGACTTCTGGTAATGAGAATTCTGAATAAACAACTGTACGCTAAAAATGCTTTAGTGGGTTTCCTTTTACCATCTTGCCTTTTTCTCCAGTCAAAATTAAAATACTTACTGAGACTATAAGTCTTCCAGAGCAAGTAAAATGACACTAAAGAAGCCTAACAACATTTTCCAAATCTAGGACACATGCTGTTTTTAAAATATATTTGGTCATAAATAAATATATTGAGCACATTAATAAATGCCCCTTTCAAAAGCTCTTCACTCACAAGGACTTTAAATCACTGTTCAGAAAATAAAGGACTATTGGGAATTTGAAAAGTAAGCATAATTCAGCCCTCTCTGAGTTATTCTGCATTTTTTCAAGGTTAGTTGTTCTTATAAAACATATATAAATATGCATATCTTGTCTCTGAGTCAGGCTTATTTCAATGTCCTGAAGCAAAAGAAAATAGGAAAGTCATAAGAGACTTTCAGATACCAGAGCCTGAATGAAACTTGAATACCATCTATAAGCTTGTGCCATTAAATGTTTTAATATTTTTTTAATGCATGGGCTGCATTTATATCTGGCTGCAAGGCATTTATATTGGCTGGAAGGCTTGACAGTAGCCTGAGCAAGCTGTTTTCAATGAGCATTGTGGTTAACCTACTTATATGTAAAAGATGAATCCCATTGGCTTCACAAGGCTTGAAGAAACAAAGTGTTTTTATGTGGAAGACTAAACAAATACAATCCTGTTCTTCCCACATTAATAGTGCAGAATTCAACTGGCTATTATCTAGGACAATTTTTTCTTTATGAATCTACTTTTTAGTTCATGAAAATATTTAGTGTCCCCTCCCCCAAATAGCATGGAAATAAAAAAGCAAAAAGTTTGTTTTCAAAGCAAAAAACAAACCAAACAAAAAACCCTATACAACCAATTACCACATTTAGATGACTTATCCTATTCAAGAAAGACATGGGCTCATTAATTTAAATAATTTTCCCTTTAATTTCAGTGTTTTTTTTAATTATTGATTTAGCAGTCACTGAGATTAAAACTGAAATTCTGTTTCCTCATATTTTAATAAGCTAAATGATTTTGTTACTTATTATTTTTAAGCCAAGTTTCCTAAACTACAGAGAGGAGGGGAAAAAAAACACACAGAGAGAGAATGGGGGGTGGAGGGAGAGAGAGAGAGAAAGTGTGATGAAAACCCTTCTTACAGTGACATGGAAGATAGGCCGAATTCAAAAGCTTTATCAGATAGGATAAAGCAAAGACATTATTTGCTACACTAACTATTGTAAGTGCTCAGATACCAAGATCTATCTTTAAAGTACTACTATTTAGTCTTCTGACATTCCACGCTGAAAATTGCTATAATATCCAAGAGATCTATACTACACACAGACTAGTAAACAGGATACTAACAGGATAATTACCCAACTGCATGTAAGTCACTGTAGCTACAATTTCCAAGCCAATGAAAACAATAAAAAAAAGAAGGCTTCTCATGATTTGGTACATTACCACATTACTCTAAGGACTCGCCCCTATACTAATGTGGCAGAAACACTACTGCAGCCCAGAACATTATATGTCCAAAACATGCATTACTTCCTTTCTCCACAAAATACTAAGCAATCTCTCATATTGCAGTCAGTGTGTAATACAGGATGGAATAACTTCAACTGTTAACTTCAAATAAGAGGCTGAATGGCAATCTTAAAATTTTTCTGGAATAGCCAAATTTGATGTTCCAAAATGAGCCCACCAGTCTCCTCTAAATGCACCCATTACAAAAAGGTGTAACATAACTTTTAAACATTTTTTCACACTAATTCAACAATATTCATGCTATATGCAATGCCTTCTGCCAAGCACTATGAGATACTAATAAGAAAGTAACATCTTTAAAAGTTAGAGTGGGAGGTCAGAGTGTACTAACCAGAAGGCAAATGATAAAGAGAAATAATTTCACTTCAATTCCTTCCAATAAACAATGACATAGCAAATTAAAGAATTCATAATAATGAGTTCTAAAATATCACCACTTATTTATCAAATTTTTCATTTACAAATTTAAAAAAGTATTCTCCAAATGAGAAGTAAAGAAAACTATTGTATGTGCTAAATCGGATAAATTTTTCAAACCACCACTATTTAGAAATGTAATGTGAACTCACTTCATGAAATGTCTAAACCAGTTGGTAAGTTACTGGGTCCAAAAAAAAAAAAAAAAAAAAAAAGTCTCTAGACTTTTAAGTCCAAACAAATGTTTCTAGAATATTTTTCTTGAGACTATATTTGAACTATAGTACATGTATGCTTTTAATTAGAAATTATTGTCATAGCAAAATCATCTATATCAAAAAGGAATATTAAATGTCCATTTATCCAATAAGCCCTGGAAATTATTAGGAATAAGAATTTGGCAAAAGCCAAAGGATACAAATTAGGGGCAAAGGTCTATTCAACTCTGCATCATGGTTTTCTCAACTGAGCAGGGAACGTTAGACATGCTGGTCTTGTGCACTTTCACTGAACAATCTTTGTATTCAGTGGAATGCTGATACAGACAAGAAAGCTATACTTGTGAATTTAAATCAATCAAGAGAAAACAAAATACCCTCAAAGCTTACTTTTCCTATTGTGTGCTGTCAAATATACTGAGCTATAGTCAGCTATATTTAGCAAATTCCATACCAGTAATGGTAAATACTTGACTGATACTCCTTGGAACTCATAAAATATTTATCTACCAGAGCTTAGCCATATAAAACAGGAGAGTTTCTTCTGTGTAATTTTCCATTAATACCAGTTGCATTGTATGGCTGAAATTCCAAGAATGCCAGCCTTTCCACAACTACATCAAGGATAGCCTCTAGGGATTTCTGGGTGACTCAGTGGTTGAGCATCGGCCTTCAGCTCAGGGCATGACACTGTGGTCCCAGGATGGAGTCCCGCATCAGGCTCCCTGTGTGGAGCCTGCTTCTCCCTCTGCTTCTCTCTCTCCGTGTCTCTCATGAATAAATAAATAAAATCTTAAAAAAAAAAAAAAAGGATAGCGTTCAGGAAACTGAATCACCCAAGAGTACTAATGGAATAAGAAATCTCCATCCACAAAAAATGTTATTCTATAATTCTATTTCTATGGACTGAGTATCTGCCTCGATCTATAACCATCTCTATGCGCTCTTAATTTTAACATTTAAACCATCCTTATAAATTTTAAGCACTCCAATTTCAAGATAGGAACAAAGAAAGGGGCTATCAATAACTTATGAGTACATAGTTTGCAACTACATGAAACCTGAGCATTTCTCCATCTTCAGAAACAAACCTAAAATCTGATGAGAGAAAGAAATGTAATCTAGGAACTCAACCATGATGAGTTGCTTCCATTTTTTAAACAAGAGTACTAATTGTGGAAGACTGGATTGACTCATCTTATTATGGAGAGGAACTTTCATTTTATTCTTTTCAAAGAGAGGAAATCATTTTATATGAGGGGCAAACAGTTATTTTTTTTATACTGTTGTTAAAGAGACCTCTAATTTACTTCCTCCATGATGGACACTGTAGGCTGGTGAATCTATTTCTTAATATAGACAAGTATATTAGTCATTAAATTATTTTTCATATAAATTCAAGTCATATGTACTTTTGTTCAGTCCTCCCCTGGAAATAGTTTGAGTGCACTTTGTTATTTATGTCAGTGATACTCCTTTGGGCAGAAACGTCCTTTTGTGAAGACATTATCAGCTTAATAAATAAAATGAACAATTCCTGAATTTTTTTGTTTCAACATAATGCTGAGGTGGCATCTTAATAATAAAAGAATTTCTTCACTGAACCAAAAAAAAAAAGAAAAAGAAAATATGGATTATAAGTCAAGGTTCTTATTTTAAGTTTAAACCAAATATTATAAAATCGAACCTAACTTGTAAATAGAATAACAAAAAGAGAATAAGTAGCCTAGGAAGGGCTAAAAGAAATACCTAAATAAAAATTTAATAAACTTAGTACAAAACAAATTTATCTTAGTAATAAAAGCCACAAAGTAAGTATATTAAAATCATACAAAATTATAATTGTTTTCATTTAATTAATTTGGAGGAAACTTTATTTTTTATTTATTTTTTAAGTTTTATTTTTTTTTCTTTTTAAAGATTTATTCATTTATTTTAGAGACGGCATGAGTGGGAAGGGCAGAGGAAGAGGGATAGGGAGAAAGAATCTCAAGCAGACTGCACCTGATGCAGAGCCTGATTTGGAGCTCGATCTCACAGCCCTGAGATCATTACATTACCTAAGCCAAAACCAAGAGCACAACTTGAGCTGAAGCCAAGAGTCTGATACTTAACCAACTGCACCACCCAGGTGCCACTAATTTGGAGGAACTTTAAGTTTAAGAGCATACATTCAGGCAGCATTCTTTCCTTGCTCTGTATAGAACAAATAAAACAATTTCCAGCATGCTATTTTATAATCATTAGCATAAATGAACAGAACACAATTAGGATGGATGATTGATTTTGGAAACAGAAGTAGAAACACACAATTTCTTATCATGCAAAAATTTTGTTTTTTTAAAAAAAGATTCCAATAACATGATAAAGAAAATTTATCTAACCTGATATTTTCATAATGATTCTAAAATTTAAAAAATAAACTTATACATAAGGCAAATATAATCTGGACTTAAAATCAGGTTTACTATTAGCCACCAAAGTAACACCAAACTTTGGTAATACTTTTTGGTAATCATTAATTCTAAGTAGCAAGCACTTGAACATAACTGATTTATGATAGAACGATAATAATTACATTATCCAAGATCTCACTTTTAAAAATTAACAAAAGGCACCAATATTATCCTATTAAAGGTGACCAGAAATAAGCTTTTATACCTCTAACTTTGTGAATGCAACATGATTTGGAATTACTCTGATAAAAATCAAATTTGCCCAAAGGCATGCTTAATCTAAACATGAAATGTCTCAAATCTGAACAACTATAAGGTGAGCCAAAAATAAAATAACTCAAGATAGAGAGTAGCCTGCTTTCTTCCTTAAAATAAAGAGACTGGGAAAAATCTAATTACTGATCTGTTTCAACTCTGAGGTTTTATCTTTAATCCACTAGAAGTTAGAAGGCAACGCATCAAAACTGCATACCTATGGGGAAAAAATGTTGCTATGGAAAACCACCTGGTTTCACATCCATATATTTAAAGCCTACCTTTTATTCTTTTCCTCTTTTTTGATCTTCTAAGACTTGCTACACTAGAGACTTAGGAGTACAATTTCATTGCTGTGACTTTTGAAAATCACATATAATAGACACTTGGATAAAATGCATATAATGGGCTTACAATTAAAATAATTGTTCAGAAGACAGATTTTTCTCTGCAAGTTCAAGAAAAAAAGAAGGAGGAAAATTCAGATTTTAAAAAAAGGTAAAAATAAGAGAAAAGAAAAACACAAAAAATATGTGTAATCTTTTTCAGTACAATCTTTCTAGCTTCATCAGTCATTGCTGTGACTTTTGAAAATCACATATAATAGACACTTGGATAAAATGCATACAATGGGCTTACAATTAAAATAATTGTTTAGAAGACAGATTTTTTTCTCTGCAAGTTCAAGAAAAAAAGGAGGAAAAATTCAGATTAAAAAAAAGGTAAAAATAAGAGAAAAGAAAAACACAAATAAGAAATACGTGTAATCTTATTACAATCTTTCAGTACAATCTTTCTAGCTTCATCAGTCATTTATTCCCAAAGTGTGCCCTGCATTCCCTGGGACAGAATTTTTGGCCATTTCCTCAAATGTGATTTCCTACTTCTGCACCTCTGCCCATCTCTGCTGATTTAAATGTCATCTATCCTTAAACTCAGCAGAAATCCCATTTCACTAATTCCACAGTGTTTTTAAGCCCCAAACACATACTCAACCAGATGTTCTTTTTCCTGAACCTTTAGCCTTTTATTTCTCCCTTTGTCATAGAAACATTTAACCTATTATGGTATCTGTTTGGCATATTCCTAAGCCTGGTGACTGCAACCTCCTGGAATGTAAGGATCAAAGGTCATGGTCATTTTTATATCCCCTGCAATGCTCAGCACAGTGTTTTTCTCCCATAGTGGTTACTAAGTAAATATTTATTAACTAATAACCTCTTTGTTTTGTTTTCACTCTTTAACTCTGTACTATTACTTTTCCAATCAGTAAAAACTTTTTGTTGGATGTGTTTTATGCTCTCTTTATAGCTTCCTCCACCTATACACATTGCATAAAAGTACTGATGAAAGTTTAGTTAACTTAAAAAAAAAAATAAATTTCCTTTTCAATCTTCAGGGATCACCAGCACCTTGTCAACAGTCCACCAATGATGTAATTCTACTTTTCTAGAGATGAGTTCTGTGAAAGCTTTTTTGCAAACATTTTCTGCATAACTTAATGGTAATTTTGTTGTTGGCAGAGGTAAGAATGTCTAGCTTACAACTAGCTATTCCTAACATTCCCCTACTAAACCGTGAAACCTGCTCTTACATTAAATTGTGTAGATGAATGACCAAGAATTGGGAAGGGTATGTAACTAAAAGAACTTGTTAAAATCTACTTTCTTCTAATAAGAGCACACTAAAAATTTTAAAACTGTTGCTGATCAAACTTTACTGTGGTTACATTTGTATATTAGTGCATTGACTAACAAAGTGCTCAAATGGATAGGTATGCCACATGGGGAAAGCCAAGAACCAGGCAGTCCCCAGTACCACATAAGTAGCCCTCTTTTGTGTATATGAAACTCTCAAGGGGAAAAAAAAAATGATTGTCCACTTAAATCAGAAGGCCGTTGAGGACCAAGACTGTCTTTAATCTGCTTGTCTCTCCCAGGGCCCAGCAGAATATCTGGTACTTCTAAGGACCACTGGGTGAATGAATGAAAGAATGACTAGTGATATTTTGCTACATTACCCAGATAAGATCTGATTCATAATCCTTTAGCACCATTGACAAATACCTAGTTTCAGATTCTTAATTTATCTGATGTCTTAGTCTATCCAGGCTATCATAACAAAATACTGCAGTCAGGGTGGCTTATAAACAACAAATATTTATTCTTCATACTTTTAAGTCTGTGAAGCCCAAAATCAAAGTAAAAGCATGGTCATGTTTTGGTGAGGGCCTTCTTTCTGGGTTAGTTGGCAACTTGTCACCATTTCCTCTCATAATGGAAGGGCTAGGGATCTCTCTGGGAACTCTTTCATAAGGCATTAATCTTATTCATGAAGGCTCTCCTTCTCAACGTAAGCAGTTCCCAAAGTTCCCACATCCTAACACCATCATCTTTGGATCTGGGATTCCCTCAAGAGCTGAGTTTTGTCAGGGTTATAGGGTTTTAGCTAACATATGGAAATGGAAAAGTTGATACCTACTGATCATTCCTTTAGCTAGATCATAACATTTCATTCAGTTAACACCTACAGGCTCTCTGACTTCTGTGTTACCTGAGATCAGGTTAAATCCAATAGGGAAGCTACATTGTAGTCCAGTTCCCATCTTTCAAACTGTGGACAGGCCTACAAAGTTCATGAGTCCCTAAAATTAACCTACGCATGAAAGATTTAGAGTGAGGGCAATCTTTCGTTCGTCCTTACCTCCACTATGATCCTAGTAAGCACTGCCTGGCATTATACTTGGCTTCACATCTCTCTGTGCAGTGCTGGACCATCTGTAATTTCTCTCAGGCTACCCATTTTGTTTTCCCTTCAGAAATCTACATAATTGCAACAGGAAGATTTTTAAACAGAAGGACATTTCTACAGAATGAATCTCTCCGCGTAAGGAAGTGAATATATAGGTTATAACATCTAATTTAATAGCTTCCTTCCATGGAAGGTAAGAGTCACATTAATCTTTGTTAGATTCACTACATTCATAAATCATGAGCAAAATTAAAATTTTATAAAAAGCCATGTGAAAACGTAGCACTCATTACCTAAGAAAAGGTTTCTACAACAATATAACACTTTTAGTTAGTGATTCCTTTTAATTAATATTTCTAAATGGCCTACTCCATGATGTTTATGGCAAATACTTCTAAAGGCATCCCAGTAGTTGCTAAATTTAATTTATCTTGTTTTTCCTATCCCCACTAATTATTTTTTCTTCACTAATTATTAGTCTATCTTCACTCCGTTAAAAGTTTTCACTTGAAAGTTGCACAGTTATCTTTAGTAGTACTCATAAAATCTATGGTGCAAGAACAAAAAGATAGGCAATCTCCTATTTTTCTGAATATATATTTGAAAGTCCGATGTTGGAAAGTTGAATATATATGGCTTCAGGATGGTTTTATCCCCATAAGAATTAAAAATATTATGTTTCAGCAGCTAATAATATATAAGGATATTATTATATATTATACATTATATAATAATAGTAGTTTGGAGACTACTGAAGCAACATGGTAACAAACATGGGGAATATCAGGAATTGGTAACAGGTAAAAGGAATGCCAGGTGTCCCAAGGAAAGTTGATCCATTCTTGTCTCCTTCCCATGGATCTACTATCATTTTATATGGGTGTTGAAGCTATCCCTGGTCCTTAAGCCTCTGCCACATGCTTTAGTATGCACGATAAACAAGATAAAAGGAGGCTATATCCACTGCTATGACAGTGGGTTTGCTGCACCACTCTCCATCAGCACTTATGGGGCCCCCACACCTCTGAACCTGCAATTAGGAGTGAGTGGGGAAAGAAGTGGGAGGCAGAGACCACTACCTGAAAAGGTAAGCTAGGCTAGGTAAAAAATCACTATGAGTATACCAAGATTCAAACGACTGGTATCCCAACAGGCCCCTCAGTGCAGATAATAAGAAAGATTTGGCGCAACTGAGGAGGTTTTGTAGCTGGCTAAAAACACCTCTTGTAATGCCATGTGACATCAAGTCCCTTTTCTCAGGGCCAGGAAGCATGTGAGAAGACTCAACTCAGCGAGTGAGATACTGTCTCTATATGGACTGTATACTGTATCAGTGGGTGGTCTCTGTAAAAGATCAATGTTGAAGACAAATAGTCTAAATCGTGCACACCTTCAACCACCATTTCTTCACTCATTAGTGTACATATGAATTTCTAACATGGGCAAGACATTTTTCTAAGATCTAAAGATTGAGCAGTGAATAAAACAGATGACAAAAGTGCCTAAATGCTTGCTGTTAAAAAAATATCCTTTAATATTTACTTCTAAAATCAGAGAAAATGAAGAATTCATTCTCTCCCCCTTCCCTGAGAATTATCTTCCTTTCCCCATTTCATCTATGAATTCTGCCTAAAATAGCAAGAAATCTCTGACTCTTCTGGGATCAAATAAACCTGTGCGCTGCGCTGCTCATTGCACTCTTAGCATATGTTTCTTCATTTTCATTTTTCACTTTCTTATACAGGGTCTTATAAGCACTAGGAGGGAAAGACATATATATATATATTTATCATATAATCTACATTCTGAGTATAGATTGACACAAAGTAGGAGATTTATAAATGTTGACTAGTGAAAAGAAAGTATAAAACAAGTTAAAAGTAAAATGTGATATATAAGACAAATTTCTTATAATTCAGGATTTGCTGGCACAAATTTGTTGGTCCTTGACTAGGTCTTACTATATATGAAATAATTAAGGGTCATATTGCCTAATACTGGTCTACCAAACAGATCATTAACAGGAAAAAAATTAAATATGTAAATAGGACTGGAAAATATGGGTCCTTTCCAAAACAGAAGATAATTAATAAAGAACACTTCAAACAGAATGAAGATATTTTTTTAAAAAGGTTTTGTGTTTAGAGACAGTGCTATGGGCAGTTTAGTAAACCAGGAATTGAGAGAGCTAGTTCTAGTGTAAACTCTGCCTCCAACTGTTGGAAGCAGCAATCTACCATGAACAAACCCTCTCACATTCTTGCTAGGTATGCCAAAAAATGAAAGGCCCTAATGACCCAGTTAGGCCCATTTATCAGGATCATGTTTGCAGCAAGGAGCCTTGAAAAAATGAGGTAATGCCTCTCTTCAGACAAACAGCAGCTTGCTCCTGCTCACTATAAAAGCAGTGAATCCCCAAGTGGAGAGTTCAGTGTTCCTCTCCTATAACACAATCTGTCAGGGAGAAAGGTGTTATGTCTCAGCTCTTGGCACTGACGCAATAAAGAAATAGAGATCAGCGTCCAAAGTGAAAGCAGCTTTATTAAGGATAGTGCACTCTCCAGGTAGGAGAGTGGGCAGGCCCAGGGGTGGCAACTGCTCTGAGGTGACAGGGATCCTTTCCTTTTCCTTTTATGTGAGTGGGGTCTTGCATTGTGAACAAGGTAGTGTCTAATGCAGGCTGCTTCCAATCATTTGGGGGACCCTTCCCACAGGTTGGGAGGGGTGTTTTTGATCCTATAAAGTTTGTACCTGAACCCTTTCAGCAGTCTTTCCTTCTAGGGGGAGTGCAAATGCATTATAATAAATCTAGGGGCTACCCTGGGGCAAAGGTGGAAGAGGAGAGGGCTTGCTCTGCACCTATGCTCTTGTCCATTAGCCCCAGGGTCCTAGAAGCCAGAAGGTTAGGATGTTGTGCTCCAACTCCCCCTCCTAAACCTCCCAGACTTCTAATGTAGAACATATTTATGACCATTGCCTCTGGGGACTTCCACTGGAAAAGCAGGCAACTAAGCTACTGGAATGGAAATTAGGGGACATAGAGAACAAATTCAAATAAACATGAAATTTTGGCTATTGCTTTTGCTGTGAGAAATAAAGTCCTTTGTCCCTGATGCAGGAGTATTATGTCTTCTACCAATATCTATAAACAGCAGAACACAAGCTTAATAACTTGCAAATAGGGTAAAATTTTAGATTTTTCACAGTTCCTGACAGCAAACTAGTTGGGTGACTTGATAAGTGACTTAATCACTTTAAGTCTCTCCCTTCTCACAAGTTTAAAATAAAGAATTTGAATTAGATTACTTCTCAAACTATTTCCAAAAGTAAATGTTATGATCTGAAATGAAATGTTTCCCTGATCTTGAGGAGGAAGTACCTGAGAAGAGGATGCAATCTTCCTTCTACTTATCACCACCATCTCCATCTTTAAAGGTAAAAAAAAAATACTGTTCTGTTTGTAATAGTTCATCTAAAGGGGAATAAGAAAGAAGAAGAGCAAGTATCACACTGCACATGGAAAACTTTTGCTATAATACTGCTATAGGGATATACTCTTAGAAAAGGAGAAATAAAATACATTTGATATTTAATATATTATGATTGGTATCATAAAGTTGATGATAACACTATCAGTAATATATTGCTTAATTATTTAATTTAATTTAATAATAATAATTAAATTATTAATAATTAAACAATAATTTAATTATTTATTTAACTCATAAATAATTTTCATCTGCTTATGTTGGACTAGGTAAGAACCCCTCTGAAATTATTCCACCGTGATATTTACTACTAAACAAATACCTCTTTTCTTTTTCTTATTTTCTACCTCCCCTACATTTAGGAGCCAGTAGATAACTTCCTCTTCCCTTTGAAGCAACCATGAGATCATATACTGAAATAGTAGCATTAGAGGATGAAGGAAGCTTGGTCAGCCTAGGTCTGTTAGTAACTACATTGTATGGGGGCATGAAGTTTTGCTGGACATCTAGTATGAGCAAGAAATAAACCAGTGTGGTGTTAAACCAGACATTTTAGTGTAGATGTATATATCTAGACTATCTAGTCTAGCATAATCTAGACTATCTAGTGAATGCAGAATTCATGCCAGGAGTGGGGTGCCATCATAACAAAAACCTAAGGTATTCTGTTGGCTTAGTAATCACATGGCAGGATGCAAGAAAACTGATATCAGAGACTAAAAATATAGCCATCTTTACTAAGCAATAGCAAAATATTTGGTAGTTATAGGACCTAACTTGGAAAGCAGACAACTGAGTACTAAGCAAGGAGCTGTAGAGGAAGATGTTGGAAAAAAAAGAAAATTAGTGTGTGTTGGTTATTTTGGGTTGAATCTGACATGTAAGTACCCGAAAAAGGTAAGATTCTTAAGAAATAATTTACTGATTGAAGGAAGAAATGTAAGAGAAAAGAGAACATCCAAAACAAAAACAAAAACAAAAAAAGGACCCTGTAGAGTGTATAATCCAATTGCTTTCAAATCCTAAACTATAGATAATGAGTTTAAAATTGAGCAGATAATGCCCAACAAAACTTATCAATTAAAATGCTTCAGGGGAGGGGCACCTGGGTGGCTCAGTCAGCTAAGCACCTAACTCTTGATTTTGGTTCAGGTTATTATCTCATGAAATCAAGCCCCGAGTTGGGCTCCATGCTTAGTGGGAAGTCTGCTTAAGATTCTCTCTCCCTCTGCTCTTCCCCCTCCCCACCACTCTCTCTCTAAAATAAATAAATAAATCTTTAAAAGAATAAAAATAAAATGCTTTAGGGGAAATACCACATTAAGGGTGGGGCCATCTGTCTATTCTAGATGGATTCAATGTATCCATCATCAAGAAAGAGAAAAGGAATTTGAGATGAGTATGTGAGAGAAGAAAAGCAAAGAAAGACAGCAAATCTGGGGAGTAAATATCAAACATAACGGTCAATTTAGTTACTAGATTATGTACCTGACTGGATTCTAATAAAAGCCTATTAAATTTTCAAGAGAGTGGATCACCAAGGAAACTATATGCTTATGACAGAGATTTAAAAATGACTCTGTCTCCCAAATTTCAAGTGAAAGGAATTAAGCTTCAAAATGCATACACTCTCCCAAAAGGTAATATTATTCAATGCCTACTTCAGAAGTGGCCAAAGAAGATAAAAAAAGAAGAAGCTCACAAGCAGCACAGTCAAAGCTATTGAGAACAATGGACAAAGAAGCTATGCCAGGAGAGCTGAGTCTAGTCAGGGAATACTCCTCCACCCAGGATAGGAATAGAGGACCCTCCCAGAGTCTGCAGGTGGGATTTCAGAATCGCTATAGACAAGTGACTGTCATGTCTTCCATCTTTTCTATTTCTAAAAGGGAAGTATGGACTGTAGTTATCCTGCCATGTTATACTACTTCAGGGTGGGGTTGTGGGAAGAAGATAACTTATCTTTTAATTGACAGAACTCTACACTGATAGGGGTACATTAAGACCTGATGTAGAGATTAATGTGTATCATCCTAATTTTTGAGATTCATGCAATAACTGGATGGAATTTAGCCTCCTTTGAGGAGATATTTGATGTCAGGAAAGCCAAGGTAGAAGGGAATATTATGATCAGAAAAGAATATTATGTCATAGATATTTATTGCTCACCAAATATGCATGTGTCCCTCTACATGCCACAGCTACCTTATAGTTACCTAGGCAGGTTGTTAGATTACTTCTGGCCAATAGGCCATGAACAGAAGAAGATGTGTCACTTCCAGTCAAAGTATTTAAAAACCAATAAACCAATGTACAACTCTCCAGCTTGCTCTTCCCCTACTGTAACAATTATACAGCCAACCACATTTTGAAATGGAGATGTGTCACTTCCAGTCAAAGTATTTAAAAACCAATGTACAACTCTCCAGCTTGCTCTTCCCCTATTGTAACAATTATACAGACAACCACATTTTGAAATGGAAATATTACAAAGTGGATCCCTGAGCAACTGCATGGAGTAGAATCCCACACCATCACCACTGACCTTCATTGGACAAAATGTGAACAAGAAAAATATCTTTGTTTTATTAAACCACTGATATTTGGGGCTGAATTCATTACTTTGGCTTACTCTAATATACCCTAACTAATAAATCCTCCCACGGAGTAAAGGAATAAGTATTCACAGAAGAGGACTGCAGCAATTGACTTATTTCTCATACTTTGGGAAGAAAAGATCCTGAAAACCAATTCTGTCACCTTCATCTGAATCACATAGAAAGCAGGGCAGTGAACCAAAGAGAGCCATTAACACTGCATCTATCATCAGATACATCATCCCACCTATGCATTAAGTGAGAGAACCCATGGAGGAGGAAAAGGGTAAAATCACCAAATCCTTTATTGACTTCACCCAGCAAATAAGACTAATTGGTTTTTGTTTGTTTTGTTTTTTAGTATCTGTTATTTAGAATGGCTAATTCCATGAGCTGTGAGAGTAGATGAGCTGGGATTTGACAAACCCAGTCCAGAACCCTGTCTGCAGACAAAGTCCCAAAGGGACACTTTGAAGTTCATCTTTAAACAGGTTAATAAAAGAAATATATTCTAGCAAAAAAAGAAAAGTTATAGGCAAGAATAAAATCCCCAAATAGTATTCATGTCTTTTGGTTCCCAAGAGCTTCTTTTGGAAGAGATAGGGAAATGTCATTAAAGAAAATAGTTCTAAAAATTATTAGAAAAGTTGTTATGTTTGTTCACAAACTAATTTGCTTGAAACAGTTGGAAAAAAAATGCCTTTTTTTGTTGTTATTATTGAAGTAGAAATATTTCCACTTGTTGCTCCTTTGATGAATTAATCCTATTTTTCCCAGGTTTGGCCTTTTGTATAGCATATTGGAGAAAATTATACGTTGTGGATCAATTGTCAGTGAAGGCTGAACAGAGACTGCTAAAATTCAGTTGTTCTTATTTTCTTTCAACACTGCTGAATAGTTATCCTAGAAGTTGTAAAATCAAATACTAATGCATCAATTCTTCTTCATAAAAACAAAACAATTCTGAATTTCAGTATACAATTTTTTGAACTGATAGATGACAAATTTTGAAAGAATTTTGTTGGTATAATATTTGACCAAAAGATAAATTTTTATAATTATTTTATGTTTTCCTTTGGCTGAAGGCTTTTATTTTTGTTTGGTGTTAAGGAAAATGGACAGAGTCCAAAGTAGCAAACTTATGTGCATCATTGATCACACTAAAAGGATTGTGTAACTCCCAGATAGCACAGTACTAGATAAAACATTTTGATCCAGGAAATAATCTCTCATAATAGCTATACTTAAATTGGTCCTTGAAACTTCAGCTATAATTTTGAAATTGTAGTGAATAATATTTGTTGAGAGCTACATTTTTTTCAGATTTACATGTTTTGTAAGCAGACAACTTTCCAAATGGAAGCGGAAATATGATAAACTTTGCAGATCCTGACCAAATAATTTAGTTGGTTTTTGACCTACTTTAAAATACGAGATGAAAAGTCTGAACAGAACAGTTTCCTCTGGGATCCCTCGGTGGCGCAGTGGTTAGGTGCTTGCCTTTGGCCCAGGGCGCGATCCTGGAGACCCGGGATCGAATCCCACATCAGGCTCCCGGTGCATGGAGCCTGCTTCTCCCTCTGCTTGTGTCTCTGCCTCTCTCTCTCTCTCTGTTACTATCATAAATAAATAAAAATTAAAAAAAAAAAAAAAGAACAGTTTCCTCTGTTCATTGAGGAAACATTCACTTTCATCCCCAAAAGTTTATTTCAAATAATCTTCCTTCAAAATTCTGACCAGTTTGACCATTTAACTTTCATTGTACTATTATGCATAGGGTTTTTCTGGTCACAGTGGAGAAGGAAAGAGGGAAGGAAGGAGGGAAGGAAGGAGAGTGGAAAGAAAGGAAGGAAGGAAATGTGTTAACCTAATTTTTAAGCTAAGATTGCACTGTCTGACAAAAATTTAATTTGAGCCACAGATGTGATCTGCATTTTTAAGCTTTCTAACAGACACATTAAAAAAGTAAAAAGGAACATGTAGAATTAATTTTAATATATTTTGTTCTATTTATATTGATTATCAAAATATTTTAAAATGTAATCAAAATACAAATTATTGAGGCATTTTACATATTTCTACTAAAAGGTTTGAATTCCAGTGTGTATTTTACACCTAAAACACATCCTCAATTTGGACTACCCACATTTCAGGTGGTCAATAGCCACTATGGCTATCAGCCAAAGTATTGACAACATACACCTAAAAAGAGTGGGTAGGCAGAAAAAAAGGAAGATAAACACACACACACACAAATGATATAAAACATACCTACACAGATGCATTAAATATTTGAGGGAAGTGAAAGTGAATATGATTGGTAAAGAAACATGTAAGCATTAAATGGTACCTCAACCTTAGTCTACTTCTTCAATTTAAATAATGCTTTTCCTCAGAGTATTGCCTGTAAGCACTTGAAATGCACACTGGTATCATTTGCACTAAGCTCCTGAATGCTGAGATTAATAAATAGGAAGCTAACTTAATTTTCAAATCCTAAAGTATCATATTTAAAGTTTCAAAATGGATGTTGGACATCATCACCAACTGCTGAGATATTACTCCACTCTCATAAAGTTATCAATATCAAAAAAAAAAGAAATATATTTACAGAAGAAAAAACTAAGGCAAAACTCTAGGACCTCTAAGTACAAATTCAGGGCAGACACAGGGCAAGAAGGGCTAAGAGGACAGTACAGAGCAATCAGAAAGGAGAGAAATTACAGAACTCAGAAGGTGATAAACATTTTCAGAAAAAAGTAAACTTCTAAGTGAAAACAATAATTTTTAACAGTCAAGTCAATGAGTGTTTGCTAGTTATTGGTGGGTCCCTTGTAGTGTATAATAAACTTGTTACACAGATATAGTAGAAGGACTTTGCCCCTACTTTATGAGGCATTGCAAAATATATCAAATATTAAGTTGGGGAGTACAGACATTAAGGGCAATCAAAATTTCTGAAAGTAAGAGATCAGTGTTGCCTAGCAACACCTGAGAGGGCTTTCAAGAGGAAATGGATCTAAAGCTGGCCCACATAATGGAGAGTACCTAAACACATGAAGTTGGAAGTAGGACAGACAGAAAGGGAGACCTTATATACCAAGACAACTCATAAGTACTAGCAATTGTTTCAGGTAGGTGAGTTTGGTCCTCCTACTTACATAATAATTTTGTTCATTGCTATCTGGTGAGCCTAACATGACTCCCAACATTCTAGCAAGAACTGTTAAAGAGATTAATAAAAATTACTAAAGAGATTTGCACTGGTGATTTGTGAACACTTAGAAAAGGAAATGGTGATCACTGAAATCCAGAACGAAACAACAAAGAAAAAGATATGCAAGTAACCTCATTCTATTTAAGTAGGTCTAGTAGTCTAACAAAAGGAAAGCCATAAACAGAGGACATATCAATCTCTACAAGGCATTTAACAAAGATCACTTTTGTGATGTTTTACTGAAGATGGGGAAAATGAACTAGATGATAGTATAATTTGGCAATTTGATATGCCCAGTTAAACTATATCTAACATTGATTATGGAGTAATATTAGCCTCTAGACAGGAAGACTATAGCTGGAGGAAGAAATAGAAGCTATCTGAATGATTTCTTCTGATCTGATTACTGGAGAGTCACGACTAGGTACAGATTTCTTTTTTTTTAATAATTTAAAGACATATATGTAAAATAGCTGTATGCCCCCATGCCCCTATGCCTCCTCTTTTGCCTCATTCACAGGGAAATTTCTAATTCTTTTTACACACTAATCCCTTGATTGGGAGCACAGTTTGACCTTCCCTCTTCTTTCCACCATATACTGTTCATTAAGTGATTTGTAAGTATCTCAGATGGTTGTCCACACATGACAGGTGCATGAAAGGTCCAAACTTAGGGCTTTTCGGTGCTCCTGTGAAGAACCTTCCTTCTTTTTTCCACTGTAGAGACCTTCCACTTCTTTCTCCATTCTTCAAGTTGCTCTCTACCTCTTCTTCTTCCCATTCTTATCTGTAAGTTGTATCTGAATCTTCTCTTTTGCAGAGATTTTTTTAAGCTGAGGAAGAGAAAAATGACCCTAAAAGCACTGATGAGAGAGCAGAGGAGTAGGGATGTACATAAAAAACATAACAATTAGTATTTTAAGAGGACTCTCTTAAACTCATTACACAATTGATTAGTTGTAGAAAATATTAGATAATCATAATAATATTACTCATAGAAAAATCCCACAAAAAATAGCCATAATCCTATCATCCATTAAAGATTCACTTTTTATATTTGTACATATATCATTCAAGAATTATTATTCCTGTGTTTATGAGTTTTTCGATAACATTAGAAAATCTGAATCAAGCTACTTATAACCTGCTTCTTTTATGTGTTATTTGTGATAAATCACAAGCATGGACATAAATTATTTATAGCTCTATCCATCAAGAGGTATAGTCTATTTCCTCATCTCTTGGATTTAGATTGGTCTCGTGACCTGCTTCAACCCAGAGAATGTTGTAGACATGACACTGTAAAATCTAGAGCCTTGGAGAACTGAGGCACCACAATCAACAGCATGGACTACTGTTCATGAGGGAGGCTATCTTGGATTCTCTAGCCCAGGTAAGCCAATAGATAATTAGACATGTGTAAGTGATTTTTAGACAAGACAAGTAGAACCACCCAGATTGCTAACACACAGTATCAGAAGAAATAAATTGTTTTTATTTTAAGCCACTAAGATTTAGAGAGATTTATTATGCAGTAAGAGATAAATGAAACAACCTTATATAATGAATATTATCACCTGTCAATAGATCTATTTATGTAGTATTTTAATGGCATTATAATATTCTGTCATATGAGCATTTCAAAACTCCCTTAGCCACCTCATTATTATTTAACATTTAAGCCATTATAACTTTCAACTATTATAAATTACTTTCTTTTTTCCACACAAAGTGTCTTAAGTCTTATAGTTTTGTATACATAATTGTTTCCCTAGGATAAACTCTTAGAAGTAGGATTAATAAGGCAAAATATTATCAAGGTTTCAATGTGTACTGTTAAATACTTATGGAGAAATTTTAAAGTGTCATTCACAAATGATTGGTTGGCAAAAAAAAAAAAAAGAAGAAGAAGTTAAATGACCTTAAGAGATTATTTCAAAGGACTTGAGAGCAATATTCAAATATTGAAGAATGATTATCATAAAAGAAAGTTTGATTACATAAAACCCCTATAAATCTAAGAGATAATAATATGGTTCAATATATGGAAGCTATGTAAAATATAGCTATTAAAGAAAATGCACTTCCTTAAAACAAGAAGCCTCTATTACTAGAAGCACTTAGGTAGAAATTAGTAACTGCCTTTGGAGGCACCATAATGATATTAGGTACTAGATCCCTTCCCCATGTACCCATCCTACTCAATGCCAGGTCAGACAGTGATGACTCTCACCTAAAACATAAGCCATGCTTTCAGACTGCCGGAGACCAAAATTCACTCAACTAAATAGTCATCCTATGATCACTTGCATCTTTCCAGATTCCTCTAGAATTAGTGCCAGAATTTGACACAAGTTTCGATGAGACATTTTCAAGAATGGCATCTCCCTCGATAAGAGGTATAAAAAAATCAAATTAATACTTATAAAGGGGCCATATGTATACAATACTATGTTAAAACTGAATAATATATCTATAATATATTATATATATCTATTTTTATAATAGATATAATATATTTTATATCTATTTTATAAATGATATAAATAATATATCTATTTTTATTTTCTACATCTCTTTTTCATTATTTTTTAATACTCTCTCTCTCTTTCTCTCTCTTAGTTGAAGATAAGTATGGGACCAAGCCCACATCAATCAGAGAAGATAGATGACAAAGGGAATTCTAGTAGAAATCCAATTGTAGCCTACTAGAACTTTCCTGGTTCTTACAGCTTTTCACTCAACTCTGTGATCTACCACAGTATTTTTCAAAATATGTTCTAGTTGAAATAAAGCTGATTTGAATTTTTGCTTGCAACCAAGAATCTTGTCTAATACAATCCTTCACAGGAAGCTTACAAATTAATTATAATTACTACATAAATAACAGATAAAATGTTTGCTACTGATAATCTTGTTAAAGATCCTGGAAAGCATCAGATTTTGACACACTAGGTATACTAGCTTGAGCTAAGAAACAGAATTCAAACATAACCTACCAGCCCTTGGAAAACATTTTTAGCACTACAGTGATGGTGTCTACCTTGTGGTAAATATTTTTAAATATGATGATTATTACAGTCTTGGCCAGGTTCCCAAAGTTACAGACTCACATTCAGCAAGATCCAACTGGTCCACAGTTGCTCTGGGTATTCAATAACGGCAGTTCCTAGTAGTTGGTGAAGTAAGCTTTTACCACTTTCAACCACCTCCTCCATCTTCCTCCTTATACTTTATAGCTATTATTACCCACCTCCTCTCTCCCTGTTCTTGCCATTTCACTGTGTTGTGTTCAGATCAGGAGTTGTCAACTGGTGTCTTCTGGGCCTTAGTCATGGTGTGCAAGGGCAGGAGGTGGCATGGAAAGGGGATTTAGGGCCGTTTTGTTGTTTCTCACACAATGTTTTAAAAGGCAGTGTGTTTAGACAGATATTATTCTTGGTCAGAGAATAAAAAAAGCCTTTTTCACCATAAGTGTTATTACCTATGTATTCCCTAAAGTTTACAACTCTTGGTTAATGAGACTAACAGCTCACAGTACAGTTTAAGTAGAGAAATACTAATCTAGACAGTGAATCTTTTTTGGTACTCAAGATGTGCAGCCTCCAAAGGCAGTAAAGCTGAGATCCAATTTAGATCTCCTGAAACAGACCTACCCAGTCTAGTCATAGCTAATTAAAGACTACTAGGATTCTGAAAAAAGGAATCAGAAAACAAAACACAATAATACTGATCTATCTATATTTTACTCCCTTTCCTTCAACAACCAAAATTTTATCCTGACTTGGCAACTGAGTAAAATCAGCAGAGAAAATTGAATAGAGGTCACAAACAAGGTGATACAAAGTGAAGTATACGTGTATGAACTTCCATTGCAATCAAACATCTGAGGAGTAAATTTACTTGCAAATGGAAAAAATGTATTTCTTTTTGCTGGACATGAACTTTTTAGATATTTACCCCACTTACTGGCAAACTCTTTGAAGTGATAAGCCTGAGAAGAGAGAAGTTCTGGCTGAGAATTCATGCCCTCTGGTCTCAACTCCCTCTCCTCTCAAGGACAGTCAACAACAAAGTAAATAGCTCCAGTAAGATGTAGGCAACTTCCAGAAAACAAAAACAGCCTATTAACTGTCTTTTCCCAAAATATGCCCTATAAAACACTATTCTCAGAAGATGACTTATGGAAAATAAGGAGTGGGAGGGACTTGTGTTCAAATAAGTTGGGGCAACAAAAAATACATAATCTATCCCTAGCCAAGGGATTCCCTATATACATCTCTATATACCTTAACATGGTGAAAGCTTTGGGAAGCTTCATTTTATTTTATTTTTAAAGATTTTATTTATTTATTCATGACAGAGAGAGAGAGAGAGGCAGAGACACAGGCAGAGGGAGAAACAGGCTCCATGCAGGGAGCCTGATGTGGGACTCGATCCCAGGACTCCAGGATCACACCCTGGGCTGAAGGCAGGCACTAAACCGCTGAGCCACCCAGGGAAGCTTCATTTCAAACAGACATGTTTAACTTTCTTTATTTCAATATAACTCAAATGTCCTAGCTTATCTTGTGAAACATTTTTAAAAAAATTTTTTTTATTTATTTGTTTGTTTGAGAGAGAGAACAAGCAGGGGAACGGCAGGGGCAGAGGGAGAAGCAGACTCCCTGCTGCATAGGGAGCCTGACTTGGAGCTCAATGCCAGGACCCTGGGATCATGACCTGAGCTGAAAGCAGACACTAACCACTGAACCACCAAGGCACCGTGCAAAACACTTTTTAATGTAATTTTTTAAATTGTGTATCTGAAATATATTTTGAGAAATTTTATCCAAATATTTCAATGAATAAAGGCTTCTGGTATAAAGTGGCAAATGTGACTGATGTAGCCTTTCCTAAATTCTCACTGAAACATCTATGAAGACCAAAATAATGGAAATTCACACCATCCATTCAAATTAGGATTGATGCTCAGCTTAAGGTCAGAATCTAGGAGGATTTCCCATTACCTACTACAAGCCTCACAGGATCAAATTTTTAAATGTTATATTATGCCAATCCACAGGCTATGCCTCACCTTCTGCCCCTAGACCAGAAACTCAGGGTCTCTACTAACTAGGAAACTGACCAAGCTGTAGCTTTTCAAGTCATCAAGAATTGTGCCCACACCTCAGATAATATTTCCCTTTATATGTCCAAGGGGAGATAGAGTTCCCAGAAAGCTGGTTAAGCATGGAGAAATGACTAGAAGTACCATTTGGCACTCCAGGATGCACATTTCCTACGACTAATTTAGTAGATAGGGAATGAATATCAAAAAAGGCTTGGAAGAAGATTCTGGGGATTATCATTTTCATGCTGAGAGTGTCCAATTCAGCAGTTGTCAACATCATAGGCCAGCAGAACCACAAGAAATTAAAACTCACTTACAGGAGGAGTTGGGCTACATACCATCTGTATCAACTTGATGACTGGCTGAAGATCTAAAAGGGGATTTGACCACCACTCAAGTGGTCAGAAAAGCCAATTTGATAAGCACAGTGTCTGGAAAAACTATTCCCTTTTCAAAAAGGAGAAAACAAAAGAGCAAAGCAAAGAAGTCTATTGTGGAGCATGAAGACTCAGAGGAATGGTGGATTTCTAAAAGTGATATATTATACGAAACCAGAAGAAAATTTGAAGAAATAATTTGGCCTTCTAAAGAAAATAATGGCCACTATAAAACAGTAAACAAAAGACATTTAGTGAGAATAATAATAGAATAAAAGTATAGAAAAGAATTTCAAGGTGATATAAAAGATTTTGTGCTGAAAGGAACCCAGTAATGATACTTAACCAGAGGAAACCAAGTGAGCTTGCTACTATGATAAGTATGGCCACTGTGGTAACCAGAACATTTCAACAACAGGAACTTTTGGGGTCATGAGATTTTTAGGAACAAAATACTACCTAATCCATAACACAACTGAGAGCCATGACTCCTCAACCAATTCTGAGACCTAAGGCAATTTACACTCCTATAGTCCCCTTGAATGCAGGGAAGGTTATAACTTGAGGAAGGCCCTTGAAATAACATCAAAGTATGTTCTGTCATCTTTCTTCTGGCCTTTCCTGATGGAGCTTGCACCCATTCACTAGGGTTACAGTGCGCTAAGGAAAGGAACATCTCCAAAACATTCAGATATTTACCATTTACTCTGAGTCAACACAAATTCATAGAAAGTGATATTGTTACTGTGGTCCACTTGTCAAAATGGCCCCCAAATAAAGAGATAAAAAGAAGTTTTAGTTGAGACTACTTCATTATTGGCCAGTGACACTCTGAACCCCTCATATTGTTAATCCCCGATAGCTACCTGAACCTTGAAGAATTACTACTACTACTACTACTACTACTACTACTACTAATAATAATAATCACTAACACTTGAGTACTTGCAGTGTGTCAGCCACTGTTATAAATTTTTACATGCATTCACTTGTTTAATCCTCACAGCAAACTTGTGCTACTATTATCCTCATTTTATGTATAAAGAAATTAAAACACAGATAAATTAAGTAACGCCCAAGTTTACAAAGCTTGTAAGTGCCAGATTCTAGATTCATCTCTGATGATTCTGATGTGAATCCATGTTTCTTCTAAAGGCTATTATAAAAGCTTCTTCTTTCTACCAAGATATAAGCCAGAAACCACAAAACATTTCTGGGGAAATCATGGAGAACATCAAGGGTGTTAGAGGAAGAAATCACAAAAGTATCTGTAATTTCATGACTATTTATAAGAGTAAAAGCTGAAAAATGTGTTTGTGTCCCTCAATAATAGGTCAAATGTTTATGTACATATACATATACATATGCATTTTATACAGATTAAAATATATATATTAGTATATTATAGTTAATATATTTAATCATTAAAATTTATTAAGTAGTAATTGAAAATTAATTAATCTAAAAGTACATAATTTTATATGTGTAATTTTCTTTTTTCTTTCTTCTGCCACTTTACATAAAGTTATTTGGATTACATACTTAACAACTTGGGCTATAGGTTGCAGAATATCAAGATAGAATCACAACAGAACTAAAGGGAAGCTGATTATAAGCCAGATTTTGAAGTTGTCTGTTTATGGAGTATGAAATATTGAGTAGAAAGTAAGCTTATAGTGGCACGCCTCAGCACCAGGCCCAAGCTCAAGGCGTTCCTGGCATCCCCAGAGCACGTGAACCGCTTCATCAATGGCAACAGGAAGCAGTGAGAGCTTGTGGCACCCTGGGTGGGAAGCTGGGGGGCTGCTTGACTTCCTTTCTCCCTGACCAATAAAATTTCCAAGTGAGAAGCAAAAAAAGAAAAAAGAAAGTAAGCTTATATTTACATGTATGAAGGAAAATTATTTTACATTACTTGTTTTATGTTTTGTACTCCTTTTTTATGGGTAGTAAATAAGTCTTTTTCAACCAGATTCCAGCCTTCCATGATTCCCCTTGATTTCATGAGCTTCTGGAGACTCATAGGTAATTTTTTAAATATTTAATCAGGGACACCTGGGGCACCTGGGTGGCTCAGTCGATTAAGCACCAACTCTTTATTTTGGCTCAGGTCATGATCTCAGGGTCCTCAGATCAGCCTTACATCAGGCTCCACACTGGCTGTGGAGCCTGTTTAATATTCTCTCTCTCCCTCTGCCTCTGCCCCTCTACCCCTTTCCCACACTTGCACTCCCTATCAATCAATCAAATTAAATTACCAGAATTGGTTTTCATTATTTTGCAACTGAAAAACTTAACTACACACATTTATTCTGTGCCTTTACATTTAAGGAAGGGGATTTAAGCCTATTTATGGATCTTGGGAAAGTTGCCAAAAGAGAAATATTATTAAGATAGAGAAGAAAGAGAGAGGAAAAAAAATAAATGAAATAATGAAAAAGAATATGAAGAGACAGAAAAATGAGAGAATCTCAGTGTATTTATTAAGCCAAAAGTATTTGTTAAGCACCAACTATGTGTTATAGAGTTTAAAAGTCCTATAGATATTTTAGTTTGGAAGACAGAAGAAAACTTCTCCAAAAGTCATTAGATTTCATCTTAATGTCATCCAAGGACATCGTTGGTTTCCTTGTGAATCCTAAGAATGTCCATAAACTCACCACTTTTTCCTCCTCAGAGCTGTACCCTGGAGCTTTCATAGATCCTCAGAGCTATGAAAATTAGCAGAAAAACCAGGATATATGAAGTATGATGGAAGCCAAGGACAGAGAAACATGCAAGAAGGAATAGAGGGAAAGAAAAGAGGAGCACGTCATTCTGTACCCAATATATCCACATGCTGTAGAGGCATAACAATGTAGAATACTGCAAAACATCAAAAATAACTAGAATTGAGTAAAAAACTAGAGTTGCTGCGTAATTAGGGAATAAAACAGACAAGTTGAATATTAACACCTAGAAGAAAAATTAAATGAGAATAAAATGTAAAAGTTAGAATTCACACTTTTCAGTAAATACAAAACAAATAAATTACTAAAAGTTAGAGTTGTGAGCTGAAGCAGAATTCAAACCAACTGGAAACTGTCATTTTCAGTAACAAAATAGAAGTCAACAAAAGATGAAATGAAGAATTTCTCAGCATGGTGAATACCCAGCATGAAATTGTGGTGGATCCAGTAATAGTCAAAAGCTCTGAAAAAAGAATTAGACTCAGGCTCACTCAGTCATGAGAGTTGACAAAATAGGAGTAACAGAAGGCCAAGAGGGCAAAGGATTCCAGCACAGATTTAAGTGTCCAACTGATTTTGTGGGAAAGCACTTACTATAAGAAGCACATTTTTACTTTACGTAATAGTACAAGCATTAAAATGAGCATAGCCCAAGAAATTCAGGCAGATTGTATTTAAAAATTTAGAACATTTGGCAATCTTATAAAATATTATCTATGAAGGCAGTGTGATAGTCATTTGATCCCAACTAGGATAAAAATCATCACATGATTTTGTATTTGCATAGATATTTACAATTCAATTTCTTGTTCTGAATGCTTATTCCAGATATTTGCTTTGTGGAAATTTCATCATCAAGCTGGATACTCATGAGAAAATTTCTCTATACATACTTGTATTCTACAATGAAACAATTACTTTTTTTTAATAAATCTCCACAGAAAATATAACTCTTTGAAAGTTTAATTATATTTGAGTGGGTTTTTTTTCTGATGTCCATAGTCATCACCAGAAATCTTTCATATATTAGCTAAAATTAGGCCAAGTCAGTTTCTATCTAATAAAATTTCCTAACAACCAGAATTCTCAAGCAGAACGATTGTCCTGGAAGAATAAAAATCATTAAGTCAAAAATTTTCATTAAAATTAGGTTGGAATTAGATACAAAGCCTTCTAAATTTTAATATTTAATTGAATAGCTGTTTGGTGCAAATAATATTTTAGACTATACAAGGATACAGAGATGAAGAAGGCACAGTACTTGCTCTTAATGTCCTCATATTCTCGCAGAGGAACAAAAAATAATGTCCAATTCTGTAATTACAATAAGTTTGATTTTATGGAATGGCTATCCATCCCCAGTGATAGACCACAAGCTCTTTTAGAGCCAGGACTGTACATGTTTTCCTAAATGCTGGATATGGTTCTAGCAATGCATGAAAATATGGATTGAATGAATAAGAAAACAGATGGGTGAATAGATGGATGGTTGAGATACACACTTATTTGACAGTTCAAAGTAGAAAATACATTCAGTTATCTCAGATAGGTGGTGGTAGGTTATCATGGAAGTCTTATGGAAATGGCATTTTAAGAATATTATAGAGAAAGTTTTCTTGGTTTTTTGGTTGTTTTTGTTTTCTGACAATCAACAGTATATATTTTGTTAGTGTCTTAGATTTTCCAGTTAAGCAGGATGGCTAGGAAAAGTTTGTAAAATCAATAACCCAACAATTTTTTTTTAACCCAACAATTGTTGACTCCAGAATATGGATTAATCAAAGTAATTCTTCACAATTTTTTTTCTTACAATGAGAACTTTTAAGAGTCCCTATACTGTATTATATTCTGGAACTTACTCATCTTATAATTGGAAGTTTATACCTTTTGACCACCTTCATCCATTTGCCCCCTACCCCTCTGTCAACTCCTAATCTGTTCTGTTTCTGCAAATTCAGATTTTTTAGAGTCTACATATAATGAAATCATTCAGTATTTGTCTTTCTCTGACTTATTTCACTTAGCATAAAGCCCTCAAGGTCCATCCATGTTGTCACAGATGGTAGGATCTCCTTTTTTACAGCTGAATACATTGTGTATATATGTACCACATTTTCTTTATCCATTAATCCATTGATGAGCACTTAGGTTGTTTCCATGTCTTTTCTACTTCAATGAATATAGGTACACAGATATCTGTTCAAGATAGTGATTCCATTTAACTTTGAATAAATAATCAGCAGTAGAATTGCTGGACCATATGGTAATTCTCTTTTTAATTTTTTGAGAGACCCCCATACTATTTTCCATAGTGGCTGCACAAATTTATATTCCTACCACCAGTGCACACAGTTCCCTTTTCTCAAGAATTTTTTTCATTTGAGGACTATAAACAATAGTTGAGGAGCAAGAAAATGCTTTTGAATCTAACAGTTCAAGTAGAATGAACATGTGCTTATTAGATGCATGTAGGGTTTATTGTCTTCTAGCTTTTTATCTACTATGAATGCATATGTAATAAAATTCATATGATATTTGTATGCCTGTATGCATGTGTTTGTGTGTGTATATATATATGTATTTGGAGATGAAGAAACTAGAAGGTGATGGTTAGAGTCAAACTTACATTATTTTTTCAATGGATATTTTAATTTTAAGGAAGTAAAATAAGGTGAAAGTTATAAATCTTTTCAAAACACAAAAACAACATATAAACAAGAGTACAAAGGTAAGGCAGCGATGCTTTGAAGTGCTTGGTTTTCTTAATGAAGATTCAACCTTGAGTTTTAGAGCTATGAATAATGGATTTTTTTGTACGGATGGCAAAGTGCTGAAATGGACTTATTGAAGGTCATTTTTATAATGGATATTTTTGGAAAAGGGAAACCCCCAGGAAAATGAAACAAAGACATATTGGAGAAAAGATGGCAGAGAAGACAGAAGCTGTGCATGTTCCAGAAGATGAATCTGAGCAGATCAATAGGCTTCTTACAAATCTGTTAAAGCAGTTTCACGGGTCTGGTAACTGAACAAGATGGCAATCCTCCAATAAAATTCCTGTTTATGTTGAGCTGTCAAATTTGTGGGAGCAATGAAGGAGAACTTGTCCATTAGAGAATCAGGTTGCATTAGGTGTGTGTATGACAGTTGTTAGACTAAAACATTATTGTTGTAAAGTGGGAAGTCTCATGTGATAATTGTGTTCACTCAAAGGCATTTTTTGGAAAACAGTGAGCTTTTTAGCCTTTTTCAGTGTCAGTCTCAGTTTTTATAATTAACCATATTCCTGCAGAGATGAAAAGACTTCCTGAGTAATTTCTTATTGGATGACCTCTTATTGGATGCCAGTGCTTGCTGGGCAGGAGCATAAAAGTGGTGACTTCCTAACTCTATTCATACTCTCCTATGCCACACAATTGTCCCTTATACCCACATTACATTCAGAAAAGTAGCATTCTGCTGTGGGAGTAGAAGAACTTTGTGTTTACTGCTCTGTTTTAATTACTTTCAAATGGTCAGAATCTCATCAGATTCTTTGATGGAATTGGCAATATCTAACCAGTTTGACACATTTAGACAATACCCTGTAAATTTAATGGGAGGAGCCATGAAAAGCAGCTTTTGATTCTGATGTACATCCTTACATAATCTAAGATAAAATCAATGCATAAAGATTAGTTCTGTTTCTGCCAAAGCAAATATACCGCTAGAATTTAAGGGTAATGTTCACCTTTTTATCATCTCCTTTTAGATGATATAAAGGGATTTAACACCACTCTTGATAGTATTTTTCCCCCTACTAATCTGAGTAGGTTAGTGTTATCCACACTTAAACAAATAAAATGATCTGTGAAGATAATTATTTTTTTCAAACCAAGTATTATAGTAATGTGTCCTTATAAATATGTGGGAAAAAATTCACCAGTCAACACAACTTAGAGAGTCATATCCCTTCCAGGAATCATATCTCCTTTAATAAAATTAATGAAATCATCAGGTACTTATTAGAATGAGAACAATCATTCCCTAGATAGAAAAAGAAACAGTTATTTCTAAAGCTTTGGGGACTAGCACTTTCAGTATCTGTACTATGAGTTTGGAGAGGTATTATCAATCTTTAGAGAATGGTGTGGGTTCTGTAAAATACATTTTGAAGCCACTGTCTATAATGAGAATAATTGAAATAGCTGTCTTTCTCAATGCTTTCTTTTTGTTATAGATCAGAACTTGGTCAAGGTCTTGGGTTCAATGCCTTCACAAGTCAATTAGTTTTGCTTTTCTTCTATGTCAAAGGTTGCCCTCAGAAAATCAGTTACCTGCTGTTGATGCATGATCTTGTCCTTAAAAGTAATAAGGGAAAGGGATATATGTGGCTCAATGCAAATAACTCACGATCTTTGAAAATCAATCTAAATGGCATATCCTACTGATAATGAGAGTATGTAAAGAATGAGAATGTTTAGAGATGCCTGGGTAGCTCAGTGGTTGAGCGTCTGCCTTCAGCTCAGGGAGTGATCTGGAGTCCCAGATGGAGTCCCTGATGGAGTCCCAGATCCAGTCCTAAATGGGGCTCCCTGCTTCTCCCTTTGCCTATGTCTCTGTCTCTCTGTGTCTCTCATGAATAAATAAATAAAATCTTCAAAAAATGAGAATGTTTAAATGTTTTATAAATTGCAAAAAATAAATCTCTTATTTGCTTTTGTTAAAATTTCAGTATTTAACAATACAGTATGGTTCCATCCTGTCTCTATATTTTCTAAAGGAGACAAGCAACATTTTCAGCTAAGATCCCTGAGTCAGAATTGAGAGAAATGAAGCTTTCCTTCATTTATAAAACTCAGTAAGTTATGAGGGGAACCCTCTGTGACTTATTCTTTTCCACTGCCATCTAAGGTGTTTGCTAGAGCTTATTTTATTGTAAAAATATACAAACCCAAGGCAGCAAAATCCACTTCAATTATATCTTTGCCATCTCCAGTGTCCAAACATTTCTGATTTTATAGCCTTTCTCCCTTCTCCCCTTTTAACACCTTGTGCCTCATGTGTGAGCTATCTTTCACCTCAAAGCCAAATTGCTAAGATCCCCCACTGTGGTTTTAGGCAAACATGTACTTTCATCAGATAAACTCCTAATCTCATAGTAGTTTTTCAGAATGCTCCTTCCTGATTAAAATTTACCTGTCACATGTCCCACCCCTTATATATTCTACTGAAGTAAAACAGATGTTAATACATGCTCCTATTACATTATATATTTGCACTTTTGAAAGTCTACCACTCGAAAACTACCCATAAAGGTGGTGGATGCTTCATATTGTGTTAGGCTAGGATTGAAGATATTTGGATCAAGCTCACCCTTTGACACAGGCTTGGGCTTGGCAAAATAAAAGTAAAGTAAGTTATTGCATCTAACATTTCTAAATATCTATCTTAAAATGAGTACACAATAAGTTTCACTGAACGACTAATGCTTTGTACTTTTTAAAGTTCTCAGTGTTTCCAAAAGATTTAGTTTGGTTTATCTGAATAGTGATTATTTTCCATTGTCTAGGCATTAATGGAAAGTTGATATTCATTACATACATTCAATTTTAGAGGAGGCTGCGAGGTAAGGAAAGGAAAACATGAATACTAATGCAGAAGAGACTGGTAGGAAGAAAGAATAAGAAATTTAGAATGCATTTCTCTAAAATTTAGGGATAAGAATGGCATGCAAAAGGATAGAAGAACAGAAGAAACAGAGGGACAGTAATGAGATTATTTCTCAAAACTGTTTTTACCTTTAAGATATAACTTATCTCTTCTGAATATTAGGTTTAAGAAAAATTGCTGGTATTTTTGATTCCCTCAATTTAAAAATCATAAGTTCTTTGAGAACAAAAACAAACTTTCTTTCACTTATTCTTCAGTTTAAGGAAGGAATTTGATATGTGTAGTGAAGTATTCTGTGTTTTCCATGTAAAGTGCTTTATCTTTCAAGTATATTATGTAATGCTACATGGAATGAATATCAACAGCATGAATATGTTTTCATCAGGCAGGTGATAGACTTACATTTTTAAAAGAAGAATCATAAAACATAACTATTTTTAGAACAAAAAAATATAGTACATCAAATTCAAGTTTTGTAAGTTATCACTAATGAAAAAGTCAAAAGATATTCATCATCAGAAAAATTCCAAAATCTATGAGAGTTTACATAATCAGATTGTGTTGTAATAAGTACTACATCATTTTAATATAGTGCCATTCATTTCAAATCATTTAATTATACCCCAAAGTATTTTCCTGTACTATTTCATCTTAGCTAGCTAGAGAGGAGGGGCGGGCAATTGGCCAGTCATTGCAAAATGGAACTCAAAAACAATGTGTGTCAAAAAGCGACCACTTAGAATTCAAACTGTTGGTAAAATTGTAGTTGGCAGTTATAATTGTAGGTGGAATTTCTGTGAAAAGAATGTAATTATCCAAACTGGATTTTAACCAGAACACCTGAGCATTTCAAAAAAAATATTTTTAATACCATAAATAAATACTTCCTTTGTCCTTTTTCTCAGTGGAAAGATACCTGTTCCCAAGGTGGGTTGAATTCCTGGGGTTTTGCTTAGTTCTGGCTCAGTGGGAAAAGTGCCACCTACTAAATTGCCAATCTCCTTCCTGTGGAGATCTTTTATCAAGCAAAGAAACCATTATTAGATATTTGATGGTTCTTATTAACATTTGGTATCTTAGAAATCTGTGTTCAAACACTTTTCATTAGATAAGTCAAAAATTTTAAGTTCAAAACTGTATCAGGGACACAACTAAGGAGTACTGATGTCTATTGGCCTGGGTGGGGGTGGCCTGAGAATCAGTTTTCCTCTTGGGCTTCAAATCAAGAAGATAGTCTTCCAATAACAGGAAACAGGTTAGAATTCCTGTCCTCCATAGAAGCTGGGGCAGAACATTCAAAGAGCAGGATGTTGAAGAACACTGAAAGCTGAGGTCAGACAGCAAAGAGACAGTGGCAAGCAGAAGTTGGTCATTCTTTGAAATGGTCTGTGAAGCAGACAAGTGGCATTATTTTGAACACTTGGGAGGAAACAAAGCTTTCTTTTGAACATAATTGCTTCTTAAAGCCTGTGCATTGAGCACTATCATATACAAACTAAAAATGTAGTAAATTAGTAATATGGACGCCAATAAATCAGAGTCACATCTTTATGGAGAACCCTATAGTTAGCACTTAATTACATAGGCCCTACTTTGCTCTTTACAGAACGTAAAAATAATTTCCCACCTTTGTTGAGCAGAAATATTAATAAGAACCATCCAGTAGAGTTGTTGTGAGCATTAAGTCAGTTAACTAACACCTTAAAACACATTAAACATGCTAGTCCTATGGTGAATGCTGTATAAATGTCTGCTATCGTTACCTTAAAATGGGATAATCTTTTCAAGAAGTTCAGTGTGCACTCAGAAGAGAACATCTAAACATTGTAGTTCACATCAAGAGAAATCAGGCCTAGGAGAGCAAAACTAATTGTCTTGGTCCCACAGAGCTAAAACTTTATTAGTTCTCTAATGATGTAGAAATCAATATCAGAGTGTCTCTGTTATATAAAATTATACTTTGGCTAACTATAGTAAAAAGCACATACTTCTTTTTCCAGTTTTATTGTGATATAATTAACATATAACACTGTATTAGATTAGGGTGTACAACATATTGACCATATATTTATATGAGAGAATCTTGTGTGTATATTTGTGTGTGTGTATATATATATCTCTCTCAAAATGATCACCACAATAACTTTAGTTAACATCTTTCACCCATATAATGACAGTTTTTTATATGATATGAACTTTTAAAATTTACTCAGCCACTTACAAATATACAATACAGTATTGTTAGCTATAGCCACCATGCTATAAATGCCGGAATTTATTTATCTTATAATTGGAAGTTTTTATCTTTTGACCACCTTCATTCATTTCCTCCATCTCCATGCTCTGTCAACCACCAATCTGTTCTCTGTTTCTAAAAGTTCAGGTTTTTTTAGATTCCACATATAAGCAAGATCATATAGTATTTGTTTTTCCCTAACTTATTTTACTTAGCACAGTGCTCTCCAGGTCTATCTATGTTGCCACAAATGGAAGGATCTCCTTTTATGACTAATAATATTCCATTGTATATAGAGGCACCATATTTTCTTTATCCATTCAACTGTCAATGGTTATTTAGATTCTTTCCAATGTTGGCTCTTGTAAATAATGCTGCAATGGACACAAGACTACAGATTATCTGTTCAAGACACTGATTTCATTTCCTTCAAACACACATCCAGCAGTGGAATTGCTTCCAATCCATGAATTTAAAAATCTCTCCATTTAAATTTTCTTTGACCAGTTTAATAGGTTTCTGTATACACATCCTACATATATTTTGTTAAATATATACCTAAGTACATTTTTGGTCTTATTATAAATGGTATTTTCTACATTTCAAAATATATTTATATATTCCAATTGTTCATTTCTGTATACAGAGAAAAAATTGACTTGTGTATATTAATCTTGTATCCTGCCACCACACTTTTACGCATTTTGTCTACAGGAATGCCACCAGATTCTCACAGTGAGGAACCAAGAATATTCATCTCATGTCTTTGATATGGGAAGGGGGAAAGCACCTATTTCAAATATACTATAACAAAGGCTTAATCCCTAATGAAAAATTACTGGAGTCCAATCTCACATAGGCAGAAGGGAAATACCCTACTTCAGCCCTCTCTAGTCTTCCTGTCTCACCTAAGTGGGAGAGAAAAAACACCTGTAAAAGTCACCCCAGGAACATAAGTCCACTAAAAGACTAAGATTTGATCATAAGAGTATAGAGTGCTACTCTCCACCAGTCCTTACTACCACATCAATAGTATAATAATAGTGGATTAGAGTTGAAAGAACTGCAAGGCTCAGACTCTAAGAAAGAGATCTTAGGGAAACCCAAAAACAACAGAGGAGACAAAAACAAGGACACTGGAGGAATTTAAAATCTCTGATACCAACAGCCACAGAAAGTATGAACATAGTCCAACTGCTGTCACATTAAAATAAAACCACACACAAATGGCCTATTTACTTTGGTTTCTGTTACCCAATATATCATGTCCAGATTCCAGCAAAAATTACAAGGTTTGACTTAAGGGGAAAGTAAAAGAACATTTGAACTCAATTCAAAAGTGAGAAAGAAATAAGAACTTTCTCAAACAAAAACTGAGGGAATTCATAATCAGCAGATCTGCCCAAAAAAGAAATGTTAAAAGTTCAGAGAAAAGAAAAATGCTTAAGTCAGAAACTCAGATCTATGTTTTCTAATAGGAAAAAACATCAGAGAAAGAATAAATAAAGGTAAAATAAAATCTTTTATTTTTTTTTACTCTTAACTGTTCTAATAGATAAGGGTATTTTTTTCCAAAATAATAATAATAAACATATATACTGCTATTTCTCAGTAATTCCTTATTAGTTCCAGGAGCTTTTTGGTAGATTGCTTGATATTTTCTACATAGATAACCATATCATCTGTGAATAAAGATGATTATATTTCTTCTTTTCCTATCTTTATCCTTTTCATTTCTTTTTCTTGTCATATTGCACTATGTAGGACTTCCAGTAAGATGCTGAATAGGAATAGTGAAAGAATACATTCTTGCTTTCTTACTGATCTTGAAGGTATCCAGTTTCTTACTAGTGAGTATGATGTTTATGTAGATCCTTTGTAGATTGTTTAAGAAAATTGAGAATTTTCCCCTTAATTTTTTATTTGTTGAGTTTTTGTTTTTGTTTTTTTAATGAATAGCTACTGGATGTTGTCTAATGCTTTTGCTGTGTCAATTTATATGACGATTTACATTGATTAATTTTCAAATGTTGAACCAGCCTGGCACATATGGAATAAACCTCACTAGGTCACAACATTTAGTTCTTCCGCTTTTTTAGAAATATAATTGAAGGGGATGCCTGGGTGGCTCAGGTCGTGATCCCAGGATCCCAGAATCCCAGGATCCCAGGATTCGGAACCTGGGATCGAGTCCTATTTTGGGCTCCCTGCAGGGAGCCTGCTGCTCCCTCCGCCTATGTCTCTGCCTCTCTCTCTCAGTCTGTGTCTCTCATGAATAAATAAATAAATCTTTAAAAAAAAAAAGAAATATAATTGAAGGGTGCAAGACATTTGATTTCCAATCAATGTTTGGCAACAATGTCATCAAAGCTTCCTACAATTCAAAACGCAGATGCTTAAGAAATTAGAAGAGTAGTGTTCCTAAAATACATTTTCCAGTAACACCAATACATTGTTTCTTTTTGTCCCTTTTATAAAAACTGCCTTCTACCTTTTTTTTTCAGCCTTGTGGTTTCCTTTGCGTCTATACAGAAAGAATGAACACTAAGAGTACAAGCGACACTCAATCTCATGCATCTTTCATTACACTTGAGAATACCCCAGTATTAAAAAGAAATTACTGCACTCCAAAATATATTTTTAGAAATGTATTGCCTGACACTTGGATATGTTCAGTTCTAGAATGATTCTGTCTGCAATCTGTTCATTTTCTTTTACATCTTTTCTCACTCTGTAATGTTTCTCTCTCCCTCTTCAATACTTCCCTCTGGTTTCATTTTAGCATTTCCCTTAAGTTCTCACCTTTATCCCTCTTCCCAGTGTCAGTTTTGTTTTTGGTTTGTTCTACCTTATTCCGCTGAGATTCTACCCAGTTACTCTCTGGTTTCATATACATGCAATCGGCAAAAACCTATAAATTGTTCATCATGACATTTTTTTCTGCACAAACTAAGTAGTGTAGGGAGCTGGGGAATGAAGTTGTTTTTCATGTTACTATGGGGGATTAGGGATATTATCTTTGAG
Source organism: Vulpes vulpes (assembly GCF_048418805.1). Classification (NCBI taxonomy): domain Eukaryota; kingdom Metazoa; phylum Chordata; class Mammalia; order Carnivora; family Canidae; genus Vulpes; species Vulpes vulpes. The sequence goes on along the minus strand of NC_132785.1, from coordinate 84,027,382 downwards.
GGTTAGTGAATCTACCTTTTTCATGTTAGCACTTGTCTTGCATACTTACTTAAGACAAATCTATGAACTTCAAATGGAATCTCTAGGTCTTCTGTGATCAAGGCAGCTAGAAACAAGAAAAAAATTGTGTTGTTCATATGTAATCTTTGAAAGATAATATATTGATAGACATACACGTATACCACATATACAATGTGGGTGGTGAATTAAAAGAAGTTGTACCTATGAAAATGCTATACAAAAGATAAGGCATATAAGCATAGTTATCCAAAGTGGTCAGAGTACAGTAGAAAATAACTATCTAGATTTATAAATCTTGGAAAAGGTGTTGAATTGAAATCTGAAATATTGTAACAGAACCAGAATGGGAATTCCAACCATACATATAAATAGTAAAGTTTAATTTTTTTTTTGAAATCGTCAAAGCAATAGGAAATTTCTTGTGTTTCTATAACTAGAAATTCTTAGCCGTTAAAATAAATCTATTTTATTAGTCATATCAGAGAAAGCCAAGTGCAAAGTATATTAAAACATGATAAAAATACTAATTAATATCTAAATGTGACTTCTTTAACGTCTTGACCTCTAAATGTACATCATCAGAATGTATACCATTGGCAATTTCCTTATTATTTCATCCATTCTACTGTCTGCTATCTATTTTAATAAGTAAAAGAGGTAAGAAAACAGGTGAGCAGAATGAGGATTGGAGAAATACATTAAAAAGTAAAACTTAAATAGCTCTTCTTTGTAAAGTTTGAAAAACAACCCACAGGATGATGAAAACAGTTTAACATATTAATCTTCATTTAGTGTGAGGTTTTCTGTGGACAGCTCAACTAAACTAAACAAATATTGGTTTCTAACCAAGTATATTACAAAGAGATTTATTTCATGATTGCTTTAAAAATTGCAAAGGTGACTTTTGACTGAGTAAAAACGAATTAATACTAATATATCAAGTGAGTATTCTTATTAATACTGCATTTGTTATTTGAAAAAAGAAACCAATGTGTCCTGGTAAAAATGTAAATATGCACCATGACACACCAGCACTGGAGAACTTACTTTCTAACCAGGCCCATTCCAGTCAGTAGAAAAATTTATTAAGCAATTGTTTTTTAACTCACATAAACAGTACCCTTTGCTACAGCTATGACTACTAAGATTCTGGTCATTTTAGAGCTGGATTATTCTCAGCAGAGATGATCCAGCCTGGTGCCACCGTGAATATTCACCATTCACAGGATGGCATTTTTGCCATGGGAACTCACACATGTGACTCGTTTCCATGGCAATCAGTAAATTGCAGATCCCCAAGTCAGCTGCAAGGGAAAAAATAAATAAATTTAAAGAAAAAGACAGACCTTCACCCTAGTTCTTGGCAGAGTTATCCTGGGCATCTTTGAAACATTTTTGGCTTGGTTTCAAAACTGTCATAAGGGTGACAGTAAGATTGTTTATTCTTGTAGATTGGCAATTAGACCAAGCTGTCTATACATAACAAGAATCTCAAACTAGATTTGGGGAGTAAAGAAGGCATCTTCATAAGTCATGTGTCATGTAAGGATCTCTTCGTGAGCAGACCACCCTGTCCAGCTGTTATCTTTTTAAAAATCTCTTGATAAACTGTAACTGCTTCAAAGAAGGAAGAAGCATCAGAACTCTGACTTTCGAATAAGTAGTATGAATATGAAACAGTATCTGAATATTCAGATAAAGTCTAAGATTCACACCTATAATCATCTTTAGTTTGTTTTGGACAAACAAATATATTTCTCAGAAGACTGCATATTTTGATAGCAACCAGATGGCCTTCCATAAACAGGGAGGTGGGGAGCCTCCATGCAGGAACTGAGCTTCTACCATCCCCTACACATTAACACATTTAACCTTCTTACCAGGTCTAAAAGGAAAGGAATTTCATTCCCATTCTCCAGTTGGGGAAACTCAACCTCAGAGCTGTTAACTTGTTCAGATCACCTAGTTAGTCAGATTTCAAAGTAGAAGAATCAGCTTGAATGAGTCTACTCAACCTACAATCATCATCTGAAATTCAGAGAAAAAACGTATTATTTCCTCACTTTTGCATTTTGAAAAAATTATTTTCAAGTCAATTTATATTTTAAGATTTCCTTTATAACACACATACTTTGCAATAGAGGATAGAATGAAAAGATTAATGTATCAATCTTATCAATGGTTTCACTTATTGAAAAGAAAGTGAAGAAGGAGAAAGAAAGAAAGAAAGAAAAGAAAGAAAGAAAGAAAGAAAGAAAGAAAGAAAGAAAGAAAGAGAAAGAAGAGAAAGGCATTTGTCACATAACAGACCATTATGCTTTTAGCATCAATTGAATTTCTCTGTACATAGTTCAAGGACATCATAGGGCCTAATATAGGGACCCTTCTTGATTTATACTTTATTTCCTATAGCACAAGAGATTATAGTATGCCTTTTGTTTCAGATAAAAATCAGTACATATAAGGAAGTAATTACTGATTTCCATCTGATGCTAACAAATTTATATAGATTGCCTTAAATTTATACAGATTTTGAATTTATTACCAAGTCTGAAAAACCTGGCTAAGACAGTCATTATATCATACTGGGCTTATTTGGATCCTGTGTTGACATTAACCCTACATAATTACAGAAGCAGTGCTTTTACACATTTATTTGAGTTGGTCTCTGTTCTGAATTCATTTAAATTTCAAGGAGCTGAGAATATTCATACTGAAAATCATGCAGTCAGCTAGCTTTAGTTTTTTGTCCTTTCCAGGGTGCTTTCCTAAATTAAATGATAATTTTAGTTTAGTTCTATGTAGATGACTACATCTACTTACCATAGAACAACTTAATTATATTTTGTTCCTGCCCAATTATATGACTTTAGTAAAATCTTTAACTAATACCAATGACTGTATAGGACTAATGTTAGCAAAAGAAATCCTGGAAAAACCATGTTTTCCTCTTTTTATATGATAGACTATTCATCCTATTACTTAAAATATTTCTTTGGCTTCCTACTACATGTACATAAAATTTAAATTTCCACTGCATACAAGCCTCTTCACAAGTAGACTTCCCTTTACTGTCCTCTCTTCCAAGAATCAAAATACAGAGTTTAAGGCCTGGTTATACCTAAATTCAAATCTTGCCTCTGCCACTTTCTGTCTATATAATTTGAGATATTTTTGGTTTTGTTTTTACTATATCTGGGCTTACTTATCTTTTGTGTAAAATGGGGGTAATAATAATACTCAGAATTTTGCGATAAGTAAATGTTAGAGAACATATATGTAAAACATTAAAAACAGTGATGTCATTCCCACCAGCAGAGTACCTCACTCAGCCCTTCCACATCCCCAGTTTTTCCCCAAACTTCCCTCTATTACCTCTATTTTCTAACTACACTGAACAATTTTCTTTTCCCTAAGCAATACATGTTTTCCTTTTCTCTACCTTGACACATGACACGCACACTGCTTGGAATAGCCTTTTCTCCCTTTTCATTGCACTTTTCCTTTGGTCATCTGAGTGTCATCTCCTTTATGATGCCTTCCTTGACCTCTCTCCACATGAACTGAGTCTACTTTTATTCTGAACTCATGCAGAATCTTTAAAAACCTCTGTTACAGCACTTATGATATTGTATTAAAATGGCATGTTTACTTTTAGGCTTCCCTGTATACCTGAGCCCCTCAAAGGAAGAGTTGCCATCTAAAGCATGTTTGTGTCCACAGTACCTAGTGTTCAGTATTTGTTGGATGAAAGTATCCTATGCTTAAGAACTCTTGGCCACTGTATTGCTTTCCTTTTTTAATGTTTTTAAATGTGGATTGCCAACTATAATTAAGACAGGACTGCGCTCTTACACTGGGACTTGCATTTAGTAGGCACTGAACAAATGTCTGTCAAATTAAATACAGTATGAGCAGCAGGAACTGGTATTGTTGGAGGTAGGAGGCTGATAATGGAGAGAAGGAGGAAAATTAAGTGAACTTGAAAAAAAGATCAATAGAACACTATTTTCATTTACCATCCCCAATTTAATTTCACTTTTGAAAACTTGGCAAGTATGTAGCAGCAAATATGTGCTACAGAAAACAGATTTCTTTTTCCCTTTTTAACTTTTAACATCAGGCTTTAGTCTGATTGCTATGGCTAGAACTTTCAGTGCTATGTTGAATAAAATTGGTGAGAGTAGACATCCTTGTCTTGTTCCTGATCTTAGAGAAAAAGCAAAAAGAAATAAGAGGCATCCATATTGGCAAGGAAGAAGTAAAACTGTCATTCTTTGCAGATGACATATTACTATACATAGAAAACCCTAAAGATTCCATCAAAAAACACTAAAAATAACAAATGAATTCAGAAAAGTTTCAAGACACAAAATCAACACCCAGAAATCAGTGGTGTTTCTATATATTAATAACAAGGTATCAGAAAGAGATATTAAGAAAACAACTACATTTATTATTACACCAAAAAGGATAAAATTCTTGTGGATAAACTTACCCAGGGAAGTGAAAGACCCATACTCTGAAAGCCATAAAATACTGATGAAATAAATTAAAGATGACACAAATAAATATAAAGATATTTCATGTTCATGGACTGAAAGAATTAATTATATTAAAATGTTCATACTACTCAATGCAATCCCAATCAAAATACCAACAGTGTTTTTCACAAAACTAGAACAAATAATTCTAAAATTTGTATAGAATTATAAAAGACCCTGTATAGCCAAAGCAATGTTGAGAAAAAAGAACAAAGATGGAGTGATCACAATTCTGGATTTCAACATATACCACAAGGCTGTCAAATTCAAAACAGTATGGTATTAACACAAAAAGATACATAAATCAATTGAACAGAATACAGAGCCCAGAAAATAAACCCACTTTTATATGGCATATTACTCTAAGACAACAGAGACAAGAATATACAATGGGCAAAAGACAGTCTTTTCAATAAGTGGTGCCAGGAAAACTGGGAGCTACATGAAAAAGAATGAAACTGGACCACTTCTTTACATTGTACACATAAATAAACCCAAAATGGATTAAAGACCTAAATGTGCCACCTGAAACCATAAAAATCCTAGAAGAGAACATAGGCAATAATTTCCCTGACATCAGCCATAGTAACATTTTCTAGATCTGTGTCCTAAGATAAAGGAAATGAGTAAAAATAAACTATTCATATATTTTCATAAATGAAAATGAAATGCTTTTTCACAGTGAAGAGAACCATCCACAAAACAAAAACACAACATGCTGAATGGGAGGAGATATTTGCAAATTATATATCCAGTAAGGGATAAATATCCAAAATATATAAAGAATTATACAACTCAACACCAAAAAACAAATAATGCAATTAAAAATGGAGAGAAGACATGAACAAACATTTCTCCAAGGAAAGATGGCCAAAAAAGACCTAAGAAAAGATTCTCAACATCACTAATCATCAGAGAAATGCAAATCAAAACCATAATGACATATCACCTTACACCTGTTAGAACAGCTAAAAAATCAAGAAGACAAGAAACAAGTGTTGGCATGGATGTGGTGAAAAAGAACTCTTGTGCAATGTTGGTGGAAATGTAAAGTGATATAGCCACTGTGTATAACAGTAGGTAGGTTCCTCAAAATATTCAAGATGGAACTACCATATAATCCAATAGTTCAACCACTGGGTATTTACCCAAAGAAAATGAAAACATTAATTTGAAAAGATATATGCACCTCTATATTTATTGCAGCCTTATTTATTTATAATAGGCATGATATGGAAGCAACCCACATGTCCATCAATGGATGAATGGATAAAGAAAATATAATATATATACACAATAAAATATTATTCAGCCATTAAAAATAAGATTTTACCATTTACAACAACATGGATGGACCTATAGGGTATAATACTAAGTGAGATAAGTAAAACAGAGAAAGACAATAATTTGTCTTAAATTATGTAAAGACACATAATTTAACTTATATGTGGAATCTAAAAAACAAATTAATAAATAAACAAAAAGCAGAAGTGGACCTACAAGTACAGAGAACAAGCTTATGGTTGCCAGAGGGGAGGAAGCTATAGGAATTAGGCAAAATGAGTGAAGGGGACTGGAAGATACAAGCTTCCAGTTATGGAATGAGTAAGTCACAAGAATAAAAGGCACAGCATACAGAATATAGTCAATGATACTCTAAATAGCCTTATATGGTGAGAGATGGCAGCTACACTTGTGGCAAGCATGGCATAACTAATAGAGATGTTGAATCATGAAGTTACACGCCTAAAACTAATGTAACACTGTGCACCAACTAATTAATTAATTAAGTATAAAATCATGTTATAGGAGGTGAGAATGCAATTGGGAAATGTGGTTTTGTGTTAAAATTATAAGACATAACCTTAAAAAGGCTTGGTGATGAAAAACAGCATAGAAAAAAGTAGACAGTTCCCCTGAGATAGAAACATCAACTTCCTTCTTAAAAACGATAAGGAGAGTTCACAGTTAAAATAAGGATGCATCCTGGAGGGAGAACTATATTGTGAAATTTGTTCCCATGTCAAAAGTCCCTTTTAGTCCTCTGATCAGGCAGGTGCTCAGGTTGACTGACTCCATCTCTATCACCAGTAGAGGAAAGGCAGTAGTGACTGATGACTTTCTCAATACCCATCTTTTTTAGTTAAAGAAGTCAGAAAGATATCTTGAGATAGATGCTGAAGTAGGTATCATCTGTCTTTTTGACCTGATATAAGGTTCATGGTTTCTTAAGAATGTGAAGTCAAGGGAATTGAAAAAAGCACAAATGTTCTTGAAAACTAAATAAAAGTTTGCTAACTTCTAATAATTTTGACATCTTGAAATAAGCATAATTGGAAATAAATGAAATGTCTTTCCTTAAGTATATATAAAATATAGCAGTAGCCAAGATGGAAAAATTATGTAGATGGAAAAATTATGTGGACACAGAAATGCATGTGTCCAGTTATTTCTATTTGACCACTAGTAGTGTATTTGTAAGTTTGTTTTGTAAGATGTAATAAATTTGTCTCTCACTCTTTCTCTCTCTCTCTCTCTCTCTCTCTCACACACACACACACACACACACACATTAGCCCTCATTTCTAGAGTCTCCAATGTATCTTGTACAACAGGTAAAACTTCATAAAATATAGGTCCAATAACCTCATACTTCTGCTTTACACTTAATCCACACATTGTAGTCCAACCCTAAAAAGCCTACACAAACATTTCCAGTACAGTTTTTCAGGTTTTTTTCTTCTCACTCTTCAACATATAATCTGTACATCAGACAAACTTGACTAGGCACTATGTTCTTGTACTTTGGAGCACTCAATCCCCATATTACTCTCAGCTGCCAATTTTCTTTTTCGTTCATTGACTTTTTTTAGTTTTCTGAATTTGTTTTTTATTTAAAATAACTTTAATTATATAACTATTAAATTAATCCTTGCATAGAATTTCAAATAATGGTAAATGTTCCTTGGATTTCTATCCAATTCTCCTTTTCTTTCCAAATGAGTAATCACTGTTAGCTTTACTGTTAATATGTATTGACATATGCACATATAAAATACATAAATACATATATACATATAAAATATGTGACCTTTGTGTACTTATGTTTATTTTACATAAATAGAATTATACACCAATGATATTTTTTCCTTAACTATTTTCTTAATAATCTTTTCATGTCAGTAATAAAGATCTGCTATAACAGTTCAGTGTTATTTTATTCTCTTTTAACAAATCCACCCACTATGGATATTTGAGTTACCTCCATTTTGTTTTGTTTGTTTTATTTTATTCTCTCCTGTTTTTTTAAAGACTTGATTTTTTTGCAGCAGTTTTAGGTTCATAATGACATTGAGCAGAAGGCACAGAGATATTCCTTATACTCACTTCCCCTACACATGCATAGTGTCCCCTATTATCAATATTCTGCAGCAGAATGGTATATGTGTTATAATTAATTTACCCTGCCACATAATTTCATAGTTTACATTAAAGTTTACTCTTTGGTTTGCACATTCTATGGGTTTAGACAAATATATAAAGGCATGTATCCACTTTAATATCATACACAGTATTCTCACTGTCACAGAAATTCTTTGTGGTCCATCTATTCATCTTCCCTCACCCATCCTCCATTTTTAATATTACTGTCAATTTGTGTCTATCAATATTTACTTTATATATTTAGGTGCTCCTGTAATGGGTGAATAAATATTTATGAATGCTATATCTTCTTGAATTCATCCTTTTATCATTAGGTAATACCATTCTTTGTTTTGTTACAGTCTTTGTTTTAAAGTCTATTTTGTCTGATATGAGTATTGCTCCACCAGCTTTTTTTTTCACAGCCATGTGCATGAAATACCTTTTTCCATTCCTTCAATTTCAGTCTACATTTGTCTTTAGGTCTTCAGTTTCTTGTCACCAGTATATAATGAGTCTTGTTTTTTAGCCATTTAGCCACCCTATGTCTTTTTATTAGAGTATTTAAACCATTTACATTTAAAGTAATTATTGATAGGTATGTATTTACTGTCATTTTGTTCATTATTTTCTGGTTGTTCATCTTCCATTTTTTACCATTGGAAAAAATGCCACAAAACTCAATGAACATGACTATACACTATTTTTTTTTCCTAGGATATTATATTAGCCCAGACTGCCATAACAAAATACTATAGACTAGTGGCTTAAAGAAGAGAAATTTATTCTGCCACAATTCTGGAGGCTGGAAGTCTGAGATCAGGGTGCTATCTTGTGAGGTTCTGGTGAGAGTTTTCTTCATGGCTTGCAGAGAGCATATTTCTTACCATGACCTCATATAGCAGAGACAAAGAAAGTAAGCTCCCTCATGTCTCTCTTTGAAAGGATCCACCCTCATGACTTCATCTAATCCTAATTACTTCCAAAGTCCCCATTTCCTAATATCATCACATTAGAAGCAAAAGTCTCAAGATATGAATTTTGTAGACACACTAACATTCAGTACATAGTAGATACATACTTGGGAGGTGTTGCGTGGAAGGGTCTACCAGATTGTTTCCTGAAAGGACTACTAACTTACCTGAATACCAAAATGCTTGAAACTATCCTATGCCCAACACCACTGCCATTGGATTTTCAATCTTTCTTAATTGTTTACAATTTTCTTAATTGTTTACAATTTTCTTTCTTTATAAAAGTTTACATTTACTATCTCATTGTTTTAATTTGTACTTAAGAGGTACAATGAGGTTCTAGGACATGCAATGTTCATTGGTTCTATGCACTTTATCTTTGAATTACCTACTCATTTCCTCTGCTCATTTTCCTGTTGTGTTTTTGTGCTGTGTTGTTTGGAGGAGTTCTTTATATATTTTGAATATGATCCACTGTAAACTCTGTGATGGCAGAAGATTTTTTTACCTGCTTTGTTCACTGTTAGATCCCCAAGGCCTAAAACAGCATCTGGCACATATTGTAGGTTCAATAAATGTTTGCTGGAAGAATGAGAAAGTGAAGGGATAAAGAAGTTGTAAACGTTTTTTTCAGTAGTGCTTGTCTTGACTTTATAGTGTCTAATTTAAACAAAAGTTTTAAAACTTCAATATGATTATATTTATTTATTCTGCTAAATATTCTACAGTGTGTCTTATAATTATTTCAACTAAAGATTGTAAACAGATTCTCCTTTATTTTCCTCTAATTCTATGCTACTTTTTCCTACTTTATTCATTCTTAGTCAATTTAATCCATTTTTCTTTGCTCATGATGTCTATAGTCTGAATACAACAGTAATTGTATTTATATATATATTAATTAAGAAATCAATTTTATTTAATATCATGGTACAATATTTATATAAAATCACATTACAGACATAATTTTATATGGTTAAAAAACTTAAAATACAATGTGACTGCATTTTATCTTGGATCCTGCCCTCCCAATGCACATTCAAACATGGAGTGGTACATAAGGTTATGTTTCTGTAATAGTGTACTTTGATAGTCACAGCAATCTCAAGAAAGGGGCTCCAGGAAATATTTTATAAGACAGGACCCTATTTCCATTTGTATTCAACTTATTATTTAAAATTAAATTACAAAAAAAAATTAAGTTAAATTAAATTAAATTAAATTACATAGTAGATTGGGCCCTGGATAAAATATTCTAAATAAGATAGATAATGTCAACACCACTATTTCTTTGCATGCCTGCTAAGTAAAACTCACAGAAGCAAAACACTAGGATATGATATCAAGCAAAGCTTTCAGAAACTTAGCAAAAGTATATGTTTGGGGAAAAAAGTGAGGTGTACACACCAAAGTTACCTTGAGAACAAGAACAGAAAAGTCTCCTGTGAATGTTTCTTATCACAGCAATATACTCTGGAAAAGATAAACAGTCATATCTGTCTTTTTGACCACATCCCCACTCCTGAGTAGTAGCACTGTCAACACATGATATGAAAGCCATCAATACATGTTGACAGTGTTTGCACTCCAGGTGGTGAGAAACTCTATGAGCTGAGGAAGGAAATACAAAGATCAGGAAGTAATATCTTGGACTGAAATGAGAAGTAGAACAAACTATGGAAGAAGGAGATGGAAGCATCTAAAGTGATCTAAATAAGAGAGAAGAGAGAACTGATCATTTAAAGAACAGAGACAATACATGCATATTAATTTAAATCAAAACAAAAGCACCTGTTATATTATTTATTAAAGGACTGCATACAAAGATGATTCGCACAGGTATTATCCATGTGTAGTCATCCACTGGAAAGGCCAGCACATGACTAAGAACTTTTCCCTTGGCTGAATAATTATTTATATAGTACTTTTCTTCTGTAAGTAAAAATTACTAATCAAATGTAACCTGATCAATTCTGAACTATATTGTAGAAAAGAAGTTAACTGATGGAATCACTTCACTGAGAGAGAAGTAAATGAGACAGAGGGATGTAAAATGACTTCCTAAAAAAAGACAGTCTACCCATAAAGAGTATGCACATCTATTTATTTAATAAAATCTACTAGCTATTTGATAGGTATCTATTGAATATAGTTCTGGCAAGACTAAGTTTTAGATTCAGAAATTAAATTCTGCCCTTGATAATTTAACACCACCTAATGTCCCATGATCCACACAAAATGGCAGCTACACGAGTCAAACGAAGACAGTATGCACCTAAAAGTGATTTAGCCAGTAAATTACCATTTCCACCAGTTTTAAAATCAAATCTGCCTCTAATTTAGCTTTATAAATTGGAAGTATATATGTTGGAATCATCTCCAACTGCTAACAAAATACTTTTAAAAACACACAAATGTGTTGTTTGGAAAATATATTAAATTCAACAAATATTGATTGAGCAACTACTGTGTGCCAGCAGCTAGAAACAATAAGGTAACTGGAAAATGGTCCCTGTTCCTAAGGTGCTGACAATCTAATAAAGTCTGTTTGGGTGAGTTTTATAGAGCTCAAGAGGCAAGAGAGACATTAAATTCTGCTTGAACAGCAGAGGCACCTGAAGAACTGTTGAAGTGGTGTTAAATTATCTGAAGAACTTTCTAATAGAGGGAGTATCACATGTAAAAACACAGTATATAAATAGCATGGTAAGAGTTCTAGATGGTGTTGTGTTGCATCTGAAAGGAGCAGGAGATGAAAGCTAGGGAATCAGTCAGGGTTTAATGTATTATATATGAGAATTCAGAGTGTATTTCATAGCCCCTGGTCACTCGATTTCCTCTGCGAAGAAAAAAAAAAAGCTCCTTCAATATTCTACCTTTGTTCATAAACATATCCAAGTCACTCTTCTCTTTTCCAATCTTCATTGCACTGGATGACTAAACCTTCCCTGATTCTCTATTATCATCTCTCTGACCTTACTTCATCATTTAATCTCTTCCCCTGGATTCAGTTTTATTGGCATCTTCCTTAAAAACTATGTACACATTCCTATCCTTAAAAATAAAAACAAACAAAAAACCCATCACCTCTGAGGCTTCATCTCTTTTCAGAACTAGGCACCTCAAGCTCTTCAAAAGAAGTTTCTCCACACAGCTTCTGTTTTCTTTCCTCCACTGATACCTTAGTTGATTTCTCTTCTGCACTTGACATTACTCATCACTCCTCTGATGCTCTTGTGACCATCATGTTCATACTCATCCAAAAATAACCGATTGTTTGCTCTTCTCCTTCTCCAGCTGTCCCTTTTTAGTCTCTTTTGCTATGTTATCCCCTGAATTACTACTATTCTCCCTTCTCTCTAATAAAGGAAAATCCTCAGTGATAATACTTCCCCTTGGGTAATAATGCTTCTCTTTTAAGTTACAACTATCTTTTTGTTATCTCCAAACTTTGTTCTTATCAGTCTAATCTATACTTGTCCACACTTACTGTTCTCAATCTCCCTTTACTTCACCCATCAGTTTGAAACCCCAACACTGGACTAAATCTGTTCTGCCAACTGTTACAGATGTTCTCTTACTCAGGAAGTCTAATAATGTCAGGTCTTTTGCTTGCTCAATCACTTACAGAAGTCAACACTTTGTTCTTTGCTGAACATTTCCTATTATCTGAATCGATGGCTCTCAAAATATCTCCTGGTTCTCCCCTAACCACTCAGATTAATCTTTTACCTAAGCCTCTATCTAAAAGTTAAATATTCTCTCATGTTCAGATCTCTTGACTATATCCCTGGATAAGACCAGCCTGATATCTTAAGAACATTCACCTAGACCAGAACCCCAACTGATAAAAGAATGGCTGTTGAACATTTGGTATTGGAATAATTTTTTCTCAAATTACCCTTCAACCTCACTTAATTGATTTCTGAAGACTTCAACTGGCTTTCATTATTTCCAAGGGAGACAGGCAATGTCCATGATAGCCCATAAATTATTTTCCATTGCATAACAAAGTTTAAACCCTCAACCAAGCATTAGAAGCCTCAACTCTGAGTCTCTACAATCTCTAAATCCTACTGTAGCTTCTTGCCATCCACTCACCACTGAGACTGATTACAATCAACTTAATTATGAAAAAGTGAATGGTGAAGAAGAAAAAAGGATAGGTTTAGCCTTGTTTCAAATGCAGCTTGTACCAATGGACATGTTAATTAGCTTGATTATAGTGACTATTTCAAATACACTGTATATGTATATCAAATCATCAAATTATACACCTTAAATATATACAATTTTAAACTGTCAGTTATACTTCCATTTTTAAAGAAAGTACCCTGTATTATCTTTAGCAAGTTAATTAATTTTTCTAAGCCTAAATTTTCTTATATGTAAAATTGTAAGGATACTTAATTCTAAGTTTTCTGAGAGAATTAGAATTCTTCTTAGAGAATCACTAGCATAAAACACAAATATTCATAATAACATCTAACATTTATTTTTATGATTAAAGCAATATTTATTACTATGGCTAGGTACTATATATGTGTTTGCTCACTTAATACCCTCAGAAACCCTTTCAGGTAAATACTCTTACCCCATTTTACTGATGAGGAAACAAAGGCACAGAGAGTTCAAATAACCCAAGAGCACTGAACTAAAAAGTCTCTACAGACTAAATGTTGGTGTCCCCCCAGAATTCATATATTGAAGCCTAATTCTCACTGTGATGGTATTTAGAGGTAAGGCTTTTGGGAGATAATTAGCTCATGAGGGAGAAGCTCTTATCAATAAAGGTAGTGTTCTTTTTTTTAAAAAATATTTATTTATTTATTCATGATAGACAGAGAGAGAGCGAGAGAGGCAGAGACACAGGCAGAGGGAGAAGCAGGCTCCATGCCGGGAGCCCGACGCGGGACTTGATCCCGGGACTCCAGGATCACGCTCTGGGCCAAGGCAGGTGCTAAACCGCTGAGCCACCCAGGGATCCCCTAAAGGTAGTGTTCTTATAAGAAAAAATATAAAAAAGCTTTCTTCTTTTCTCTCTGATGTCAACTATGAGGATATAATGAGAAGATCTGCAAACCAGCAGGCAGGTTCTCACCAGACATGGGATCTGCCAACACCTTGACTGTGGACTTCCCAGCCTCCAGAACTGTGAGATATAAATGTTTATTGTTTAAGTCACCGAGTCTATGGTATATTTGTTATAGAAGCCTTAACTGAGACAAAAGTGGCATACAGTTAGGTTTTAGAACACCTAATACAGAGCATAGAAAATATCAGTCCTTGAATAAATCAATAAATACAAAAAGAACACCATTCTCTAAATCTGCTTTGCTCACTGCTTTGCTGTTACAGTTCTCTCACTGGGAATTCTATTTTGCTCCTTCCCATTTCACAGTTAGCTTAAGGCACGCCCTCCTTTCATGGTCCACCTCAAGTCCACTTCAACATTCCTTCCTTACTGTTTCCTTCCCTATTCCTTTTGCACTTATAAAACTAATTTGTATGCTACGGTCTGAATGTTTGTGTACCTATAAAATTCATATGTTGAAATCCTAACCTCTAAAGAGGGTGGAATTAGAAGTGGAGCCTTTGGGACATGCTTAAGTCGTAAGGGTGGAATCTTCAAGAATGGGATTGGTGCTTTATAAAGGGGGCTCCCAAGAGACCCTTAGCCCGTTCTACTACATGAGGATATAACAAGAAATCTGTGACCTAGAAAAGAACCCTCACCTGACCATAATGACAGCTTAATCTCAGACTTCCAGCCTCCAGAACTATGAGAAATAAATTTCTGTTCTTTATAAGCTACCCATCAGTGGTATTTTATTATAATGGCCTGAATGGACTTACACATTTATACCTCACATATTTATGCAAATATCTATTTTTGCAATTAGCTGGAGAGACCTGAGAAGATGCATGTTATACTTAGTTTTGAACTCTCCATAACAGTCTGGTACAATCATTGCCTCAAATAAGCTTTCAATAAGTCTTTGTTGAATTTCTTAACATTTTCAGAATAAATCTCCTAGGATTCTTTACTTTAAAAAATCATATTACCCCCCTCTAAACTCCTTGTTATTTATGCATTTTCAGACAAGGCTGGATTTTTCATGTAGATGCAACTGGGAGGATGGGCCTGAAGTTTGAAATGTGCTTTTAGTAGTAGACCCTTTCCCTGGCCAAAAAGAGTACTCTATCGGATTTTGTCATGTGATGCATTAATTGAAAAGTAGACCTCCAAAATGACCAGTTGAGCTATGCTGAGGTTCAATCATGCACAGATAAGTGACTACTTACTGCAAGACATTTACTTAATTTCCTAGTACATATGAGCCTTTCCATTGTGCACAATGAACTAAAAGCTGCTGAACACAAAATGTTTCTTATCTAAGTAACACCAGTGCCATCTGCAGGAAAAGCTCAAGCAGTAGTTGTATTTTAATTCATGTATTTCTCTTTAGTACCATCAGAAAGGTTTGTCATGCTTTTACCAGATGACAAACATTACAGGGTTCACCTATTATGGAAGGTTTCCATCCATTCACCTTAGTGAATAAAGCAGGTTCTATTAAAGTATATATACACACACACACACACACACACACACACACACACACACACACAGAAAAGCTGAACTAGAGGAATTCTAGCATTCAAAAGTCACTGGAATATGATCTAAGAGATATAAACAAAAGCTGGGAACTAGGTGGAAGCCCCGTCCCATACTAGCCTGAAGAGTGCTCATGATCTTGTCCATGCAAACTGAATCTGTATCAGAAGTTTCAATTTAGTTTTTATTAGACTGAAATATCAAAAAGCAAGAGATTTGAGATAATGTCTTTTGTTTTATAACTGGTTTTTAAAGAGACTTTTTATTATATAAGTATCTTTTAACTTAAATTTACATTTGATTTCTGGTATGCACAACAAAAGCTTTTAGCCTTCTTTTTATCTTTTTTCCTTCTCCTTTCTAAGCTTCAGGTACTCAAATTCTGGGTTCTTTTTTTTTTTTTTAATTTTTATTTATTTATGATAGTCAAAGAGAGAGAGAGAGGCAGAGACACAGGCAGAGGGAGAAGCAGGCTCCATGCACCGGGAGCCCGATGTGGGATTCGATCCCGGGTCTCCAGGATCGCGCCCTGGGCCAAAGGCAGGCGCCAAACCGCTGCGCCACCCAGGGATCCCCTAAATTCTGGGTTCTATATAAAACTTACCCCCAAAAAAATCCATTAATTTAACTTTCAGTAGAACTACTTATAATCTTAAGCAGTTTTTATAGTAGATAACCTTTTGACTGCCTATAATCCAGGGGATGTACACACTATAAATCTCACACCTAAGGTAACCATGTTTCAATTCCACCTCCAATAATGTAACATTCTCTTATCTTCCAAAATAAAGAGGTCAATATCTTATTTCTATGATCATAGTTATCAAGAAAAACAAGTATTGAAATAAGAAAAGCTGTAGCATGGATGGCATTAGCCAAAGACATCATTTAATTACTAAATATTTTAGCATCAGTCTTTGTTACAAACCTTCCTCATTCAGTTCCCCAAACAGCACTGGGAATGAACCAATATTCTCAAGAAGTGATAAGCAAAAGAACCAAAACCACGGTGTAAAACAAAATCAATAGCATTGAAATAATGCTAATGAAATAATAACACTCTGTCCGTGAGAGCATTAACATTAGAACCATTAACAAATGGTTGGAAAAGTAGATTCACAGAGAGTGGAAAAGTAGATTCACAGAGAAGAATGAAAAGTGGAAAAGTGGAAAATTCACAGAGAAGAATGAAAAGTGGAAAAGTGAAAAAGTAGATTCACAGAGAAGAATGAAATCTATTGAGATGACACCTATCTCTAAAGGTAAACTTGTCATGATCCTCAAAAGCATAAAACTAGAATATTGAACTAATGATCTACCATGAAAAATTTACATCATTTCACTTGCTTAAATAAATTGAGTTTTCAGGCTCCCTATAAATTAAATAACAATTAATGGTCATCTGTAGTTACAGAACCAGCCCAATAGAATCCATTCATAACATCAAAAGCAAACTGTGCATTACTATCCAGAAAAAATTAAACAATACCACATTTAATTCTTTTCATTTCTCTCCAAATACATTCACTATGATCTTTGTTTTACAATGATGAGTACAATTATGTGTCTTAATCTGATAATATCCTCAAATTGTGATCTATGAGGGGAAAGATTATTCAAGTTTTATTGTGTGCCAACTTGCTAAATCCCCAATGACTGCAAGGTTAGCACACTTTTCCACTTTTTCTTCCTCATATTCTCTGCCACTCTTAAAAGAAATCTCTTGGCTTACACATCATGAATGGTTACCACTGCACATAGAGTACACAATTATTTTGAGTGTTACTGAGAAATGATGAAAATTCAATCTTCCCAACATGTCTCTCTCATCAGCCTGCTAGAAAGCCTAACTGGCAAGCAGATGTTCAACCATTACAATACGAAAAAAAATTTAAAGATCAGAAATGCAATGTATGATGTTAACATGACCATGTAACTATGTAGAACCCTAAAAATAAACTATATTGAACTGAATTAACATCAAGCTTAAATATATAATATCAATAATAACCATGATCATGTAGGTATTATTGATAGTTGCTGGATAAGCTTAATTTCAGTTGTAACAATAAGAGCAACTACCCTATTTTTTTTAAAGGACTCTCTAGTTGGAACAAATCATCTTAAGATTTGTGTGGAATCAGAAAAGACCCTGAATAGCCAAGGAAATATCAAAAAAGAAACCCATAGCTGGGGGCATCACAATGTCAGATTTCAGGTTGTACTACCAAGCTGTGGTCATCAAGACAGTGTGGTATTGGCACAAAAACAGACACATAGATCAATGGAACAGAATAGAGAACCCATAAGTGGACCCTCAACTTTATGGTCAACTAATATTCGACAAAGGAGGAAAGACTATCCACTGGAAAAAGACAGTCTCTTCAATAAATGGTGCTGGGAAAATTGGACATCTACATGCAGAAGAATGAAACTAGGCCATTCTCTTACGCCATACACAAATATAAACTCAAAATGGATGAAAGATCTAAATGTGAGACAAGATTCCATCAAAATCCTAGAGGAGAACACAGGCAACACCCTTTTTGAACTCAGCCACAGTAACTTCTTGCAAGATACATGCACAAAGGCAAAAGAAACAAAAGCAAAAATGAACTATTGGGACTTCATCAAGATAAGAAGCTTTTGCACAGCAAAGGATACAGTCGACAAAAACTAAAAGACAACCTACAGAATGGGAGAAGATATTTGCAAATGACGTATCAGATAAAGGGCTAGTTTCCAAGATCTATAAAGAACTTATTAAACTCAACACCAAAGAAACAATCCAATCATGAAATGGGCAAAAGACATGAAGAGAAATCTCACAGAGCTGAAGACATGCACATGGCCAACATGCACATGAGAAAATGCTCTGTATCACTTGCCATCAGGGAAATACAAATCAAAACCACAATGAGATACCACCTCACACAGTAAGAATGGGGAAAATTAACAAGGCAGGAAACCACAAATGTTGGAGAGGATGTGGAGAAAAGGGAACCCTCTTGCACTGTTGGTGGGAATGTGAACTGGTGCAGCCACTCTGGAAAACTGTGTGGAGGTTCCTCAAAGAGTTAAGAATAGACCTGCCCTACGACCCAGCAATTGCACTGTTGGGGATTTACCCCAAAGATACAGATGCAATGAAACGCCGGGACACCTGCACCCCGATGTTTCTAGCAGCAATGGCCACAATAGCCAAACTGTGGAAGGAGCCTCAGTGTCCATCAAAAGATGAATGGATAAAGAAGATATGGTTTATGTATACAATGGAATATTACTCAGCCATTAGAAATGACAAATACCCACCATTTGCTTCAACGTGGATGGAACTGGAGGGTATTATGCTGAGTGAAGTAAGTCAGTCGGAGAAGGACAAACATTGTATGTTCTCGTTCATTTGGGGAATATAAATAATAGTGAAAGGGAATATAAGGAAAGGGAGAAGAAATGTGTGGGAAATATCAGGAAGGGAGACAGAACATAAAGACTCCTAACTCTGGGAAACGAACTAGGGGTGGTGGAAGGGGAGGAGGGCGGGGGTGGGGGTGAATGGGTGATGGGCACTGGGGAGGACACTTGACAGGATGAGCACTGGGTGGTATTCTGTATGTTGGTAAATTGAACACCAATAAAAAATAAATTTATTTAAAAAAAAAAGAAGCTGTGGCCTATGAATACAATGGAATATTACTCAGCCATTAGAAACAACAACTACCCACTATTTGCTTCAACATGGAGGGACCTCTAGGGTATTATGCTGAGTGAAATAAGTCAATCGGAAAAGGACAAACATTATATGGTCTCATTCATTTGGGGAATATAAAAATTAGTGAAAGGGAATAAAGGCAAAGGAGAAAAAATGAGTGAAAATATCAGTGAGGGTGACAAAACAGGAGAGACGCCTAACTCTGGGAAATGAACAAGGGATAGTGGAAGGGGAAGTGGGTGGGGGTTGGGGTGACTGGCTGATGGGCAATGAGGGGGGCACTTGGTGGGATGAGCCCTGGGTGTTATGCTATATGCTGGCAAATTGAACTCCAATAAAAATAATAATAATAATAAAATAAAAATAAAATAAAGGACTCTCTATGTAGGTAGAAGGTAAGTACAGTAGAAGTAAATTAATGAAGATAAACATTTTGGTACAAATTTGTGGGAGGAAAGAAATGAAAAGTATTATGAAATTGTAACATTCCTAAGTCACCTCTAGAATGTGCTACTAAGACAGGTCACAAATAGACACAGTCATACTAAGGACCTCAATTAATTCTTGTCTGTCATTTTGTTCAAACAAAGCTTATGACACACGGGTCTTCATAATTTGGGCACTAAGAAGGTTAAAGAAACACCTTGGGACTTAAGACCAAAAAAGAATTGATTAGTGAAGCAAAAGTAATGGGAATCTTAGGATACAAGGGAGGGTTCCTGTCACCTGGAGGCTTACAATAACCAGGAAAAAAAAAAAAAAAGGTGAGTTAGATGGCTTGATATAAGTCTAGAATGTAGTAAGATAAAAATTTGAAAGTTCAGAGAAAAATTCAAAATTCTACAGCATGCAAACCTAAAAGGGAAAATAGGCCAACAGGACTAGAGCCTTTACATGACATTATCCTGGCTATTAAATTGTAAATTATCTTCAGGAGGAGAGCAGGGAGTGAAGCAAGCAAAATAAATATGGTAGTTCATGCAATTCATAGACTAGCTAACACAATGGCCTATAGTTTTAAAGGCTACATGCCAAAAAGTGAAAAGACTATACCAAAAATGGCAAGAAAAACATAACCATCGAGGGTGGATAAGATAGCTGCAGGATACTTTGTTTAATCTAGAGACCAAGAAGAACCCAAATTTATAAAATATGTAAATTAATCCTGGCTGAAATGAGGATGAGTCCCAAAGCCCTGAAAAGGCTTTTGGAGCACTGTCTGTAATCATAGGCCTAGATCAGCATCCAAGTTGCCTTGCAACTTGGAAGAGACCTTTCTTATTCCATGCCCTGCCTACCTTTCCAGCTCTACCTCTTGCCCCCTAGCTACATGTGTGCACATACCCACACAGCAGTCACCACACAGCCATGTTGATTTCTACTCTTGTGCAAGTTGTGCCCTCTGCCTGAAGCATCTTCTCTACTGAAGAACTTACTCTTCAAGATCCAGCTTCAATGTCATGTCTCCACCAGAAGCTCCTCTATCCCTTCCTCTGCAACTATAGTTATTCGCCTCCTCCATGTTTCTTCTGTTTCTTTGAACCACATTCTCCCATAGGAAGTTGAAGATTGTAAAATTAATTAGCATAAACAAGAGCAGAATTTGCCCACTGTGTGTGATCACCTTCCCCTACCCAAAAGATCTTTTTAGGGCTTTAAGTAATTTTCTGACTTTGTTCGGTGACATAAAGGAGCAAGAAACTTACTCTAGCTCAGGTTCAGTTGTAAGCTGTTGGGAAATGATAATGCCTCTGTCCTACATTTAATTCACTTTTAAGTTATTCTTCTTCTTAAATTTTCCAGGTGCACAATCAAGCAAAGCAGTTTACCTACATAATTAAACCCTGTTGGAGTTTTCTATCTGGAGGTCCAGCTTGAAGCTGTTCCTACTAGGCAGGGACAAGCAATCCTACAAGTATGAGGAAGGGATATGAAATGTGGAAGGGATGGCTCTGCAGGGCAGTGTAGCTACCCTGCACTTCTCAGTATGAGCCTCTGAGTTACAGAGAGATTAGTGGAAAATGTGAGTAGCAGTATCTTGATGTTCTCTTATAAGAATTATAAATTACCTATATTACTTCTTTTATTCTAAACCTAAATTTCCAAAGACCACAGGTAGTGCAAACTAACCTAACCCAGAAACACAAAGCAATTGTTTTCCTCTTTTTAAACTCTCTGGCCTTTCATAAGATGAATTAATTAGAAAAGTCAACATTTCACAGATCCACTAAACTGTTCCATCTTTGTGGTGATATAACACAAATAAAGAGTCTTATGGTTCCTTGCCTGATTCTGTTCCCATCAGAATATGTATATGGGCAGAATTGAAGCCTATAAAGGTTTTTAGAAACATGTTAGGACAAAATCTTTGTTGAGACTTTAATATGTCATGCCTTGTAAAGTTTCTGTAATCTTATAAGAACTTTGATAAGATCAACATTTTCAAAGATTTCCATTCCAACAATTTCTTTAAATTATGTAGTTGTGTAGAACTTTTGCTGGTAGTCACTAAAACAAAGTTAATCTACTAAATGCTGAATGAACACTTTTTTTATATTGTCGAATACTATGTCATATCAATGAAAAAAAACATGCCAAAAATGCTTCTGTGTTGTTTCTGTCATGAGACAAAATCCACAGAGACTAATAATAAGTGGATAAAATTAAAGCTATGTGAAAGTTAAAGAGAAGCATTCAGTTTTCTAGAAGAAAAAGTCATTTTTTCTCTAATTCAGAGTAGATAACTAAAGCAGATATGTATAAATAGATAAAAAATATATAAGAAAGACACCATACTGTTAACTGAGTGAACATCTTACTATAAAATGAAGTAAATCTAAGAGAGAAAATAATGGGAAGAGTAAACTGGTTCAGCAAGTAAAGAGGAAGAAAAAAGACAAAGGTTGAAAGTCTGTAGCAATTTGTAGTCTATCAAATAAACTTTTTACATTATATTTCTATTTAGATAGATGTATAAACCTAGGAAAGAATTTTAATATGCATAAACTAATTTGTTCTAAACATATGGTACCAGGTATGACATATATAAAGAATGATTTACTAAGCCAGTGACATCAAAGTATACATAAATGCGTGGCATGCCTGATATACTCCCATTACTAGCCTCCCCAACCCTGGAATGTACACTCCCATTCATTCTATACCCACAAGACATGTTTTTCTTCAATGGAAAAGAAAAAAAGAAAAGAAAAAAACAAATAGCAAATCAGTGTCTGGGGGGTGGGGCACTCTGCTTCGCTTCATTTCCCTGTTTTGACTTCTTACTTATTATTACTTTTTGGAAACTTGAAACATTAAACTTCCTGCCATCTCCTGGACATGCAATGCAAAAAAGTCACATTTCAGGATGGAGCAAGGGTTGGGGGAAAAACCTTCAATTTCTCAGAACATCCTCATTTTCTATTCAACACATTTAATAGTCACCCTACCTATGGTTTAGTATTATGAAAATATGATTTTGTAAATTGAATAAGTACTTTATTGAATAATAAAATAAATATGTTTTAGTGATATAATAAAGTAATAATGAATAATAAAGTAAAAATGTTTTAGTAGTAATGAAAATATACAGATATATTGTATAAGTTCACTTTTATAAACTAAGATAATAGAAATAAAAGTAGGCACATTTTCTAAAATGCTTATTACAAGCTGGACAATGAGAATATTCAAAACTTCCAGGAATGATTCAGAATAGTGTGGCTACTCTAGTCAGTCCTGCTTCCAAACTTCAGGTAAAGAGAGATTAAAAGGTAAAGGTACAAGTCTGCCACTACTGCTTTTCACTGCCTCATAGTACAGCTACAAAAGATATCAGGTCGAGATCAAAAGAAGCTGTCCACTGCTCCAGCAATGCCCTTTCTGGGCTGGCTTCCTGCCAAAGCCCCATAATTCCCCACATAGTCACAGCACTCTGGGTTCACAGAAACCCCCTTATATGGAGCTTATCTGTGTGGTGGGTGCAATGATTTTCAAAGTGCAGTCCCTGAACCAATAGCAGCAGCATCACCTAGGAACTGGTTGAAAATAAAAACTCTTAGACACCACTTTAGACTTATTGAATCAGAAACTGGATGTGGGCCCCAAACATCTGTGCTTACTATCCCTCCAGGAGATTCCTATGTATGGCAAAGTTTGAGAACTACCATGCTAGAGTAACTGGTTTTGGACACACACACACACACACACACACACACACACACACACTGAAAACCAGTGCTCTTTTGCATTTGGTCCTTTGTGTTAGGCTTGCTTGATTAGGACTGTTAGAGGCCATTTTATTTCTTTGTTCTATTTCCTGTCCTTGTCACTGGAACTTGACTGAAGTTACCCTGGTAATTTCTAGTTCTAAACCCTGGAGAGGGACGCCTGGGTAACTCAGCCATTGAGCATCCGCCTTTAGCCCAGGGTGTGATCCCAGAGTCCCAGAATCGAGTCCCACATCAATCAGGCTTCCTGCATGGAGCCTGATTCTCCCTCTGCCTATGTCTCTGCCTCTCTCTGTCTCTGTCTCTCATGAATAAATAAATAAAATATTTATAAATAAACAAACAAACAAATAAAAACAAACCCTGGAGAGAAGGGATGAGGAAAGCTCCTGATGCAAACTTTCCTTTTGCAATGGAAGTTCATGTTTCCTGCTTATACCCCAACTCTAGAAAAGCTATTGGATGAGTTGAGAACAGATAAGCCAGAGTCTGAGTCTATATATAAACTCTCCTTTTCCTACACATTCACCCATAAATATTATCAGCACCAAATTAGTAGTTAGATTATTTAATCTTTTCAATCACTTTGTAAATATTTAATACTTTCTCTTTATGTGTTGCCAAAGAAACAAATGACCCACATACATTGAATAATCATTTTATTGTACCATTTCCTAAAAGTTAGTATTAACTTGTAGTCAGTATACAACCCATAAAGGAATCTGAAAAATATTTTATTCAAATGTAAAGAGAGAAACTCAAGTTACTTATTAATTGCTCCAAACATCATTAGCTAGAAAGATATACAAAATGGAAATTAAATAATAATATTCATCTGTGATTCAAAATTTCCACAGAGAGTAGATGATAAGCGTATATATTGTATATTTCATTGGCTACTAAAATAGTCAACATTGCATTGCTTTCATGTAAAATTTAGCAAATGTTAAATTTCCTTTAAGCAGAAACTTTATAGTATACTGCATGATGTTAGTTACTGCTAACAGTGATAAAATCTTACAGCTACTGTAAGGAGTTTAAGCACCAACTGTATACGTAGCCAGAGAGTCTATCAAGTACACCAATATGCCACTCAGTTGAGACCCTACCACACTAAGGTCTTGCAGAGCCATGACTACTATTTTGTAGCTTTTGGTCTTCCTCAAAGTAACAAATGAAGCTGGTTGCTCTAAGGATTTACATTATTTCTTTATGTGACTATTAGAGTAGTTATAATCTATTATAGCAAATATAATTTAGTTTTCTTATTTCTAAAAACAATACTGTATTCACTTGCTAAATGAGAACAATTTTGAGAATTTTTTTTTAAAAAACTAAAGTCAATTCAAGAAATCATGGTAATGTACCATTAAATGAAATTGAAAAATAATAAAGTTCATTTCCATCTCCTCCTTCATCAAAACTTTTGCCAAGGCAGTTAATAATGAACAGAATTAATTAACTGCATTATTTCTTCTAGTATATATAAAATGGTCAAAGAATAGCTGCAGGAAAGAAAAGAATATGGGATCTAAAAACTTCAAACTAGACATTGAGGGCTGTTTATAAGCAGCACTTGAGTTTTCTGTATCGCTTAAGTTCTTCTATAAAGCAAATCTCTGTTTAAAATATCCCATAACACTGAATGCTTTTCACCATAGAATAATAAAACAGAAAAAGCATATACTTTGGACACAGATAGATCTCTATATAAATTCCCACTGCGTGACCTTTGGCAAGTCACTCAATATCTCTGAACATCATCATATTTACAAACTGTTCTCTACATCATAGGGACTGGAAAGGAGATTGTATTAAATGAGAGAAGGACTTCATGTGGCATCTGACACTTAAAAGGCACTCAGTAAATGATAGCTATTCCCATAATTTTGAATAAAATATTTAAATAATCCTTTCCATTCATACTTGCTCTCTCATACTCCACTCCCAATCACACACATGAATAAAAATATTTTAAGCTCTTTCATTTCTGTCACCTAAAATAATTATAAAACAAAAACATTGACATAAATTAAGGCATGCTGCTGTATCTTCAGTAGGGGTGATTGGGATAATGCCTTTACTAGTCTTACTTTCTTATTTTCCTTATAATTTTGCTAATGGACTCTTAATGGTTATTAGAAAATTTCAAAAGACAGATTTTTAAAATGAGGTAGTTTCTGTTGAAATCGGCCTAGCTATCCAGAATAATTAATTCTTATAGAAGCCTAGTAACAGCAGGAAGGTCCTGCCAAGCTACTTGAAAATCAGCCAGGAAGTTAGCAGGTAAGTGCTCCTTTTAGGTCACCAGTTAATACAGGTGTTTTGAGTTTCTGGAAGCTTTGTTCTCAGAGGAAAAACATTTCAGTGAATCTGAGAAAGCATCAGAGCAACCATAATAAGCCTGAGACCAGTTGCCAGTCATAATTTTAGGCCAGCTGCTACCTCCTTTCGATTTTGAACAAAGACATGCCCTCTGAGAACACAGCTCTCACCCTGCCTCGGGATTGCTATCATAGAGAACTGTACAAAGCAGATTCTGGCAGGATTTAAACATCATGCTGGGCTGTAGCATAGCTGCAGAGGAATAAGGTCTTAGGTGGGATGGGGATTTGTCAAAACCATGTGTGAAAGAAGACAGGCCAGAGAAGTATAGTTGGTCAGTGATAAAGTGCTAAGTTTAGAGAAACACAGTAGTTTCAAATAAGACTCTCAGAACTTCAATTAAGTTTTATCCCCATCTGACACTATGTTGGAGTAAATAATACCTAAACTTTAAAGTCAAACAAATAAGTTTGAAACTACACACTAGCTAGGTGATCTCAGGTAATTCACATGACCCTTCTAAGTCTCATTTTCCTCATCTATTAATTCTGAAAAAATAATAGCACCTATGTCACAGGATTACTGTGATGATTAATTGAGCTAATAGTATAAAGTTCTTAGCACTGTTCCTTAGATATAATAGGGCTCCATAAATGGTGGCTGCCAGGATTACATGGCAATTATATTGCCGTAAACAAAAAACCTAAATTAGCCGTGGCTTAAATAAGAAAAATCATTTATTTTTGTTTCATATAAAAGAATTCTGGAAATAAGAAGCCTAAGATTCTTACTATTTTCTTCCATCATTCCAGCAATTATTACCCATCCTCAAGGGCATTCCATAGTCTAAAATGACTGCTGAAGCTTCAGCCATCATTGTATTTCCAACTTCCTGGAGACAAAAGAAAAAAGGGTAAACAAAAAGGATTCATCCCAGCTGCCTGTACACTTTCAGAGCATCTTCTCATTCTGTCAACAACTTCCATCCAACTTCTACATACACCTATTGGCAAGAACTGAGCCAAGCCTTGCTATACAGGGAGGATAGGGAATACAATATTCTATCCATGTAATAAAAATCAGGGTTTGTAGAGGCACCTGGGTGGCTCAGTCAGTTACGTGTCTGCCTTCAACTCAGGTCATGATCTTGGGGTCTGGGAATAGAGCCCCCCCGCACTGAACTCCTTGCTCCATGGGGTGTGTACTTCCTCTCCCTGTTCCTCCTCCCTCCCATTCATGCTCTCTCTCTCTCTCTCTCTCTCTCTCTCTCAAATAAATAAACAAGATCTTTTTTAAAAAAAATTTTAAATAGTTTGTAAGTAAGAAACGGAAACATGGATTTGGGTGAGAAAACAGCAGACATGGTCACAACAGGTGACACTGGTTCTTATCTAACATCTCAGTCTTTCATTGTCATTACTAAATCTACTATCTCTCTCTTCTATCTGGAATAATTACTAAAGTACAGACTTTTTTCTCTGATATTCTCCCACCAAGAAGTCCTCTATTATTCATCATCTCTATATGGGGTAGCTCAAAAAAATTAAATCTCTAGCTTTGCCTTAAGTCAGAAGTCAGCTGGAGTCAAGCTTCCTGCAATGAGGTAAGATTTGTTCAAATTCCACTTTGAGACCTTCCTCAAGATTTCTGCCAACTCCCTGGGCTTCCATTCTCCTAATTATATTTGATTTCAAGTTCCTGCTACCATTACTATCCACTGTTCTATATGCCAACACAATTGTAAAACCCAGACCCAGTCCCTTTGTTGAATAAAAAAAGTTATAGATAGACAAACACTCTCCAACAATACATTTGTGAGTAAATAGCCTTGACTAGACATCTGAGGCAGAAACAGAAACATGGCAACA
The DNA here is from genome assembly GCF_048418805.1 of Vulpes vulpes. Taxonomy (NCBI): domain Eukaryota; kingdom Metazoa; phylum Chordata; class Mammalia; order Carnivora; family Canidae; genus Vulpes; species Vulpes vulpes. The sequence continues at coordinate 83,999,667 of NC_132785.1, read as the reverse complement.
ATTTCAAAGATCATATTTGACATTCATCTTCTTAAAATGTCCCTTATCCACCCCAAATGGGAAACCTTCATTGGCCACGTCTCCTTATATCTTCTCTTTATACTCTCCTTTTTCCCTTCCATCTCTGCCCCCTTTTGTCTCAGAAAAAAAAAAATTAATTCCTCCCATTTTCTCACCTGGATTATTGCAATAACATCCTAATTGGTCTCTGTACTTACACTTTGCCCTTCTACTGCCCATTTTCAACATAGCAACCAGAGAGACACTTGGAAAGTGTCAGTTCATGTCACTCCTCTGCTCAGAATCCTCAAATAGCTTCCCATAACACTTGGCAGAAAAACCAAAGTCCTTACAATGTGTTATACTTGACCTGGTCCCCCTAGTAACTCTCAGGTTTCTCTCCTACCAACTCCTGCCTTGTTCAAACAAAATTCTCCTTGCAGTTCTGGACCACTCTTGCCCCAGATCCTTTTTTCCCTCTGCCTAGAATGATCTTCCCCCAGTTATCTAAGTGGCTTACTCCCCCTGCCTCCTTGAGCTTCTGCTCAATTGTCAGCTCAGTAAAAACTTTCCCAGACACCGTTTTTATAATAGCAATCCTTCACTTCCCAATTAGTTATGCTCCTACCTTGCTTTACTTTTCCCCATAGTGCTTGTCACTTTCTTATGATCTGATAACTTGCTCATTTATTTATTATCTTTTACCCACTATAATGTAAACCTCATGAAGAAAGGGATTATGGTCTGTTTTTATGGCGGCTCTGTCTTCACGATATCTGAAATGACCTAAGTGCTCAGTAAATATTTGTTAACTAAATCATAAAAGGATTTTCCTCATGCAGACCATCTTAACCATCAGTTGTATTACTTGGGCTTCTGCAGATGCTGTTTACATTGATTGGTTCATTATTTTTTGCAAACCAAAATGTTTCCTTCATAAAGGAATGCTCCATCAACTATTTAGAAGACAACCTTCCCATATTTTTAAACCAAGTTCCACATGCCTTTGTGCTGACCATGAAGGAATGCTATTCAGATTCCCCTTCAAGTAGCAACCTGCCAAAAAGAATGTATTTCACTGACAGCCTCTGTCTTCAGGATCTACAATAGCATTCATACCTACGCAGAGGCGTTGTCTTGCTGGCTGCTCCCTATTGATGACCAAACAGAGGGTACACTGGAACTGGGAGTACCTGCTCAACACAGGACCCTGAAGGACAGTCTCTGCTCTGGGGTTCCCAATGGCCTGGCCAAGACTTACTCAGAACTTCACAGTAGTCTGAAGCAATTCTTATCCAACCCTCATCTTTGCCTTTCACACCTTTCACAGGTGTTATACCTGCATCTGCTGGTTCCATGTTGACTCCTGATCCCTCCCTGCTTATTTCTCAAAGATATTTTCCTACAAATCTCTTACTCTTCAAATTCTGTCTTGGTAACTGCTTCTTAGAAGGCTTCACCTGGCACAGTCTTCTGGACATCTTCAGTTGGATATACTGTATGAGCTCAAATTCAGTGTGTTCAAAACCAAAGTCTAGAGGCTCTTGTGAAATGTGGCCCAGAACACCATGAATCAAGTGGGAGCCATTTGGGAACTGAGACTGATTATGGGAAGGGAAAAAACAGCACTGAAAACCAGGTCCTAGGACTAAGCATAGCAGCACCCAGGCCAGGGCATCCCTGGTTAGAAAGGAATTACTCAGAGTCAATTCACATACAAAGAACATCATCTAGATTTTGAATAAAAGTTTCCAGATATTTGAGGTGACCCTTTTTTAGAATATAATCATTTTGAATATTTTAACCCCAAAATTTATTATAATAAGAGTGGAAAATTAATTTTTAAAAACTAAGTTTTGGATAATTTTGATATGATCCTTATAAAAATAAAATAGCAAAATTTTAATTTTTTAAAGATTCAGACATTTCTTCCATATTTAGGTTCAAAACATTATAAATGGTAAGGAATTTAAGTTGGTGGAATTTTTGCCTTATACTATAAATGGTAAGGATTTAAGTTGGTGGAATTTTTGCCTTCTCCCCTTTCATTGGTATTCTTCAGAGAGCTATAAGATATTTTTGATCCATATGCTAAGAACTTTAAACAGTTTCAAATTACCGTTTAAATATTGCTGAAGTTTCATGACAGATATTTTTATCTTTATTTAAAGCTATAGGAATTTCTGATGTAAGCTTGTTCCATGTCACAGTGGGACAACTTTTTTAAATGAAGACATTAAAAGTGTAAATATATTTAAGATATTGCCATTTCACAGGAGCATGGTAGTGCCAAGGTAGTTACATGCCTCCATTGATGATTTAAAATGTTTTTCCTTCAGATGTGAAAACCTGGGTATCATTTCAAAAAAAAAAAAAAACAAAGTTTAAAAAACAAACCAGAAAACACAATTTCAGAGAAAAATTCTAGCACATTTCTGTGCAGTCCTATTGGATTTAGGATTTGCCATGAGGTAACGAAGACTGCTCTTTACTGAATCAAAGACTAATTAACCCAAAATGGCACAGCATAACTTCAATTTTTCTTCTCTACCATCAAAAATCATAATTGAATTTTGAGAAGCATTATGAAAACTTTACATGGACAGAAAGTTCTTCTAATGTAAAATAATAGATAACAAAATTTTTGAAATATTTTTGACTCTGGTATTGGGCATTCTAATGGAGTTAACACTGTAAGGTAATAAAAATTGGATAGTGTATACAGGAGATAAATTGCACTGAAAATATAAATTATTAAAAGGGATATACTTAGTCTGCTCAAAATGCTATAGGAAAATTCCATAGACTGCATGGCTTAAAAAACAGACATTTCTCACAGTTCTGGAGGCTATGAAGTCCAAGATCAAGATATCAGTATGGTTAGGTTCCTGGTAAGAGCTCTCTTCTTGCCTTACAGATGGCCATCTTTTTGCTGTGTCCTAACATAGAAAGGAGAGATAGAGCAAGCTTGCTGGTCTCTTCTAAGGACACTAATGCCATCATGAGGACCCATCTCTTAAGACCTCAGCTAAACCTAATTACTTCCCCAAAGCCCTCATCTCCAAATACCATCACACTGGGAATTAGAACTTTAAAACATATGAATTTGTGGGGGACACAAACATTCAGTCCATGACAGATACTATGGTAGAAATTCCTATTCTTACAGCAGTACTTTCCATTCTAGAAAAAAAAAAAAAAACTCCACAAAAATAATGTCCCTAGCAATAAAACCAGGGGTGGGAATGAAGAGTGCTAAGGGAATATAAGTGAGAATGCAAACAGACTGAGGCTGAAGATTGTATATATCCTTAACTCCTGAATATGGGAAACAATTAAACTAAACTTCATTAGCTAAGGTATATAGGGCTACATGCCCAAACACCCAAATACTCAACCAAGAGCCTTTTAAGCTTCTTTCTTAGAATAGCCTCTAAAACCTATACCTAGAGTATTAAGAATGCTGGTCATTGAGGAAGATGATATAAAAGACTGGCAGAGGGGCACCTGGATGGCTCAGTCAGTTAAGCAACTGACTCCCAGGTTCAGCTCAGGTCATAATTTTATGGGTTGTGGGACTGAACCCCATATCAGGCTCCATGCTCAGTGGGGAGTCTGGTTGAAGATTCTCTCCCTCTGCCTCTCCCCCCACTCATACACATGCACTCTCTAGAATAATTAAATCTTTAAAATAATAATTAAGGGATCCCTGGGTGGCGCAGCGGTTTGGCACCTACCTTTGGCCCAGGGCGCGATCCTGGAGACCCGGGATCGAGTCCCACATCGGGCTCCTGGTGCATGGAGCCTGCTTCTCCCTCCGCCTGTGTCTCTGCCTCTCTCTCTCTCTCTGTGACTATCATAAATGGGTAAAAATTAAAAGAAAAAAAAATTTAAAAAAATAATAAAATAAAATAATAATTAAAAAATAATAAAGACTGGCAGATATCTGGATTCCCAGAAGTAGAAAATTTTTAGTTATAGCCAATTAAGAACAAGGCTGGTTCAAGTGGTATAAAGTCTTAGTCCCTAAACGTGCTGCTTTTCCTACGAAAGCTCATTATGGAAAAGCCAAACTAAAGAAACTAAAGCTGGGATTTCTTTCACTCCTAAGTCCACCTATGATATTGACAATTCTAATACTTTTGAATCAGCTGCCAAGAATGTTAGTACAAAAAATTTAATAAAAGAGTATAATCACTCAAATTCTGCACTTGTTGACAAAATTAATCAACAGGCCTCATCTATCCAAACTGATTTGAATGGGCACTGATAAAAAATGTGAATTCTTGAAAACACTGAAAGGGGACAGGGTTAGAAGAGGAAAGTGAAGATGAAAGTCAGGTTGATCCTGACTTTGCATAATAGGAATTAAATCCTCCAGAAAGGGCTATCAACCAAAACTCTGATGAAAATTATATTCCTCAAAACAATAACAATGCTGCTATGATTTCCCAACAAACCATTGTCTTCAAATTTTCCACAAACTGATGTGAATATATAGAAGGCATCTGGATACACTGGATAGAAGGCAGTCTGATACACTGTTCAGCAAACCTGCAATAAAATATCATGTAATATAGTAGGAAATATGGTGCTATCAGTTCTGGGTTTAAAATAATTGTAGTTTGTACTTGTATCAGTCATAGCTCAATATTTGGTATGTTTGGCTATTACTTGCAGACACCAAGACAAGTACCAGGTTCGGGATAGTCTGGTGATAAGATATGAGATAAGCACTCAAAACTATAATGTACAAAAAAATTAATGTACAAAAATTTTGTAAAAAAATTAAATCGTAGAATACAAACTAATTGCTAATAAAATTTGAGAAGAGAAGGACATCAAAATCTGGACTTTAGGACTTCTTGAAAAATGTGGAACTGACTTCAAGGAAGAATTATTTTTGTGAAACTAGAATGTGTATGTGAATAGGTATTTATTTTGAAAAAAAAATTTAATGCTCAATTTTTTAGATTAGTCTTTTTACCCACATATTGTTTACTTTGTAACCCCTTCTAAGCAATAAAATCAAATTAATATAAGGCAAAAGTTCAGTAATACAGGAATGCAAACCTTTTTTTAAGTCAAGAATTGTTTTATAAAACCAAATTACTACAACCTTCCTATATATTCTGAACTTCTATAAATGATTCAATGTGAATTGGATATTTGAATTTTGTGAGATTGTAGAATATTCCAAATCTTAGAAAAACATGGGAAGATAGACAAGGCTTCTTAGATCACTCAGGCAAATTACTGCCATGTGGCATATCTTGCAGCAAGTTTATTCACATGTTACCTTGTACTCTCTGTGATCTGACCTCAACATGACCAGTCTACAAAATAGATGCTTTTAAAAACCAAAACTCAAACATGCGTCATGGTCTTATTCCCATATCTGTAATGGAACAGGTGCATCCTTGATTATTTACACAGAGTGCCAAGAAAAGGGGGTTGTAGACAGAGCCAGCATGCCTTCCCTGGGATTCTTCAGAAGTGCTCATCACTAGCCAAACCCCAGGGATCTGGAAGTGGGATGAGAATAAGCAGAAGTATAGCAATATAAACAGAAGATTAAAATCATGAGTAAAAAAATAATGGCTGAGGATGATGAGGAAAAATATATTTGGTTTCTCTCTTAAATTCCTTTGCTCCCTGAAAAGCTGAGGGATTTTGTTAGGAATAGCTTGTTAACAAGAATCATTTAATATCAAGGAAACAAAACATGATGCTGATAAAATATACAACTTTGTCAAACCTATGAACAATGTTAAACTATGTGTTATTTTCTATTTAAAAGATAAAATGAAGGGCTTCTGGGAGGCTCAGTCAGTTAAGCATCTGCCTTCAGCTCAGGCCATGATCCCAGGGTACTAGGATCAAGCCCCATGTCATGCTCCTTGCTCATTGGGGAGTCTGATTCTTTCACCCTGTGTGCATATGTGCGTGAGCGTTCTCTCTCTCTCTCTCTCAAATAAAAAAAATCTAAAAAAAAAAAAAAAGATGAAATGATTATGTAAGCCAAAAGTAATATTTCAAGAGAGGCTGTGACATAGAAGAAAAAGCACTAGTCTTAGAATGAGGTTTTGGTTGGTGTCCTGCTTTTCTACTGTGCTGGATATGTGATTTCAGCCTCTGTTTACGCATGTGTGAAAAGGGAATAACACTGTCACCCATCTCACAGACTACTGAAAGATCTAATGGGCTGAATAGCAATCCCAAAAAGATATGTCCTAACACCCAGTACCCCTTAATGGGATCTTCTTTTACAATAGTGTCTTTGCAGATTTACTTAAGAATCTCAAAATGTGAGATTATCCTGGATTTAGAGTAGGCCCTAAATCCAATGGCAAGTATCTTTATATGAGACAGAAATGGAGAAGACACAGAGACACAGAAGGGAAGCCCATGTGAAAACTAAGGAAGAGAATGAAGTTATGCAGCTACTAGCCAAGAAGTTCAAAGACTTGCCAGCAGGCACCAGAAGCTAGGAAAGAGGCATGAAACACATTCTCCTTCAGAGACTTCAGATGGAGCCAACCTTGTCAACACCTTGATTTTGGAATTTTGGCCTCCAGAACTGTTAGAGAATAATCTTTTGTTACTTAAAGCCACCTAGTTTGAGGTAATTTGTTAGGTAGCCTTTGTAAACTAATATAAAGTCAAATGAAATATTATATGTGGAAGTGGACATAACTGCTGATAGGAATCACTCGATTTTTTTTGCTAACATTTATTTTAATGTTAATGAAACTCTTTTGAAAGAGTCATTAATACTTTTGGAGTAAAATTATAAGATTTGTGCTTTTCCCAGGGGTAGCCATCTTCCATTGCCTGTTATAATAAAGAAACAGTGCAACCACTTAGAACACATGATTAAAATATTTTAGTCGCAAGCAATAGAATCAACTCAGGCTAGTGAGGAAAACGAAAAAAAAGGAAAAATCCTACAAAATAAGAGGGTGGGAGTTTTGAAGGGAGGTTACAGGGCTACCTCTGAGACTCAGAGGAAGAGCTGAACAATCAAGATTCAGACTCATTAGCAAGTGTTTTATTAGCAAGTATTTTATTTATTAGCAAATATTTTAACCACCAAATCAGAAGGTATGTGATTGTTTATCCCAGACTGAAACATTGTTTCTGTAGTATTTTCCTTTTAGAAAAACTGACAATTGAGTTCCAAAGGATCAAACCTTAGGAAAAAGAATATCAATTGTGTTATTTGAAAGAATTTCAATTCCTGAAAAAAAACAAAAACAAAAACTTGATACTTACATAGAGATTTGTAACTCTTTTATTAGCTTTTAAATAGATCAAGAAGCATCCTTTCATCTCAACCCTTAAAAATGAACACATTGTTTTTACTGGAAAACAGTGTAGTGGAAAACATCAAAAAAAAAAAAAAAAGAACACATTGTTTTGTTGTTGTTTTCATTTCCATCTCTTTCAGGAAAAAAAGCATGGTTTGAATGTTCAGACTTGTTTGTTTGAATAAAAATGCAACCATGACTTTTGAATTCTAAGACTTGCTTAACAGGTTGAAGTCTTAAGAAATGTCTCTTAGATACATTATGCACCTTAAACTCCTGCTTGAGGAAATTATCATATTTGAATTATTTTGAGATGCAGCCAGAAACAAGGCATTTTTCAAGAATATATTCTATTTGCCTTTGGCGATTTGCTCTCAGCTTCACTCAGAATTCTTACTAAGAGAACAGTTAGTGCAACTGGTAGGTTTCCTGCCCTGGAGATTTAAGTGAAAATGAAACTTAGATCACAAGTGAAATCAATTTGATAGATTTCTTCAAACTAAAGCTAAAGCTAGTAATCTTTATTTGGAAAACATTGGTCCATGGAAGAATAAAAAGACTAAGCTTATAAATATTTTTCAAGTAGGAAAATAAGACATTTACTGTAAACCCAAAGTAGAAAAGATCCATGCTACAATTTTTGAGAAAATTTGAAATAAGCTTCTTAATATCATGTAGATAAATTTCTTATAATCACCTAGAATTAGAATCATTAGTATTTAAATTTTGACAACCACAAGCTAATAGATACGCAGACACACACAGAAACAAAATGACCTCTGTTCTCTAGATGCTTTGGTCATAAATTAGTACAACTCATCCTTCAAATATAGTCAGTTTCTTCCTCCCAGTTCCTAACACACAAGCATAGTTCGTGAATGTTAATAACACCATATGTATTGGTTTCATTTTCATAAAGACTCTCCACATGAAGACAAAGACAGCTCCCAGATAATCCCAGTTTACTACAATTTCAGGAAGGACTGCCTCCTTCCCAGTAAGGACTGCCTCCTTTCCAGTAGTGTTAGAAAAAAAAATGCAAGAAAAGAAATGCTTCTGGCACTGAGCCCATACATAAACCAATAACTCAAGCTAGAGGGACAGCTACTCCACCAAATCTGAGCCATGTGCCAATCCCTGGAACAATCCCATGGGATCAGCACCATGAGCTATACACAGAGAAAGGGTGTTACTGAAAGGAAAAGAAGAATTTTCATCCAAAGAGAAACCAGAATGGTTGTTGAGTCTAGCAGTTAGAGTCCTAACAGGAAACAAATGGAACATCAAATATGGTAATTCAAGAAAATTTACTTATGAAAAGATGAATTATAAAGATATAAGTAGGGTATAGAAGGACCACAAAAGATAGTATAATACTCAGAAGAGTTGCCCATAGGAATAAGGGAAAGGAGTAGTTACTAAAATCAAGAAGCAAAGAGTCCTGTAGAGAAACCCTATTGAGAGTAACAGAGATCTTCAGTAAGGCACACAACTAATCCAAAGTGATCTCACAAGAAGAAACGCTGGGAAATAAACCCTCTCTTCCTCCAATCTCCTTCTAGGAATTCCTTAGAAGAATCTCCTCAGTTGAATCTCTAAATTCAACTGAGATCTAACGGACATGGAAGCCCATTAACACAGGTCTTAAAAGTCAGGCCCCAGGAAGCAAAGTAATAAGAGCAGATAATGGATCTGGAGGGGCAAATGGAAAATACACGACACACAGAGCAAGCAGAAAGAATATACATTATTTACCACAATCCCTGGTTGCCCATCCATTTATTCAACAAATAGCAACTGAGTCCCTCAATGGGCAAAATACATTTTTAAGTAGGGAAAACAGAAAATTAAAAATGACACAGTCTCTTCTCTCAAGAAGTTCACAGTAAAAAAAGAAAAAGGAGACAAACTTTTTAAAAGTGTAACGAACATATTATCACTCTAAGAATTTGATTCCGGAGTTTTTCAATGATTTGTTATATATTTTCTCTACAGATTTTGACAAGTAAATTTTTTTTTCCATATAGGAAATTACCTAATACATAATGGAGACCATCAATAATCACAGACATAAAGTTCTTGTTTTGTTGTTGTTGCTGTTTTTAGCAATCAAGTGTTCTCTAGCTCTACAAAAACATATGTACACAGTACTGAAGCAGGACAAAGAAAAGAATTATTTTTAATATTACATTAAGGAGAGAAGTTACTGCGGAGGACTGCCATAGGGAGAATGACTCTTCAACTGAATCTTTATAGATAAGCAAGCAAACGAGCAGATCAATCAGGAGAGTAAGGGAGGAATGACATCCTAGACAGAATATGATAAGGAAAGGCATGCAGTTGTCTTATAATAAATACAGCATATTAAAGCAACAGTATGAAATCCAAAATGACTGAAAATTATATGGGCTACTGCTCAATGAATGAGAAAGCCAGAAAATGTTATTCTGTGGATGCCTATATGTATATATATATCATTTTTTTTAAATTGAGAACTGATAATATGCCTTAAATTTCTTTTCCATACCCCACACATAATCCAAGGTTATGAGCAATGCATCTGAATAAAAAAATATGTCAGATTAAATTTGTGTTTAATAGTCATCAGTAAATAAATACTCATGATTAGTTGACTTTTTAAAATAAAATGCAAATTAATATTATTTTGAAGAAAATACCAAGCAGAGGTTTAAGAAGAACAAGAATTATGGATATTTCTAGGTTATTTTAAAACTTATTTGCCAACTAGACAATTACTTCCTCTAAAATAAAACTACCTACTATAAACACTGAAATAATAATATTAATGAGGAGTTATTTCCAAATAAAGCAAGTCATACCAAAAGATTGAAGATTCATAGCGACATCAGGGTTTTTGTTTGTTTGTTTCTTTTAAGTCTAGAAAGAAGTTTAAGGGAATAATTTCTACAAAATCATTCATAGTCACCATTTATGAAAAGAAAAATTCTAAATCCCCAAATTATAATATAAGTAGAATGAAATGAATCATGAAATATATAGAATTTTTTTACAGAATTCTGAGTTTTAAAAGCCTAAATAATATTAACAACTTGATTATAAAAATGTACCTTATTAGCAATATTGAAAAGAACTTCTAAGGATAAGAATAGATTAAAGCATTCAGAGATACTCATCTCTTTCCTGTCTGTCCTGTTCATCTCTCAGTTTAAATTAAAATTTGTTTTTAAGGGCAGCCCCAGTGGATCAGCGGTTTAGTGCTGCCTTCAGCCCAGGGCCTGATCCTGGAAACCCGGGATGGTGTCCCTCATCAGGCTCCCTGCATGGAGACTGCTTCTCCCTCTGCCTGTGTCTCTGCCTCTCTCTCTCTCTCTCTCTCTCTCTCTCTGTGTCTCATAAATAAATAAATAAATAAATAAATAAATAAATAAAATCTTAAAAAATAAAAATAAAATAAAGTTTGTTTTTAATTACCTGAAGAAATTCCAGGGAACCTGAGAGAAAGGTATAGGAAAAAGTCTGCTGCAAAAGGTAGAGAAGTAAAATCCAATTTTACTGGTGCATACTCTGGTGCCAAGAAACCAGTTACCAGAGTGTTCTGACATGCTTGCCACAGAGACTTTGGGCAGAATTGCAATTTTAAATGTACAAAAATCATCCTAAGACTAAAAGCCTAATTTTAAGTCTGTTATCAACTTAATTTATTTGAATAAGTCCCTCATCTTTGAGCAAGTCTCTCACACTTGCTGAGCCCAGAATTATCTCCACCTCTAATAAAAAGATGTTAAACCAAAGCATCTCTAAGTTTCTTTCTAAAGCTTTCTTTTTATTTGTATGATTGGCTAGTCTTCTCAACACCTGAATTTTTCCCTGATCATTACATCAAGCACACAAGTTATCTCTGAGTCTCAAGGTTCTCAAAGTCTTGACCCCACCCTTCCCAATAAAACACCTAGGTTAGCTTAATTTTAAAAAATTATTTTTTAAAACATTTTATTTATTTATTCATGAGAATACACAGAGAGGAGAGAGAGAGAGACAGAGACAGAGACACAGGCAGAGGGAGAAGCAGGCTCCATTCAGGGAGCCGGACGTGGAACTCTATCCCGGGTCCCCATGATCACACCCTGGACTGAAGGGTGGCGCTAAACCGCTGAGCCACCTGGGCTGCCCAATTTTTAAAAATTTTAAAGGGGGGTAGTCCTCCAATCTGTGATAGAAGCCTCCTATGGCTTTCATGAAGGCAAACAGACTTAAAAAAACAGCTGTGGGCAATGCTCCCAGGCTACCTCAAGATAGAAACAAATGAAAAACCTAATACCAAACAAGGAACTCTAAAACCAGTCTTGACTCCAAGGACACAGTGCAAAGTTGAAATTTGAAATTACTGAATAACAGAACTTTGTACTTACCATATAGTTGCCAGAAAGACAAATCATTATGATCCTATAATAATCAATCCTCACCACACTATTGTAGTCACCAGACTTCATCCTTAACAAGTGCAGAATCAGACTGAGCCATAAGGCCACTGCGACTTAAGAGTTCATCTCAGCAGGCTCCACCTTAACATTCCACAACTGACTTGAGGGGAGGAAGTCATTAAAATTTAACATTTAATTTAATATACTTACAAATGAGGGAGAAAGAATTCATGTGAAATTAAGGGGAAGACCAGGCTTAAGTACAGTAGAATAAATTATATGAAAAATAAATAAGACAACTGGTAGTAAAGAACAACACAGAATACTCAAATTGGTGCTTCTCAGATTTTTCTTCTGAAATAATGAAAGGGGACAGTGAATGTATTCCCCAAGCCTTTCACAAGGAAGAACTCTCTCTGAAATCATAGTCTTTCTCTTAAAATAAACTCATGTATATCTTGTATTCTACAACAAAATACTCTGGGAAAACAAGACACGTGTGTCCTGTGTCCTCATATCCCTATGGCAGTTATATCAGTTTAAGAAGCACAAACTAAAATATACAAATAAGAATTATGAAAAGCAGGAGGGAGGGGCAAGATGCCGGAAGAGTAGGGTCCCCAAGTCACCTGTCCCCACCAAATTACCTGGATAACCTTCAAACCATCCTGAAAATCTACGAATTCGGCCTGTGATTTAAAGAGAGAACAGCTGGAACGCTACAGTGAGAAGAGTTCACGCTTCTATCAAGGTAGGAAAACGGGAAAAAAGAAATAAAGAAACAAAAGGCCTCCAAGGGGGAGGGGCCTCGCAAGGAGCCGGGCTGAGGCCGGGGCGAGTGTCCCCAGGACAGGAGAGCCCCGTCCCGGAGGAGCAGGAGCTGCACCGACCTTCCCTGCGGAAAGGGGCTCGCAGGGAGTTGGAGCAGGACCCAGGAGGGCGGGGATGCCCTCGGGCTCTCGGGGACACTAACAGGCACCTGCGCCCCGGGAGAGTGCGCCGAGCTCCCTAAGGGCTGCAGCGCTCGGCGGGACCCGGAGCAGCTCGGAGGGGCTCGGGCGGCGGCTCCGCGGAGGGGGCTGCGGGGCGGGAGCGCGAATCCAACAGCGCAGGCCCCGGAGCACAGGGCGCCGGGACACAGCCCAGGATCCGGCCTCCCCCCGGGACAGGCAGAGGCCGGGAGGACCCAGGACAGCAAGGACGCTCCTGCCCCGAGCTGAGCAGATCAGCGGCCCCGCCCAGGAGCCTCCAGGCCCTGCAGACCGGGAGCTCTGGAGCTACAGTGCGAGCTGACTCCAGGGCTCCAGAGCTGGCCAGCGCCACTGCAGTTGTTCCTCCAGGGGCCTCACGGGGTAAACAACCCCCACTGAGCCCTGCACCAGGCAGGAGGTAGAGCAGCTCCCCCAAGTGCTAACACCTGAAAATCAGCACAACAGGCCCCTCCCCCAGAAGACCAGCTAGAGGGACAAGTTCCAGGGGAAGTCAAGGGACTTAAAGTATACAGAATCATAAGATACTCCCAGGTGTTTTTTTGTTGTTGTTGTTGTTGTTTTGTTTTGTTTTGTTTTGTTTTGTTTGCTTTTTGTTTCTTTCCCCCACCCTTTTTTTACTTTCTTTCTTTTTCCTTCTTTTTTTCTTCCTTTTTTCTTTTTTCTTTTTTCATTTTCTCTTTCCTTTCCTTCTTTCTCTCCTCTTTTACTCCTTTTCCCAATACAACTTTCTTTTGGCCACTCTGCACTGAGCAAAATGACTAGAAGGAAAACCTCACCTCAAAAGAAAGAATCAGAAACAGTCCTCTATTCCACAGAGTTACAAAATCTGGATTACAATTCAATGTCAGAAAGCCAATTCAGAAGCACTATTATACAGCTACTGGTGGCTCTAGAAAAACGCATAAAGGACTCAAGAGACTTCATGACTGCAGAATTTAGATCCAATCAGGCAGAAATTAAAAATCAATTGAATGAGATGCAATCCAAACTAGAAGTCCTAACGACGAGGCTTGACGAGGTGGAAGAACGAGTGAGTGACATAGAAGACAAGTTAATGGCAAAGAGGGAACCTGAGGAAAAAGAGACAAACAATTAGAAGACCATGAAGATACATTAAGGGAAATAAACGACAGCCTGAAGAAGAAAAACCTACGTTTAATTGGGGTTCCCGAGGGCGCCGAAAGGGCCAGAGGGCCAGAATGTGTATTTGAACAAATCCTAGCTGAAAACTTTCCTAATCTGGGAAGGGAAACAGGCATTCAGATCCAGGAAATACAGAGATGCCCCCCGCCCCCTAAAATCAATAAAAACCGTTCGACACCTCGACATTTAATAGTTAAGCTTGCAAATTCCGAAGATAAAGAGAAGATCCTTAAAGCAGCAAGAGACAAAAAAAATCCCTGACTTTTATGGGGAGGAGTATTAGGGTAACAGCATACCTCTCCACAGAGACCTGGCAGGCCAGAAAGGGCTGGCAGGATATATTCAGGGTCCTAAATGAGAAGAACATGCAACCAAGAATACTTTATCCAGCAAGGCTCTCATTCAGAATGGAAGGAGAGATAAAGAGCTTCCAAAACAGGCAGGAACTGAAAGAATATGTGACCTGCAAACCAGCTCTGCAAGAAATTTTAAGGGGGACTCTTAAAATTCCCCTTTAAGAAGAAGGTCAGTGGAACAATCCACAAAAACAAGGACTGAATAGATATCATGATGACACTAAACTCATATCTTTCAATAGTAACTCTGAACATGAACGGGCTTAATGACCCCATCAAAAGGCAGAGGGTTTCAGGCTGGATAAAAAAGCAGGACCCATCTATTTGCTGTCTACAAGAGACTCATTTTAGACAGAAGGACACCTACAGCCTGAAAATAAAAGGTTGGAGAACCATTTACCATTTGAATGGTCCTCAAAGGAAAGCAGGGGTAGCCATCCTTATATCAGAATAACTAAAATTTACCCCGAAGACTGTAGTGAGAGATGAAGAGGGACACTATCTCATACTCAAAGGATCTATCCAACAAGGGGACTTAACAATCCTCAATATATATGCCCCGAATGTGGGAGCTGCCAAATATATCAATTAATAACCAAAGTGAAGAAATACTTAGATAATAATACACTTCTACTTGGTGACTTCAATCTAGCTCTTTCTATACTCGATAGGTCTTCTAAGCACAACATCTCTAAAGAAACAAGAGCTTTAAATGATACACTGGACCAGATGGATTTCACAGATATCTACAGAACTTTACATCCAAACTCAACTGAATACACATTCTTCTCAAGTGCACATGGAACTTTCTCCAGAATAGACCACATACTGGGTCACAAATCGGGTCTGAACCGATACCAAAAGATTGGAATCGTCCCCTGCATATTCTCAGACCATAATGCCTTGAAGTTAGAACTAAATCACAACAAGAAGTTTGGAAGGACCTCAAACACGTGGAGGTTAAGGACCATCCTGCTAAAAGATGAAAAGGTCAACCAGGAAATTAAGGAAGAATTAAAAAGATTCATGGAAAAATGAGAATGAAGATACAACCGTTCAAAATCTTTGGGATGCAGCAAAAGCATTCCTAAGGGGGAAATACATCGCAATACAAGCATCCATTCAAACACTGGAAAGAACTCAAATACAGAAGCTTACCTTACACATAAAGGAGCTAGAGAAAAAACAGCAAATAGATCCTACACCCAGCAGAAGAAGAGAGTTATTTAAGATTTGATCAGAACTCAACGAAATCGAGACCGGAAGAACTATGGAACAGATCAACAGAACCAGGAGTTGGTTCTTTGAAAGAATTAATAAGATAGATCAACCATTAGCCAGCATTATTAAAAAGAAGAGGGAGAAGACTCAAAATAATAAAATCATGAATGAGAAAGGAGAGATCACCACCAACACCAAGGAAATACAAACGATTTTAAAAACATATTATGAACAGCTATACACCAATAAATTAGGCAATCTGTACGAAATGGACACATTCCTGGAAAGCCACAAACTACCAAAACTGGAACAGGAAGAAATAAATATAAAACATGAACAGGCCAATAATCAGGGAGGAAATTGAAGCAGTCATCAAAAACGTCCCAAGACACAATAGTCCAGGGCCAGATGGCTTCCCAGGGGAATTCTATCAAACGTTTAAAGAAGAAACCATACCTATTCTACTAAAGCTGTTTGGAAAGATAGAAAGAGATGGAGTACTTCCAAATTCGTTCTATGAAGCCATTCATAAATGAATGAATTTATCACCTTAATTCAAAACCAGACAAAGACCCCACCAAAAAAGAGAATTACAGACCAATATCCCTAATGAACATGGATGCAAAAATTCTCAACAAGATACTAGCCAATAGGATCCAACAGCACATTAAGAAAATTATTCAGCATGACCAAGTAGGATTTATCCCGGGGACACAAGGCTGGTTCAACACTCGTAAAACAATCAGTGTGATTCATCACATCAGCAAGAGAAAAACCAAGAACCATATGATCCTCTCATTAGATGTAGAGAAAGCATTTGACAAAATACAGCATCCATTCCTGATCAAAACTCTTCAGAGTGTAGGGATAGAGGGAACATTCCTCAACATCTTAAAAGTCATCTACGAAAAGCCCACAGCAAATATCATTCTCAATGGGGAAGCATTGGGAGCCTTTCCCCTAAGATCAGGAACAAGACAGGGATGTCCACTCTCACCACTGCTCTTCAACATAGTTTTGGAAGTCCTAGCCTCAGCAATCAGACAACAAAAAGACATTAAAGGCATTGAAATTGACAAAGAAGAAGTCAAACTCCCCCTCTTCGCCGATGACATGATACTCTACATAGAAAACCCAAAAGCTTCCACCCCAAGATTGCTAGAACTCATACAGCAATTTGGTAGCACGGCAGGATACAAAATCAATGCCCAGAAATCAATGGCATTTCTATACACTAACAATGAGACTGAATAAAGAGAAATTAAGGAGTCAATCCCATTTACAATTGCACCCAAAAGCATAAGATACCTAGGAATAAACCTAACCAAAGAGGTAAAGGATCTATACCCTAAAAACTATAGAACACTTCTAGGAAGACACAAAGAGATGGAAAAATATTCCATGCTCATGGATTGGCAGAATTAATATTGTGAATATGTCCATGTTACCCAGGGCAATTTATACGTTTAATGCAATCCCTATCAAAATACCATGGACTTTCTTCAGAGAGTTAGAACAAATTATTTTAAGATTTGTGTGGAATCAGAAAAGACCCCAAATAGCCAGGGGAATTTTAAAAAAGAAAACCATAGCTGGGGGCATCACAATGCCAGATTTCAGGCTGTACTAAAAAGCTATGGTCATCAAGACAGTGTGGTACTGGCACAAAAACAGACACATTGAGCAATGGAACAGAATAGAGAACCCAGATATGGACCCTGAACTTTATGGTCAACTAATATTCGATAAAGGAGGAAACACTATCCCCTGGAAGAAAGACAGTCTCTTCAATAAATGGTGCTGGGAAAATTGGACATCCACATGCAGAAGAATGAAACTAGACCACTCTCTTTTACCATACACAAAGATAAACTCAAAATGAATGAAAGATTAAATGTGAGACAAGATTCCATCAAAATCCTAGAGGAGAACACAGGCAACACCCTTTTTGAACTCAGCCACAGTAACTTCTTGCAAGATACATGCACAAAGGCAAAAGAAACAAAAGCAAAAATGAACTATTGGGACTTCATCAAGATAAGAAGCTTTTGCACAGCAAAGGATACAGTCGACAAAACTAAAAGACAACCTACAGAATGGGAGAAGATATTTGCAAATGACGTATCAGATAAAGGGCTAGTTTCCAAGATCTATAAAGAACTTATTCAACTTAACACCAAAGAAACAAACAATTCAATCATGAAATGGGCAAAAGACATGAAGAGAAATCTCACAGAGGAAGACATAGACATGGCCAACACGCACATGAGAAAATGCTCTGCGTCACTTGCCATCAGGGAATACAAATCAAAACCACAATGAGATACCACCTCACACCAGTGAGAATGGGGAAAATTAACAAGGCAGGAAACCACAAATGTTGGAGAGGATGCAGAGAAAAGGGAACCCTCTTACACTGTTAGTGGGAATGTGAACTGGTGCAGCCACTCTGGAAAACTGTGTGGAGGTTCCTCAAAGAGTTAAAAATGGACCTGCCCTACGACCCAGCAATTGCACTGTTGGGGATTTACCCCAAAGATTCAGATGCAATGAAACGCCGGGACACCTGCACCCCGATGTTTATAGCAGCAATGTCCACAATAGCCAAACTGTGGAAGGAACCTCGGAGTCCATCGAATGATGAATGGATGAATGGTTTATGTATACAATGGAATATTACTCAGCCATTAGAAACGACAAATACCCACCATTTGCTTCAACGTGGATGGAACTGGAGAGTATTATGCTGAGTGAGGTAAGTCAATCGGAGAAGGACAAACATTATATGTTCTCATTCATTTGGGGAATATAAGTAATAGTGAAAGGGAATAGAAGGGAAGGGAGAAGAAATGGGTAGGAAATATCAGAAAGGGAGAACATGAAGACTCTTAACTCTGGGAAAGGAACTAGGGGTGGTGGAAGGGGAGGAGGGCGGGGGGTGGGGTGAATGGGTGACGGGCACTGAGGGGGGCACTTTACAGGATGAGCACTGGGTGTTATTCTGTATGTTGGCAAATTGAACACCAATAAAAAATAAATTTATTATTAAAAAAAAGAATTATGAAAAGCATCTGATAAAACAGAAAACACAAACAGAAGATTCAATCTATAATTAATGTATTAGTTTCAGACAGTACTGCTGATGTGTAAATCACAGTCCTGGTAGGGATATCATAATGTTCCTAGGAGACTTTCTCTCCTCTAGATTAAGATAGAAAATGCTACTGTATATTCTGATAAATCCTAGTAATTGCCTTGTCATAAAGCTCATCATTCTTAATTACTATCACTAAGTGATTTTCTCCCTTCTCCATTAGTAGGCTTTATATCTTCTTATTTGCCACTGTCTTCCAGTGTCTAATGTGATGCCTGTAAAAAATTGTTTTTGTTCAATCTCCAGGCCCTTGCTAGCACACCCTAAATACCTGATTGCCAGTGCTAAGACTCTTAACAATACACCTAAAAGAAACTAATCCATAGTATTTAAATTGGGGACAATAAGAATGAATTTTCCTTTGCCCAAAGTTTATAGATTTAAAAAAAAAAAGCTTGAAGAAAAATCTACAAAAATTTAAAAGACACAGAGTTGTCTTTTTCCCTTTGCACCAAAAAAAAAAAAAAAAGTACATTTCAAAACTTGGAACAATTTGTCAAAAAAAAGTATTAAAGATTTAATGATCAAAACAAGGAACCATGGGGCAGCCTGGGTGGCTCAGCGGTTTAGTGCTGCCTTCGGCCCAGGGCATGATCATGGAGACCTGGGATCAAGTCCTAGGTCAGGCTCCCTACATGGAGCCTGCTTCTCCCTCTGCCTGTGTCTCTGCCTCTGTCTCTGTGTCTCTCATAAATAAATAAATAAATAAATAAATAAATAAATAAATAAATAAAATCTTTAAAACACACACACACAAAGAACCATGGAAGTTAAAAGATAAAAAATATATCTAAAATATTTAGAACAGATTTGATAATGAAGAAAGCTAAACATTATTTTATTAGATGACACAGCCTTGCTAATATGAGAACTGAACATTGAATTTCAGATGGATTTCAGACTATTGAGATCAAACAATGAAGAAAAGAAAGAGGATTGGAAATGTAAATCCAAGTTATTATTCTTTTTAGATCTTCTTGGAGGAGTATATTATTTGCTTGGTGAAAGTACAAATGACAGAAGTCATAAAAATAGTTATTTTGAAATATGTCAGTGATCATAATAATGGAAATTTATGGGATTTCTGATCAAGATGGCCGAAGAAGTCACAAATTTTACTTCTCCCTCAAAATGAAATAATATTAACAAATATTTCATTTTTAAAACATTGAAAAAAACAAGGAAAATGCCAGCAGAAGAAATAAGAAATTCCTGGAAGATATATAACACATGAGAAAAAAATTAATGGTGAAATCTAACATTGTCAGAAATCCACAACCACACACAACTTTCTAAACAAGAAAGTTTTCCCAGCAGACACAGCAGTGGGGCAGAGATCAGAGACATGGGTGTAGGCAGCTTAGAAAAGGAAAAGCCCAGGACGATTCTACCAGGTAATTAGCAAACAGCAGAATATTTACAGCTAATTCTATCCCTCCCTAAGATAATGTTCTAAATATATTCTGCTGAGGGAGATCTAACTGAAGATACATTTGGACCGAGCATTGGAGCCAGAAAAGTGAATGGTATCCTTATAGCTACTAAAATAAACAGAAAACATCCAGGGAGGAAGGAGGGAGGGAAGGGAGAAGGGGAGAAAGGAAGGAAGGAAGGAAGGAAGGAAGGAAGGAAGGAAGGAAGGAAGGAAGGAAGGAAGGAAGGAAGGAAGGAAGGGAGGGAGGGAGGGAGGAAGGGAGGGAGGTAAGAAGGGAGGAAGAAAGTATACTCTTTAATTCCCATAGCCTATTTAACCCAACCCCCACTCTCCTTTCCTCTGGTAACCAGCAGCTTGTTCTCTACAGTTAAGAGTTTATTTATTTCTCTTTCTTTTTTTCTCTCTGTTTTTTTTTATTATTATTATTTATGATAGTCGCACGCAGAGAGAGAGAGAGGCAGAGACACAGGCAGCGGGAGAAGCAGGCTCCATGCACCGGGAGCCCGATGTGGGATTCGACTCCGGGTCTGCAGGATCGCGCCCTGGGCCAAAGGCAGGCGCCAAACCGCTGCGCCACCCAGGGATCCCTCTTCGTTCATTTTTTTTTTTTTTTTTTTTAAATTTTTTATTTATTTATTTATTTTTTTTATTTATTTATGATAGTCACAGAGAGAGAGAGAGAGGCAGAGACACAGGCAGAGGGAGAAGCAGGCTCCATGCACCGGGAGCCCGACGTGGGATTCGATCCCGGGTCTCCAGGATCGCGCCCTGGGCCAAAGGCAGGCGCCAAACCGCTGCGCCACCCAGGGATCCCTCTTCGTTCATTTTTATAAAGTATGTATGTATGTATTTATTTAGATTGTATTTATTCATGAGAGCCAGAGAGAGAGGCAGAGACACAGGCAGATGGAGAAGCAGGATCCTCACATGGAGCCCGATGCGGGACTCCATCCTGGAGCTCGGATCACACCCTGAGCCAAAGACAGACAGACGCTCAACTGCTGAGCCACCGAGGCATCCCTATAAAGTTTTTATTTAAATTCCAGTTAGTTAACATTTGGTGCAATATTAGTTTCAGTAGTAGAATTTAGTGATTCATCACTCACATATAACACCCAGTGTTGGGATCCCTGGGTGGCGCAGTGGTTTGGCGCTTGCCTTTGGCCCAGGGCACGATCCTGGAGACCCGGGATCGAATCCCACATCAGGCTCCCGGTGCATGGAGCCTGTTTGTGTCTCTGCCTCTCTCTCTGTCTCTCTGTGCCTATCATAAATAAATAAAAATTAAAAAAAAAAAAAAAAAAAAGAAACACAGTCTTAAAAAAAAAAAAAAAACAAAAAAAAACACCCAGTGTTTATCCCAACAAGTGCCCTCCTTAATATTCATCACCCATTTAACCCATCCCCATCCATCTCCACCATCAACCCTCAAGTTTTTTTTTTTGTCTATAGTTAACAGTCTGTTTTATAGTTTGCCTCTCTCTTTTCTCCATATTCATCTGTTTTGTTTCTTAAATTCACATATGAGTGAAATCGTATGGTATTTCTTTCTCTGACTTATTTCGCTTAGCATTATACTCTCTAGCTATGTGTATGCCATTGCAAATCGCAAGATTTCATTTTTTATGGCTGAATAATATTCCATTATATATGTACCACTTCTTTTTTATTAATTTAAATTCAATTAGCCAACATGTGGTACATCATCACTTTCAGATGTAGTGTTCAATAATTCATCAGTTGAATATAGCACCAATTGCTCATCACATCACATGCCCTCCTTAATGCTCATCACCCAATTACCCTATCCCCCCACCCACTTCCCTTCCATATATGCCCTCTTCTTTATTCCTTCATCAGTTGATGGACATTTGGGCTGCTTCCATATCTTGGCTATTATAAATAATGGTGCTATAAACATAGGGGTGCATGTATTTCTTTCTATTAGTATTCTTGTATTCTTTGGGTAAATACTCAGTTGTGTAATTGCTGGATTGAGGTAGTTTATATCTAACTTTCTGAGGAACCTCCATTCTGTTTTCCATAGAGGCTGCATCAGTTTGCATTTCTACCAACAGTACAGTAGTGTTCCTGTTCCTCCACATTGTCATTAACACCAGTTGTTACTTGCCATTATTTTAGCCATTGTGATAGGTGTAATAGCTCATCTAGTTTTGTTTTGCATTCGCCTGATGGTAAGTGTTGATGACCATCTTTTCATGTATATGTTGGCCATTTGGATGTCTTCTTTGGAGAAGTGTCTGTTCATGTCTTCTGCCCATTTTTTTAATGGGATTATTCATTTTGGGGAGTGTTGAGTTTTATACATTTTTTTGTATGTTTTGGATACTAACCCTTTATTGGATGTGTCATTTGCAAATATCTTCTCCCATTTAATAGGTTGCCTTTTGTTTTCTGGACTGTTTCTTTGGCTGTGCAGAAGTTTCTCATTTTGATGTAGTCCTGATAGTTCATTTTTGCTTTTGTTTCCCTTTCCTCAGGGGACCTATCTAGAAAAAAGTTGCTACAGCCAATGTCAGAGACCTTACTGCTTATGCTCTCTTCTAGAATTTTTATGGTTTCAGGTCTCACATTTAGACCTTTATTCCATTTTGAGTTTATTCTTGTGTATCATGTAAGAAAGTCATCCAGTTTCATTCTTTTGCATGTTGCTGTCCAGTTTTCCCAACACCATTTGTTGAAGAGACTGTCCTTTTTCCATTGGATATTCTTTCCTGCTTTGTCAAAGATAAATTGACCCTACACTTTTGGGTTCATTTCTGGGTTTTCTAGTCTGTTCCACTGATCTTTGTGTCTATTTTTGTGCTAGTACTATACTGTTTGGATTACTACAGCTTTGTAATATAACTTGAAGTCTGGAATTGTAATGCTTCCAGCTTTGCTTCCTTTTTCAAGATTGTTTTGGCTATTTGAGGTCTTTTGTGGTTTCATACAAATTTTAGAATTGTTTGTTCTAGTTCTGTGAAAAATGCTGTTGATATTTTGATAGGGATTGAATTAAATGAATAGGTTGTTTTCCATAGTATACTCATTTTAACAGTATTTGTTTTTCCAATCCACAAGTATGGAATTTTTTCTATTTCTTTGTGGCAACTATTTTCTTTTAGTACTTTGAAGACATCTTCCTTTGTCTTCTGACTTTCCTGTTTTGTTTTGTTTTTTTCTGTTGAGCAGTTAGCATAAAGGCATTTGAAATGAATCTGTTTCATTACTGTTACTGCTTTTTAGAGTTTTCCTTTTTTGTTTTGCTATTATTTTAGTATGATGCATCTAGGTGTGAATTTCTTTCATTTTTTTCTGGTTGTGCTTATATGAATTTATAGATCTGTGAATTAATGTATTTTAATGGTTTTAGAGAAGTCTTCGTTGTCTTTTCAAATATTGATTCTACTTCACTTTGTCCTTTCTCATCATCTTACAATGATATTATAATTGTATATTATATTTGCATATAATACATATTATACTTTGTCACAATGCATGTTATAACTTGTCACAATGTCTCTCTTATCCTCTCTTCCATGTTTTTCATACTTTTCCTCTGTGCTTAATTATGGATATCCTGGCATATCTTCCATTTCAAAAATCTTCACTTCATCAGCGTCTGATCTGCTTTTAAAGCCATCCAGAAAGTTCTTAATTTCAGTTGTACTTTTTATTGTTAAAATTTCTATTTTATTTTCTTTCAAAATTATGCTATTTTTATGGTTTCTAGTTCTTTGCTTAGATTTTGAATCTAATCTTATCTTTCTTTAATGAGCATAATTATTTCAAAATCTATACCCAAAAATTTTATTATTTGTAGTTTTAGTGGTTCTATTTTTATGTTGTGTTGATTCTATTTATTTTTGTCATGCCGTCTTGATCTTCTCGTTTACCAGTTTATTTTTTATTTTTTGCCAGACATTGTATTGACAAAGTTGCTGGTAAGAAAATGTAAGGTCTATGATATTTCCCTTCAAAGATGACCTCATTTCTGCCAAAGTACCTGGGGCAGTAACAGTTTGAATAGCCCACAATTGTTTTTCTTGGGTCCATGCAAATTATTGAAAGTTGGACTGCAGTCTGTGCAAGGATTAGGCTACTTTTGGTTCACTCTAATCCTATTGGAGTTCCCAAGTGAACTTGTGAGGAGCTTTATTAGAGCTTCAGTCTTTCATGGATTTTGGCTTCCAACTTGAAGCTTTCAAAGTACTGCTTAACCTCTCATCTGTCTCTTCTGTAATTGGCAAATACCCTCTGGGGTCAAGCAACCACAAATGATAGGTTTACTTTTCTGGATATTTCATAGGTCTTGGCTATGTAATTCTTAACTATACTATTAATTCTGTCATGCATTCAAGTAGATAATTTTAATATAGTATATATTTTGCAAGCTTTTCTCATTGGCCTAAGTGGGAGAGTTTATTTGATTTACCTATCATTGCTATTGTGAACGTTCAATTTTCCTTTCCTTTCTTTTTTTGTGAAACATTTTTAATAAGAGAACAATTCATAAAGCTGTGTGGAAGATAAATTAGAGGAGAGGAGAGAGGTATAGTTGCCACCAAATTGGTTCCAAAGTGGATGTGCCAGTTGACACCAGGCAATGTATGGAATTGTTGGATCATTGTCTTGTACACTTGAAACTAATATACACTGTATGTTAACTAATTGGAATTAAAATGAAAACTTTTTTAAAATTTTAACTAATTAAATAAAAAAAGAAAGAAAATACTTGCCACTTTAAAATTCTCCACCTAGTGAAAATAATATTTCAAAATGAAGGTAAAAGAAGCCATTTTCAGAAAAGCAAAACCTGGGAGGCTTCTTCCCAGAAAATATACACTAAAAGAAATACTACAGAGTGTTCTTCAAGCAGGAGAAAAATTATCCCAGATGAAAGGAAAGAGATGCAAGAAATACATGAGTAAATATAAATAAATATTCATTGGAAAACAATAGTTATGTTTCATGAGATTAAAGTAGAAATTAAAATACAATAACAGCACAAAGGTGAAGGGAGGTAAAGTCAACACATTCTAAAGTACACATATTATCTGGGATTAGACTTTGATCAGTAAAGGATGCAGGTTGAAATCTATTAAATCTCTAAAAAAAAAAGTAAAAGTAATTGAGGGGAAAAATGAATTAATAATTCCTCTATCCAAAAGATTGAGATTGATTATTTATATTTATAAAGAAAACCTATCATGTTAGCTCTGCCCATGTATGAGTTGCTATTCTAAGTGCTTTACAAACTCTACAAAGAGATATTATTTTTGTATCCAATAATAGGATTAATTGTACCCACTTAAAATAACAGGAAACTGAGGTATAAAAATGATTAAAAAGCTTTCCCCAAGATCACATAGCCAGGAAGTGGTACAAACTGTATTCCAGCCCAAGCATTTTAGCTACAGATTCCATTCTCTTAACAACTTACTACTGATTAAGACCCTACTCCTTGCCAATCATTAAGATAGACATTTTCATATCTCTCAACTTGCCTTGTTCGGTATTCATTATTATGATTTTTGTGCTTCACAGACAATAAATTAATCAAGGTATCATTTGCCTGAAATCATTCCAGTAGTGAGTAGTATAGGTGGCTTGGTTCCTAAATTTAAGTCTGCATGACTCCTGACTCCAAAATCCATGCTCATAATAAGAGAGATTGGGAGAGCAGGAGCCAAAAAGTTATAATGGGCATTCTACTTTGGTGGTATTTTAAAGACTTTATTAAATATTTAAATTGTCTTCTTGGGGCATTTAGGTGGCTCAGTCAGTTAAATGTCTGCCTTTGGCTCAGGTCATGATTCTGGAGTCCCAGAATCGAGCCCCACATCAGGTTCCCTGCTCAGCGAGGATTCCTGCTTCTCCCTCTGACTTTCACCCTGCTAGTGCTCTCACTCTCTCTTTCTCTCTCTCAAATAAATAAAATCTTTAAATAAATAAAGTCTTCTCATAATTTTCATGTGAAAGGACGTTTCTTGGAATGCTACTGAAAGCCACACAATGGCTTGTTGTCTATGTTATCAGTGATTCTCAAACTTTGGTGTTTATCAGAAACATCTGGAAAAGTTGGCAATAATCCAGAGGTCTATTTAAGCCCCATCCTACTTCAACAAGTCTGGCTTCCCTAGCCTTTATTAGCATTCCAAGTGATGCAGAATCACACAAAAGTTTGAGAACCCCTGTACTACATAATATTTGTTGCTTATCATTTACACCACTTTCTTGTTAATCCCCAGATTATCAGGGGAAGTTCTGGTAATTTCTGCTGACAGTGTTAACCAAAGGGTAAAGCTTAAGCTCCTGTGGGGACAAGACATCTCTCAGGTTAGGCCAGCCCAAGAATCCAGTCTCTTCCCCACAATTCCCATAATTTTCACTATCATCCCAACCTATACAAACACCTACTGCAGCTTCAACTATTGTATTACTACTGCCCAAATGTGGCTGGTGCTACTGGGTCTTTGTTTTGCACATATGAGTCCCTCATCCTGGAAAATCCTTTTCTCATATCTCTGCAAAGGAAATCATTTTATCCTCAGGACCTACCTGAAAAGTCCTTCCATCTTTCTTAAATTTTTTTTTTCACTTTCTTATACTCTGCTATCACACCTTGTTGGGAACCAAAAAGCACTTTCCATATCTCAGTTATGACATTCATTTTCTAGTTAACATATCTACTGTCTAACATATCTCCCTTCATCCTACATATTCAAAACTGAGAGCAGGAATTGTACTTTGTTTATTATTATTGTAACCCTAGTATCTGGGCACAGAATCCTAGTATCCAGATACAGTAACCCTAGTATCTGGTGTTCATAAAATGCTTGTTGGATGAAGAAACAAGTACTATAAACTTTCTAATACACTCTAACTCAATTCTGCTTTATACAATGTACCTTAAAGATATGATCTAAAGCAAAGAAAAAGTCAATTTCTCCAATAAGTATTATTTATAATTTAAAATTGTTGAAAGTGATCCATCTCCCCAAGAATAGGGATATGGCTGAAACATACACAGTATAAAGTTATTAAAAATAAACATTTTGAGAATGAATAGATGAAGCATAGGGGATATTTAGGGCAATAAAACTATCCTATATGATGCCACAATGATGGATGCATTTCATAAAACATTTGTCAAAACTTACAGAATGTACAACACTAACAATGAATCCTAATGTAAACTATGAGCTTTGGGTAATAACGATGTGTTGACATTGGTTCATCAGCCATAACAAACGTACCACTCTGGTGTGAGATGTTGGTGGAGGAGGTGGTGAGCGTGTGGGAGAAAGAGATATATGGGAACTCTCTATACTTTCTGCTCAATTTGCTGTGAATCTAAAACTGCTCTAAAAAATAAAGTACATTTAAAAAAAATAAATAAACATTTCAAATATGTTGGAAGTATATTTATATAGACACAGATAACACCATTAGATATTATGGAATGCAAAATGGTACATACAACTGGAATTCATACATAGTTCCTTAGATGTTAAATTAATGTAAAGTAAGAAAAATAGAGTTTAATTTCATTCTTTAATTTTTTTCTTTAGAGTTGTTGAATTTCACAGGAGGAAGGGAAATGAAAGGCAGAAGATTGGGCAGAGGAGGGAAAGAAGATGGGAAAGCAATTATGCTATTTTTTCTATATGAGAGAAATTCATGTCAAAACTCTAAGAACCACTTCTTCAGGGAACAGTTCTCAACCTCCATTCCATTGTTATTATGATGATAGGCTTGAAATATACTTTTTGTGAATGTTAGATTATTTTTGTCTGTAAAGACTACTGTGGTTTGGGCCTAACTTTAAAAAGTCAGCCTTCTCAAGCAAAGAAATACAAACTTCAATATTCATTTCAATCTGCTTACCTCATAGAAAGCACCCATTATCCATTATATGAATTCAAGCCAAGGAAATAGTTATAGGCTAGACTGAGTTGGCTCTAAAAATGCAATTGCAAAATTCACAATCTGCTCTGCAGGGCTTCAATCCTACTTATGTAACAATTTTACACACACAGCAGTTTTTCAGTATGTTCAGAGGCAATTAACAGAAATGTTACTAACTTGTGTATTTGATAAATCTGTTCTAAAGATGCAGAAAGCAAACAGTTTAACTTTGTAAAGGTGAATCTTATCCAAGTTCACACTACAGATAAGATGAAAATTAGAAACTGGGTAAATGGATATTTCAGATCTTAATTTCCATTAACATGCTATATTGGTATAAGTTGTTTTTCCTTTTTGGTTTACCTTTTTCTTAAAAGAATGCTTATCTGATTAGCAGCTCTTTTTAATCAATTATACGTCTCAAAATCTTTATAATAAAGAAATCTACATAATATATGGTAGAAGGAGGGAGAGAGTATCCACAGATCTATTTTTTCCTGTTTTCCTTTCCTACTTGAAAGAATAGGAAAAAGTATAATATTTTACAGAGGAATAGTAATATAGCCATATGCACATTTTAGGATGTGCACAAGAATTGAGTACATACTTCTTACTTGTACCAGTTGAGGTCACCAGGGTTGAAATAATCTGTGCAGTGCATAATTGCGGTAAAGCAATGAGGAGTTTGCACTGACTTTTACTATCAGGATTTCTAAACTAGCCATTTGCTTCAAAACACAGACTGACAAACAGATTGCCAAGCTTTCTTTGTGTTCCTCTACAAGATTTTAGCCAACTGTCTTACTGACACAGCTGTCCTACCTGGGGCAAGGGTATAGAACAGATTACCTCTCTACATGGACCTTCACTCACAACTCTGTAAGCAAGCTAAAATAATGAGAGAAAATGACAGAAAGTGAAGATTGAATTTTTGATAAAATACATTAGCTCATAAAAATGGAAGACAAAACCACCTAATTCAAAACTGATACTTCAAGGATGAAGTTTAAAAAATTAGAAACACAAGATTGAAGTGCTTATTCATAGAAAATCTATTGCATTGCTTTTATACTACTTATATAAGAAATAATCTCTCAGGTTATCTATTTGGAGACATGTACAAAATAATGCCTTCAAAGAAAATTTGGCCTTAGGGATGGACCTGGAAGCACCTGCTTTGAATGATACCATTTGGGGATATTACTGCATGGTCCACATGTAACTCTCTGCCTCCTCTCAGAACCTGTATCACTCTGTATCACTTGGCTCATAACTTTCCCTATCAGTCTTTCCATCACAGATAACATGTTCATGCAATGCAATGAGATTGTGCTGATTACTTGCAATGTGCCAAGCAATGTACAAAGAGCTGATCATTCAAAATGAATAGAATGTGGGGCCTCCCTTAAATTGCTTAAAGTATGGTAAGGACACATTTCAGTTTGTAAAATAAGTTGTGCAAAGACCCCTGACAAAGGAAGGTACATGGTTCTTTTGCAACAGAAATCATATCTGTCACAGGACTGTGTTAGGAAAGACATACAGGTTGAGTATTGACACTCAAACCAAGCCAAGAAAGGCATTCCTGGTAGAAGAAGCAGAAAGCAAATATAAAGAATGGCAGTGGCAGGAGAAAGCTGATGTTCAGGGAGCCCCCTGTGTGACTGGACTATGCAGCAGGCCAGGACATGGAAACTTTTTTAATGAACTACTCTTCTCCTGACATAGCTGTGGGAGCTTAAAACCCTCTGGAGGCCATTGCTTGAATACAGAGCAAGAAGCAGCGGAAAGAAAACCAAGTTACCTTTGGTTTGAGCCCTCCAGGATAACACATCAGCATGCATACTCCAGGGACTTGCCTCATATTTTCCGCAGAACCTAAAGGGGATCTTATCACAAGAAGGTTCAATGAAGAGAGTTGGCAACCTGCAGCTCTGGAGGGCAGCAGGCATTCAATTACAGAAACATGAGACAGAGCCTTGGTGCCAAATTCAGTGCCAAACTGGATGGAGTGCGGCAGCCCAGGGCCCTGGACAGTCAGATGGCAGCACAACAGAGGTCCTGCTGATCAGAGAGAGCAAGTCAGCATAAAAGACAACTGGCCCTGTGAGGGGACATAGCTGGCCTCTGGGAGCATAACAATAATCAATCAGCAAAATAAAAAGTAGATATTAAATTACAAAATAAAGACAAAAAGGAAGTGTGTCTCTTTGGGTAATTTGAAGTCCCTTCTCTATTTTCCCCTTCACCTCCTTCTCTTACTGAGACAGGGGGTGGGTGGGGCAAGGGAGACTCAGAATATATATCCCACTTGGAAATAGTGAATAACAATACACACATCACTCAAATAAATAGATTAAACATTTTTACGTCTGGGGAACTCCCAGCTAAATGAGGACTTGAGGACACAAAAAATGAAGTCAGATATGTTCATTGCTTATATCTTTTAGCACCACCTATAATCTTTTGCTACATTTTCCTCTTTTCAGCTCCCTCCCAACTTGTGGCCAAAACCCACCTTTCCCTTTTCTCTCCTCAACACAAAGAAAAGATGGGCAAGATTCAGAGAATCTTTTTATTCATATGAAGATGGAAAGAAAGTAGAGATCTAAGAAGGGAATCTGGATGAAAGGAATGCTTGAGAGAGGAAGAAAAAGGAGGGGCAAGAAAGAAGAGGATACAAATAGCGCGTCAGGGTTTGTTTTAAAATACTTGAAGATTTTTGAAGAAGAAAATAAGAAAGATGAGAGGTTGAACAGGGACAAGATGCAGTGGTCAACAAATCTCACTTCTCCCCATTTTGCATAAATTCAAAGAAATCGTGGCCGCTTGAGGGACTAACACTTGATCTTTCAATCCTAAAGTAAGATGAAAATCAGGATAGGGGATAAGTCTCCTTTATATGTTATTCTGCACAAAGATCTGCATTCACTGAATGTAAGTCTGTGAAGTAGGTAAGGCACGGTCTAAATTTTTTTGTACTTCTTAAAATATTCTGAGGAGCCTCTTAACTATATTTTCCACAGGAAAAGCCTTAGCAGCATAACCACCCTCTGATCTGATTAAGATTCCATCATGTCTCTAGGTTGCAAGAGGAATACCTCTCTTCCCTGTGTCCCATCCTACCAGACTGACACTGTACCTGAGTAGGCACCTGAGCAGATACTAGGGACTCTGAAATCTTTTTGCAGGGACTTTCCCTCCAGTCAATCCCCAAGCACTTCAGGGTTCAAGATGTAACTCAGTTTGATAACTAAAGTTTATTTTGTGCTTACTACATGCCAGACACTCATCTAAGTGCATGACATAGACTTGGAAGCCAATCCTCCTCACTGCCCCTTGAGATAGATTACAATATTTATCCTTCTTATATGAGGAGGGATAGGGAAGGGCTGTGCATGATGCACAAACACAGGTACACATTCAATTAGTACACGTGTACATGTGAACATTCCCTTACTTAACTATGAGTCAATTGGTCAAAAACTCACTTAGGGTCTACCTGCTTTATAATGCCATGCAGAACCCTCCCTTCAACCTTACTGCCTTCTACTCTCTCACTTGAGTTTTGACCACAGCCTACCCTCTGCCACAATTTTTAAAACCCACAGTTTATCCTCTACCATGAGGCTAGAGCAATACACAATACATAAATTGCAGACTTGTACTGCCGTTATAACCTCCTGAGAGAAAGTAGGTATTCAACAAGCAATTGGTGCCATTTCATATACAAAGCACATGAACTAAACACATAAAATCACCAGGTTTTTTTTATAATATAACTTGTGCAAATTTAAATACAAATGAAAACATTATCTTTCATGCTTTTGCCATTTTTGGTAAAAAGCTACTAAATGATAAATACCAACAAAACAAGAGAGTGAACCAAGAAAAAGAAAAGCATGGGATGCAAGAAATAGTGGATCTAGAACAAAGAATAACAAAGAGGAGTACTGAATTTCAGCTATCCACCAAAGCCTAGGGACTGTAGCAGCAAGACAAAAGGACGGGGAGATAGGTCAGGGAAAGTCTGAAGGGAGAAAGAAAAATAAATTGATAAATTATTTGGTATGTGTGAGTGTCTAAAAAATTATCAATAAACAAGAAAAAAATAATGATATTTAATACATAAAAAACAAAAGGCAATTTTAGCCCTGTGAAAACAAGTTATACACAAAGTGAAACAATCATAAAATTCTTGTCTCAATAGTAAAAACTAGTACATGTGGCTATTAAACAGTTGATAAATGGCTACTCAGCATTGAAATATGCTGTAAGTGTATAATATACATTGAATTTTGAAGTCTTAGTATAAAAAAGAATGTATAATATCTCACTAATAATTTTATATTGTTGAAATAATATTTTGGATATATTAGATTAAGTAAAATATCCTATGTAAAAAATTAGATTTCTTTTTACTTTTGTAATGTGACTGCCAGAAACTACTAAATTTTGTTGTTCACGTTATATTTCTATTGGACAGTACCACATTAGATGGTTGTCAGTAGAATGAATTTGTCTTCCTTCCCTATCACTGATGGAACATAACTTGAGTGTGTAGACTACTCATAAGAAACAAAATTTTATCAGAGGTGGACATTAGGATAGCCATTAGTGTTTAAAATGATCAATGATCCAAACTGCTGCCTGATTCCAGAACCAAATAGACCTAACACCACTTTTAAGGAAGCCTGTCACTGTCATTTCATATTTAGTCATCTTGAACTTTTTTTTGCTTAAGGAAGGCATATGTCAGTGCACTGCCATTAACTTGATGGTGATATTTAAATGTTAACCAACTATGTAACTAACGGTTTAACTAACCTAACTAACCTAAGACCAAAGCCCAATAAGACTGCTAACATGAAGATTCAACAGAAGCCTGAATAAATGGCTAATCAACAAAGGTCTTCCACTGAATGTTGAATTAAAGTATTTAGCCTATCCATTTTTTTCTGTCAAACTTATCTGTAGGCTAACTGGAATATATACCTAAAAGTGGCATGCTTTTAAAACTCTGGTTAACATATTGTGATGTCTTCACTGGCTTTAGTTTAAAAAAAAAAAAAGTAGATAATCCCTACTCCCATATGTGTGATTACTTCTATTTTCATCTTTTCCTGGAAAGGTTTTTACATTTACAGCTCAAAATTCTTTGGAAACAAGCAAATTCTTATGATCTTCAATGTTTGGCAAAAAAAAGAGAAAAGGCATTAAAAAACAGTGATTTCTTAGTTATTTTTCTCAATCTTTAAGTAAGAAGGACCCATCCTAAAATATTAAATCTTGTATCAACAAATTTAACACAGCAGAAAGAATCTCTTCAAGTAGAGTAGCAGAGTGGGTAATATTTCACTTTTGGTGGGTCTCTCACTTACTGGCCTCTGCCATAATTATTATTAATCACTATCAATTATTACTCCCAAAGAAAATGAAAATACTAATTCTATATTTTTTAGTTTATTTATTCATGAGAAACACAGAGAGACAGGCAGAGACATAGGTGGAGAAAGAAGCAGCCTTCCTGCAAGGAGCCTGATGTAGGACTCAATCCCAGGACCCCAGGATCATGACCTGATCTGAAGGCAGCCACTCAACCACTGAGCCACCCAGGTGCCCTGAAAATACGAATTCTAAAAGATATATGCACCCCTATGTTTACTGCAGCATTATTTACAATAAGCCAAGATATGGAAGCAAACTAAATGTCCATCAATAGATGAATAAGGAAAATGTGGTATGTAAATGATTATTACCCAATCATAAAAAAGAATGCAATCTTGCCATTTGCAACAGCATGGATAGATGTATAGGGTATTATGCAAAATGAAATAAATGAGACAGGGAAAGACAAATATACAATTTCACTTATATGTGGAATCTAAAAAACAAACAAAATGAACAAACAACAGCAACAAAAGAGAAACAGACTCATAAATACAGAGAACAAACTAATGGTTGCCAGAGAGATAAATAGGTGAAGGGGATAGGGATAGATGAAATAGGTGAAGAGGATTTAGAGGTAACAATTGCAGTTATAAAATAAATAAGTCAGAAGGATGAAAAGTGCAACATAGGGAATACAGTCAGTAAGTTTGTAATGACTTTGTACGGTAACAGAAGGTTACTACACTTATAGTGATAAGCACTTTGTAATTTCATAATGTATGTCATTGTTGAATCACTGTTGTTCAACTGAAACTACTATAATATTATTTGTAAACTATACTTTTAAAATAAAATAAAAATTACAATTTTTTTAGATTCTTGAATTGATGCCAGTTCCCTCTATACACCTCAAGGTTTTTCCTTGAGGGCTCTTCCTCTCACTCCGCTCTAACTTCATTTGTAATTACCTTCAGCTTTCTGCTTAAATGTCATTTGCTCAGAAGAAAGTTTTTCCTGGGTGCCCTCATCTTCTCAGGAACTCAAAACACAGCTAGCTCCCTCATTATGTGCTCTCAAAAGCTTGTCATAACTGTATGTTAGATAACTAGTTTGAGATGTAGGTCTCTCCATCTAGACTTGAAGTTCCATGAACATAAATATGCCTGTCTTGTAAGCCTCCCAACTGTGCCTAGCACCCAGCACAGCATCTGGCCTTTGATTAATGTGTGATAACAAAGTCCACCTGCACCTCCACTTCTGTTTGGAGTGTGATGCCATCCTGGAAGAGACTGGAACATACATATGACTGAATAAACTACTACAGGAAGTATAAAAATAGCAAATATTCCATTTGATTCCTACACTGGTGCATGGGATATTTTACCACAGCACTATTCTCACTCAAAAAAGATTCAGAATCAAACCCAATTAAAAGTAACCATATTGTCACTGGAAAGGCCAATCAGCACAGGAATTTTTTTTAAGATTTTTATTTATTTATTCATGAGAGACACAGAGAGACAGAAACAGGCAGAGGAAGAAGCAGGCTCCTGCTGGGAGCTGGATGAGGGACTCAATCCCAGGACCCTGGGATCATGATAGCAACCCAGGTGCCCCAAAACAGGAATTTTTATTTGAGATTATTAAATGTGCAAACAAATGCATTTGTAATTGCATGTACTTACAATATAGCCAGACTGGCTAACTTTTTTCATCAAGGAATTAACAGCTTCAATCACAAGTTTTATTCTTAAATTTGCTTGATCTCCAAGTAACTAAACTCATTCTGTCATCACTCCAGTAGCATATTTCCCTCAGTCAAAACTAATGGCAAACTAGCATGAAGTTCAAGGAATGAATTAACCAATAAAGTGTTAAATAACTTTTCTAATTGTTTTCAAACTCAAAAATTACAATCTTTCAGAATATAATCAACCAAGAGGAAGGAAAGTGCTGAATGAAAAAACGAAGTTAATTCATTCATAATGAATGATTAGAAAAGAAAAATATCTCTCAGCTTGGAAAAATGATGGTGGTAACTAAAATCAATCTATTTCATTATTTAACGTATTCCATTTATAACCTAGGTGTGTGTTACATTTACTTCTAAATAGAAAAATTGATCTTTCTTGAATTTGAAATATACTCACTCATAAAAAAAGAACAACTAATTAACTAATGTATCGAACCTGTCATTAACTTCACACATTAATATATACTCCCTTGAAATTATCTCTCTTCAGTAAAAATACTCAAAAGCATAAAACTTTTCATTTAAAAATGTCATCCCACTTAATTCTTCAAAAAAATCAACCTGTATCAAATATATATACTTTTAAAGTTTGTTGAATATTCAATTAAGCATCCTCTGATCACCCTTCTCATGAGTCTGTTCTGGCCACTCATTCTGTTTTCTGCTTTCCAACTATTATGTTTTCTCAGGTTCTTAAACATGCCATATTCTTTCTAATCTTGAGGTCTTTGTCCTTCACTAGAAAGTTCTTCCTCTATTCTATGTCTTGTTACTTCCTACTCCTTCTTCAATTTGAGTTTAGCTCAAGTGTCACTTTGCTAAGAAAGCCATCTGTGCTCTTCAACTAAGCCACTGTCCTGGATTTTACCCTCTCAAGGCCCACAGGCTTTCTCCTACAAAGTACACATAACTGTAACTTCTAAAATAATAGTTAATGGTTGTTTAGCATCTTTCTCTAAATAATCACTAATTTAAATCACAGACTAAAAAATCATTAAATTAAGATGTTGTTCCTTCTCCTAGAGTTTTCTCATCCTTAGTTTTATGGAAAGGAAGAATAAGCAATGAAG
Organism: Vulpes vulpes; assembly: GCF_048418805.1. Lineage (NCBI taxonomy): Eukaryota > Metazoa > Chordata > Mammalia > Carnivora > Canidae > Vulpes > Vulpes vulpes. Next base: position 83,963,525 of record NC_132785.1, on the reverse strand, counting down.
CCTAAATCAGAACATTGAGCTTCCAGATGAAATGTTTAACTTCTATGTATAATACCCTATAAAATGAAATCTAACATTTCAAACTTTTTAACTCTTTCAGAACAAGGCTGATCCAGGACCATCAAGCAGGCCACCCCCAAATCCCTACAAGTAGACAAGGGTCCAAGCTAGGAGGCTGCTGCTCTCCTTACCAATCTTCTGGCTTGACCCTTCCTGTTCTTTTCCCTGCAATGGGCAGAAAGAACATGCTACCAGAAAGTCACCTCACTACCTTCTGGGGAGAGGGATATTCCATCCTGTTTCAGAGAGCATTTCCTTCTTTCCTCCTCAAATCTTCTTACTTATATGCAAAGAATGTTCTGCTCATTTTAGTTAACACTCCAGCTCATCTTATGAACAGCACAGATGGCAATCAAGATCTCATAATGGGACAAGGAACAACACCTTCCCCCAAATGGAGAGACAACACATGTTTAAAACAGGTATATTTGTCTGGAGTTACATTGTCACTGAATGGTAACTACATAGTGAAAGAAATCCTGAACAGAAGTCAGGCCTTAAACTCTAGTTCTGATTATGCCATCAGCTACAAAACCTCAAAATAAATCTTTATCCTCCCTTTGCCTCTTCTCTTCTCAAAAGCAAAAGAGATAAGCTAAATGACTCTTTAGACCCTCTTCCAGGTTTGTAGTTTTATTCTTAAAACCACAAAAACAAAAACAAAAAAAAAACCCACAAAAAAACAAGTTGCTTCCTCAGTCCCTAACCATTTAGCCAAGGAAGGAAGGATCTGTCTCAAATACCAGTTCTTCAGCAGGCTTGTTATATCTAGGCTGTTACATTTAGCTTGGTTTTGGTAGTTTCATTTTAACAGTGTAGCTTGTCAGGAGCACTTGCATATTTACATTGTAATGGAACTTCAGAGCAATTATGACATCAATAGAACAATTATGATTTCAATGCCACCATAACATCTTATAGACATAGCTAGCACTAGAGATAAAATTTTTATAAGACATACTCAAGCTACTGCACAAAGCAGCAGTTTTTCCAAATATAAACAGTGGAGGACTTTAAAAATATTTTGGTTTTAAGAGATTAAAGGACATTAACATACACCAGACTATGGTGTCAGTGTGGGAAGAAAATATCTACATAAATGTGTTCTGGAAAAACATAACATATATATCATAGTCTATTTGGCTGCTCTACAACTGCAAAATGGTTTAACCTATGCACGCTTCTTCAGGCCAGAGTTATGAAGATCCAAGGCAAAGAGATATATGAAATTAACAAATTAACTCATATTGAATGGCTGAAATGAAAAATTTACATTTTCAGATCTGTGAATTTTTTTTCTGAGCTTTTTGGATAACCTAAAACTCTGACTTAAATATTCTTCCATAAGTTTTTACATCACAAAGAAAAATGTGTACGTGTGTATTCTAGCTCAGTGATGTGGTCTTTGTTTTACAGAGTCAGGAATGTGAGAGAGGGAGAATTGAGGAGCTCTGTAAAGGCAGAGTTAGGGAATAGAATATGGAGATGTGGAAGGGAGGAGAGAGGTTTAGGACATTTGTAGTAAAGAAGTTCAGAGACATAGGAAACAGCCTACTTGCTGAGAAATGGTAGAGGGTAAGAAACTAAGCTGAGCTTTATTATTACAGTCTCACTTTGGCATGCTTTAAGAAATTTAGGTGGGGATCCCTGGGTGGCTCAGCTGTTTGGCACCTGCCTTTGGCCCAGTGCGTGATCCTGGAGTCCTGGGATGGAGTCTCACATCGGGCTCCTTGCATGGAGCCTGCTTCTCCCTCTGCCTGTGTCTCTCTCTCTCTCTCTTTCTCCCTCTCTCTCTCTCTCTTTCTCTCTCTGTATGTCTCTCACGAACAAATGAATAAAATCTTTAAAAAAAAAGAATACTCATTGGTCTGATTCTATTCTTGATGGCTAATATCTCAAGAGTAGGTCTTAAAGCTGCCTAGATTTATATGTTATGCTTATATTTTACAAACTAATAAAACCAGTTATTAAAAGGTTAAGAATTCCATAATACAATAAGTTTTTGGACAGACAGTATTATTCATCTCACTTCACATTCCCAGTTTTTAGCCAGAGTAGGTGTTCAAGAAACATTTGTAGAATAAAAAATGGATGAATGGGTGATTTCCAGATTCACACACAGTAGCAGAGGCAATGACACAGATAACTTAAAAAGAAAAATTCCAAATAATTTTTTTTCTGTATTATCTCAAAGTTTTGATGAAAGTTACTCTAAGTCTGAATTATTGCAAAGTAATTTTCCTCCTTATTTCACTTGTTACGGCTTAAATTCATGTTTCCATTAAATATTTCTCTATGTGCAAAAGCTTTATTAAAAAACAAAATTCATTCACAAATAAGGACTTCGTTGACTGGGTCCAAATTCTTCTGCTTCTTCAATAAGTTACAGACAGAAAGAGTGGGTTTAGTCCAGTTCAAGCAGTAGATCTTAGCATAAGAATTAAATGCATAACTTTGACTGTTTAGGTCTGATGCTGGTTGCCCCTGAGCCACACTAACTTTCTGCCAAAGGCAGGGGTTGCATAGGTTTGAAAGGTAGGATAGCATAATGTTATTCTACTTTCTACCACTTTATATTCACACAATCAATACATACATATTCAGCAAAAGGCAAATTAAGCAAACATTACCTGTGATGTCCACTCTGGATCAACATTATCTTCACCTGGTCCCTTGTCCTACTTCTTCCCCCAGCAATTTATTGCCATTCTTATTATCTGACTGGCTCCCCAACTTAGATGGCAATATGAGAGCAAACAGGATTGATATAGTCATTCTAGCTAAGAGGATTTTAAAATGCTTGGAATTGTCAAAGGGCTTTTGTGTTTTAACCCAAAGTAGTCATTTGTGTTGGCAGCTGGGGTGGAATCTGACACCTTTAGGTCACCTTATCCCTCCTCTACTTATTTTTAAGATATTCATTTGCATATCCTATCTATCTCTCTACTACCAACACAATATTACACAAAGTTATTTGTTCAGTTAAAATACTCAAAGTATCTCAAAAGTGATCAAATACCTTACCACAACTTCCTGATTCAGAATGAGAACAATGAAAATTAATGAAGTTTATTTTCTATTTTATACTAAGTAATTGAAAGCTTACTAATTTCCAGTACTAATGTGAGTATTACCATAGCAGGATGTGTTCTGACAAAAAGCTGAAACTGGTTTTCATTCCTATAAATTGTTTTCATATTAGTATGTACCAATAAATTTGGAAACAATCTTGTCATTTTACCATGCTTATTAATAATTTTTCCCAAAATTTTATATTAATTTGCTTGTTTATTCCAACTTTTATAGACAATTTAAAAATAAACTGCAGCCTAGTTTTTGTCTGAAAATTCCAAATTTTTAAGCTTGAAACAATCTTGTTAGTGATTAATGTGCATTTTTTTTCCAAAGTTTATTTCAAAAATGCTTATACTTTGAAACCAAAATGAAATGTAATTTTTCCTTTTAGGCTTTACTGGAACTGCCTAAATTTACTATCATCTTAACAAGAGTTTAAGCATTGATTTTTTTTTTTTTACCTTCAAAATGAACTGCAGCTATTCCAACTGTCTACCCAGAAAAGAAGGCCAAGTGATAATGCAATCACTAAGAAGATTGCAGAGTCTGAGCAGAGAGGTCAGGCTTTAACTAACCTTGCTAAAGTTTCTTTAATTTTCTCCTTGGCTCCCTTTACAGCTGCCAGATTGAGGGGAGGAAAATACTTCTATATTTACAAGATGATTGCCAAATTATTCAAGCTGCCCTGATAATTATATAGCTTGATATATCTTTTCATTTTTTATCTTATAATATTAATTTTTATCCTGTATTTCTTCTGAAACCACAATCCTTTTAACTAGGATTGGGAATGTAAGTTTTCTTGCCAAAGAAGTAAGCACAGATCTTGTCCTGGCCTAGATGACTATTTCTGAAACCTTATCCCAGTAGACTTCTGAGAGAATCGGAGATGATAGACAGTCAAATCAAATCTTCTAGTCAAATTGCCTTCACTTACAGTCCACTATCCCCACTATCTTACATTCAAACCTCTTGCACTATCCCAAAGCCATGAAAAAAATGTTATTTGGCTTGCAAAAAAATTTCCACTTTGAAAAAACTGAAGGTAGGCAATACAGTAAGAATGGCACCTTTTGGATCTTCTGTCCAAATCCGGCTTATTACAATGTCTTAAGATTATAATTCATCAGGGCAACATATTTACTAGGTGAAAACTGACATGCTATTTGAGAAATAGTTGTCATCTGCGTCATCATGCACAAATTCTTTAAGTGTGCCTAAAGATCCAATCTTATCATCTTCCCATCACTTGAACTTAATAACATCAACCATTTTAAATATGTGGGGGGGGGGGGGATCCCTGGGTGGCTCAGCGGTTTAGTGCCTGCCTTTGACCCAGGGCATGATCCTGGGATCGAGTTCCGCATCGGGTTCCCTGCATGGAGCCTGCTTCTCCCTCTGCCTGTCTCTCTCTCAGTCTCTCATGAATAAATAAATAAAATATTTTGTAAATAAATAAATAAATAAATAAATAAATGTGTGTTTATTGTAAGTCTTAATGCCATCTCTGAAGGCTTTGTGAATATTCAATTCCATAGTAATGTTCAGAAGTAATAGAATCATGTTGAGGTATTAAATGAAACTCAAAATGCCAGATGAATTACATTAATTTCTCTTGCTACTAACCTTTACTACCCTAGTAAATATTCTTCACAAAAAGATAAATGAACCAATAATGGCCTTCAAAGCTAGAAAAGACAAGAGCAGAGAGATTTAACCTAAGGAAATAATCTCAAAAGCATTATTGCTTTATTTGAAGCAATAAATTTAAGAAATTATTTTCAATGAAATAAATGACTGGAAACTGGATATAATTTTAAAATAAAGTTCCCACTTTAAAAATGAAGTGATTAGAATATACAATTGAAAATACCTCCTCCAGTTCCTAGATTCTTATGATGGATTCCACAGTATCCGGTATCCCTTAAAACAGTACAGTAAGAGATGATTTAAAGTAAAAGTTAAGTTTTTAACTTATAAAATTATCTATGATCCCTAGAAAGCATTATAGAGCACTTTTAACACATCACATCTATCAAGTCCCCAAAGCCAGTCATATTCTATCAAACTTATAGTCATTTTCATGATTGGTCTAATGTATGAGTCAACTTTTCTTAATTTCTACTACAAAAATATAAATGACAGTATTTCTAGGAAGTAGAGTAAAACATAAAACACACATTCAGAAACAAAATAGAATATGCTCTATAATCTATATATTTATACATTGCTAAAGAAGTAATGTCCTAACATAATTTTTTATTTAAAATAGGCAAAACACATGGTGATGAAAAGAGGACATTTATCCTTCTTATACCTTTCATTAAGTAATTCTTCATCTCATTTATCATATATATCCTTTACTTTATATCATTTATATTTGTCTGTATCAATCCTTTAGAAATAAATGTTTTAATTTTTCCAGGAATTTTGTAATGTGAACAAGACACCTATCCCAACATTCTCAAAAAGATAGACTTCTAAGTATAATTATTTCATGTATCTTGCCTGTCATTTTGAAGTCTTTATAGCAGCGTTTGTATATTCAAAGCCATTCTCTTTTAAAAATGAAATAGAGACTGTCTTTAATTCCAATTGCATACTGCTGAGGAATTTAACTTTGTTTCATTACTATTCCCTCTTAACAGAAATTCTAATTCATAGCAGAAGGCCAAACTAAGGTCAGCAATTATGACGGCAGAATAGCAGAGACTATTATTAGTGACAGGTAATATTGCAGCTGCCTTAATGCCCAGTGACAGCAGTTCATGTCAGGCTGTTAAAGAGATCTAACAGCACATAGTCTGAAGCAAGCAGCTTTCCAAAATCATCTGTTTCAGCATTCTATTTCACAGTGTAAAGAGCTTACGATAAAGATATGCATAGGCCTGATAAATGGAGAAAACTTTTCCTGGCAAACAAACAAACAAATAAAACAAGCCCCTTGAGTTTATGCAGTTCACTAGGAGAGTATCTTTTTGAAGTGAAGATGATATTTGGGTATAAAATCAAGGTAAGATGATAAGGGAGTTGGATTGAATCATGGTATTGGTGTCCATAAAGACTGTCTTCACACGCCTTTCCAGGAAAAGTTAAGTTCATATTCAAAGTAAAAGTGAAAGAAAGCATCAAACTAACATCTGATATAGTAGCATCCAAGTATTCTAAACCACTTGTACAAACTAGGGACTCAGAAATATTTCCCAAAGTCTCCAAACATAAGAAGCAACACAAATTTAAATGAGAGCAACGAAAAACAAAGCAATTAAAGCAATAGTGTATCTATTGATTGCAGCAATAAGGAAAAAAATAGTGATTCCTCTCTGGCAGGTGGTAATCATTTTATGTAAAACTATGTACTTCAGCAAAGCCACATAGGATAGGAGCAGGAGTAGAAAGAGGATGAGAAGAGGAAAAAAGAGAGGAGAAGAAAATGTAAAAAAAAAAGGAAATAGAATGTATAATCGAATCCCTGGCTGAATGTTTAGTAAATGAGTTTAAATACTCTGTGCTAAGTATGTTTATAAAAACTAAAGGTATGATATGTTTCATGTAATTCTTTGTACATCATATTCAGTGGGTATATTATTATCCTTATTTTAGAGTTAAGGAACACTTGATCTTCAAGAGATTAACTGATTTACCCAACTTCATAAAATCTATAAGTGGCAGAACCTACATTCAAATCCAGGTATTAATGATATTAGCTCCTGTACATTTAATCATTATGATAAATCAATTCCTTTCTTTTCTTCACATCTAAACTTCTCAAAACAGTCTATATTCATTGTCTCTACTTCCTTATCTCCCACTATTCATCGACGCACAAGCTGCTACTTCCCCTACCCCTCTATTAAAACTATTTTTGCCAAAATCAATGCCTTATTTTCTCAATCCAATGTACATTTCTCAGTCTTTGTTTATTATATTCCATTTTTTGAAATATTCTCTTCTCAATTCAAGTGACTTCACTCCCTGTTGCTCCTCTTCTATCCAGCAGAAGCATCCATCTGCTTTATGAGCTCCTTAGCCTCTGCATCTCTCCTAAATATTCTCAGACACCTGTCCAATATTCCCCTCTACAGCTTCAATCATTATTTTTGTACTTATTCTTCCCATATCTATAAATCTAGCTCTTGAACTTAGATCTATATAACCACCTGTCTACAAGCCATCTGCACTTCACTGGGCCATTGGTATCTCACACTCAGAGTGTTCCAAATGAAGTCATCACCTCAAAAATCTGCAGCTATAGCTTACTCCTATGCCAGTGACTCATACCCCTCTTATCACCATTCTTCCATAATCCGAAAGCTAGGAGATCATCTTTATTACCTTGTTCTCCTTTATTACCCAAATACAGTCACCAAAACCTCACCAAATTCACCTTCCAAAACTGCCTTCCAAAGTCATCTAATGCTCTCCATTTCCACTCTACTATCTTCATTCACACCACTACCATCTCTGGCCTGGATTGCTGCAACAGCCTCCTGACTTGTATCCTAACTCTAGTCTTCCCCTGATCCAATCTACTTATTAATCAATAGTGACTTTTAATACATGCCAATATAATTATCAAATAATCAAATAAATTATGGTTTATAAGGTTCATCAGCATCATGGTGTCACCTTTTCCCTTATTTATCTTATTTATCACTTTCCCACCCCACATTCTATATTGCAGCAATAGAGTTGAACTCATTGCACTCTATTCTGTGATTTTATGCATATTTTTCTCTCTAACCCAAAACACTATTCTCCCTAACTGGGTGATGGGCATTAAGGAAAGCACTTGATGGAATGAGCACTGAGTATCAAATGCAACTGATGAATCTCTAAATTCTACCTCTGAAACTAATAATACACTATATGTTAGTTAAATTGAATTTAAATTAAAAAAATATATATATATGGTTCAAAATAAAAAAACAAAAACAAAACAAGACCAAACAAAACCACTATTCTCCCTATTCATTCCCCATCTTTTAGCTGGCTAAATATTCATCCTTTGGATGTCTGCTTAGACAATCTTTCTGGAAAGTTATACCTAACAACCCAGACAATGGTAGGTACTTTTCTCAAATACTGTTTCCAAAATTTTCCTAGGTACTGTTCCCAGGATTTCCCTAAAGTAATTACATGCTGCATTTTAATTATCTTTTTTTTACTATCTTCCATACTGAGTCACCATTCTAGAATACCAAGAATCATCTTTTGAAATCCTAATAACTGCATGGCATAGCACAAGTTCTCAATAAATGAATATGAAAATGAGATAGGTGAATCTTTACAGGACATATTTCCAAAATGGAAAGATTAGAACTAGAGAGGCAAATCACCAACAGAACTCTTAAATTTTACTTTTAAAGCCACAGAAGAAAATTCAACAAATTAAAAAAAAAATTTTTAAAGAAATCAGTAAACCTTAATATAAGAATTTAAAAAATGGATAAGCTAAGTGCTCCCTATGGTCCTCTCCAATAATATCTACTTAGAAATAATTTTAATCCTGCTAAACAAATGCTGGAGTGAAAAGGAAATCAAAATGTAGATAATAAACTATAGGATTTTTTTCACATAAAAACTGTTCAATTTTGACTTTTTATCATAAAAGACCTTAAAACTAAGTATCAAATTCCATTTCTGCCTAGCACAGAAAATCTGAAAAGAATATCACTTCAAGGCTAACAACGAGAAAAATCCAGGTAAACTGGAAAAAATAAATGTTTTTGAACCCATCAAAGAACTGAAGTCATGATCAACCAAGTAGCCCAAATCTGAGAGGAAAGACACAGACGTAAGTCACTTATGGAAATAGATGGGGGTCAGCATAGAAATAAGGTAAGAAGAAGTCAGATGAAATTTTAATAAATTCTGAAGGACAATATGGGCTGGTGTAAGAGTATAGAATATCTATGACCTACAGAAACAAGAAGAATTTACACCATGCATAGGCGTTTTCTTTAAAACTCCATAGCATAGGGCCCGTGAAAGAAAGCAGACAGAACCTCCCTGAGTGGCACAGATATGCAGTTGGAGATTGCCCAGTGATGATGAAAAAGGAGACAAAAACAGTTCTCTGCTCCAACTCTTCCCTCAAAAGCCTTAACACTCTGAGATTGGGGAAACAAAGTTTGTTCTCCTTGTGACTCAGATATAGGTTCATTGTTCCTGGGAAAGAACAGAAGAAAAAAATTCTATTGGGGGAAGAAAAGAAACAGTCTAAACCCATGATCTTAAACTAATGGCATTAATGACATACCACTGAACCATAATTCTCAATAAAGTAAATATATTCTCCCAAAGGGGGCAAAAATACATTAATTGAAAGTAAACAAACAAAAACCTAAAATATTAATTCCAAAAGGGCCATAATACATAAACAGACATATCTCTAGAATTAAAATTTCATAAGGAGACATAAATAGGGAAAAAAGTATGTTAAAAGATTCTTAGTAGATGAAATTTTTTATAAAGTTTGAAAACACTGCATTGAGTAAAGATAAGGACACTTTCTCTTAACTAAGTCCTGCCAAATATACAAGGAAGAATTTGAAGGAAGGGTAGGAATGCTGAGAAAAATCTCACCCCTCAGGCTCAATCCCATTCCCTATTCTAGATACAAGGCATTATTAGGGGAATTCAAAGCCTGTGATGTATTGAAGGTAATCATAGCAAGAATAAAACCTAATTTCATCTCAACTCTTGACTAGTTTGATTCACTCTTCACCTACGCTGTCTGAGAGGAAGCAAGCTCATTTTCAGATAGAAATATTATAACTTCAGTATCTTTTGTTCTATAAGATGTCCAACATTTAATCAAATATGAGACAAAAAAAGCAACCAACAGAATCAGACTCAGAAATTACTTGAATGTTGAAACTATTAGAGAATTTTAAATAGCTATAATTAACATGTGAAAGGATCTAGAGGAAAAAATGAACAACCTGCATTCAATAAATGTGAACTTTTAGTGGAGGGATAGAAATACAAGAAAGAATCAAATAAAAATGCTAGAAATAAGAAAAATGGTTTCAAAAACAATCCCTTCAAAAGCCCTGTCAGTAGGCTCAATACTGTTGAGGAAGAAAATCCATGATCTGAAGACAAATTAACAGAAAGCACTCAAACTGAAACACAGAGTTGAGGATTGGAAGGGATAACAACAAAAATAATGGATCATCCTCATAGAGCTATGAGAAAAATAGCTAAGAGATTAACATACTTGTAAGTGGGACCCTAAAAAGTAAAGAGAAAGAGAATGGAATAGAAAAAAATTTAAAAATTAGATAATACATGAGAAATTTATAAAATAATGGAAGATATCAAACCACAGATCCAAGAACTCAAAACAGAATGTATACAATTTTTAAACACCTATGTATAGCATATTCAAACTGCTGGAAAGAAATATAAAGAGAACACACTGAGAACATACCATATTTAAAAGACACATACATAAAGAGGAACTAAGCTAAAAATAACTACTGACATCTCATTAGAAACAATGCAGCTGGAAGACAATAGAGTGATATCTTTAAAGTACTGAAAGAAAAGCTGTCAACACAGGATTCTATATCTAGCCAAAATATCTTTCAAAAGTAAAGGTAAAATAAAGACTTTTTCAGACCAGTAAAAGCTGAGAAAAATCATGACCAGCAGACGTGCACAGTAAGAAATGTTAAAGAAAGTCCTTGCAGAAAAAAAATATAATATCAAACAGGAACCCGAAATTGCTGAAATAAATGAAGAATTCCCAAACTGGTAAAAACGGAAAGAAAAATAAAAAGACTTTTCTTTACTTTTAATGACTTTAAAGAATAATAGCTAATACATTTGCTTTAAACAATATATTTAGAGTTTATAACATATATAAACATATGTAAAAGTGAAATGTGACAACTATAGCACATAGGATAGTGCTGCAGAATGAGAAGTACACAGTCCTAGATTTTTATATTATACACAAAGTGGTATAACATTCTATGATAAATTATAGACATGATAAATTAACAGTGTATAATGCAAACCCTAGGACACCCTCTTAAAAACTAGAAATAGAGGTATAACAAGACAATAATAAAGATAAAATGGAAACAAAAAATACTCAACTCTTCTAGAAGTAGGCAGCAAGGGAAGAAAAAAAAAGAAAAACAGAATAAATAGAAAACAACTAGAAAGTTCTTAGACATCATACCAAACACAAATCCATAAAGGGAAAAAATTAAAGCTTTTGCTCTGTAAAAAACACAAAGTAATGAAAAGACAAGCAACAGACTGAAGAATACACTTGCGAATCACATATCTAACAAAGGTCTTCTACCCAGAATACTTAAGAATTCTCAGAACGCAACAGTAAGAGAACAAACAACCCAATTTTTAAATGGACAGAACACTTAAGCAAACACGTTAAAAAAAACGTTACAAATAGATAGTAAATAAGTACCTGAAAAGATGTTCACCATCACTAGCCATTGGAAAAATGCAAACTGAAAGCATGCTGAGATGCCACTATATACCTATGAGAATAGCTAAAATTAAAATTATTGACTACACTAAATGCTGACAAGGATGCAAAGCAATTGGAATTCTCATTCATTGCTAGTGGGAATATTAAATGGCAAAGTCACCCTGGAAAATAATTTTGCAGTCCCTTATAAAGTTAATCAATCATTTACCATGTCCAATATTACTACTCCTGGGTATTTACCTTAGAGAAATGAAATTTTATGTTCACATAGAAACATTTACCACTGAAATGTGTATAGCAACTCTGTAATCACCAAAATCTAGAAACAACTCAACTGTCCATCAACAGGTAAGTAGGTCAATCTTCTGCATGTGAATGTCCAATTTTCCCAGCACCATTTATTGAAGAGACTGTCTTTCTTCCAATGGATAGTCTTTCCTCCTTTATTGAATATTAGTTGACCATAAAGTTGAGGGTCCACTTCTGGGTTCTCTATTCTGTTCCATTGATCTATGTGTCTGTTTTTGTGCCAGTACCACACTGTCTTGATGACCACAGCTTTGTAGTACAACCTGAAATCTGGCATTGTGATGCCCCCAGCTATAGTTTTCTTTTTTAAAATTCCCCTGGCTATTTCCACATGCAGAAGAATGAAACTAGACCACTCTCTTTCACCATACACAAAGATAAACTCCAAATGGATGAAAGACCTAAATGTGAGACAAGATTCCATCAAAATCCTAGAGGAGAACACAGGCAACACCCTTTTTGAACTCGTCCACAGTAACTTCTTGCAAGATACATCCACGAAGGCAAAAGAAACAAAAGCAAAAATGAACTATTGGGACTTCATCAAGATAAGAAGCTTTTGCACAGCAAAGGATACAGTCGACAAAAACTAAAAGACAACCTACAGAATGGGAGAAGATATTTGCAAATGACATATCAGATAAAGGGCTAGTTTCCAAAATCTATAAAGAACTTATTCAACTCAACAGCAAAGAAACAAACAATCCAATCATGAAATGGGCAAAAGACATGAACAGAAATCTCACAGAGGAAGACATGGACATGGCCAACAAGCACATGAGAAAATGCTCCACATCCCTTGCCATCAGGGAAATACAAATCAAAACCACAATGAGATACCACCTCACACCAGTGAGAATGGGGAAAATTAACAAGGCAGGAAACCACAAATGTTGGAGAGGATGCGGAGAAAAGGGAACCCTCTTACACTGTTGGTGGGAATGTGAACTGGTGCAGCCACCCTGGAAAACTGTGTGGAGGTTCCTCAAAGAGTTAAAAATAGACCTGCCCTACGACCCAGCCATTGCACCTTTGGGGATTTACCCCAAAGATACATATGCAATGAAACGCCGGGACACCTGCACCCCGATGTTTCTAGCAGCAATGGCCACAATAGCCAAACTGTGGAAGGAACCTCGGTGTCCATCGAAAGATGAATGGATAAAGAAGATGTGGTTTATGTATACAATGGAATATTACTCAGCCATTAGAAATGACAAATACCCACCATTTGCTTCAACGTGGATGGAACTGGAGGGTATTATACTGAGTGAAGTAAGTCAATCGGAGAAGGACAGACATTACATGTTCTCATTCATTTGGGGAATATAAATAATAGTGAAAGGGAATATAAGGGAAGGGAGAAGAAATGTGTGGGAAATATCAGAAAGGGAGACAGAACATAGAGACTCCTAACTCTGGGAAATGAACTAGGGGTGGTGGAAGGGGAGGAGGATGGGGGGTGGATGTGAATGGGTGACGGGCACTGGGCGGGGGCACCTGACAGGATGAGCACTGGGTATCATTCTGTATGTTGGTAAATTGAACACCAATAAAAAATAAATTTATTAAAAAAATAAATAAATAAACAGGTAAGTAGGTCAAAACAAACAAACAAACAAACAAAAACACTATGGTATATCTACATAATGGAACACTATAATTTAAAAAGAACTATTGAGGCACCCAATAATTTGACTGAGTCTCAAAGGTATTAGGCTAAGTGAAATAAATTGTCTTAATAGTTATATTCTATACACTTCCATAAATATGACATTTTCAGAAAGACAAAGTTATAATGACCATGAACATTCAGTGCTTTTCCAGAGACTGGGGTAAAAGAAAGTTGTGACTCCAAAGGGATGGCTTAAAAACATTTTTTTTAGAGTGATAGAATGGTTCTGTATCATGAACACATTCGTGGTTACAGGAATCAATACATGGGCTAAAATTTACAGAAATATATTCTATGATGATATTCACAAACTGATTATATAATTTAAAATAAAGAGGAAAATAAACCAAACAATATAAGGATAGCAGACTTTTTGCCAATTTTCATTGTGTTTGTTTTTTATTTGATTAATTCAGAACTTTTAAATATTTTCTCTTAAAAATATTAGCCTATAGCAGTGGTTATTAAAATGTGGCCTCCAGGGCAGCCCAGGTGGCTTAGCAGTTTAGCGCCGCCTTCAGCCCAGGGCCGGATCCTGGAGACCTGGGAGGGAGTCCCATGTCAGGCTCCCTGCATGGAGCCTGATTCTCCCTCTGCTTGTCTCTCTGCCTCTCTCTCTCTCTCTCTCTCTGTCTCTCATGAATAAATAAATAAATAAAAGCTTTAAAAAAATAAAGAATAAAATAAAATAAAATGTGGCCTCCAGACCAGCAGCATTAGCATTATCTGTATTTTAATTCTCAGGCCCCAGGTGATTGAATCCCCAGGTGATTCTGATGCACATTAAAGTTTAAGAAACACTATATAGGCATTTCTCAATCTTGGCACTATTAACATTTTGGTCCAGATCATTCTTTGGGGCTGGAGGGTGGTTAACCCACCAAGACTGAATTAGGAAGAAATAATAAATCTTAACAGAACAATTACTAGTAGTGAAATGGAATCAGACATCAAAAAACTCTCAAAAAACAAAAGTTCAGGGCCAGAGAGCTTTATAGGTGAATTCTACCAAGAATTTAAAGAAGAATTAATCCCTATTCTTCCCAAACTAATCCAACAAATTGAAGAAGAAAGAATCTTCCCAACTCATTCTATGAGGCCATCATTATTCTGATACCAAATCTAAACAGAGACACTACAAAAAAAGAAAATTATAGGCCAATATCATTGAAAAACATAGACATAGATGCAAAAAATTTTCAACAAAATATTAGCAAACAGAATTCAACAATACATTAAAAGGATAATACACCATGATTAAGTGGGATATATCCTAAAAATGCAAGAATGGTTCAACATCCACAAATCAATCAATATAATATACCATATTAACAAAAAAAGGATAAATATCATATGATCTCAACAAATGCAGAAAAAGCATTTGACAAAATTCAACATCCATTTATGATAAAAATTCCTAACATAGTGGTTATAGAGAGAACATACCTAAATGTAATAAAGGCTGTGTATGACAAACCCACAACTAACATCATACTCCATAGTGAAAAGCTGAAAGTTTTTTCCTTAATATCAGGAATAAAAAAAAAAAATACCCATCCTTGCCATTTGTATTCAATACAGTGTTAGGAAGACCTAGCCACAGCAATTAGGTGAGAAAAATAAAAGGCATCCAAATTGAAAAGGAAGAAGTAAAACTGTCACTATTTGCAGATGGCATGGCACAATATGTAGAAAACATTTAAGCCCCCACTAAAAATCTATTAAAAGTAGTAAATGAATTCAATAAAGTTGCAACATACAAAATTAACATACAGAAATCTGTTGCATTTCCATACATTAATAACAAAGTACAAAAGAGAATTAAGAAAATAATTCCATTTACAATTGCATCAAAAAGAAATACCTAGGAACAAACTTACCCAAGGAGGTAAAAGACCTGTATTCTGAAAATACAAAACACTTATGAAAGAATTTGAAGATAATAAAAACAAATGAAAAATTGTTCTATGGTCATGGACTGGAAAGTTAATCTTGCTAAAATGTCCATATTACCTAAAGTAATCTACAAATTCAATGCAATCCTTATCAAAATATCAATGGCATTTTTACAGAACTAGAACAAAGAATCCAAAAATTTGTATGGAACTGCAAAAGACTCCAAATAGCCAATCAATCTTGAGAAAAAAGAACAAAGTTAGAGATATCATGCTTCCAGACTTAAAACTATACTATGGGGAGGTGAGGCAAGATGGTGGAAGAATAGGAGTCCTCAACTCACCTGGTCCCACCAACTTACCTAGATAACTTTCAAAACATCCTGAACACATATGAAATCGACCTGAGATTTAAATAGAAAACAGCTGGAATGCTACAGAGAGAAAAATTGTCACTTCTAACAAGGTAGGAAGGCAGAAAAAAACAAATAAGAATAAAGGATAAAGTGGGGGAGGGGCATCGCGACTATCAGAGCTAAGGGAGAGCAGGGAAAGACTCTGGGACAAGAAAGCCCAGCCCTAGAGAAGTGGGAACTTTAAAAATTTACATTGGCTTTTTCCCCCGGATAGAAGCTTAACAGGGAAATTAGGCAAAATCCCAGGAGGGACAATGAAGCTTCAAGATACCTGGAGTCACTATTAGAGGAGGGGCACCTGGGGGAAACCTCACTGCAAACCGCAAACCCCAAACCGCCTTCTGAAATCAGTAAAGGGCTGGAGCGCTGCAGCCCTCGGGACATTTGGGAGAAGTCAGTCAGTTAGGCAGGCTGGCTCTGGACAGAGGTGGCTTAGCCCCATTCCCTTCGGTAGAGGCAGCATGGTTCCAGTAGCACAGGACCCCAGATCCCACGGCACCCAAGCAGACAGAGCCAGCGATCCTACATTCTCCCTGGAACAGGTGGAACCAGGGAGGGCACAGGACAGCAAGAACTCTCCGGCCACTGGGCACCCCCAAGCTGTGCAGATAAGCACATGTGTGCTGGCATCTAGGCCAGTGCAGACTGGGAGACTGTATTAGTTATTTCCAGGGAGCTGTGACTCCAGAGCTGGAGATCTGGCCATTACCATTGTTGTTTTTCCTCCTTGTTTCACCTGGGGCTGCCAGGGAACAATGGCCTTACGTGATAAACAGCTCACACTGAGCCTGGCACCAAGCAAGGGGCAGGACAATTCTGCCCAGGCACAGACACCTGAGAATCAGCACAGCAGACCCCTCCTCCAGAAGGCCAGCTGGAAGGACAGAGGAAGAGCAAGTTCTTGACCAAGCAGCACTGGAAAGCTCCAGGACTAAGGGAAAATCAAGGGAATATAGTATATAGAACAAGAGGGTCCCTCTTTTTTTTTTTTTTGTATTTTTTTATTGGAGTTCGATATGCCAACATATACATAACACCCAGTGCTCATCCCGTCAAGTGTTCCGCTCAGTGCCCGTCACCCAGTCACCCCAACCCCCCGCCCACCTACCCTTCCACTACCCTTTGTTCGTTTCCCAGAGTTAGGAGACTCTCACGTTCTGTCACTGTCACTGATATTTCCCACTCATTTTCTTTCCTTTCCCCTCTAAACCCATTCACTATTTTTTATATTGCCCAAATGAATGAGACCATATAATGTTTGTCCTTCTCTGATTGACTTACTTCACTCAACACAATACCCTACAGTTCTATCCACGTTGAAGCAAATGGTGGGTATTTGTCATTTCTAATGGCTGAGTAATATTCCATTGTATACATAGGCCACATCTTTATCCATTCATCTTTCAATGGACACTGAGGCTCCTTCCACAGTTTGGCTATTGTGGACATTGCTGCTATAAACATTGGGGTGCAGGTGTCCCAGTGTTTCACTGCATCTGTATCTTTGGGGTAAATCCCCAGCAGTGCAATTGCTAGGTCATAGGGTAGCTCTATTTTTAACAATTTGAGGAACCTCTACACAGTTTTCCAGAGTGGCTATACCAGTTCACATGCCCATGAACAGTGCAAGAGGGTTCTCCTTTCTCCGCATCCTCTCCAACATTTGTTGTTTCCTGTCTTGTTAATTTCACCATTCTCACTGATGTGAGGTGGTATCTCATTATGCTTTTGATTTGTCTTTCCCGGATGTCCAGTGATGTGGAGCATTTTATCATACACTTGTTGGCCACGTGTATGTCTTCTTTGGTGAAATTTCTGTTCATGTCTTTTGTCCATTTCATGATTGGATTGTTTGTTTTTTTGCTATTGAGTTTAATAAGTTATTTATAGATCTTGGATACTAGCCCTTTATTTGATAGGTCATTTGCAAATATCTTCTTCCATTCTGTAGGTTGTCTTTTAGTTTTGTCGACTTTTTCCTGTGCAAAAGATTTTTATCCTGATTAAGTCCCAATAATTCATTTTTGCTTTTGTTTCCCTTGCCTTCATAGATGTATATTGCAAGAAGTTGCTGTGACCAAGTTAAAAAAGGGTGTCGCCTGTGTTCTCCTTTAGGATTTTGATGGATTCTTGTCTCACATTTAGATCTTTCATCCATTTTGAGTTTATCTCTGTGTGTGGTGTAAGAGAATGATCTAGTTTCATTCTTTTTGCACTTGGCTATCCAATTTTCCCAGCACCATTTATTGAAGAGACTGTCCCTTTTCCAGTGGATAGTCTTTCCTGCCTTGTTGAAAATTAGTTGACCATAGAGTTGTGGGCCCGTTTCTGGGTTCTCTATTCTGTTCCATTGATCTATGTGTCTGTTTTTGTGTCAGTACCATACTGTCTTGATGACCACAGCTTTGTAGTACAGCTTGAAATCTGGCATTCTGCTGCCCCAGCTTTAGTTTTCTTTTTTAATATTCCCCTGGCTATTTGGGGTCTTTTCTGATTCCACACAAATTTTAAGATTATTTCTTCCCACTCTCTGAAGAAAGTCCATGGTATTTTGATAGGGATTGCATTAAATGTGTAAATTGTCCTGGGTAGCATTGACATTTTCACAATATTAATTCTGCCAATCCATGAGCATGGAATATTTTTCCATTTCTTTGTGTCTTCCTCAGTTTCTTTCAGAGGTGTTCTATAGTTTTAGGGTATATATCCTTTACCTCTTTGGTTAGGCTTATTCCTAGGTATCTTATGCTTTTGGGTGCAATTGTAAATGGGATTGACTCCTTAATTTCTCTTTCTTCAGTCTCATTGTTAGTGTATAGAAATGCCACTGATTTCTGGGCATTGGAAATTATGGACTCTCTTCATTTTTTATTTCTTCATTCTTTATTAAACTCAACAGCCAAGAAACAATCCAATCATGAAATGGACAAAAGACATGAACAGAAATTTCACCAAAGAAGACATACACGTGGCCAACAAGTGTATGATAAAATGCTCCACATCACTGGACATCCGGGAAAGACAAATCAAAAGCATAATGAGATACCACCTCACATCAGTGAGAATGGTGAAATTAACAAGACAGGAAACAACAAATGTTGGAGAGGATGCGGAGAAAGGAGAACCCTCTTGCACTGTTCATGGGCATGTGAACTGGTATAGCCACTCTGGAAAACTGTGTAGAGGTTCCTCAAATTGTTAAAAATAGAGCTACCCTATGACCTAGCAATTGCACTGCTGGGGATTTACCCCAAAGATACAGATGCAGTGAAACGCTGGGACACCTGCACCCCAATGTTTATAGCAGCAATGTCCACAATAGCCAAACTGTGGAAGGAGCCTTGATGTCCTTTGACAGATGAATGGATAAAGAAGGTGTGGTATATACACACCATGGAATATTATTCAGCCATTAGAAAGATGAATACTCACCATTTGCTTCGATGTGGATGAAACTAGAGGGTATCATGCTGAGTGAAGTAAGTCAATTGGAGAAGGACAGTCATCTTATGGTTTCACTCATACAGGGAATATAAGAAATAGTTAAAGGTATTATAAGGGAAAGGAGGGGAAATGAGTGGGAAAATTTAGAGAGGGTGACAAAACATGAGAGACTCTTAACTTTGGGAAACAAACAAAGGGTGGTGGAAGGGGAGGCAGGCAAGGGGATGAGGTAACTGGGTGACAGGCACTGAGGAGGGCACTTGATGGGATGACCACTAGGTGTTATACTATCTGTTGGCAAATCAAACTTCAATTTTAAAAAGTATACTACAAAGCTATACTTAATCAAAAGAATGTGGTACTGTCATAAAAAGACACATAGATCAACAAAACATAATAGAGAGCCCAGAAATAAACCCACACATATATGGTCAATTAATCTACAACAAAGAAGACAAGGATATACAATGGGGAAAAGACAATTTCTACAATTAATGGTGCTGGGAAAACTAGACAGCTACATGTGAAAGAATGAAACTGGACCACTTTCTTACACCACATACAAAAAATAAACTTAAAATGGATTAAAGACTTGAATGTAAAACCTGAAACCATAAAACTCCTAGAATAAAACATAGGCAGTAGGCTCTCCGACATTGGTTTGGCAGTTTGGGGATCTGTCTCCTCTGGCAAGAACAACAAAAATAGACAAATGGGATTACATCAAACTTAAAAGCTTTTGCTGTTTAGCAAAAGAAACTATCAATAATACCAAAAAGCACCCAGGTGAATGAGAGAAGATATTTGCAAATAATGTTTCCAAGGAGGAGTTAACATTCAAATTATATAAACAATTCATACAACTCAATATCATGAAAGCAATTGGATTACAAAGTGAACACTTGACCTGAACAAACATTTTTCCAAAGACATTCAGGCGGCCAACAGGTACATGAAAAGATTCTCAACATCACTAACCATTAGGGAAATGCAAATTAAAACCATAATGAGATATCACCTCACACATGTCAAATGGCTAGTATCAAAAAGACAAGAAATAGGGGCACCTGGATGACTCAGTGGTTGAGCATCTGCCTTTGGCTCAGGTCATGATCCCAGGGTCCTGGGATCAAGTCCGGCAACAGGCTCCCATGGGAAGCCTGCTTCTCCCTCATCCTATGTCCTTACCTCTCTCCTGTGTCTCTCATGAATAAATAAAAAATTTAAAAATCTTTTTAAAAAAGACAAGAAATAATAAGTGCTGGCAAGGATATGGAGAAAAGAGGACCTTTGTACACTGTTGTGGGAATGTAAATTGGTGTAACCAATGGAAAACTACAGAGGCTTCCCAAAAGATTAAAAATAGGGCTATCATACCATCCAGCAATTCCACTTCTGGGTATTTATCTGAAGAAAATGAAAATGCTTATTCAAAAAGTTATATGCACCCTATGTTTATCACATTATCATTTAATATAGCCAAGATATTAAAGCAACCTACATGTCCATCCATAGATGAATGAATAAAGAATATATATACACATGCAATGAAATATTAGCTATAAAAAAGAATGAAATCTTGCCATTTATGACAACATAGATGGACCTAGAGGGTACTACACTTGGTGAAATACATCAGAGAAACACAAATACCATATGATTCTACTTATATATGAAATCTAAGGAACAAAACAAAGGTCAAACAAAACAGAACAGAAACAGATTCAGAGATACAAAGAACAAATTGATGATTGCCAGAGGGGAAGTGGTGGAAGAATGGACAAAAATAGGCGAAGGAGATTAAGAGATACAATATTTCAGTTATAAAATAAATAAGACATGGGGATGTAATGTATAGCATAAGAAACAAAGTCAATAACATAACTTCATATGGTGACAGATGGTAAGCAGGTTTATTGTGACCATTTTGTAATATATATAAATATCAAATCATTATATTGTATAACTGAAACTAGTACAATATTGGATGTCAATTATTCTTGCAGGTAAAAGAAGGCATACCAAAATGCAAAAAGTACCATTTGAAGAGACAGAGAAAGCATCAAAACCAGACATGGCAAGGATGTCGGGATTGTTAGACTAGGAATTTAAAACAACCATGATTAATATGGTAAGGGCTATAATGGATAAAGTAAAAACATGCAAGAACAGAAGAACAATGTAAGCAGAAAGATGGAAATTCTAAGAACTATAAAGAAATTTGAGAGATTAAAAATAAAAAAAGACAACAACACTGTAACAGAGTTATATGATCTGAATCTCCCTTTTAGAAGAACAATATGGCCACTTTGTAAATGGAGAATAAGGAGAAAAGAACAGAAATGAAGAAGAAGAAAAAAAATCCATGAAGGTCTTGTCTTATTGTGTAGCCATATGAGAGAGCATTTAAAAAGGGAATAAGTTTTTAAATGATGAGATTCAGAAAATATTTTTAAGAAAAGCCAACACGACTTATTGATGAAAATAATTCTAAAAGTTTGGGCTTAATCAAATAGATGAGTGAAATAGGGATTTTAATATAAATGAGGAAGACCGGAGAAGAATATATTTCATGCAGAAGGATAGGAAATCAAAAGTTCTGTCCTAGACAGAATAATTATGAGATGTTAGAAATCTAGGTTTCTGTGTCGAAAAAAATTAATTAATAACCTTCAGTGAAAAAGTGAAGGCTAGTGATAAATATTTAAATAGCACTATAGGTGGCATATTCAGTCAAGTGCCCAAGGTCTGGCCCTTAAGCACTTCAAATATAGAAACCAGGAAGAAGAGGAGAAGCCAGTAGAAGATATAAAGAGTAGAAACTAATGAGGTTGGAGGAAAACCTAGAGAACATGGTTTTAAGGAAACAAATATAAACGTTCAATTAAAATATCAGGAAGGGAGACAGAACTCCTAACTCGGGGAAACGAACTAGGGGTGGTGGAAGGGGAGGAGGGCGGGTGTTGGAGGGGAATGGGTGACGAGCACTGAGGTGGACACTTGACGGGATGAGCACTGGGTGTTTTTCTGTATGTTGGTAAATTGAACACCAATAAAAATTAATTAAAAAAAAAAGTAGGTCAGACATGTTGCTGGGACTTTCATTTCAAATGAAGACATTATTCTTTATTCAATATGGCAAAGTGGAAGTCATTTGAGACCACAATATAAGCCATTTCAATAGAGTGGTGGGGTGGAAGGACCAATTGTGTAATTCTAACAAAATGGTCTATAAAAGGATTAATGATAAAGGAAGAGTTGAGAAGAATAAACATTCAAGGAATTTTTTTAGATAAGTGATATTAAGGTTCATGTTTCTGACAAGAAATAGGAATTCACAATTCAAAATAAAGAGATCATTGCAAGAGTCCTTGAATAGCAAGAGGTTTACAGACTAAATGGAACTGACAGTAGAATTATTTTTCCGTGTCTTCTTATTCATTATCATCTTAGCAGCACTTGACATCTGATCATACCTTCCTGAAAAACAACCTTCTCTTAGTTTTCATGCCTCCACCTTTCCTGATTTGCCTCCTCCCTCTCAGCCCTGCCTTTTCAGTGTTCTTCTCATACAATCTCCAAAAACTAAATTTCAGGCTGAGCTTTCTTATCTACTTTGTCTACATTTGTTGGTGCTCTTGTTGAGTCCCATGCCCTTAAATATATCCTATATGCTCCAAGCTCCCAAATATACCTCTTTAGTTCTGAATTTTCCAGAGTTTCAGATTCCTGTAGACAACTGTCCACCCTACTCAGCTGTCTAATAGACTTTTCTAACTTCCATTGTCCAACTTTTTGTTTTTACATTATCCAACTCTTGAGTCCACTCCTGCCTCCTCTTTCCAACAAAACTATGCCTTCTCTATCATAGGAAATCATTATTCACTTAATTCCTCAGGCCAAAACCTAAGAGCTGCCCTTGATTTCTGTTTCCTGTACCCAATCAATCAGCTCAACTTCTTTGTTCCATCCCAGTACGTATGTTTAAGCCATCACTTCCTGTCCACTGTCATGACCTTAGTATAAACCACCATCACTTCTTGCCTAAGCCTCTATAATGACCTCCTATCCTTCTTTCCCCACCCATCTCAGAAATTATTCTCCACAAAGTATTCACTAAAACATGAATCACTCCTCTACTTGAAATGTTAATAACTTCCCATTGCTCCTAGGATAAATTCTGAATTCCCATTTTGACCCAGAAGGCACTGTGTGCCTTGATTCCTTTCTTCCTCTCCAAGTTTACTTGACTCTTCTCTCATTCCTTCTCTCACTGTACTTCAGACATATTGATCTGTTTTAAGTTCCTCAATTATTCAAATTCATTCTTGTTTTGAGTCTTGAAAATGCTGTTCCGTCTTCCACTGGTCTTTGCACAGCTGGCTTTTTCTCATTCTCCCAGATTCAATTCAAATTTATCTCTTCAGAAAGCCTTTTCCCAACCTCCCTATCTTAACACCCTCAACACATGACCTTACTCTCCACTCAGCTTATTTTCTTTATAACGCTTGCTATCATCTGTGATTATCTTTTTGATTCATTACTTTACGTATATTTGGTTTTCCCCACTTTCTCTTGGGCTCAGCTCTTTCAATAGCATCAATACCAGTGCCCAGTACAATCTGATATTCAATCAGTTCCAGTCAAACACTTACTGAGACTGAATGAATAAACAAATGAACAAACTTATAAAATAGTTTTTAGAAAATTCATGACCAATCATCACTTCCAATTGCTCAAAAAAATTATTTATTTTATTATATTAATCCATGTTAAACTCACCAATCTGTAGAACCCAGAGTCTACCATTTATCTTTTAGAAATCAGGATAACATTTATTCATAATATATTTTCTGTATTTTATTCAAAACTTTGTAGGAATTTGCAACAACAGCATTTCTAGGATTCACCTCTTAGCCTTATCATAAGGCTCCCTTTTATCCTTTGGTGTCTGCTCCAAAATGGAAAATTTTATGTATGTTATTATTTATATTTATATATATTTATAATTTATATTTGTAAATTATAATTTATAAGGCACACCAGCAGCCTCCACTTTTACTCCACTTTCCTCCAAGCAAAGTTCATGATCTTGAACTTTCCCACAGTCCCAAGCACCTGTTCTTCATTGTGTCTTGCCTCCCTGGAAAGATTCCTATATCAAATAGGCAGATGTTATTACTTCCTAGTTTAGAATTCGTTGAGTATATTCATCTTCATCCCAAGCAGGACTTTATCTTTGATCTCCACATCTGTTTCCACTAGATAATCACTTCAGAGTTCTATGTTCTAGAATCTTGTGACCGCATAACACTTGTTATGCCTGTCATCTGACATTCTTTTATCCCCAAAGTTCTTAATAACTTCAGTTTTAGAATTCCCCAACCTGTTATAACCTGTACCAGTACATTAGCAGCAGAAACTCATCTTTCTGCTACCTTGCTCTTCATTTTAATGGAACACATTTCCAGCCTTCCACATCCAACTACAGTTGCCCTAGTCCTCTTAAGCAGGGCCAAGTGGGTTTTAATCATTTCAACATGATCCTTAGGTTGTATCAGTTCCCCTTCTACCACAGGAAGTAATAACAATAATTCTCTTTACTAGTTCAATATGTCTTTTCCTTTCTTTTGTTTTCCCACCCTCAAATTGGTTTTTGCAACTCTAGATTCTGTCTTATAGAGTCCTCTACAGTGAGAGATATGAAGACATTAAGTCCAAGGTCTGCTACAAACATCTATTGTTCAAATAAATTCTGCCCTCCTTCAACACCCTGGACAGGATTAAATGTTATTCCACAGAGGAAAAGCCTTCCATCAGTCCAACTTGTAATCCAGTATTTTATTGTCTGTATTGGTCCTGTTTAACTCATTTTAATGTGCCTCTTAATCAATGCACATTCTCATAGAATTAAAATCTTATAAATTTCTAAGCAAGGGACTTACCAAGTATATGTTTTTCTACTTACACTAACTATGATCACTTTGAAACTCATTTAATACTGTCCAAGGTGGTTAGTGGTGAAATTTTCAATTTAGCTACCTCAAGCTTGTCCAAAATTTTTCCAATCACTAGTATAGCCTTTCCAATCATCCAGGGAGATCACTTTGAAACTCATTTAATAATGTCCAAGGTGGTTAGTAGCGAAATTTTCAATTTAGCTACCTCAAACTTGTCCAAAATTTCTCTAATCACTGGTGTAGCCTTTCCAATCATCCAGGGAAGACTCCTCAAAAGCTCTTGATATTGATTCCCTCTCTGCAAATTTATGAAGGCATTCTTCAATTGTTTCATGGTGTGGGCAAATTCTGGGTCTGTCTGTTGAATTTTGTACCTGAGATCTCACCTCTTATCATTTGTTTTAGCTAAGAAGAACTAAAATAACCCTCTCTCTCTAGAAGGGGTTAAGAGTGCTTGTGTTTTCATTACTCTTTCATATATATGTACCCTGACATCTCATGTCTTAATCTGTCTCCCAAAAATAATTTCTCCCTTTCTCCAGCTGAAGGCTATCTCATTGTCCCTTTTCCTTCCTCCTTACACTTGTTCCTCTTATGATTTATGACTGTCAGCCCTTATAACTATTTTGTAGCTAATTTTATTCTTCCCAAGATTCTAAGTAAACCTGAGTCCTGGAGTCATTGTGTTCTGTATATGTTTCAGATATTCTTTCTAGTTCTCAGTTTATAATAATCTCATAGGAATTTTCCTATCTACTTCAACCTAAAAAATGACCTAGACTCTATATAATTAAGGCTAATATTCTTCTTCATACGTTTTTCAACCTCAAGTACCGATCCTTGAAATTCCCAATGATTAAGTCCATGGGAACAATCTAAAGTTAATAAATAATTCCTTTTGAAGAAAAACAAGGGGATCCCTGGGTGGTTCAGCGGTTCGGCGCCTGCCTTCGGCCCAGGGCATAATCCTGGAGTTCCGGGATCGAGTCCCACATTGGGCTCCCTGCGTGGAGCCTGCTTCTCCCTCTGCCTGTTTCTCTCTTTCTCTCTCTCTCTCTCTCTCTCTCTCCCTCCCTCTGTGTGTGTGTGTGTGTGTGTTTATCGCGAATAAATAAATATTGAAGAAAAACAAAACAAAACGTTGTTTTATGAAAATATTTAACATTAATATTTGAATTCTGTCTTGAGATATAATCAAATAATGTTGAGAACATTCTCTCTTGTTTTAAAGTATGAAACTTTTTTAAGGCTTAATCTTTCATCTGACAAAACCTTATATGCATGCTTCCTAAGGTGTGCCAAGCATAGCATTAACTGATTAGAATATAGAGATGTGCAAGACATTGGCCCAGCCCTTGAGACACAGAAAATACAGGCAGTAGCATTTTACTGTGGTAAATGTTATGATGGATGAAATGCAAGATGTCATAGAAGTACACAAGAGGCCCATCTTACTTGGATGGACCTAGTGTTGGGAACAAAATGAGCATTGATTAGTAAAATGTTCCTAGACAAGTTGGAATCTCTAGACTAAGACCTAACAGGATGAGCAAGTACCAGATAGATGAAGTAGCAACAAGAAGGCAGACAAACAAAACATTCCATGGAGGCAAGAGAACACATGCAAAGTCCTAGAAAAAAGAGAGAGGAAAAGAAAACAAAAGAGCTTTGGAGAACAGAAAATCCTGTCAACTGGACTGGAATATCAAGTGAACTATAGAGCAGTGATTCATGGACAAGGAGAAAAGAAGAATCCAGATAAGAAATAAGTTTTTGATTTATTCTGAGAGCATAGGGGAAATATTTGTAGAGGAAGAGTTACATAATCATACTTGGGTATTAGGAAGGTTCCTGTTGTTGCAAAGATGGTGGAAAATAACTTGAACTGCAGATAGGCTGGAAGCAGGGAGACACATTAAGAAACTGTGGCAGGAACCCAGGTAAGCAATAAAGGCAGCTTGGACTAGGGAAGTGGTTGCACTAATACAGAGAAGTGGCTGAATTCCAGAGACTGTGGAGAAGTTCTATCTATAGGACCAAGTGACAGACATAAAGTGGGGAGGACAAAGTCAGTCAGTGAGTCATAATTGGCACCCTGGTCCTGATTGGGATATCCTGGTGAAAGGAGGTGCCATTCACTGAGAATGGAGACAATGAAGAGGAGTAGATAAGTCAAGGAAGCTGATTATTGGTTTCCAATGAGGTAAAAAGGGACATTATTTTTAACTCATTTTCTATGTCTATGGAGTTAAGAAAACTATATTGTGAAGGCTGTTTTAAGAACCAAAATGAGAATACACTTTTTAGAAAAATATACATAAGGGTGCTTATTGGCATACAAAAAATATTTATTAATTTATTGGTGCTATTACTTTGATATTTTTTTAAAAAATAATACCTTGGCTAAAAGTTTATGGTGCAGTGATTGCTATTTTTTAAGATTTCATAAGTATTTGTAACACTTCCAAGCAAATTGAATTTTAATATCTAAATGTATTTTTTTAACTCCTAGGATTTTTTTAATACAATGATTTTTATCAAAAGGAAAAACATAAAGGCATCTATTTTGTTCCAGATATGTTCTAGATATGTTCTAGAGGTTCTGAGGAATCAAAAAACAAAATGATCCTTCCATCAAGGACCTCAAAGAAAAGATAAAGAGATGGAAAAAGTGTGATAATAGTTGTTGGTACGGGGACACAGAGAAGGACCACATTATCCTTCCTGAGAAGGGGATGGGAAGCACTCAGACAGGACTTCCCAAGGAAGGTAGCACTTACATAAGCTGAGTCATCGTGAAGGGCAAGTAGGAGTTTGCTGGATGAGAAGGGAATAGGGTTTGCAGGTCAAATAGAAAATCATTGCAAATTGAGACAAAACGAAATAACTTTTATTTTAATGGAGGTGAAGAATGGCCAGAGGGAAAGAAAACTTTAAAATATTATTAAATTCATTAGCATAATAGACATTAAAAATCAGTTCATGTGATAATCAATAGGTAAAGATAGTAATTCAAACAGTATATATAAAATATAAAAAATAAAGGAAATCAAAATGTACCAAGTAAGAAAAAAATTATAAGACTGCTTTTGAAAAGAGAAAATGATAACACACTGAACAAGTGGGAACAAAGGGCTAAGGAAATACCTGAGCAATAACATAGGGATCAAAATAAATAGAAATATGTATATATTCATAGGGAGAATATAGAAATATATGTAGACATATACACTAGCATATATTTATATACTTAACTTACCATTTTTTCAGCTTTTATTCTGTCTTAGAGTTTAATCATCTCTCAATCCTTAAGAAAGGATTTTTATTTGTAATCTCACTTATCAAATTTCTTATTTTATATGGGTTAGTATAGGATACACTGAATTTTCAAATGAACTTCAAAAGCTCCCTAATTTTTTTTTAAAAGCTCCCTAATTTTTAAGAGTTTATTCTCTACTTGTAAATCCAGTATGTGGAATAAATCTACTAATATTAGTCCTGCAGAAATTATGTTTTAATGTACCAAAATCTTAACAATACACTTAACTGAAAATCAAAGAAATCCACTAGCTGTGTTTATTATCCCACCTACTCCCATTAATCTACAAGAAATGTGGTAGATAGATAGATAGATATTATTCAGCCATAAAAAAGAATGAAATATTGCCATTTGCAATGACATGGATGGAGCTAAAGCGAAATAAGTCAGTCAGAGAATGACAAATACCATATGATTTCACTCATATGTGGAACTTAAGAAACAAAACAAATGAACAAAGAAAAAAAGAGAGAGAGAGAGAGACAAACCAGGAAACAGACTCAAAACAGACTCCTAACTATATAGAACAAATTGATGTTTACCAGAGGGAAGGTGGGTAGGGGGATGAGTTAAATAGATGATGGAGATTAAGGAGTACACTTTTGGTGATGAGCACTTGGTGATGTATGGAAGTGCTGAATCACTATATTGTATACCTGAAACTAATATAATACTGTATGTTGACTACACTGGAATTAAAATAAGATGTAAATAAATAAATATTTACATTTTTAAAAAGTAATATTTATCAATCACTTAATACATGCCAGGATATTTCTAGGTACATTACATCTAACACCTCACAAAATACTCATGATAACTCTATAAGGTGGCTATTAAAAGAGTTTAAAACGCCTTTCATAAACTATAACTATATATAGCACAGCAGAAATTGCAGCACATGAAAATAGGGAAAGAGCACTGTATAACACATGAAGTGGCTTGAGCAACTAGAAAGACAGACTTGCTATCAACTGATCTATGAAAAACTGCTGATAGATACATGTTTGAGTGCCACTGGGGTGTGAAGAAGGGACAGAGATTTTTAAAAGTTCAGTTCTGCACATTATGAAGTTTTAGGTAGTTATTCAACATCTCAGTGAAGGTGTCAATTAGATGGTCGGATATACAATTCTAGAATTGGGTTTAAATCTAGGCAGGATTCAGCAATTTGGCAGTTACCAGTATATAAATGATATTTAAAACCATAGTTGGAGAGCACTACTCTGTGAGCATGTGAGTTAACATACATGTAGAAAATAAATAGAAGAAATAAATTTGCAGGAAACAGCAAATCCCAAGGAATAAGTAAAACATGCAACCAAAACATAATTGCAAAATCAGCTCTTCATATCAATACATCAGTAAATACTCAGGACTTTAAGGAATATTTGAGTATTTAGAAATGACAGAGACAAGAAATGTCTGTAAATAGTAATGAGTCCTTAAGCAAGAAAAGGACCAATTCCAAATAAAAGGGAGTTAGTAAATAGATGGAACATGTGATAGACTATTTTCATTCTTGGACAAAGGAATTTTAGGAAGAACTCAAGCTGGAGGAACAACTGTTCTTTTGGCATAATAAACAATAGACGCCAATTACAATTGACTGGTTCCTCAGAGATAACAACTAGAAATGGATATTAGGAAGTTTTTGGTGTTATTCATGGTTTTTTTAACTTAATGTATGTTCAAATTAACTACAGAGTAAGTGTGCTATCATTCAGTTGAGTGTTGAGGTGGGAGCTACTCTTTCTCATTTCATCAAAAAGCTTCAAACTTAAAATCTCTCATAGATGGTAATCATAAATATACATAAAAACCCATATATGAGACAGATCTTTCCTAACAAGTATAGTTAAAATCCTGGAATCACTGTCAGTAATTACTTCATATGTATATCATATGCTAGCATACTGGAAAGCTCTTTGGAAATAGATGACAAGAGCCTTAAAATGTTCAGAAACTTTGATCTAGTAATTTTATTAAAGAAAGTATATCCCTGGTCATCTAATATTCGATAAAGGAGGAAAGACTATCCGTTGGAAGAAAGACAGTCTCTTCAATAAATGGTGTTGGGAAAATTGGACATCCACATGCAGAAGAATGAAACTGGACCACTCTCTTTCACCATACACAAAGATAAACTCAAAATGGATGAGAGATCTAAATGTGAGACAAGAGTCCATCAAAATCATAGAAGAGAACACAGGCAACACCCTTTTTGAACTCGGCCACAGTAACTTCTTGCAAGATACATCCACAAAAGCAAAAGAAACAAAAGCAAAAATGAACTATTGGGACTTCATCAAGATAAGAAGCTTTTGCACAGCAGAGGATACAGTCAACAAAACTAAAAGACAACCTACAGAATGGGAGAAGATATTTGCAAATGACGTATCAGATAAAGGGCTAGTTTCCAAGATCTATAAAGAACTTATTCAACTCAACACCAAAGAAACAAACAATCCAATCATGAAATGGGCAAAAGACATGAAGAGAAATCTCACAGAGCTGAAGACATGCACATGGCCAACATGCACATGAGAAAATGCTCTGCATCACTTGCCATCAGGGAAATACAAATCAAAACCACAATGAGATACCACCTCACACCAGTGAGAATGGGGAAAATTAACAAGGCAGGAAACAACAAATGTTGGAGAGGATGCGGAGAAAAGGGAACCCTCTTGCACTGTTGGTGGGAATGTGAACTGGTGCAGCCACTCTGGAAAACTGTGTGGAGGTTCCTCAAAGAGTTAAAAATAGACCTGCCCTACGACCCAGCAATTGCACTGTTGGGGATTTACCCCAAAGATTCAGATGCAATGAAACGTCGGGACACCTGCACCCCGATGTTTCTAGCAGCAATGGCCACAATAGCCAAACTGTGGAAGGAGCCTCGGTGTCCATCGAAAGATGAATGGATAAAGAAGCTGTGGTTTATGTATACAATGGAATATTACTCAGCAATTAGAAACGACAAATACCCACCATTTGCTTCAACGTGGATGGAACTAGAGGGTATTATGCTGAGTGAAATAAGTCAATCGGAGAAAGACAGTGTATGTTCTCATTCATTTGGGGAATATAAATAATAGTGAAAGGGAATATAAAGGAAGGGAAAAGAAATGTTGGGAAATATCAGGAAGGG
The DNA here is from genome assembly GCF_048418805.1 of Vulpes vulpes. Taxonomy (NCBI): domain Eukaryota; kingdom Metazoa; phylum Chordata; class Mammalia; order Carnivora; family Canidae; genus Vulpes; species Vulpes vulpes. Next base: position 83,931,748 of record NC_132785.1, on the reverse strand, counting down.
AGACAGAACATAAAGACTCCTAACTCTGGGAAACGAACTAGGGGTGGTGGAAGGGGAGGAGGGCGGGTGTTGGAGGGGAATGGGTGACGGGCACTGAGGTGGACACTTGACGGGATGAGCACTGGGTGTTTTTCTGTATGTTGGTAAATTGAACACCAATAAAAATTAATTTAAAAAAAAGAAAAAAAAAGAAACTATATCCCAAGAATTAATCCCAAACACACAGAATAGTTCATATACATATTATAGAATGGTTGGGAAAGCATGGTATTCTCATAACCTGGAATGCATTGAGTAGTATGTTGGATGATATTGATCAGAGCTATCAATATTGAAGGAGAGATGATATCAAGTATTGTTAGAAACAAAGTTGTCAGTAAATTCAGAGTAGAACCTACTGATTGGTGCAACATTTTGGAAAATCAGATGAAAGATAAAAGATCCCTAGATGAAAGAGGGAAATAGACACTACAGAAAATTTAAATTATTAAAAAAAATAGAGATGAGGTTCCCCAAGACCTCTGTAGTAATAAGTCACCTAGTATAGCTAAGGTGTCAGCAAAAGTCAAATTGATTTTCTGTTGTCCTAAGGTCAGGGCTTCCTTCTTGTAATGTAAATAAAGTAATGACTAATTAGAAGTGCAACAATATATTCTAGTTAGCTCCTCCTTAAGGAAAGTTCTGAGAGGGGCTGACTGAATCAGTGAAATGAAAGGTTCTAAATGACACAGAGAATGAATTTGGGTTTTATATATCAGAAATTTCACTGTGCCTAGGTGCTTGGGAGCATTGCAGGAATTGCAGACCCCTTGTTCCTATAGCTGACTTGCTATATATATATATATATATATATATATATATATATATATGTTGCATTATATTCATAATTTGTATTCATAAATTGTATTATAAATTCATAATTTGTATTATATTCATCTGCATCATTATTAGAAAGGAACTTTTAGTCAGAAAAAGGCAAAGCTCATTTTCCCAGTAGCCTGGGTAAATTGGCTTGGGATTGGATCGATTGCAGCTGCCTGCTGTTTAGACTGCTTACCCTATTGCTTGTAATACCCAGAAGGATGGACTCCACTCAAAGTAAGTAGCTAACATGAAACCAGAATCGAAAGGATATTATAAAAGCATTTAACATGTTCATGAAAAATTTGCAATAAAATGAGAAAATGCTTATATTAAAAGGAGAATATATTTATATATTCAATATTACATCAATAATATACAAAATTAGGAACAGAGAAAAATATTAATAGTAGTTCTTTCTGGTGGTAGGTCTATAAAGGTGTTACTTATATCAGAAAATTTTTCTATGAAGAGCACATATTACTTTTATAAATAGGAAGTGAGAAGAATTTCTGGCACTCAGAGTGGATAACAGGTAAGAAGTTCTCTTTAATAAGGTTCATTTCTAAGTATGTTTACTTACTATTATTGTTAAAGATCAAACAATTGTGGTCCACAACAGAGAAAACAATTAAATTTGTGACTTGTGCTTCTGCTTATACTTCAATCCCCCAATGTCTAATCAACCCTCTTAAAAATAACTTTTTTTAATTTTTAAAAACTAGTTAACATACAAAAAATAACTTTTTATAAAAAGTAAGCAAAAAGCTAATCTGTAAATTTTATTATTTTTCTTCCATGACACAAATATTTCCTGACCCATAGGAAATTGAGATTTAAGTTTTCCTTCTTCCTCTATCCTTTTTCAGTGTGTACCTCCCATTTCAAATACAACTCATGACATATGAGCAATCTAAAATTTCATTCAGAATGTGTAAAGATGCTACCACCTGCCCTTTCCTATGTCCCACTGCTACCAAGACAATAAAAAAGCAGAGGATGACCACAAGTGACCCTAGCAACTAGAATCTATGTTTGTGCTCCAGATTCTACACTTTCTCTGACAACTTGGAGCTGTCAACTTCTGAGATTTATATGTTCCTCCAAAATCAATTGCTATGGCTCTGTTTCTTTCAGAAACCAAGCGATGTTTAATAAAAGAGAAACTCAATAGACACAATTCACTTTATCTTTGTGCAACCAAGGCAGCACATAGATAAATGAGATACAAGGCATACTGTGCCAGCATGTCTATTTACACATCTCCCACATTTGTGAATTAAGCTACGTACCATTATCACTTTGCCCTGAGGTGTGTTCACTGACTGATTTCTTTGCAATGTTCTATAAATCACCTAATTGCAATAGGATTCTGAGATCATCAACTTGTATCACTAGTTCCTGAACCTTTTCCAACAGTTATGGCATATAGATCATGAAAAATCTCCCTGTGCAATGGAACTGAAAAGAAGCAACTTTCTGGGTCAACCACTGCTCCTAGTGCTCAAAGCTAAGGTTAAATGGCAGTCACAGAATTGGTGAAGTAAAAGAAAAGTGACTAATTATTATAAATTCTCTAAACTTGTATCATATCTTCAAAATGATCTGAATGTTGAAAAAAACTTTTTAGGGTCAAAGAAATTATCTTGATGTAAAGTCTTGAAATAAGACAATTTTTGAGGTACAATAAACCCTAAGAAACAGAAAATGAAGGGTCATCCATTTTGACCAAAACTCTATAGCAATGTAGAATTTAAAATGGAGCTTGCACTATTTCTTAAAAAGAATTAAGAGACTTCTCTTAGATAGTTTTGTGCAATGTCTTTATTTGAAAATTTTATGTATGACATTTCTCTACAGCTCCACCTATTTCCTACTATATTAGAATATAGTATCAAATCTTCCCTTGACACTTTGTGCCCCTCCCAAGAGATGAAATGGAGAATTTGGAAGTTTTTACCCCAATCTTCTACTGCAGATTTCAAAACCGAATAAAGCCCAAGGAAAGGGGATAAAAATAGTATCACTGTCAGCCCCCAAAAAAACACTTATAGGAGTGACACATTATATCAGGACTGCCCTATCTTCATAGTCTTGGAACCTAAAAACTCTCCTAGGCAATTAACCTTAAAATGTTCTCTTGCATCTCTTTAACATCTTTCTAATTCTTTGAGAATTTCCTCTTATCCACTGTTAAGAAGGCTCCCTTAAAGTTTTCCTTATTGGAACACAATCATCGATTTGGGGGAAAAAAGAGCGTCAACTAATTTATAGGAAAGATTTTAGACTTTACTTTCCCCCCAAGAAGCTTTATTAGCCTGTAAAACATGATCAAAAGCTTTAAAAGAATCTAAATCCACCTAATCATAAAGGATTTTGTATTGGCACATTCAGAAAGCCTTATTTATCCCACAAATAAAGCCATTCATTATGTGCTTTTGTTTCTCAGCATCTCATTAACTCATCTTGCATAACATATCTAAAATAGTCTCTTTGCTTTTTCTGTACAATTTAGAATTATCCTTGACAATGGCTTTCAAATACAACAGGGTACCACTGCATTTCAAGATCAAAGGGAAATATTGAAAATGAAATATGGTCCCAAGAAGTACTGGGAGAATATATATTTTCTCCCCTTTGAATTTATCATTGTAATTGCTGTACAATAAAATGATACAGTATACCCCTGCCCTCAAGAAGCTTGTATTACCACTTACTTGAGAGGGAAAGACACATACAAAACAACAGTGAAAAATATACATAGTATGTACTAAAGCCATAAGGCTGATATTACAGTGTATAATACTGTGATTTCGAGAAGGGGAAAATCAATATCAGAGTACACAAAGCAGGTTTCAAGAAAGTAGATGTGCTTCAAGATAGCTAATATGTGGATAGGGTGACGTAAGACCTAGGAACCCGCCTCAGAGAGGAACAACAGTGTATTTATTGTATAACAATGAGACATCTCTGCTCAGAACCAAGGGTACTGGGGAAAGTCCTGGAATACCTTGAAACAGTTAAATGCACAAATAAAAAGTACAGTATTCCCATTACTCTTACTGTGCAACAAATTATCCTAAAATTTAGTGGCTTAATATAACCCTTTTATTATGCTCATGGGTTTGGTGCATCAGAAATGTAGAAAGGGCAAAACAGGAATGGCTCATCTCTGCTTCAAGATAACACTGGCCTTAGCTGGGAAGACCTGAAGCTACAAGGTGGGGTCACCTTGATGGGAGAAAAAGGAGCAAAGGCCAAACTTTGCTGCAGCTCATAGTCTTCAGGTAGGATTCTTTTTTTTTTTTTTTTTTTTTTTAAGATTTTGTTTATTCATGAGAGACAGAGAGAGAGAGTGAGGCAGAGACACAGGCAGAGGGAGAAGCAGGCCCCGTGCAGGGAGCCTGACATGGGACTTGATCCCGGGTCTTCAGGATCAGGCCCTGGGCTGAAGGCAGTGCTAAACCACTGAGCCACCAGGGCTGCCCTTCAGGTAGGATTCTTGATGCACACCAATTGTAACAGTTTTCTCAAGGACTTCCTTTAATGTTTTACCACTATGGCTTTGCTCTTGTTAGTGTTACTTTCCTCTGATAGCCATAAACACCCCCTGCCCAAGATATATGTTAACAATTACCTTTCAAACATATGCCCCACTGACATGCATCTGAAGGGTCTCATGACTAATGTTTTACTAGACAGTAGTAAACAACCTTATCTTAACAGCAGCTAGCCCTCCAAGGTCCTAGAGACCTTGCTTTTCACATGCACAAATTCCTTAGAGATTTACACTATCCCTAAACTCAACTAACTAAAAAGTATACAATGAGTTACTCCTCACAATCCCAGTGCAACTCATTCTGGCCACAGGTCCTGTCCCTGTGCTATAATAAAAGGACCTTTTTTCACTGAAAACATCTCAAGAATTCTTTCTTGACTATTCATTCACAGCCCACATCACCCCTGAAGGTTCACTGATTTATGTTTCTCTAAGCTGGGATGACTTGAAGATTAGGACTGCTGACCAGTTACCTACATGTGGCCTCTTCATATGGCTTTCTTCCTCACAACATAAAGCCCTGGGAGGGTAGAGGAATGGGGGGTCAGACTTCTTTACATGCCAGTTTAGGGCTCCAGACAGGAGAGTCCCAGGGAACAAGCTACATCATCTATTGACCCAGCCATGGAAATCACATTGTCACTTCCATCATACTCTCTGTTGGTCAAAGCAATGACAAGCTTACCTGGATTCAAAGGGTGGTGTCTTAGACCCCACCTCTCAATGGGAGAAGTGTCATATAATTTTGAGGCTGTGCTTTAATATTGACAAATACGGGTTTACTATTTTTTCTGCAGCATCTAAAATACTTCACAATTTAATAAATCCTTTAATACCCATGAAAGGAAAAAGAATAGAAAATAAGTATTCAAAGCTGGAATGACCATGTGTCTCATTTGTACCAGGAACAGTCCCAGTTTATACAGGCCCCAGTATAATTATTAATTGTTCTTCTTTTCATTCTCTAAAGTGCCCAACTAAATAAGCTATACAATCATCCTATTTGATGTTAAGTTGCCCTAATTTAAAGACCCTGTGTATACATACAGGGTCTTGCCCAAAAAACTGACTTCAAAATATCCAAGTTAAAAAATAAAAACTAATTAATTAATATAAAATATCCAAGTTTATTATATGAGAATTCTAACTGCACTTTCCTTTTGAACAACATGTCAGTTATTTTGCCAGTATGTGAAAATAGCAACCAGCAGGTGACAATAAGAATGAGACAGAACCAAGACTGCATGATTCCAAGACTATCTCCTTTAATTCAGGTCCCACAACAGGGTAACAAGGCAGGGTATAAATCCAGTTTTGTCCACTAATGTAAAGAATCAATATTTTCTATGCTAATCTTTTTGCACAGTAGTGGCCTCTCCATGCTTTCATAAAGCTTTAAGTGACAAAACACCAACAAGAGACATATAACTTAACTGCATATTATCAGTTTCAAAGGGAGAACTTCCTACTTTAGAGAAAAAGCAAGTCAAGGAACAGTTGAACACTTTTAGACAGACTCTTAAGAGACTGAAACTTGTTTATTGTGATTTTTTTTTAAGTAAGGGGGTTTATTTCCTAGAGGAGTTCTCCCTCTGTGCAAGCCAGACTAGCTGCTAACACTGAATTGCAGATATTTACAATTTCAGTTAGCACTTTCCTTTGGATGTAAGGACATCCTGCTTTGGCTTCTAACAGAGTTTGCTATCAATGAAATCACCATCTTTAAAAATAACATTCAGCAAAGAGAAAAAGGGAAAGGAACTCTATTTACATTTAACTAAGAAACATTCAATATATTAATGTTTAACGTTAGGCCTTAAAATTCTTGCCATGCCAGCAATGGGACCTTCTCCTCCTATCTGTGCCTACACTGCCTGGAGTTTTCTATCAAAATGTCTAGTTAGGGATTTTTCCACTAACAATTTATCCACTATTCTTCTAGTACACTGAATTCACCAGATTCAGTTCATGTTAAGTCCAGGAGCAATACATGGGCCCCACTTGCCTTAATCTGATTTTATTGTTCACAGAAGAACCTTAGTTCATACTAATTTCTGGACAAGGTTGTCAAGAGTCTAAATATTTGTAAAAAGTGATTCCAAACTCATCCCTAGTTTAAGTTCCAGAATATACCACTCTCTACATTACAACTCTCATTTCATCTATAAACCTCTCCAGTTAGGTTTCTGTGTTGGAGGTCCCCAAATCCCCCTTCAAATTCAGTGATTTTCTAGAACTCACAGGACTTACAGCTATAACTTATTACAGTAAAAATATACAAAGCAAAATCAATAAAGGGAAAAGATACATGAGCAAAGTTTGGAGGAAATAGGCTCAAGCTTCTATGAGTCTTCTCCCCTTAGTCAGAGTGATTTAATTTTTCTAGCACTAAATTGTGTGATGTGTGTGGAATGTTGTCCATCAAGGACTCTCATTAGTAGTGATTCAGGGTCCTAGGTTTTTATTGGGGACTGGTCACAGAGGTACCTCTGCCTAACACCATACCAAAATTCCAGACTCTCAGAATGAAAACAGGTGTTAAGCATAGGCCATATTGTTTGCATAAACACGTTGTGCAGTAAACCACGCTAATCAGTTAGGGAATGGTGGGAACATTCTGAAAATCTGAGTTAGACACCAGACAATGCCTAATCTTGCAACAAGACCTTTCTAAATATAGCAGTCCTAAGGCAGCTATGTTAATTCTTCTGTAGAGTTTCTCTGGCCCCTGAGATCTAGATAAGTGATTTGAATCCCTTTCCTAATGCCATGCCTCTGGAAGGTTAGGCTTCCCAAAATTTGGCAAACTGTCTGAGGCCTTGTCTTAAGGTCTTCAGCTGAATTTTTCAGTTACTTGTTTATCCTCAGCTGCCTGCCCACCTGCATGGTAATCAAAGCCAAGACAGTCTTGTACTCTTTCTGATACAAGCATTCAAGATATAACAATGGTAGAGAACAAGTACAAAAGACCATAAGCACATTCATGACAATCATGTTCATTCCCCCTTATTCTTTCCCAGAGCTGTTCATCTCACCATTTTGTTCCCTCACTTCTAGTAGTGCTTTTCCCATTAAAATAGAGGTGGCAGTGATACAGAGCATTTTCTCATGTGCGTGTTGGCCCTGTCTATGTCTTCCTCTGTGAGATTTCTGTTCATGTCTTTTGCCCATTTCATGATTGGATTGTTTGTTTCTTTGCTGTTGAGTTTAATAAGTTCTTTATAGATCTTGGATACTAGCCCTTTATCTGATATGTCATTTGCAAATATCTTCTCCCATTCTGTAGGTTGTCTTTTAGTTTTGTTGACTGTATCCTTTGCTGTGCAAAAGCTTCTTATCTTGATGAAGTCCCAATAGTTCATTTTTGCTTTTGTTTCTTTTGCCTTCGTGGATGTATCTTGCAAGAAGTTACTGTGGCTGAGTTCAACAAGGGTGTTGCCTGTGTTCTCCTCTAGGATTTTGATGGTATCTTGTCTCACATTTAGATCTTTCATCCATTTTGAGTTTATCTTTGTGTATGGTGCAAGACCGTGGTCTAGTTTCATTCTTCTGCATGTGGATGTCCAATTTTCCCAGCACCATTTATTGAAGAGACTGTCTTTCTTCCAGTGGATAGTGTTTCCTCCTTTGTCGAATATTACTTGACCATAAAGTTGAGGGTCCATTTCTGGGTTCTCTATTCTGTTCCATTGATCTATGTGTCTGTTTTTGTGCCAGTACCACACTGTCTTGATGACCACAGCTTTGTAGTACAACCTGAAATCCGGCATTGTGATGCCCCCAGCTATGGTTTTCTTTTTTAAAATTCCCCTGGCTATTCGGGGTTTTTTCTGATTCCACACAAATCTTAAAACAATTTGTTCTAACTCTCTGAAGAAAGTCCATGGTATTTTGATAGGGATTGCATTAAATGTGTAAATTGCCCTGGGTAACATAGACATTTTCACAATATTAATTCTGCCAATCCATGAGCATGGAATATTTTTCCATCTCTTTGTGTCTTCCTCAATTTCTTTCAGAAGTGTTCTATAGTTTTTAGGGTATAGATCCTTTACCTCTTTGGTTAGGTTTATTCCTAGGTATCTTATGCTTTTGGGTGCAATTGTAAATGGGATTGACTCCTTAATTTCTCTTTCTTCAGTCTCATTGTTAGTGTATAGAAATGCCATTGATTTCTGGGCATTGATTTTGTATCCTTCTACGCTGCCAAATTGCCGTATGAGTTCTAGCAATCACTGGCCATCAGGGAAATACAAATCAAAACCACAATGAGATACCACTTCACACCAGTGAGAATGGGGAAAATTAACAAGGCAGGAAACCACAAATGTTGGAGAGGATGCGGAGAAAAGGGAACCCTCTTACACTGTTGGTGGGAATGTGAACTGGTGCAGCCACTCTGGAAAACTGTGTGGAGGTTCCTCAAAGAGTTAAAAATAGACCTGCCCTATGACCCAGCAATTGCACTGTTGGGGATTTACCCCAAAGACACAGATGCAATGAAACGCCAGGACACCTGCACCCCGATGTTTCTAGCAGCAATGGCCACAATAGCCAAACTGTGGAAGGAACCTCGGTGTCCATCGAAAGATGAATGGATAAAGAAGATGTGGTTTATGTATACAATGGAATATTACTCAGCCATTAGAAACAACAAATACCCACCATTTGCTTCAACGTGGATGGAACTGGAGGGTATTATGCTGAGTAAAATGAGTCAATTGGAGAAGGACAAACATTATATCTTCTCATTCATTTGGGGAATATAAATAATAGTGAAAGGGAATAGAAGGGAAGGGAGAAGAAATGGGTAGGAAATATCAGAAAGGGAGACAGAACATAAAGACTCCTAACTCTGGGAAACGAACTAGGGGTGATGGAAGAGGAGGAGGGCGGGGGATGGGAGTGAATGGGTGACAGGCACTGAGGGGGGACACTTGACGGGATGAGCACTGGGTGTTATTCTGTATGTTGGCAAATTGAACACCAATAAAAAATTTATTATTAAAAAAAATAGAGGTGGCAAACCCGACAGAATGATTTTAGGAATCAAATCATGCCTAAGTATTCTCATGAGGGAACATACCATATATATTGGTTTGCTAATGCAATTCTCCAAAAACACATTTCTAAAACAAAGAGGTTGCTTTGGTACCTATTTCATATCACTTATTAGGCCCTATGTAATCTCCTTTCCTATGAGTTCTGCTCAGCCACCTGGAAGGTGAGCAAAATTGGAACATTTTAATATACTTTACATAAAATCATCCTTCAGGTAATTTCCTAGATGTTCCTAAATTTGAAAGCAAGAAATGTGCCTTTCATAGAGCTCTCTGGCTGCAGGAAAGAAACTTTTGGCAGAAATTTTTCTGCCCCTCTGGAGCATCATTTGACACTGTACTTTTCTACCAATCTAATATTCAGGTATATCTGCACCAGGGTGCTTCAAAATACCATCTTTACAATATGAGATCTTTGCAACCCAACATCTAATTCCTCCCACTTCCATGAAACTCAAGTTGCACTTTAGAAACTGTTTCTCCCAAAGATTATTTTTAATTCAATTTAAATTAAGCAAATGCTCACTTGAGCAGCTAAAGCTCTCTTAAGGACACTTAAATTAACGATAATTATTTAAACATTCATAGACTCATATGCAGTTCTCCTGATTTAACCTCCAAGCAACATAATTCAAAATTATATCCTTGGAGAGAGAGTTAGTTAATTCATGTCCTTTATAGAGGGAAAAAAAAGTATTTATTTTGGGATTATTATTTTAAAGGAAAATGAAATGATTGAAATGGACTCTTAAATTCTTCACCTCCACATCACAGTCACAAGGTAGACCACAGGACCTTAGGTAAAGTTTTACAACCTAAAGTTCTTACTAAATAATGAATGAATGAATAAATAAATAAGAATGCAAAGCCTCTTGATAAAGCCCTGGATTTGTCTCTGAACCCAGTCTCCAGATGTCTGTGCTTCACTGACTTAATCTACAGACAAAAAACATGAAAATTAAAAAAGAATGTGAAAACTGTGAGTGTGTTCTATAACCTGGAGGGGGTGACAGAGACATCAAATTAACATTATGAAAAAAACAGGGTCAACAGACCTTCATTATCCTCTCAGGTTTCCAGGAACTCTATCAGCATCTTGATCTAGAGTGATAGACCTGCCTTACCTTCCTTCCTAGGACATGTTCTTTGAAGGACAACTCGCCTTTGAGGGTGGTCTTACGTGGCTCGGTGTAAGTGCTCAATAAGTACTAACTGAATTAACATTGAAATTGAAGTGTTAATCTCCTTTTCATAGTAATTTAGGTTAATAGGATTAAAAGAAATGGTGCATATGCCTCCCTAAAATACATCACAGCATTACACAGATTTTCTTTTTAAATCCAAGCAGGCCAGAGCACACATACCAATGGGCTTTTGGTGCAGTGGGCAAAAAATAAGAAAAAAAAAAGAAATAAGGCAAGATTTAAAGATTCCGGTGTCTTTTTTTTTTAAGATTGTATTTATTTATTCATGAGAGACACACAAAGAGAGAGAGAGAGAGAGAGAGAGAGAGAGAGAGAAAGAGAGGCAGAGACACAGGCAGAGGGACAAGCAGGCTCCATGTAGGGAGCCCAATGTAGGACTTGACCCCAGGACTCAACCCTGGGACTCCAGGATCACACCCTGGGTCAAAGGCAGGCGCTAAACCGCTGAACCACCCAGGGATCCCCAGATTCAGCTCTTAAATTCAGTTTAGGTAGGATAAGTAGAAATTAGTAGGGTAATCTGGGCACCTAGAATCAAAAACACAGTAAGAGGACCAATAGCTGAGACCTGAAAAGCAAGCTGGAGTGAAGGGACAAGTATACTTTTTAATAATAAAGCCAACCAGTTGCATCATGCCAAGATTTTCTTTATGTCTCCTGGGTCAGGAAGGAATCAATCCACAAGTCTGGCCCACTTAAGGTTTATAGATGATAGTGGGGATGCTTGGTTAGAGTGGAGAGAAAGCAGTCAGGAGCAAAACCACATGAGATTTATTCATAAGGAAATTCTAAAAGATAGACATGGTATTTCTCATTGCTGTTTTCCCTCTCTGGGAAAAACAGAACATGCTTATTTACATGGCAACCTTTCTTCCCTTATAAATCTGACACAATGTACAAGAAATGGAAAAGTTTTTGCTCCTGTAAAGCAAAGTATCTCATCCAGTTGCAGGATGTACCCTGACAGCATCATTTGTAACACTGTCAGGGGGATCAAGCATAAAATGGAAAAGTAAGTTTCCCACCATCCTGTACTTACCTGGTGTAACCAAGAAGTAACCCACCATCCTGTACTTACCTGGTGTAACCAAGAAGTAACCCAAGACCATTACCTTCCCAAAAGATCCCCTATTTTATAGCGATGTTCTCAACATTAAGAACTCTACTTTGACTTAAGACATTGTCTTCAGGTAGCCCTTATTAAAACTCACATATTTCCTAAGAATAGTAAAATAGTAACCCATGGAATGCTACTAAGCAGTCAAAAGAAATGAAGTATCAATTCACACAACAACTCGGATAAATCTCTAGAGAATTATGGTAAGTGAAAAGAAAAACCAAAGATTACATACTATATTATTCCATGTATATAATATCCTTGAAATAACAAAATTATAGAAATGGAGAACAGATTGCTGATTGCCAAGGATTAAGAATAAAGAAATTGGGGAAGGGGAAATGGGTGCAGTTGTAAAAGAACAACATGAGGGATATTTGTGGTGATGGAAATATTCTGTATCTCATCTGTGATAATGATACCTGAATCTATACATGTGCTAAAATTGCATAGAATTAAATACGCACACACAGACACACAAAAATACAAGTAAAACTAGGAAAAAACTGAATAATATCAGTGGACTGTGTCAATACCAAATCGCAGTATTATACTATAGTTTTGTACAATCTTTAAGATTTGCCTCAATTCTCCCTTTCTCTATTGCATTATAGTTTTATAGGATGTTATCATTTGGGAAATCAGAGTAAAGGGCACACAAGATCTCTCTCCGTATTATTCCTTACAACTGCATATGAATGTACAATTAGCTTAAAAATAAAATGTTCAATTTTAAAAATACTGACCCATTAACATGATTTGGCATTTACATACACTAGCTCTTACCTAAAAGCAAGGTCATGGGACTGAGATAAGCCAAATAAATGCAAAATGAGTTTCATAATTAGAAAATCTCCTTTAAGTCCCAAAGATCTAAGACTACTAAATGCTGTTAAATTATGTGAACTCTTCAATCCTCAGTTTCCTCATCTTTAAAATGGAGATAGTAATGCCTCCTTAGCAGGGTTGTTGTAAGGAATAAATTAGGTAACCAGTGTATGGGACTTTAGTTAGTATTCAATAAATGGGTACTGCAATTGTTAACAGGTGACTAATAAAGAAGTAAAACATTGGCTCTTCCCCAAGAAGACAAAATTGTGGGATATACTGCATGGGGTCCTGGAGCTCAAGGCAGCATGTGGCAAACAGATGTTAGAGCACTATGGAAACCAAATGATTTGCAACATCTACCTCTTTACCTGGAATGTTCTTCCAGATATCTACTTGCCCAGCTTCTTTACTTTATCCAGGTCTCTGCTCAAATGTCATCCTACTAAGAGACTTAATCTGACTATTCTATATAAAAATCTTCAATACGACCTATGCCCTGACTTTATCACCACTTAAAAGGTATTTATTATTTGACTGATTCTCTCTCTCCCTCTCTTCCTCCCTCATCTGTGATAATGATACCTGAATCATTATCCTTTCCCTCTCTCTTCCTTTCCCTCTTTCCTGTGCCCTAACTAGAATGTGAGCTTCATAATAAATATTTCATATCATATATTTTATGATAATTATTATTTGATTAATAAATAACGTCTTATTTATTGAAGCCTAAATAACATTCCAAGTAGTCATTTTTCAAAGTATGTGACAAGGTAGATAGAAGAGAAAAAGATCACAGTCATTACTTTCCTAGAAATTCCACTTTTATCTTCTCCTAGCGACTTATTTCTACCATCTCATTCATTCACTCAACAATCATACCTACTGTGTGTCACTCAAGATGTGAAGTGTCTTCATAAACATTTTCAAGGTTTAAAGTTGTCTATTCTGAGATTGGCTTTGGTCCCCAGTAGAATCTAGAATGCCATTGCCCATATCCTGGGTTTTTTGTTTGTTTGTTGTTTGTTTTTTGTTTTTTTGTTTTTTTTGTTGTTGTTGTTCATGAGAGACACACACAGAGAGAGAGAGAGAGAGAGGCAGAGCCACAGGCAGAGGGAGAAGCAGGCTCCATGCAGGGAGCCTGATTCAGCACTCGATCCTGGGACTCCAGGATCATGCCCTGGGCAGAAGGCAGGTTAAGTTAAACCACTGAGCCATGCCGGGATCCCTCCATATCATGGTTCTTAATGAAAACAAGTGGATAAGTCAAACACTATGCAAAATTATAAAGCAGGCCCTATTTGTGTTTTGTATTACTCTACTTCCTCCATCAAGATACACTTCATCCTTCATCACTATCAACTATTCCTTGGCTATCTAAGCCAGTGCAACATCTCACCCTTATCTGATCATTCATGGAAGTTACCCCATACCCACAACTTTTCTAAATTCTAGGACTATGAATTTTAGCATCCTTCAAATTATACCAAGAAGGAAGTCCCATATCTCCCCCTTTTACACAATGCTACTACTCTTCCTGGCCATTTTTTCATCTAAGCTTATCCAAGTACAACACAAATATTCTGATCAAAAGTAAGTCACTCAGAATACTCTAAGGCAAAGATACATGAAATTATGACACCAACTTCTGATTAACTTCCATCTTGGTGATTTGCAATAACCATTACATTATTCTCATAGTAGACAGTAATTTTTAATGCCTTTCATTGTTCATTTTATACTACAGTCTATCTTTCAAATTTCAAATGAAAGTCCAAGTTTCAAATGAAACTTTTGACTCCTGTGAAATATTATACCATCATCTTTGGAAAACCATATATGATTCCACCTCAAATAGCAAAGTATTAAAAAAGTAACACCAAGTTGTAAATTATCTATAGCAAACCCATGGAAGCAATTCTCTATGCAATTAATCCTGTCAATACAAATTGTCAACGTTAGCTAAAGTTAATACGTTCAGTCAGCTTCCACTAAAACAAAATCCTGACCTGGCTGAAATGGGAAACAAATATAGACATGTTACAGGGAAAGACAGCTATGCCTAATATTTATTTTAAACATTTCTAAGAAAACAAAGGCTCTTACACAAATTTACTAAGAAGGAGGATTTGGGGAGTTGGTAAGGTTTTGTTATGCATTGTAGATTAAAACTTAGCATGTCAAGAAAACAAAAAATATCAAGGTGAGTGATGGAGGGAAGCTATCAGGCTATGCTCAGATTTTAAAATTCATTTCTTAGAGAACAGTATTCTTGAAAGCATTAAAAATTAGTAAGTCAGAAGCCCAAATATTTTTGATATCTGAATTACTTTACAAAAATATTACATCCCAACAGATTAAGCTATAGATGGTTCTACAAGGTACTTGTTGCATAAAGTATCACAAACCACCAAAAGGAGAAGCAGAAGGAGAATCACCTAGAATCACTTGCTCACCTGCTGAACCAGAATGCTTCATTTTCCTTTGATGGTTTTGGAAGTAAACTTTTGGGAGACTTAAAAGATGGGGATTGAATTTAAACAGTTTTCATTTTGTAGTCCTCAGTGAATTAAGTGTTTCATTTATAAATGCTTCCATGATGCTACCTTTCTTTGTTTACTTGAATAAGTCTATATCATGCTCTAATACTGTAGGTTGTACTTAGTATTTATAAATATTCTAGCTATAGGACTAAGAGCATCCTACTGCATTACTGCTTTCATCTAAAATAGTCCAAAAGAGCTTTTGCAATTCATTCATTCCATCCATTCCATAAATATTTAGTGGGTGCTAGACTGGATTCCAATGTTAGCTTTGCTACTTACCAGTTACATAACTCAAGTTACTTCTCTGTGCTTTAAGTTCCCAATCTATAAAATGGGAGAAGGAATAGTATCTACCTTATGAAACTGTTTAAGAATTAAATGAATCAATAAAATACTTAGAACAACGACTGGCACATAGTGGAACCTAGTAAGCATTTATTGTTGTGGTCACTTACTAGGCCCTGCACTAATATGGCAAGCAAGACAGAAATATTCTTGCTCACTTGAAATTTACAATCAGTAACTAAACATATACTTAATTACCAATTGAAATAATGAGCTATGAAAAAGAAAAAAATAGGATTCTATAAGAGTATGTGACAAAGGAATCTCCACTTGTACACATATCAGATTCAGCTGGCACCTGATATCTGGCCAGTGTACTCCCTCTCCTTTCCTCACTCAAGAATCTGAGTTAGCTTGTTTCAGGTTTGATTGCTAAGTGGGGTTAGAGCAGGAAAGAGAATCTCTGGTTCAGTCTCAAGGATAAGCCATATGCACAACTTTTCAAGGCATTTGCTCAGATAAAAATATAAAGTTTTCCACATTTGAAACAATCATTTCTGTGTATATTTTAAGATCCTCTCCAAGGAGAGGTGATTATGCTTGCCTGAGATTCATGCATTCTTGAATTAACTTTCAGGATATGTACATTAAGAAAAAAGTTTACAAAACAGTGAGAAATACAACCACCTGTATCAATATGACATAACTATTAGCACCAAGAACTAAGACCACCTGGGTCAACATGACTAAGTTGTTTGCCCAGGAAAGTTAAGACAATGAAACAATAAATAACTTTACTGCTTGAAGGTCCCTAAAAATTAATTTCTGAGACAACATTGCTCACTTATCAGTCTCACTTCAAGACCTGCACTATGTTCTGTCCATCTAATCCAAGGCTTTTATGTCATAACATCTTTCCAATCAACCTGTTCCCCACTTTGCAAAGCCCATCTTAAAATCACTAAGCCCACATTTGTAAAACTGACATAAAAATCACCTGTTATAAGCACTGAAGTAGGGTCTATAAAGTATCATTTGATTAATAGTTATTTTCCCTTTGGTGTGCTTGGCATCCTTAAATGTACAGTTGCTTAGAATAAGAATGCTCCAAGCAAAAGTACTAGGTAAACTAGTCAAACCTACCAGGCCTGTTAAAAATATCCAATATTTTAAGTTATAAAGACAGAGACCTTAATTATTACAAGTGTGCTTATATTCTGTCAACCTGAGAGGAAAATAAAATAAAATAAACATCTCTCCTATTGACAAGCATTTATAACCCTGAAATATATTTCTGTAAAATATAGCATATTTCTAGAATTGTCATTTGAAATGAACTTGTCTCTTACCTAAGACCTAAGTGCTGAAGATTCTTCAAATCCATAAATGAGGTAGAGCTTGCTTAGTTAAGGTATAAGCATTATATACATAGAAAGGGAAAAGTCATTTTTTAACACAACTCCAAAATATGCCTGATCATCTAGTGTACTATAGTCAGTCTTCCAATAGGGATAATCATTACTGTGGTATAGCAGAAGAAAAGGGGCTTAGGAGTAGGGTGCTTATGAAAGCCACTTCTGAAATTGCCTTTTATTCATATAAGTATGCTGTATTCAGTATCAGAATTAAATTATTCCAACCATCCCATTTAAGAGTGAGTGCCCATAATTTACTTATTTGCTAATCAAGCTGCCATGTTGAGACTTCCCCTAAGGTACAATATAGATGATGAATTTCATTCTTAACCCAGTAACAACCAGATTGAAGCAATCCATTTAAACAGCTAGCAGACCCACTGCTAGGAATATCTAGTTTAAAAAGGGGTTAATAAGGGTGCCTGAGTAGCTCAGTGTTTGAGCATCTGCCTTTGGCTCAGGTTGTGATCCTGGGGTTCTGGGATCCAGTCCTGCATCAGCTCTCCACAGGGAAGTCCTGCTTCTCCCTCTGCTTATGTTTCTGACTCTCTCTGTGTCTCTCATGAATAAGTAAATAAAATCTTTAAAAAGAATAAAAATAAATAAAAAGAGGTAAATATAAAAAGTTATTTAATTCAAAATACTTCCCAAGCTGTCCATATAAAGCACCAAGGAATTCAAAAATAATAGCAATAAAAATATATAATGTCACAAGCATATAAAACTCAATATAAAGGTGTATGAGTCTAATAGTTATAAATGCCAAATTACAAAATATAGTATCACTCATCCCAGGCCTAAAATTCTAAAAATACCTTTCTTTAATTTCCCCTTTTGAGCCACTGCCAAGTCACGGCAGTGACTTTCTTACTACAATGAGCCATAATAAACTTAGCTTTGTATATTAACATGTGTGTTCACAGGAATGAAATATTGAGTGTTCAATAGTACATATGTTCTGACTCCACTTATGAATAGTTTTGAATATCTGGCTCTATAAATAAGGATATTTGGTGATGGTGTTATAGGTAAGCTTGTCTTCTTTTTTTCTATGCTGTATGTTTTCAAATGATTCACAATAAATACTCTCATTTAAAAAAAAAGGTTATCTTAATATTTTAAGGCCCTCTACAAAGTAACTCTTTTATTTTAACTCTTAGGCAAGCTATTATAATTGACATTGAACCAAATGCATTACTGAAACAACATTCTTGTTTAATATTTGCTAGACTAAGTAGGATTTAAGTTTGGGGAGTGGGGTCTGTAATTGGAACATAAGGGTTTCTCTAGCAATCTGAACATTAAATTATGTGAAGATCTTCAGCCTCCCTTCCTTCCTTTCAAAATTGAAGTTGCTAATATAAACTAACAATGGCAATATAGTTTTACCCAAACCAATCCCACATATAAAGAACCGAAAAACAGAAAACAATGTCTAAATTGAGTTGCTACTATTACCAATGATTTTTAATCATGTCCACTTAAATAGTGACCCAAAGTAACACATGGCCTCAAGATAGTGTCTGTCACATGCTGACAAGTGACTCCTTAAGTTCAGATGCTCACTCTCAGGTTTGAGTTTTTAAGAACTATTGTTGCATACGTATCACTTGTATTCAAGTTTATCACATTTTTTGCTACTTTTAACCAAGTTAATGAAATTTAATCATTTATAAAGAATTACTTTAACCAATTTATCAAGATTTATTAAGCTCACTAGGACATTTTGAGTTTGATGTTGAGGTACAGTAAAAGCAACAAGGTCAAAATCCTAAACTTGATGTTTCTAGAGGCCATTCAATTCTATGTAAGATACATCAATATGTCATTAATATAATTAAACACCTTCAAAGACTTTTAGGGATTTGACTCTTTAGAATGGAGATACTCACAAAAGTCTAAACACATGAGACAGGCTGATAACAGGACTCAAAGAAATCTGTCCATGTGCCTTTTAGATTCTTATTTATACTACATGTATTGACTTAGGTAATTAAGTTGCATATTTGGACACAGAGATATTGAGTTCCTGGGGTAAATTTTAAATTATTTAAATGTAATCATGATATTAAATATGATAAAAGTGTCATTAAAATTTTACCAAAGACTGGGCAGCCCAGGTGGCTCAATGGTTTAGTGCCGTCTTCGGCCCAGAGCGTGATCCTGGAGACCTGGGATCGAGTCCCACGTCAGGCTCCCTGCCTGGAGCCTGCTTCTCCCTCTGCCTCTCTCTCTCTCTCTCTCTCTCTCTCTCTCTCTGTCTCTCGTGGATAAATAAATAAATCTTTAAAAAAAATTTACCAAAGACCAAAATTGATCTTTATCTAATAAAAGCAAAGTGCTGAGAACAATGCAAGTACTTGATTAAGAATATCTACAATATTAATTGCTTTGATCCAGTAATTCTAAGTTTCTTACATGAAAAGAAAATGATTTCAAATACTTTTTTTTAAAGGTTTTCTTTATTTATTCATGAGAGACATAGAGAGAGAGGCAGAGACATGGGCAGAAGGAGAAGCCGGCTCCCTGCAGGGAGCCTGATGCCTAACTCAATCCCGGGACCCCAGATCATGCCCTGAGCCAAAGGCAGATACTCAACCACTGAGCTACCTAGGTGTCCCTAAAATACTTTTAAGATGTATTTACAAATTATGTTTTTAAAATATGCAATTTTCAACTGAAAAGAAAATTCACACTGTTAACTAAGAAAGGTTATCTCTGAAGGGTGACTTTTTTTTTTTTAATAGTTTCCTATGGTTTCCAAATTCTTTTTATTGAACATTTATCAATTTGTACTCAATATATAACTTGAGATGGAGAGTATTTTAAGAAAGAAAATAAAACCATACTTGAATTCAAGGCATGCAGTTCAATTCATCCTCACCCTCTTACTTGCTTTTTAATCATTAGCACTTTAATACTGCTAAATCAAAAATATAAACAGAATTTCCAGAATTGCAATTCAAAGAATTATAAATCATAGAATTTCCTGTTTATAGGGAAAGGATGCAGAAAAAAAATTATATGCAGGTCCATATCATGCAGAACATAGAACACTTTTTCCTAACTCACATTAAGCCATGCTGATTATGTTCAGCCTTATGTATTTTAGGCTCATGTATTTTAGTTACATAAGCCATCTTTTATTTTTTAAGAAAAGTACAAAATGCCAGAAAGCTACTTTTAACAAGGCAATGCTCTGAAGTCAGTGAAAGCTTTATTATCCCACTTAGTACATTATTCTTCAGATCAAAGTTCGTTATTATATTTTCTAAGATGACACCTATCTGTCCCATAATCCTCTTGTTCAATAACTTCCATTTAAAAATTTCTCTGCTTTCAAATCAAAGGAAATATTAAGGTATATGATGTGTCTCTGAAGATCTAAGACTCCAAATGCTTTGGGTTTTTAGAAGTACAACTACAGAGAAACCACAAAGGACTACAGAGCAATATGAAATATTAGCCATGGCCTTTGTGTAGATTATAGCCAAAGGAGTGTACTTGGCTTGGGGGATTCAATGATTTATTACTGTTCAACTAACCCCAAATGAAAATATTGCTATTGCTATGTCTCTGGAACAGACTTCAGAAACATCTCTAGGTGTCAACCATAAAAGAAAGAGAGAGAGAGAGAGAGACTGGCTTAGCAAATAGACTGAGTCTATCACTGTCAATAATACTATAAAAGCATAATATAAAATATTTCCAAGTTCCTTCTGGCTAGTAAGAGAGACTAGGATCTAAGCTCACAAGGTCCTGATTTACTGCCACCGTTTTCAACACATTGATTCACTTGCTTATAATAAAGTTGAAAACATGATACTCCTTTTATATTTAGAAATAGTCATTCTACTTTCATGCTTCCTGGTTCAGGAATCAAAAAATAGCTGGAGAAACATGGTATTGAGTGTATGGCCGTGTGATAGGAATATGAAAGTAGAGAATGTGCCAATGATGAATTGATGATATACCAAATTCTGCTATTGATAGAACAGTAACTGCTTTTATACTGGCTATTATCTTAGTAATGAAAATCCCAACCACTCAACCATAAGAAAGAAGGAAATCCTGCCATTTGCCAACAGCATGGATGGACCTTGGGGACATTTTGCTAAGTGAAACAATTCATACAGTGAAAGACAAACACTGCACGATATCACCTACATGCGGAATCTAAAAAAAGACAAACTCACAAAACATAAAGTAGAATAGTGGTTACCAGAGATGAGGGTTGGAGGAAATGGGAGATACTGGTCAATTTCTAAGATGAATAAGTTCTAGGAATCTAATGTATAGCATGATGATTACAGCTAATAGTACGGTGTTGTATACTTGAAACTTGCTAAGAAGTAGATTTTAAATATTTTTCACCGTGGACACGCACAATGGTAATCACGTGATCTCACAGACACGCTAATGCTAGGTTGGTAATCATTTCACAATATATGTGTAAAAATCGACACATTATTCAACTTAGATCTGGAAATCCTGATTACTAATGATGATTATATCATAACTACTTTAGGAATATAGGGCTTACTGCTACTGATAAGACTTACTCTAGCTTTCTATTTCTTCATGGTACTTTGTGTTGCTTAATTTTTAGATATTATACTAAGAACAGCTTCAAGACTCATTGGGAAAAAAGCTAATCAAAGGGACATAAGGGATTGATTTTCATTTCTCTGTGATAATTCTGTTTAAGGTGGCTATTACCAAGACAACTCTACTTAAGTATCATTAAATAGTCTCCATTTGCCACATCTATTCATCATATATTTATGGAACACCTATGATCTATTCTTGTTCTAGAAATGGAAGAATAACGAGGGGAAGGGGGTTCTGTGTTTACATCAGCCAGTGCTAAGACAGAATTTGGGGCTAAACTTAAATCTTCAGACTATTATTATTATTTAGAATAGCTATTTAGCTTTTGTAATGATGCCAATAATCCAAACAGGATTTTTAAAAATTCTGAAGACAAAAAAAATCGCCTTCAGTCAGTACTTAAGAAAATGCTTTACTTAATATCACTGCATGCTCAATTCAAAGAGACAAGAACTAAAACAAAAACAAAAACAAAACAAAACAACAAAGCCCATTGCTCTGAATTTAAGGAAAAACATTTTCTCCTGCTTGATAACCATAAAAATAGCATAAATAAGTTATAAATAAAAGCTGCCCCCAAAAAGTCATGATTTTTTGTCACTTCATAGAAAATATTGTCTATATTGCCTTATTATTGTCTATAATGCCTTAAACAATGGACAACACAAGTAATTTATTCCCAAGTCAACACCTGCACTTCTATCCCCCAGAATAAAAAACAATTGCTAAAACCATAAGAACGAAAACAAACATTAATTTACAAAAAGCAGTTTATTGCATTCACAGCTGGAAAGCTAATAAACTTTGGAAAGATGTTTTCCTCTCCAGTCTAACTCAAATGATAGTGTCTACATCTTCATTTAACAGAAAATAAATCTCAAAGAAAGAGATTAATCTCTAAAGCCCTGCCATTCATCATCAAAGGCAAATTAGGTAACTGCTTGCTTCTTGTTTCACCATTTCAATAATTCATAAGACTCTCCTGCAAAGGTTGCATCACTTAAATCTCTGAGAGTAAAGTATCTTTACAGTTGAATACATGTAGGATGGTTTAAATAACTGATTTAGACGTTTCATGAACAAAGTTATAGCCAATCCAAATGGGCTGAAACATCATTCCACTACCAAATTCCCTCCACTTGAAAAGTTCTTCCCCAGCTATTTGCCTGGCTGGGTCATACTCATCCTTCAGATCTTGGGTCAAAGTTAGCTCTTCAGAGAGTTCTCTGACAAATTTTTTTTCAAGGAGCATTCCCTGGTACATACAACCTCAGCACCTTGTTTATTTCCTCATGAACCTTTGTAATATGAAAGTATTTTGTTTACTTATTTCTTTACTTTTATACCATATGGCTTTATCACTAGAACCTCCATGAAGGTAGATCCACTCTGCTTTTTTTCACCACTGCACCTTTGGCCCAAGATAATGCCTAGAAGAGAATATCCATTTGACATACATTTCAGTGTTGAATGAGTAAATGAAGTCAGTAAATAAACAGAGATATCTATAGGGTACCAAAGAATTATAGAGGGAGTGATTAGCTCTACTTATTTATTAACCTCGAACAAGACTAACCCTGTTGGAGTGAGGGGCTGCCTAAGAAGTCTTCCGATTCAATATTTACTGCCCTACAAAGGCTCTACCACAGGAAGATACTTGACATATACCAGGAACATGAGGGAGGCCAGAGTGTTGGAGCATCACAAGAGGCTAAATGGTGTCTCATGACAGTGGAGATAGTCAAGAGACTGGCTTTTCTTCTCTGTGCCAGTGGAAAGTCATGGAAAGGAATAATAGTATGAGAGAGAGGCCTGATCTGACTTACACTATAAAAGATCACTCTGGTGGTTCACCATCCCAAAATCCAAGTGTCCTTTTGCATCTTAGTGACTGATATAGCAGGCTCTGGAATTGGAATGTCCAGAGTCAAATACTGCCTCCACCCACTTACACAGCAGTAATTTTTGATGAGTTTCATAACCTCTCTGAACCACTGTGTCTTCTTTTTAAAAAAGTAGAAAATAATAATATTGACCTCATAAGACTTGTACTTACTTGTACAAAACAGAACTCTTGATTCCCTCTCTCATCCCTTATTAATACTGTACCTCTCCCACTCTTCCTGATTTCAGTAAATATCTCTACCACCCATCCAGTTTCTCAACCAAACTCTAGTCCATCACTTTCCCTCACATCCTACATCTAATTTATTAGTCATTTCTACCTTCAAAAAAATCATCATCCAAATCTTATCACCTATCATAAACTGAATGTTTGTGTCTTCCCAAAATCCACATGTTGAAACCTAATCCCCTGTGTGATGATGTATGGAGGTGGGACCTTTGGTAGGTGATTAAGTCATGAAGGCAGAACCCTTATGAATGGGGTTGTACCCTTATAAATGAGACCCCAGAAAGATCCTTTACCTCTCCTACCATGGGAGGACACAGAGAGAAGATGGCTGTCTATGAATTAGGAAGCAAGTCTTCCTTTACTAGTCACCAAATCTGCTGGTGCCTTGATCTTGGACTCCTCAATGACTAAACTGTTAGAAATAAGAAAAAATATTTTGTTTTGGTTTTTTGGTTTTTGTTTTTTTTACCGAGAGAGAGAGCACAAGCAGGAGAAGTGTCAGGCAGACAGAGAGGGAGAAGCAGACTCCCTGCTGAGCAGGGAGCCTGATGTGGGGTTCAATCCTAAGACATTGGGATCATGACCTGAGCCGAAGGCAGACACTTAACTGACTGAGCCATTCAAGTGCCCCTAGAAATAAATTCCTGTTGTTTAAAAGCTACCTAGTCTATGGCATTCACTGTAGCAGCACAAATGAACTAAGACACCACTTCTTACCATCTCCACTGTTAAAACAGTGCATTCCCCCTTATCTTCCTCCTTCACTACCTTCCTTATAACTCCCAAATGGAATCCATTATATATAGAATAAATTTCAGTATCCTTATTATGGTCTCTGAGACCCTAATAACCTGTTCTCTACCCACCTCTCTGATCTGATCTCCTCCTGGCTTCCTTATTCCAGGGAACACTCAAAAATCTTTCCTGTCTCAGAGCTTTTCCATTAGTGGCTCCCCATCATCAACTCCTTGCCTGGAATGCTCTTCTAATTCCTTACTTAGCTACTTTCTTCTCATCATTCAATTCTAAACTCCATATCATTTCCACAAACAGTCCTTTCCTGATCATCTTACTAATGTTCATTCCTCTCTATCTCAGTTGTTATGCCATCTGGTCTTAAGACCCTCTTGCAATCTTAATAATTATTGAGAGTCCCAAAAAACTTTTGTTTATGTGGATTATATCTATTAATGAGTATTAATTTAGACTTTAAAATTGAGATATTTTAATTACATGTTTATTGGGTCATTTAAAAATAACTATCCATATAGTTCCAAAGTAATTACATATTTTTTATGAAAAAAATTGGATGAGGGCAGTGACATTGTTTTACATTTTTGAAAACCTCTTTAATATCTGGATTTATAAAATAAGCTGAATTTTCATATTTGCTTTTATATTTAATCTAATATAAAATGGTCTCTTAAATTGTATCAATAGGGGCACCTGGGTGGCTCAGTGGCTGAGCATCTGCCTTTGGATAAGGTGGTGATCCCAGGGTCCTAGGATTGAGTTCTGCATCAGACTTGTTGTGGGGAGCCTGCTTCTCCCTCTGCCTATGTCTCTGCTTCTCTCTCTCTGTGTCTCTCATGAATAAATAAATAAAATATTTTAATAAAAATAAATACAGTATATCGATGAAATCCAGCCTCACACAGATATGTAGTTGGAAAATGAGAGAATCTTCTAATAGTTTTTCAGATAATTATAGATATTCTTTGATAATACACCAAATTCAACAAACGGAAGTTTCTTAAAGGTTAATTGCAATATGGAATCTGAAATCATGTTGATTAACTTTTATGTTACATTAAAATCCATTGATATCTCACACTTTAATTTGATATTATAACATCCTACATCAGTCATTTAGATAAATATTGGTTTATTACCTGATTTCAAATTATACTACAAAGCCATGGTGATCAAAACAGTATGGTATTGCCATAGAAACAAACATATCAATGGAATAGAATAGAGAGCCCAGAAAAAAACCTGTCACATGTGGTCAATTACTTACAACAAAGGAGTTGAGAATACACAATGGGGAAAGGATAGTCTCTTCAAAATATGATGCTGGAATAATATATCTGGACTTAATTCTTTAAAGAAAAAAAAAAGGACCTGGAAAACCAGAAGCCATGTACAAAACAATGAAATTGAACCACTATTTTACACCATACACAAAAACTAACTCTAAATGGATTAAATACTTGAACACAAAACCTGAAACCATAAAACACCAGAAGAAAACACGTGGTAATCTCATTCACATAAGTGTTAGTGATGATTTTTTGGATTTGACACCAAAAGCAAAGGTAACAAAAGCAAAAATAAGCAAGTGGAATTACATCAAACTAAAAAGCTTCTGCACAGCAAAGGAAACCATCAACAAAATGGTAGAAAAGGCAATCTACCAAATAGAGGAAAAAATTTATAAACTATCTGATAAAGGGTTACTATTCAAGATATATACAGAATTCCTACAAATCAATAGCAAAAAGTACCCAAACAATTGAATTTTAAAATGGGCAGAGTATCTGAATAGACATTTGTCTGTAGAAGAAATACAAATGGCGAACAGGCACATGAAAAGGTGTTCAATATCACTAATCAACAAGAGAAATGTTAATGAAAATCACAATGAGACATCACCTCATACATGTTAGAATGGATATTATCAAAAAGACAAAAAATAAGAAGTGTTGATGAGAATGTGGATAAAAGGGAATCCTAGCATGTTGCTGGTGGGAATATAAACTGATACAGTTACTATGAAAAATAATATGGACCTTCCTTAAAAAATTAAAAATAGGAGTACTATAGGATCCAGTAATTCTGCTGGGTATTTATCCAAAGTATATTAAGTCACTATCTCAAAAAGATATCTGCACCTCCATGTTTACTGCAGCATTATTTATAATAGCAAAGACATGGAAACAATCTAAATGTCCATTGATAGATGAATGGATAAAGAAGTTGTGGTATACACAAACACACAAACACACACACACACACACTGGAATATTACCCATGAAAAAGAATGAAACCTTGTCATTTGCCACAACATATGCAGATCTGGAGGGTATTATGCTAAGTACATAAGTCAGATAAACACCACATGATTTCACTTGTATATGGAATCTAAAAAACAAAACAAATGAATGAACCAAAACCAGAAACAGATTCACAGATAACAGGAAACAAATTATTCATTACCAGAGGAGAGCACTGGGGGGCAGGTGAAATAGGTGAAGAGAATTAAGAGGTACAAACTTCCAGTTATAAAATAAATACATCATGGGGTTGTAATATACAGCATAGGGAATATAATGTCAATAATATCATTATAGATGTATAGAGTAAAGACTTCCACCACACTATGAACCAATAGAAAATAAAATTAATCTTACCCTTTTCCAAGTTATATGTAGTGTCAAGGCACTGGGGACTGTGGCTCTGATGGTTAATGTGGAGGGGTCTGATCCACACAAGTGGATTGCCATTGAAACATCCATTATCTCTGATCTCATAACCCCTTCTGCTGTTATGGCTCTCCACCATTTCCATTTCACAACTGTGAGACAGAAATCAGATATGATGCCAGAATTTTCCATCTGCCTAACAATGAAAGGCAGCTACCTCCTCTTTAAAGTCTTACAGATGCCCTAAGGCACTGGCAGCCAGCAGATCTCCCTCTGTCCCTCTGTCCCCTTCCACTCTTCCTACCCCGAGGAAAGTTATTTCTCATCTGGGGTGAGTTACAGTCTTGCTCTTTTCCCAGCTTCTGGTCAAGGAATTGTTCTGTTTCCATAAATCCTCTTTCTAAGATGATTTAGAATTTTGAAACACAAAGTTCAGAGACTTTCGCAACATATGTCTGTTTCTTGTCCTGCTACAATATCCCTCCCCTTAGGCAATGAACCCAAAATTGACTGCTTGTTTGAATAAGCAGAAGAGAAAGGGAAGAATGCAGTGAGAAAAAAACATGGAAGAATATTTCAAATATTATGCAAGCCATAATATTATAAAAGGCTTTAGGTCAAGTCCTCATACCTCAAGTAAAAGTTAAGCTTAGCTATATATCAGGAAAAACTTTCCCTGAGGGATTAACCTGAGAAATTCTCTTCCTTTCCTGTGGAGATATTACAGGCAAGGAAAGGACTTCCACAATACTCATCTATCTGAAAGCACACACACACACACAAAAGTAACTTGCTCACACCAGTTTTAACTTCATGTTATGCTGATATTTTTACAGTTACAGGGAAGTGAGCTCAATAAATCATTAAGTCACATTCTCTAGGAAGACTCATTAAGTCATTTACTGTAAGAACATTGGCTGTATCAATATTAAATCATTTACTCGTGGTATAGCCAGGAGGTCCTAGAACTAGGTTCTCCTACTATGGCCTCTAAGCAAACACAGCAACAGGAAAGAGACCACCCATGTTTTTTGTTGTTGTTGTTGTTGTTGTTGTTGTTGTTGTTTTTAAAAAGCTTTAAGTAGAGAATGCACCGTTGGTGCCACCTAGTGGTAGCATTGAATAAAATCCTGAGGTTTGGGTCTTCTGTCCATAGAATTTGAGCACTGAGGGGACCTCCGCAGAGGAGAGAGAGTACCACATATATCCCCACATGTTTCAACCAGGGAAACAAGGAGCTGTTTTCAAGAATATACAGCAGTTTAATAGCCTGCAAATAATACCACGTCTGATTTTTGTCGTGTTCAAGTCTTAGAACCTATCGTGCCATAAGTTTCCTCTGACTTCTTTTAATTTTTTGTACAATTTCTTTTTTTTTTTTTTTTTTGGTTTTTTTTTTTTTTTTAATTAATTTTTATTGGTGTTCAATTTACCAACATACAGAAAAACACCCAGTGCTCATCCCGTCAAGTGTCCACCTCAGTGCCCGTCACCCATTCCCCTCCAACACCCGCCCTCCTCCCCCCTTCCACCACCCCTAGTTCGTTTCCCCGAGTTAGGAGTCTTTATGTTCTGTCTCCCTTCCTGATTTTTGTACAATTTCTATTCTTCCATTTCATTTCATCCCTGAAATTACTAAAATTGCTTTGTATCCTCTTTGGGTGTCCAAACGTATCACTCAGAATCTCCTCACTAACAGCATCACAAATAAAGAAGGTGGCAGGCTGGATACACGTTCACAGGACCAGATCCCAAGGCAAGGTTCCATTTGAGGACTCAGATGTGCTCCTTCCCCATGTCACAAGAATCTGGGGATCTACAGCCAATCATAGAATTTTACTACTGGAAGAACATCTATCACTCTACTGATGAGGAAACTGAAATCCAAAGAAGTTTTAGTATGTTCAGTTTGACAGACTTAATTAGTGACATATTTGGAACTAGATGCTAAGTTTTCAAATTTCTGGTCCAATACCCTTTCTATGTAATGCCACAGTATCAAACTTCCCTCTGAAATATTTTCAGCATAAAAAGTAGACTGGCCAAGTGGAGGGAGAACAAGGTTCAAAGAAAATTGCTGTGAATCTTGGCCTAGATCCTAAACTCAAGTTTGCAGAATGGGATAACATTTAATTTATAATCAACAAAGCTTGCTTCCTAATGAAGTTTTCATCATTAGACAATGTTTCACACTGCTTTTCAGCCCTGCAGTTATTGGACTATGCACCACAGAATCATATTTGCTGTTGTTTTACTAGTTCTATATACTGCTCAGCACCCAAGCATGTTCCCATACATATCCCCTTCCTATCCAGTTCCCAATACACCCTGGATTAGTGTATTCTATTATTTTCTTGTCCTAAGTTTATGATTATTATCTTAGGTGTATTTTTCATACTAAGTTATATTTATTGCTTCAGGGAAAAAATTCTTCAGGCATAATTATTGATTTGCATCCTGTAGAGAAAATAATTATAAATTCTCTCCAAACGGAGAAAGCATCAAAAGATGAACAAAGTTTTGCTAATATTCTTACACTGTACATGCAAAGCTAAGGCAAAATCTTAGCAGGTTCTTGATATTTATTTTCTGTTATGTATTGTTCATCCTTATCTGAAAGGAGAGTCCTCACACTAAGGGAAAATAATATTTTTATATATTTTTAAAGCAACCTTCCATAAATATAGGTATCTTTCTAATGAATGAGAGCAAAGTTGATTTTGTAATTACGTTTTAACTAAAAATAATAAATGTTTAAAATCCAGTGATCCCTTTGCTATTGCCCTCAATACTTTTTCTCTTTCAGTTTCTAATTGCTGTTTTTCTAAGCTAGCTATACTTAGCTTTACTATTTTCACCTCAGGTAAAGTTCATTCAAACTTCTATGCTTTATTTTTTTGTATCTAGTTACACATTCAAAAGAACAGACATAGTTCAAGAGAAAAATATTGAGTCCAATATTCCAATCACTTAAACCTTCTGGAAAATAAATGCTTTCCTATCCTCTCTGTAACAATTAGTGCATGGCCTTTCACACCAGGGTGAAGGGTGAAAATTTACAAGTCACAGTCTTGACACCCTGAAGCTAATGAGGGCAAGCATCTGTGCTGATGTAAGCTAGTCAGCATGGTACTTTCCTAAAGGAATCACCAAGAGTCATTATCAAATCTCAAATGTTATAGTTGAAGACTTAATAGACTCGCCCCAGGCCATTTTTATTTCTTTGCCTAAATACATTTTGCTGGAATTCCCCCTGTTGTGAAGAGAAATTGCTGATTGACCAAATGCGACTTAAGCTTTCCTTCACTGGTCTAGTAAAGAGGGTTCCCAGGTTATGTGCCACTCACCTCCTCAAGTGTTTGGGGGCATAATTTCTTTCACCCAAGGACCCTCAGCATCACCTTTCTATAGCCTGCACCAAGAAATGAAGATGATAATAAGCTAAGCCATTAATTTGTAACTCTTTTATAATTGAGGTCACATTCAAGAATGAGAAAATATTTGGCTAAGAAAAATAAACCAGCTTTCTATGTACCCTGTTCTTTGCAGTACATACTATTTCTTCTCAGATTAAGCTGAATAAATGCCATTTTCATGAAGATCATACAGAGCATAAAATAGCTTTAAAGCCATTTCTTGGCCTTTGCTTCACCATCCTCCTTGTCCCCCACTGCCACCACTATCACATAAAATTCTGAAAGATTCCAATTTAGGCCCTTAAGAAAAAACATTTCAAATGATGACATTTACTAAATTGCAACTCCTGTCCAGTTTCCACTTAGACAAAAATAGCTGTCAAGAGGAACACAAATTTAGAACTCAAAAGTTAGGAATTTCTTAGAAACAGAAATAGATCACCAAATAAATTGAAAACATTGCTAGCATTTCTTCTCTGTCTCCATGGCAAGCTGAGTAGTTTCTGAACCAGTGCTAGAGAAAGAGTAAGCTGGGCATGAAATTTCCCCTGCACTTGATTCACCCATGGAGTCAAAATTTGGAGTACGAGAGATTACAAGAAGCAAGAGAAAGGGCACATATGGTTCCAAACTAAGAATGCTACCTCTGGTTTCTGGTAATAAGAGAATTGCAAGATATTTTTTTGGCACAGTATCCAAACACAGTTTGAATGCAAAGTAAAAATGTTCAAAAGAAAGATGCTTTAGGCTATATCTAGGAAACTCTTCATGGGTAGCATATGTTTGTAGTTAATGTAATCTATCCAAACAGGAGAGTGCTGTTGCAACAGACAAGTGTCTGTTCTGATGGCCCAGGTACCGAGCTAGCAGAGAATGTCTTTGCTGAAACAGAGAAAGCTTTATGCCTGTTCAGAAACGATATTCCCCTGGGGATAGAAAGGAAAACAACATGAGAAGGAAAATGGCATTACTGAGCCAGTTACCTCTGACTTGCTATGGTTGCAGATATTTCTTACCCTTTTTGTCTTTCTTTCTTCCCATTTTTTTTCACTTTGCCACTTCTTTGAACCTTTGATGAATATTCATATCTCTGTAGTGTTTGTACTATGATTAAGAACAGAGTAATTACTTAATACAGACTCTTCCGATAAAGGAAGCATTTGGGAAAGCAAGTCATACATGTCAATAAGGGACATTTTATCATAACGGCAAATGAGTTAAAATTGTAGGTCTAGACCTACACAGAGAATCCAACTGCTTTATCACAACTAAAGTATCCTCCTTCCTTAAATGTAATTGGGAGACACAGCCAAGTCACAACTTCTCTAGTCCAGAGGCCCACCTGTTTGTCAGCTCATCAGTTGCAGTTATAGATCAAATATTTACTAAGCTGGGCTTCGTACTTGGCCTAGGGTAAAATAGAGGAAAAGGCTGACATGAACCTAAGAGTCTAGTGAATGTGCTTTCTGCAGCTACTACAAAAGCCTCTCTTCATAGGCCTCTTTTAAAACACAAGCCACTCAGGATACCTGGGTGACTCAGTCAGTTAAGTCTGCCTTTGGCTCAGGTCATGATCTCAGGGTCCTGGGATAGAGCTTCCTGTTGGGCTCCCAGTTCAGTGGGGAGTCTGCTTCTCCCTCTCTCACTCTTGCTCTCTCTAAATAAAAATAAAATCTTTAAAAACACACACAAGCCATTCGAGCAGCACCTGACTGAGGAGATGAGTAACAGGTGAAATCCAGCTTTCACTCCACTCTTTAAAACTGTTCCACCTGGAGGGGAAACCTTTTAGAAAGCCATACACAGGCAGCACCAGGGAGCCACAGCCCTGCATTAAAGCACAATTTCCCCTTCCACAGGAGTATTGCACTTGTCCCTGCCCTGGAGTTTCTCAGTACTGCAGAAGCCACACTCAGTTGTCAGACCTCAGCCATGGCCCTGCAGACTAGGGTTGAGGTGAATTAATGTAGACAGGAGTACTCAACTTAAAAAAGAATGCAAAAATCTACACACTAGCAGAACAATAATAGTGCAGCTAGTCTCAGATATCTTAGAGGTTTTGACATAAGCCACTGTTTCTTAGTTGTCATTTTATTTTAAAGTCTCAGTCCAGTTTTTCTGAGCTAATAAGCACTCTGAAGTCCAGAGTTCTTTGTCCAGGGTCTATCTGCTTTATTATACATTTTTCCTTCCAACTGACTCACTACATCTCTAGACTTATAATTAGTAAACATGCAAAAAAGCAAAACAAGGAAAAGGGCTATGAAGAAAGCCAAGTTTGAGTGAGTGATTTGCACATAAAGACATGGAATTTATTTCATACAGCTGATCTGCTCCTAGCCAGTTCTGCAGATTATAGGGGACAGAAATAGCACATTTTTGTCGCTTGTCTGCTGTCTCTGTCACAAAGATAAACCCTTAATTGGCAAGCCCTTAACATCTTACGGTATTTTATGTTATGGTCTGATAGAAATAATCTGTCCAGGCTTTGTGACAAAGTTGTTTTATAAATCCCTACTAATAACAGGGGGAAAGACCTGATAATGTATATGTTCTTATTTTGGTATTAAAGAATTTACAGTAGCTTTCATCAAAACAAATTCTGATCCTGTCACTCAAAAATGTAACTCTTAGCATTCTTTTGATTACAAAAGGCTAGAGGTAAAAGCTTCTAAAAGTTAGTGTTACACATAACTCTCTGTCAGGTTACTTATAGCATGGTTGTTCCATGAACTGTTTGAAATGTTTGACCTATAAAAGGTAGTCCATCCAAAACTCCGGTGTATTTTGTATTTTAACCCAGGTCCTGGATTGCCTCCCATGGCCCAGCAATTAGAAAGCAGCTAGAAATAGTGTCTGAATCTAGTTTTCATCTATGATTAAACACCAGTTTCTTAGGGACAAGCAAGCAACAGTCAACACATGGATTAAATGGTGCCTAATAATCACTAATCTTTCTGATTCTTTCATCAAATAAATTACTATTGTCATTGTTTAAGATTTTGTTTATTTGAGAGAGAGTGCAAGAGAGCACGTGCACACACAAGCGAGCAGGGGACAGGCAGAAGGAGAGGGAGAAGCAGACTCCCTGCTGAGCTGGGGGAAGGGGTTCTCAATCCCAGGGTCCCTTGATCCCAGGACCCCAAGATCATGACCTGAGCCTAAGTCAGATGCTTAACTGACAGAGCCCCCAGGTACCCCACTATTGTCACTATTTAAACACAACTTTGTAATGCTCCACATCTTCTTTATCCATTCATCTGTCGAAGGACTCAGTCATCAGAAAAGACAAATACCCACCATTTGCTTCAATGTGGATGGAACTGGAGGGTATTATGCAGAAATAAGTCAATCCGAGAAGGACAATTATCATATGGTTTCACTCATACGTGGAATATAAGAAATAGTGAAAGGGATTATAAAGGAAAAGAGGGGAACTGAGTGGGGAGGAAAATTAGGGAGACAAACCGTGAAAGACTCCTAACTTTGGGAAACAAAGGGTTGTGGAAAGAGAGGTGGGGGTGGGGAATGGGGTAGCTAAGTGATGGGCAATGAGGAGGGCACCTGATGGGATGAGCACTGGGTGTTATACTATATGTTGGCAAATTGAATTTAAATAAAAATTTTTTTTAAAAACACAACTTTGCCTCACTGCCACAACAGACTTTAAATGATAGCATATAGAATTGTTCTGTCTTTTAGGAAACCAAACCAAAACCAAAAAAAAAAAAAATCATAATCTTTAGTACAAGGGAGAGAGTGCTAAAAAGGTATAAATTACTAGCATAGGTCATACCTAATGTTATTATGATTACCTGGAACAGCCCCCTCAAGGATGAGACTCCTCCTCCATGAAGCCATTAAAAACTTCTTGTGATTCTTCTTCAGCCCCTACCCAAGTTCCAAATAGTCACAAAGTAGAGAAATATCTGAGCCCAAACTCCTGGAATACCTACTTCGTCTTCCTCAGCAGACTATGGCTCTCTGGTCTTTCAAGATTTGTCTAACACATCTTCTTCTTCATCCAAACCCTTTATCTGACCCCCAGTTCTTCCTCCAACTATGTTAGGTGTGGCTCCACTTAAGCACTTACCACAGATTCATAAACATCTTTTTACTTGTCTTTCTCTCCACTAGAATGTGAGTTTCTTGAGGCCAATGACTGTATATTTCAGTATCTGTATTCCCAGCCATGCTGCCTGGAAAATAATAAATGCTCAATAAATGTTCGCTGAATGTAACAACCAGGAACATAAGTATGGAGCAGTATATTTTCTCCAGTGAAAGACTCACTGGGAATATCTACTCTACCCATTAATTCCCTGAAGAATTTGATACACTGTTTACAAAAGGTGGGCTTCCCCTCAAAGTCTCAATCATTTTCAACAACTTCCATGGCTTAGCTGTCTCAGATTCAAGGATGATTATATAGAAATGTGGTAAGTTCCTTTAGTTCATTTGACAGTTATAACTCTCACATACCAGGTCAGTCCAGAAGAACCAATATATATAGAATGCTACCTACAGCTTTTCTTATAGAGGAGGCTAGCAACAGGAATCGTTACCAATTAACCATTTATCTGTGGATTTCTCAAATCCTGTAAATTATTTTCTTGTAATCTTGGTTTCTAAACTCTGAAAGTCCTAAGAAGCTTGCTTATTTGATGTGCAACCAAAATTGTCATTTCTTTTCCTTATACATTCATGATAACTGAAAGAATAATGTTTCAAAAATAGTTTCCTGACTATTTGCTTTCATTTAATTACATGTACCCTTAATTTGTCAGAGTCTTGAATGAGTTTACAATTCAACCTCTGAGCACAAAGCTATACCTATAAAAATGGGCAATCTTTATGGCCCTGAAAATTACATTCTATTGCTTCTCTAATGAAAAAAGATGCATATATCACCTTTGACTTGGCTGTCTTTGTGTAGATTTATGAAAAATTGGCAACTCTAAAAAGTTGAATCTTGATGTGTCTTTCAAACCTGTGCAGTTCTTTGATCTCCAGTTTGAATCACTAAGGTAAGCTTCTCATGAGCTAAAACAGCAGGTTTCATTTCTCCATCTGCTACACAGCACCCCAGAGATGCCAAGGGCCCAAGGAAAGTAAAAGGGAGGAAGGGAAAGAACATTTCTCTTTTTGTTTTTTAACTGAAATGCCTGGAGCAAATCAAGCCCAAGAGTCTAGCTGCTAAGAGAAAAAGTAGAATCTATCAGCATTTCCATGGGAAATGGTAGATCAGTTGCATAGATACAATAAGATGCTGCGTGTGAGTGAGAGAGAAGGAAAATAAAATCAAGCACAAAGCAATTCTAAATTAGTATAAAATTTAAAACCTAAGGCAGCAAGTTAATCATTAAGTAGACCTCTTTTTAAGGGCTCTCTCTCCCTTGCTGTGCTGTAAAATCATTCTTCCTGAGAGTCTTTGCAAGTGGACCAAGAAAATATGCCCAAGAAAACAGTGAGAAAACATTAGATTCAATTTCGTGTGATGAGAACACACTGAGTGACATGTGGTTGCTTAACCAGGTCATTATGGCATGCAAAGTACAAAGTGAAATCCTAGGTGTCATGCATCCAAACTGAAAAGAAATCAGTCTGCTGACTCCTTACCAAGGTTGACAAGCTCCAGACTAAAGGTTATGACTATTAGAACTGCAACTGTCTACTATTATCCCTTCTCTGTGTTATTACTCTATTCTTAGCTGGAAGAGTTACTTCATCAGCATGAAAGTATCGGTCAAACTTCTGATTGATCACAAGAGCATTGATTAATATGGACACAAGAGAAGTTCTGTTAAAACTGCAGGATCTTCCTCCAAATGGCACAGGCACACAAAGCCAAACTTGCTACTGCAGTAACCAGTAGACACAGCTTGCTATTTTTAATTACATCCCCTCTTTAGTTCGGTCTCTCCTTTGAAACAATGGATTATTATTCATCAACTTTGAACAAAAGGAGTGTGAACACAGTCCAGCAGAGAGCCAAGAGGGCTCTTGATGCCTCTCATGTAAGACTTACTAATCAATTCACTGTGGCTAAAATAAAAGTCCAGGTAAACAATAGGTATGAGAATCTTGATTTTAGGCAAACAGCATTTCCTACATACCACAACACATCACAAATTTAAATGCACAGATGCTGAGAACTTACATCTCAAAGTCCATGTATGCTTAACAAACGGTACAATTCAAAGTGAACTCTAAACGTTTTGACGTATTATTGACCAACATTTGTAGAGCTTATGTGCCTCTATCTTTTGTTTGTTTTTAAGGTTAGTGTTGCATAGGTTTAGAGCAGTGATTTTCAACCAGGTCATCTTTATTTCCTAGGGGATATCTGACAATGTGTGAAGACAATCTGATTATCATGACTCGGGGGAGGAGGGAAAGGTGTGACTGGCATCTGATGAGAAGAGACCAGGGATGCTGCTAAAAATCTTACTAT
The DNA here is from genome assembly GCF_048418805.1 of Vulpes vulpes. Taxonomy (NCBI): domain Eukaryota; kingdom Metazoa; phylum Chordata; class Mammalia; order Carnivora; family Canidae; genus Vulpes; species Vulpes vulpes. The sequence goes on along the minus strand of NC_132785.1, from coordinate 83,894,832 downwards.
GCACAGGACAACTCTCACAACAAAGAATTATCTGGCCCAGAGTGTCAATAGTGCCATGATTGAAAAAAACATGGAAAAGAGAAATAAGAATTTTTTTTAAAAAATTTAATATTTTTATTCAATTAACACATGTTCAAAGTTTTACAAGTTAAACAAAACTAATAAAACTCAAGAAAATTAGCAATCCTCTGCAGTTTTTCTAAACATTTCATTATTTCATCTGGCTACTCCTTATTTCTTAAGAATATATTTATATCAATAGTTCTTATTTAAATAAGTTTAGATATTATCACTGACTTATTTCACAGTCTTTGAATACCTCAGTCTTTCACTTCCCTCTCTGATTTTATCCTTTCTCCTCCCCCCCTACTTTCCTTTTTTTTTTTTCTAGAAGGTTTTCCTAACTTTATTTCTAGCCTTTTTCTTGAACTTTAGTTTAGCTGTTGTACTTCAACTTTTATTCCCAGAGGCTTCTTCTTGGTCTCTTTTTTTAACAGCAATCTGTTTTTATTTCATGAACAAAATATCTCCTCACATTTCCCTATTGTTATAAACTATATTACCTTTTTAAAATTTCTTTCATTCACTGCTTTGCTTCTGTTTTCTCTGAGATCTATTTTTTGTTCCTTTGTCATGATCTCTCTCTTTAATACAGGAACATTTATTTAAATATCTGGTGATGTTCTCCTGTCCATTTATGTTTAAAAGTGAAAAACTACAAATATATGCATGTATGGTAAGAATAGTCCACTGAAGACTTCATGGAGCACAGCCTGATGGCTATCAGCCATACTGATGGTAGTTCCAACTGCCAGTATCTGTATTAGTCAGAATAGGTTATGCCTACCAAACAAACCCAAAATTACCATGGCTCAACACTCTGGGGCTATGTGTGTACTGCATGTCAGGAGCATAGCTCATGGTGGCTCAACCATCTAGGCTGCTTCCAGGCTAGTTCCTTCATACCAAAACACTTTTTCTATGGTCACCAGTGAATAGTGACCCATATCATTTCCCTTCACAACCCACTGGCCAGAAACAGTCATCTAACTCCATTTAACTGCAAGATGGGTAGAGAGCATGTGATTATTTTGCAAGGGGCCATTCAGCTTCTCCTCTGGCCTCACATGTACAGATCTTAAAAATAAGCAAAGCATGCAGAAATGGGGGGGTTAGGGTTTTTTATTTGGGGGAGAGAAGGAACAGAGGGGGAGGGACAAAAAAACTCTACACTAAGCACAGAGCTCACACAGAGCTCAATGCCATGACCCTGAGATCATGAACCTGAACCAAAATCAAGAAACAGACACTTAACCAACTGAGTCACCCAGGCACCCCAGAAATGTGGTTTTGAATATTAAGCATCTTTAGAACATTCAACAAGAATATACCTATCTTCACTCTTACCCAATTTGACATATTCTTTGCTTTTTTAATTATTTCTTTAGGGTTGAAGTTGCTCAGGAGAAGGGTGAAAGGAAAAGGAATCCATTCCTATTTCTTTTCATCTTTATTTGTATCTCTATGCATAGAATTGCCTTTAGAAATTCAAATTTAAAAAAAGAAATTCAAATCAATACAGAGATGTGATTAATGTGACTGTGACCATGAAATGGATTGTTAAGGAAAGGGAAATGAAGTTTTAAGTTTTCAAACATACATTTTTATACTTCAGTGATGACATTTACAAAATCTACTACCTTTAAAATGAAGGAGTAGTCATCTATTCCAGTTATCTACTTTTCCTTAGCTAATCACCCCCAAATTAGTGCCTGTGATGATTAATTTTATGTATCCACTTGACAGGGCCATGGGGTACCCAGATATTTGGTTAAACATTATAGTGAGTATATCTTTGAGGGTGTTTCTAGATGAGCTTAACATTTGAACTGGTAGACTAAGTATAGCAGATTGTGCTCTCCAGTTTGGGTGGGCTTTATCTAACCTGTAGAAGGCCTGAATAGGATAAAAAAGATGGAGTAAGAGAGAATTTGCTTTCTCTGCCTAACTGTCCTTGAGCTGGGACATCAGTCTCCCACCTTCAAAATCAGACTTGGACTGTATTTCCTACTGGGGTCTCTCCATGCCCTTGTATGGCCTTCCTCACAGCCTGGTTCCAATAGCAAACATCCCATGAGAACCAGATCAAAGTATGTTATATTTTATGACCTAACTTTCAAGTCATCTAGCCTCACTTCTGCCATACTCTGTTCATCAAGGCAGTCACAAAAACCAACCTAGCTTCAATGACAGAAGACACAAACTCCATCTCTTGATAGGGGACTGACAGCTAAGAAAGCATGTGAGATGGGAAATATTGTTGCTAAAGGTAGAGAAACATGGGCTTGCCATTATAGTCCTGCCTACCAACTCATACAAAAACTTCAGTAATGAACAGACTTTGTTATCAGGTATGCAGTTTCACTACCTTATGCTGAATGGAGTATCTGAAGGCCTACCTCTCCAAGAATCAGAACTCAGCAATTCAGGGGAAATCAAAACTCTTAAGAGTGAGCTGTAGTATGTAATATTCAACGGGTAGCTGTTATCCATCATCTTTGCATTCTGGCAGTGAATGTCTAGAGGACAAGATAAAGGGAGAGACAAATCTGTGTGTACTCTAAGTATAGATGATGATCTATTTCACTTTTTCATTTCCTTCAGTATTTAAAGCCCACCAGGAGAACAAGATGAAGAATTGAATTTCATAAATAGATCCTTGAGCTGGAATTTGGTTGCCAAATTTATTCACTAAATTAATCAAAAACATCGGGGTTTCTACAACATAACTAGAAATACAACAGAAATAAGAGGCTTCTACTCTAATGGGTAAGATAGCAACTCATTGTAGTAAGTGCTATGTAGATAAGCATGGGGGCTCCTCAGGACTGATATTTAGCTGGCTGCTTATAATTATTATCTATTCTGAAAAAATTTTTCTCTTTTTTTTATTGCTTGGTGCCCCTGCCAAAGCAGGTAACACATATCTTTAATAACACCCCTACTGCTATTATAACAGATGACAAGGGCACCTACTTGAGAGTCCAGCCTGTTCATGGAACTGCAGGGAATATTCCAGAGCTATAACCTGGAGTTGCAAAATGGAGAGTTGTAATGGAAGAGTCTGGAGAAAGAAACTGTAGTCAGATCGTAAGGGTTCTATGTTATTTTGGGGTAAGTTGGGGAGCTATTGAAGGCATTTTAATCAAGAGAGCAAACCAACTGATTGGTCTTTTGAAAATATTATTCTGCCTACCTGTGAAAAATTGAGGGGGCAACATGTCACGGAGATACTAGGAGGCAATTTCCAGAACCCAGGAAAGAAAAGGCAAAGTAAACAAGATAAGGATAGAAGAAGTTAGACAAATTAAAGATATTAAGAAAGTGAAATGTAAAGGATTTTGTGATTATTGGATGTAAGGCAGAGAGGAAGGTAGGGGAAGGAAACTTTCAAGGGTGGCCTTCAGATTTCCTGTGTGGCAAGTGGGAGGAAAGCTGATGCTTAAAGGCATAACCCTCGCTGTCCCGTGGTTACTGGCCACTGCAAGGCAGAAAAACAGCAGTGGCAGCTCAGTTCTAGCTGAGCCAGCCAAGGATGACAGGACATCCTCAGGATGCTGCTCAGATCTAGTTCAAATGGGGAACAGAAACCAAGAAGTTCAGGCAGGTGGGCCAGATATTGTCCCCTCTCCCCCAATCCTCTGCCACATGCAATACAAAAACCTGAAGATTACAATTACTGTAAGAGAGAGTGTTGGACATGCTCATGTTGCACAGTGTGGTAGCAATAAAAGACACTGAGTTTTCTTTAGGAGACCTGTGTAAATGGAAGCAAAATGCAGAGAGTTTGAACCCAGCTGGTAACACCAAAGTCACCAGGAAAAATAGAACCTAAGTCCTGGGCATTACTCGTTCCCCAAGGAATACTTTATTTGCCTTTCTGTGCCAATAAAAGATACCAGTAGAGCAAGATTTCAAGAAAGTCAATAGGCTAGCATGTTCTAACCTGGAAATTAAGAATTTTATAGCCCACTCCTTCCAGCAATTGAAATCTCCTGATATTAAAACACTTCAGGCTGTACGCCAATAAATTAGGAAATCTAGAAGAAATGGACGCATTCCTGGAAAGCCACAAACTACCAAAACTGGAGCAGGAAGAAATAGAAAACCTGAACAGGCCAATAGCCAGGGAGGAAATTGAAGCAGTCATCAAAAACCTCCCAAGACACAAGAGTCCAGGGCCAGATGGCTTCCCAGGGGAATTCTATCAAACGTTTAAAGAAGAAATCATACCTATTCTACTAAAGCTGTTAGGAAAGATAGAAAGAGATGGAGTACTTCCAAATTCGTTCTATGAGACCAGCATCACCTTAATTCTGAAACCAGACAAAGATCCCACCAAAAAGGAGAATAACAGACCACTATCCCTGATGAACATGGATGCAAAAATTCTCAACAAGATACTAGCCAATAGGATCCAACAATACATTAAGAAAATTATTCAGCATGACCAAGTAGGATTTATTCCCGGGACACAAGGCTGGTTCAACACTCGTAAAACCATCAATGTGATTCATCATATCAGCAAGAGAAAAACCAAGAACCATATGATCCTCTCATTAGATGCAGAGAAAGCATTTGACAAAATACAGCATCCATTCCTGATCAAAACCCTTCAGAGAGTTGGGATAGAGGGAACTTTCCTTGACATCTTAAAAGCCATTTACGAAAAGCCCACAGCAAATATCATTCTCAATGGGGAAGCACTGGGAGCCTTTCCCCTAAGATCAGGAACAAGACAGGGATGTCCACTCTCACCACTGCTCTTCAACATAGTTCTGGAAGTCCTCGCCTCGGCAATCAGACAACAAAAAGACATTAAAGGCATTCGAATTGGCAAAGAAGAAGTCAAACTCTCCCTCTTCGCCAATGACATGATACTCTACATAGAAAACCCAAAAGCCTCCACCCCAAGATGGCTAGAACTCATACAGCAATTTGGTAGCACGGCAGGATACAAAATCAATGCCCAGAAATCAATGGCATTTCTATACACTAACAATGAGACTGAAGAAAGAGAAATTAAGGAGTCAATCCCATTTACAATTGCACCCAAAAGCATAAGATACCTAGGAATAAACCTAACCAAAGAGGTAAAAGATCTATACCCTAAAAACTACAAAACACTTCTGAAAGAAATTGAGGAAGACACAAAGAGATGGAAAAATATTCCATGCTCATGGATTGGCAGAATTAATATTGTAAAAATGTCAATGTTACCCAGGGCAATTTACACGTTTAATGCAATCCCTATCAAAATACCATGGACTTTCTTCAGAGAGTTAGAACAAATTATTTTAAGATTTGTGTGGAATCAGAAAAGACCCCGAATAGCTAGGGGACTTTTTAAAAAGAAAACCATAGCTGGGGGTATCACAATGCCAGATTTCAGGTTGTACTACAAAGCTGTGGTCATTAAGACAGTGTGGTACTGGCACAAAAACAGACACATAGATCAGTGGAACAGAATAGAGAACCCAGAAGTGGACCCTGAAATGTATGGTCATCTAATATTCGATAAAGGAGGAAAGACTATCCATTGGAAGAAAGACAGTCTCTTCAATAAATGGTGTTGGGAAAATTGGACATCCACATGCAGAAGAATGAAACTGGACCACTCTCTTTCACCATACACAAAGATAAACTCAAAATGGATGAGAGATCTAAATGTGAGACAAGAGTCCATCAATATCATAGAAGAGAACACAGGCAACACCCTTTTTGAACTTGGCCACAGTAACTTCTTGCAAGATACATCCACAAAGGCAAAAGAAACAAAAGCAAAAATGAACTATTGGGACTTCATCAAGATAAGAAGCTTTTGCACAGCAGAGGATACAGTCAACAAAACTCAAAGACAACCTACAGAATGGGAGAAGATATTTGCAAATGACATATCAGATAAAGTTCTAGTTTCCAAGATCTCTAAAGAACTTATTAAACTCAACACCAAAGAAACAAACAATCCAATCATGAAATGGGCAAAAGACATGAAGAGAAATCTCACAGAGGAAGACATGGACATGGCCAACATGCACATGAGAAAATGCTCTGCATCACTTGCCATCAGGGAAATACAAATCAAAACCACAATGAGATCCCACCTCACACCAGTGAGAATGGGGAAAATTAACAAGGCAGGAAACCACAAATGTTGGAGAGGATGCGGAGAAAAGGGAACCCTCTTACACTGTTCGTGGAATGTGATCTGGTGCAGCCACTCTGGAAAACTGTGTGGAGGTTCCTCAAAGAGTTAAAAATAGACCTGCCCTACGACCCAGCAATTGCACTGTTGGGGATTTACCCCAAAGATTCAGATGCAATGAAACGTCGGGACACCTGCACCCCGATGTTTCTAGCAGCAATGGCCACAATTGCCAAACTGTGGAAGGAGCCTCGGTGTCCATCGAAAGATGAATGGATAAAGAAGATGTGGTTTATGTATACAATGGAATATTACTCAGCCATTAGAAACGACAAATACCCACCATTTGCTTCAACGTGGATGGAACTGGAGGGTATTATGCTGAGTGAAGTAAGTCAATCGGAGAAGGACAGTGTATGTTCTCATTCATTTGGGGAATATAAATAATAGTGAAAGGGAATATAAAGGAAGGGAAAAGAAATGTTGGGAAATATCAGGAAGGGAGACAGAACATAAAGACTCCTAACTCTGGGAAACGAACTAGGGGTGGTGGAAGGGGAGGAGGGCGGGTGTTGGAGGGGAATGGGTGACGGGCACTGAGGCAGACCTTGACGGGATGAGCACTGGGTGTTTTTCTGTATGTTGGTAAATTGAACACCAATAAAAATTAATTTAAAAAAATAAATAAATAAAATAAAATAAAATAAAAAAATAAAAAATAAATAAAACACTTCAGGTAGGATTGTGGAAGTTTAATCAAAATAGAGACTTCCAGGAAGAGCAAATAGAAAAGTATTAACTCAGGTCATAGGGAAATATAAATAGTGAGGTTCCTTTGCAGTAGTTGCTTACTAACGAATTGTTTCCTCTGGGTCATTTCTCAGTTCAGGAGCCATCCAAAATGTACTATATACTCATGAAAGACCATCTGATACTGATACTCTCTCCAATTCTGCAAAGTCCCCTTAAAATTATCTGATTTGTAATTCCTATTTTTAAGTAATTCTTAGATACATTCCAGTCACACATATCTTTGTATCTAAATAATCTTACCAGGGATTTTGCCATTTTTAGAAGGCGTCACTCTGAGGCATTGTTTTAAAGTCTCTCCAAAATGCCTGCTAAAGTCACTCTCTGAATAGTTTCTTACAGTTTCTTAAATAGTCTACAGAGATTTTAACTTCTTTCTTTTAATAGCTTTTGGGTAAGTACTATTTAAATTTATTAAAATATCCTCCTCAGGGCAGCCCAGGTAGCTCAGCGGTTTGGTGTTGCCTTCAGCGCAGAGCCTGATACTGAAGACCCGGGATCGAATTCCATGTCAGGCTCCCTGCGTGGAGCCTGCTTCTCCCTCTGCCTGTGTCTTTGCCTCTCTCTCTCTCTCTCTCTGTCTCTCATGAATAAATAAATAAAATCTTAAAAAAAATATTCTCCTCAGAGACAACTTGGGAATTTTGTATGTTCTTGATTTACTAAGGTGTGTCTCAACTTTGGACAATAAAGTTAATATTTGAAAAGCAAATCACTCTATGATATTAATATGTAAAGTTTATTGAAGAATGTGTCATCCTCACACTCACAAAATCATAAAACAGATATCTCTGCCTGACTCAACAATTATAAGACTAAACTTTCTATCCTCATTATTTCTCCCCAATTGCAATTTCAACCCTGCTTTTCTTGGGATTTGCGGTCACCAGTTACCCAACCAACAAAGACAAGTCTAGGCATTACTGTATATTTCGTACATTCAATGATCACTAAATCCTATTTATCCTATTCCCAAAACATTATTTTCTTCTCCATTCCCTCAAACTTACTCATCACTTCCTATAGATTAGTCATACAGAAGTACTGGATATTACCACCAAATCCAGGCTATTTTATATCTCTTTGGCTTTTCTCAGTTTATTATCTGGAATGTCCATTCTTTCTTTTTCCTATACCCATAGTTCAGGATTCAGATAGCATCATCTTCTCAGTTAATTTTTTCTTAACCATCCATTGACTCCCTACACCCACCAAAATTTTTGCCCCCTATTGAATCTCATATATACTTTTAATAAAGCACCTATAATATACTGCTTACTTATGCCACTGTTTACATGACCATATCCATATTATTAAACCAAATGCTCCCTCTGGAAAGAGACCATTTCTGAATTTGCTTTGTATCATCATGGCCTAATACAATGCGTGGCTAGGTAAATGTCTGTTGAATGAATGAATGAATTCAGAACAACATGTAGCTCCTTTAATATATTGTTTTATGCATTAGAGTAGACACTGAGATCATGGGCTTTAGAGTCATGCAAATATAGGATTTAAACTTACTCAGTTTTACAATGTCTGTTTGTCCTTGGCAAGTTAACCTCTCAAAATTTCAAGTTCCTCATTTATAAAATAGGGATAATATGACTACCTCATCCAGTTCTTGTGAGGATTAAAGGGGAATTTTACAAAAAGAACCAGGAGTAATTTAGCATCAAGCAAGGACTTAAACATATTAGTCATTATTATTATTATCATCTATCTTTTTGCCATATTGCTCCCTGTGTCAAATGACTTCCCTCTCCAGGATGCCTTTCCTTTATTTAACCAAGACAGCATTTTGTCTTCTTTTGAAACTTAAGTAGACTATTGTCTCCTCTAGTTTTCCCTGACTCCCACCACCCGTCATGGTTTAGGTGGCATTCCTTTTTACCTTTCTCAAAGGACCTTATATTATCTCTCCCATGGTACATAACACACACAGAAAGTACTGTTTGCTTGCCCAAGTCTTGCACTAAACCATGAATTTGATAAGAACAAGAGTTCTGCATTTTATCCCCAGAACCTAGCAATATGCATGCAAGTATTTTATACCTAACAAATGACAGCCAGAAGGAGGAATATTTCCCACTAAAGCACCATGAACTCACTGGACATGCAAATATTTCTTGATGATTCAGTAAAGTCAATGGGCAATTTATTATCCCCTACAAGGTTATTTGGGATAGATTAAATCAATTCCAGATTGAACTAAGATGCCACCTAGAACAGAAAGAAATTAAGTGGTCAACTAGGATCTTTCATTTTGGTCTATATGGAGAAATTGAGTATAGCACATGGTATCAAGATCTTTTATGAACAAGCTCTTGTTTATAAGTTCAACTTTATGGCTAATTTCAAAAAATAAGCAGAAAAAGCCAACTAAACCTGAAGTAGAATAAAGCCTGACAGTAAACTCTTTTAGTCTCAAAAGCTATTTCTTTCCAGGTTTTTTTAAATTATTATTTTAAATGTTTATTGCTTTATTCTCCATTTTGCTTAACACAAGCAAATTAAGACTATGAACCCTTGTCTTATTTCTAAACATCATTACAATGAAACCTGCAGAAAATAGCAAATTTTGGTTCATGTAATTTAAGGTTTGATTTGTATTTGATGAAGAAAAATTCATCCCTGAAAACAGCATGGAATCCTAAGATAATGGCTTAAAATATTTATTTATAATTGGGAGAGCAGACAGACTCTTAATCATGGCATGACTTAATTATAGTAGTATAAGCATAATTACCACTATTGTAATATATTACTAGTTTGTAAGATGAATCGTCTTGCTTCAGTTTTCAAAATAGAAAGAATTCAACACATGATTGTATGACTACTTGGTTTAAATTATTTTTCATTTGGACCTTGTTTGCTGTTAACTAAACAATTAATTAATTCATTTCTCTACACATTAATTTTTAACATCTCGAAGTTCTTTTTGTTTTTTTTAAGATTTTATTTATTTATTAATGAAAGACAGAGAGAGAGGCAGAGACATAGGCAGAGGGAGAGGCAGGCTCCTCACCGGGAGCCCAATGTGGGACTTGATCCCAGGACTCCGGGATCACACCCTGAGCCAAAGGCAGATGTTCAACCTCTGAGCCACCCAGGCATCCCAACATCTCAAAGTTGAAAAAAAAAGAATATTAACCTATTAGCCATTTTAATTTCCATTATTCATTGGGCATCAACTTTCATTATCTATTCACCAATTTTAGATTTGTTTCAAATAGTTCTCAATACTTGTTATCTTTATCATTGATACAAGAGTAAACTTCAGCACTAAAGTTATGCCTAAGGTATAGTGAGGTATACTGAGAAAGGAAGAAAAATGCCTTGGAAAGTATACAAGTTAAAGACTGAAAAAGTACTTCATACTTAATTCTAATTCCACAGAATAGTATCATTTGGGGTTGTTATAATAGAGCTTTACTTTTATTTTTCAACTGACTGCTAAAAATTCCTTTTTACATGACATAATTTTCTTTTAACTATCATTCTTTAGAAAACAGACAATGAAAGCAACATATCACTATCTTTAATAGTCTCTTTTTTCCCTTTAGTACCTTGCCATTCACTATAGAATGTATTCTAGCAATAAACTCCAGGCCTGACATATACTCCTGGAGAAAATGGCTATTTTAAATTCTCTTTTCAATATGATTTGTTTTGCCACAAATTCAAGGCATTCTCTTTTTTTCCTTAAAAAAAAAAAACAGGGGCGCGTTTGTGGCTCAGTGGTTGAGCGTCTGGCTTTGGCTCAGGTCATGATCTCGGGATCCTGGGATCGAGTCCCATGTCAGGCTCCCAGTGAGAAGCTTGCCTCTCCCTCTGCAAATGTCTCTTCCTCCCTCTCTGTGTCTCTCAGGAATAAATAAATTTTAAAAAACTAAAACAAAACAGAGCTTGGGAAAGAAGAATGTATCATTGTTACATCAGAGACCAGAAAGTCTCTACAAGATAAAGAACTGAAATAAATTTCAGGATTATCTAAATTCCAATATGTCTGAGTGAAATGGATTTAAGGAGCTTGAATTCTCCTGAAAGTTTTACTCAATCCACCAATTCACTCTCAAATTGTAAAGGATGATATATTGGAAGAGTTTATATAGTTAAGCCTTAAGAAATTCAGCATATAATTCCGGGGTTATGAGGTAATTTTCTGAAAACAGAGAGGTGATCATCTCATTCTGGTGGATTCTCATTCTCAGTCTACCTCACTTCAGAGCTGCTCTTCAGATCATCTCTCAAATCGGCTGGATATACAACCTCATCACAGATGCCTCTTAGGTAAGCGTTAATGAGACATTTGCCTCTGCTGGGACTTCAAGAATCCAGTCTCTGTGACTTAGTGCTGAAATAATTTACTAACATGGAGAGCCCAGGAGAATCAAAGAAGAAAACCTGATTAAGAAATTCTATCTGAAACTAATTATGGAAATTATAAAATTTACAGAGATTAACCCAATTAGATATTTTCTTTGATTTTTTTCCTAGAGTAATATGCCATGGCCTAGCCTAATTCCTCTGCATATTCTTATGATAGAGTAATATCATTTACTATAAAAAAATGTAATTGCATCTGGAGGTATAAATATTCAATCAAATATTTTCACTTGAAGACAAATTGAAATGTGCAACATTATTGGTCCTTCCTTTTACTTAATCTCCTCCTAGACAATTTGATGGCTTCTTCTTGACAATACCACTCTCAGCATCAGTCGTAACAGTGAAAGTCTAGCTTACATGTGTGAGGTAGAACATCACTTAAAGCTGACATAGTCATATCATTGACCTTGAGCTACTTCTGAGGAAAATGAATTGGCTTAGTGAGGCAGTCAAGTAGAAAGCAAAAACCATCATTTTCTAAAGATTTTCAAGGTAGAAATCCTCAGGGACAATCTTTAGTCAGTGTCTAAGACTTGATTAACTGTCTTAATTCTCTATGAGTAATGATTTTTAAAACTCTGGGACACCAGGTTTCTTATGTGTTGTATTATATAAACCTTGTAAGTGGGATGTTCTTCAACTGAACATCATAACTTACACAAAAACAACATCAACAACTGTAATAGATAATTATGCATTATGTCACTTAATATGAAAGATATTTCCAGTTGAAAGCCCTCATTCAAGCCCTCATTCATTTAAACAATGATGTCAATTTCTCACCCAAAATAACATATCTTATCACAGAGACAATTTTTCTTTCATCAACAAATGACACTTCATCCTCCTATTTCCACAAATGACTGTGCCTCTTAGAAAATCCACTAATGACTCATTTTTGTCAAATTCAGATTTAAGTCATATCATTTAAAAATCTCTTTATTTCTTAACTGCTAGTGACTAGAAAATATGAAATAGAAGAAATGAATGTGAATGCATATGGATTCAAAACTCTGCATATTCTTAAAGATTAATAAAATTCAAGTTCTACCATCCAATGCAAATTACATAAAATTCAGTGTACTGCTATTATCTAAAGTAGATAGGATAAAGGTTTCCATCTTTAATCAAAAGTAGGGAAAAAAAGTAGGATCAATCACAATCATTTGCTACAAAACTTGCAAAACTGGTACAGAAGTCGTATTGATGTATCTCAGTTTTTGTGGGATGGAGAGAATGAGAACCAAAAACTTTCTTCAAACCCCTCTAAGATCTTCAAACAGATGTGGATGACTGCATTGTGGTGGACCACTCAGATTTTCACTTTGGTCATATTTACCCTCAAAGCCAATTTATTTCAGGCCCAGAAGCACTCAGAAAAGCAGGCATGGCTCATGCCCCCAGGTTCTCCCTAAGTCAGCAATATGCAATTCAAACTGTTAGACTGACTTATTTTCCCCTTGCTTTAGGATAAAGGCATAATATCATCATAAGCAATCAAAACTAGTTAGGCACCAAAGCATTACCCTACTAACACTACTGCCTTAAGGAATTTGTTCCAAAATCATTCACTAACTTTAGAAAGAAAGGAGTATGCCAAACTTAGGACAAAATTGGCATGATGTGTGTGTCAGATGATAACATGAAACATTCAGAAGTTATCAAGATTGAAAAATAAAGACAGAAAAGCTTTAAAAGGGAATAAAACCCTCATTCCACCAAGCTCATCCCCTTAACAAACTTAAATAACTCTAGCTAGTGAAACACTTATAAATTATATACAATTTTGATGAGTCAAGTAATCTAAATACAAATTACCTCTCCTCTAAAGTCTGTGTATTTCATTCTAGATACAGAATTCATTTGAATTATTTTTTCTTCAAGAGAGAGAAAAAATGAGTTTAATTTTACATGGTTGATATGTGTTTAAGATAGCTTTAAAATGAATGCCAAAAGAGGCCTTTATTCATGGAAAACAAAATTGTCTTAGAGAATACATTGGATGGCCATTAGATTTTTTTCCCTACATTTCTTTCCCATATCAAGCTTAATTGATGATGTAGTTCAGCCCTTAGTAATGTAAAAATTTTTGATGTCAATAAAAAAGACACAAATTAATTAACTAGGAAAAGAAATGAATATATGCGATCTTTAGTGTGTTGTTAGGTGGTCATTAATCATTCTAGGAAGATTAAGACAGTACAGCCCCGAGTAAAAATCTGAAACACTGTTTTTTTTTTTTTTAAACACAATGTCTATGGCAGTTGAAAAATCCATTCTATTTCTGCCCTTGTTAATAAAATGCACAACTTTTACCTATGAAAAGTTTTAAAGCTAAACCTCTAGGGACCTACTTTCTGTCCTGTACATATGAGAAAATGTACAGAAATAAAGAGTTGTGAGTAGATGAACTTGAAAGATTTATTCACTAGATTATCTCACTTGTAAAGTAGTATCATTATGAAGAAAGTAAAGGCTCATGATAACTAAATATCTCTCCCTTTGTGCAAAAACCTATACAACAAAATAGCTTATGCTAATAAAATAATGTCTATACAAGATTATAAAGGAAAGTTTCTTTATATATTTTACTACTTGGTAAAAGACATAAATGAAGATTTTCATGCTTGTATCAGTTAGCTATTGCTGGGTAACAAACCACAACATAACTCCAAGGCTTAAAACAACAGTCATTTATTATTGTACTTCACATGTCTATGAGCCAGCGAGAGGTCAACTCAACTTAGCTGGGCTCACCTATACATCTGCTATGTATGATTCATGCAACTAGAGGTTGTCTAGGGACTCTGTTCTATGTTGGCTTTGTCTGGGATAGCTTACCTAGGGTAACTCCACTACAAGTGTTTCTCATCCTCCTGCTAGAACTAACAGACTAGGCTGGACATGTCCTTCTCATTGTTAGTGGTAGAATTACTAGAGAACAACTGAAATCACATAAGCATTTTTTCAAACTTGTGCTTATATCATAATTTCTAGTATCCCATTGACAAAAATCAAGAAATATGGTCTAACGCAGATTCAATAGAACGGAAAATATATTCTGCCTCTTGATGGAAGGACTGGTAAACTCAGCTGGCAAAGGGTGTGGTTAACAAAAAGAGGTGAAGAATGAGGGTCATTAAGGCACTCTATCGTGTAATTGATAAGAGACATGGATAATAAACAAGATTAATATGAAATCTACAAATCAAACTAGCAAGCATTTAGAAAATGCTGGAAATTAGGGAAATTTCTTTTTTGCTTTATTTGTAATAGCTGTACCAAGCCATATTTGTCAGTATATGTATATCCCCTGGTTGAAAACTGATATAAGCCAATATGGTTATTCATAATTATTAGAGCCTCCAATCACATTAGGTAGAGGAAAGTGCGGTGATTTCTTCTCCACAACCAGACTACCAGATAGTATGTTATAATGAAAGTAAGCTTCAAAACAAATTCTACTATATATAAAAACACTTATTAGCCATCATGCCCCAAATAGTCACATAAAATAAATTTGTAAGCTTGATAAAGTTCACACCACCCTGTCCTTTTAGGCATTTTGATGACTGCAACACATAAAAGGTTCAATTCAAAGTGAACACAGTAATATCCTGAAGGCAACATCAGCCAACTCTCTAGAAATCAAGAAACTGAATTCTAAGAACTCCAGATCTAGGTCACTGTTAACAGTTTTGTATTAAGTGAATTTTCCAAATTTTTACTCTTTGTTTTTGCAAGACAGGCAATGTATATACAATTCTAGTCCTCAACATTTCCTGAGCACCACTCATTTCAGCAGGGATAATTATTTCTAACATCCCTTTTTATTAACTAATGAACATCTTAGTACTGACTGATGATGATATTTGCATTGTTTGCTTTAACAACCTCTGGAGGGTATATTCCTCATTAAGTTACTTCAGAGAGTAACCAACAACCCTTGGAATGTAAATTCTTATTAGGACACCTCTGATGTTCACTAAAAGCCCCCTAGCTATAAAGGAAAGTTAACTTAAACACACCACATATCTCACACTATTTGTACTGAAATATTTTAAAGTAAATTACAGACAATATAATCCCCATAGAATACAAGATGTAAGGAACAATCTTCAAAATAAAGTCTTGCACTGTAATTGTATAATATTCAAATCTGTTTTAACAGGTTTTTTTTCCATCTTCTAACAGAGTCTCATTTTTTTAAAGATTTTATTTATTCACGAGAGACACACACGAGAGAGAGAGAGAGAGAGAGAGAGAGAGAGAAAGAGAGAAAGAGAGAGAGGCAGAGACACAGGCAGAGGGGGATGCAGGCTCCATGAAGGGAGCCTGATGTGGGACTTGATACTGGGACTCCAGGAGCACGCCCTGAGCCGAAGGCAGATGCTCAACCACTGAGCCACCCAGGCGTCCCCTGAGTCTCAATTTTTAAGACTGGCTCTCTTGCTTTTTCTATGATTCTATTTATTTTGTTCATTTCACAAACTCCTCAAATTCCTGATTATAAATGCCATCTTCCAGAGACAGAACATAAAGACTCCTAACTCGGGGAAACGAACTAGGGGTGGTGGAAGGGGAGGAGGGCGGGTGTTGGAGGGGAATGGGTGACGGGCACTGAGGTGGACACTTGACGGGATGAGCACTGGGTGTTTTTCTGTATGTTGATAAATTGAACACCAATAAAAATTAATTAAAAAAAAATAAATGCCATCTTCCTTTCTTCATGCCTTCTGAGTTCCTGAAAATCTTGCTTCCACAGTCTGAAACTAATATCTAAGATCCATTTTTATCTTTCAAACACAAATCTTTCTGCAGTATTTGATATAGTTGATTACTATCTCTTTTCTAACTCTATCTCCTCCTCCTTCTCCTCTACTGGTTCTTAAACTAGCTCTTCTAACTTCTCCTTCCCCTCACTTATAGGCCTGTACACCTCACTTTCTACCCTACAGCCATGCAAACCTCAGCACTTTCGTACCTCTGAGGGAGAATTTCTCTCCAAATTCACTTTGTGGAGAGTTCATCTATCTCCTCATGGCTTGAACTATCACCACAATATTGAAGACTCCCATGCTGACTACAACTAAGCTTCAAACTCATGTTATCAAAACACATCTTCTTTTGATAAATTCTTCCCACCAAATTAGCTACCAACCAGTCCTTTGTTGTCCTTTCCAACTGCACCAATTCTCATTTCTTTTTACCATTTTAATAGTTTTTCTTGGGGTTCCTGGGTGGCTCAGTAAGTTAAGCATCCAACTCTTGATTTTGGCTTGGGTCATGATCTCAGGGTTATGAGATCAAGCCCTGCATTGGGCTCCATGCTGAGCATGGAGCCTGCTTAAGATTCTCTCTTTCCCTCTTTCCCTCTGTCCCTGCTCCCCATTCATGCACTCCCTCTCTCACTCTCTAAAAAAGAAAATAGTTTTTTTCCTCTTTAATGTTTTTTCTCAGATTCATTTGACAAATGTTTGCTGAATACTTACTATCTGCAAAGCACTGCTCAAGAGGCTAGGGATACAGCAGTCAACAAGACTAATAAAAAAAATAAGATAGGGGCATCTGGGTGGCTCAGTCAGTTAAACATTCGATTCTTGATTTCAGCTCAGATCATGATCTCAGGGTTGTGAGGTCAAGCCCTGCATCAGGATCCATGCTGGGCATGAAGCCTACTTAGGATTCTCTCACTCCCTCTCCCTCTGTCCCCGTACCCCCTCCCCCTCATAATAAAAATAGAATAAAATAAAATAAATAAGATAGACACTTCATCAAGTTTGAAACTCCCACTCACTGAGATTTTCCAGTTCCTATATTTCTTTCAAAGTGCTTCCCCATTTCCAAAAAACTATCCCATTCTAGTTCTGTGCCCCCATTTTTTCTTTTTTTTAAATCCAATCTCATTTTCTGTTGTATATAACCTATACTTTATCATCTAGTCCTTGAGTTGAATAATTTTTATGACTAGTGTACACATACATAATCTGTATATATGCATATAATGTATTTAATGATACATTGTTATATAACAATATATATAAAGGAAAACTTCTCAACTACTTTGTAAGTTCTTTTTTTTTAAATATTTAATTTATTTATTCATGAGAGATACAGAGAGAAGGCAGACACACAGGCAGAGGGAGAAGCAGGGTCCTTGTAAGGACCCTGATGTGGGACTTGATGCCAGAACCCCGGAATCACATCCTGAGCCGAAGGCAGACACTCAACTGCTGAGCCACCCAGGCATCCCAACTTTGTAAGTTCTTAAATGGTAATGTATTTCTATCTAATATCTGTAGCATACAGTAAGAATATAAGAACATTTAAGAACTGAATCATTAAGAATACCACTGGAAAGGAAATATCTTTTCAGCCATAAGTGGAACAGAGAAAAAAAATAAACTTAATTCCTTATTGCAAAAATAATAGGTAACTCTTATTGAAAAATTACATATGACAACCATCATTGTAAGATCTTTACACATATTTAATCCCCCAAAATAAAATCCTATGAGTATACTATTATTATCTCCATTTTTCTACATGTAAAACTGAGGCAGAGAAAAGTTAAATAACTTTCCAAGGCCAGTAATTGATAAGATCAGAATTCAACTCAAGGAAATTTTGATTCTAAATCCAGTATTTCGATCTATTCTGCTATAATGTATTTCATGATTCAGAAGTCTAGACTTTTGATACTACCAAATGTTTTTATTCTAACAACCTTCGTGATTATCTGCATGTTAATATCATAGTGAAAGCTCCGGCTATCAATAGAAAAGAAAAATCCCTAATAAATTCATGAATAGATTCTGTTAATATATCAGCTTTGTATAGTGACTTTATAATTTTTCATCCAAATCAAAACCTTTTTAGTAATAGAAGGGGTACTTTATTTATTATATTTTGCTGTGTAACAAATTATCGCAGCATAAAACAACAAATACTCATTATCTCACAAAATACTTCAGGGTCATAAATCCAAGATAGGCTTAACTTAGTGGTTCTATTCAGAGTCTCTTATGAAGCTGCAGTCAAGATATAGGCCCCAGATTATAGTCAGCTGGAGGCTTGACTGGACTGGAGTATATGTTTTCATATCCCAAATGGCTATTGGCAGGAAGCCTCAGTTCCTCACATAAGTCTCTCCATGAAGACTGTTCCTGGCAAGGTATCAGGCTTCCCCAGCAGTGAATGATCAGGAAGAGGTGCGTGAGACAGAGAGAAGGAGATGGAATCACAGTGCCTTTTATAATCCAGTCTCAGAAGTGCCATATAATCACTTTTGCTTTATTCTACTGGTCAGACAGACCAACCTGGTGTACTGTGGTAGAGTGTACATCCTGGGAGGCAGGATCATTGGGTACCATCTTGGAGAATCTTATTAATAATTAAGCCATGACAACAGGCATAAATGAGGACAGTGCCTGACAAATCAAGGTTTATCACTTTTACTCTATTTTTGATTTACATTTATCACACCAGGAAGTAATTTCCTAAGTATAAAATTGTTTAGTTCTATGACTCAGTGCCTGAAAATCCATCATATGAATAACTGTCATGACCTTGTCCTCCTCACTCCCACCGAATCGCTCTCATGACATTGCTGTGGAAACTACCAGCAGTCAACAATCAGTGGCTTTTCAAAAAAAAATCTCTTCTACTGCAAATACTGGATTGTTGTTCCATTCTGTCCCTCACAATTTCATCTAGGTCCCCAAACATCCAATATGTCTCTTCAGCAATCTGGGAATTTCATGAATAATGAGAACATGAGGAACCTTGTAAAATACTAATAATATTGAAAATAAAGTACTTTATAAATTAAATAGGTCTTGATAAGAGTAACCCTGAAGTTAGAACCATGATAGTTTCTATGACAGATTGGTTTACTGGGAGAAGAAAACACTGAAATCTAAATCAGATTTGCGAATAATTATTGGTATTTCCTACACTGGGCATTTTCCTTCAACAATTAACATGACCACTATGCCATCTTAATAACTTCCTTGTGAATTTGGCCCAGGTGCTAAAGTCAACTCCAACTCACCTTCTTAGTCTTTAGAACAAGAACTAAAGCCGAAGGAACATGTCTAGATTAAGGAGTTTTGCTATTAGTTTCATTAACTCTCCTTTGTTCTGCAATATAATACTACATATAAAGGAGATCGATCTATGTCCTGATATAGGACAAAAAAATAAAAAATACTGAATAATATTGTTTTATTATTCATTAGAACCAAGTTAAATAAATCAAGTTAGTAAAATAATAGTTTCCTTCCAATAACTATTAAAGGCAATGAAAATAAAGAATTGTGGACATTGAGATTATTTAGGAGGAACTCAAATTATTCTTTTTCACTCTGTGCATTTTATATATGGCTATCTTAGAAGTGAGCTCATTAAAGCTATACAATGTGTGCCTGTCTCAAAGATACAATAAACATCATCCTATTATAGTTGGAGTGGTAATTTAGGAATCAAGCTTAAAACCAGAGTCCATTCATGATTCGCTGTCACCAATATGCTGATATGCTGAAGAGAGAGAAAGAGATTGAGAAAGAACAAGACTATATCTTCTTCCTTTTATAATTTGTCCAATCTCATGACCAAGAAAGTCAGGAACTACCTACTTGAAGAATGAAAAATGACTGTAAACTTCCCTTGAAAATCAAGCAAGAAACAATGAGTCAAGAGAAATAGAAATAAAGTATTTCACCAATGTTTATCATGATTCATTTTTACATTCATTCAATTTCAGAACCATCTTGACAAGCCCTGTTAGTAAGGATAAAGAAAAGTAACTGCTTAACTAGAGCACATGATACTGTTTTCTTTCTTCCTCCTTTTGGTTGTGGTGGGGAAATAAGTTGGTTGCTATTTTCTAATTTTCCCTGTATTGATAATATATCTTCCCATATCATTTGTAAGCCAAGATCTTTTTTCTCATTTTACTTTTAAAACAAACCTCCTACCAAGTGAAGCTGATTTTACCTTACTAAAACCTGGTAATTCCTCTAGGCAGTAGAATATCTCATTAGTTACTTGAATGTTGTTTTCCTTAGTGGAATCCTGTCAACTAATTTTTTTTCTTGTTCATCTATTCCACTCCAATTCAGCGACCATACTGATTTATCCTAAGTTAAATCAATTTACTCCAAAATTTTCCTAGCTGCGATTTGGGAATATTCATTCAGTGCACAGAATTACCACAAATCACATTTTCATGTGTTTTTAATGTTAAACCTTTAAGCATCTGCTAGAGTTATTCTTGAGTCTCTTTTGTTTTTGCAACACACACACACACAAAAATATTTAATGGAGAAGATAAATTCTTCTCTGTTTAGAAGAAGTCATAGAATACATAGTTTCATGCAAAGAAAATGTTGATGTGTTTAGAAACTGCATAAAGGAAAAGAGTTTTCTTTTTTTTTCTTTCTTTTTTTTTTTTTTTTTTTAGGAAAAGAGTTTTCAATCCTGTTCGAAAGAAACTGCAAACTAGCTTTATTCTTTAGATTGTGTTTTCTAATCAAACCGCGTTATTTTTCTAGTCCGTTCCAAATTTCCCAGTTTTTCTGTCTATGTTTCCTAGACATCTATAATAATGTGGCTTATTCTTAGACTGAATTTCTGATTACATACACAAATCCAATAAAATTAGCTATTGCTCATCAAACATAGTCCGCATTGCTCTTTGCTACCAGTTATCAAAAGCTGTAGAGAATTAGACACCCAGGTATATTAATACAAATATGGTACCTTGTATTTTTGCATTTCCTTCCCACTTGCACATTACAATTATTGTGTTTATATAATAAGTATATACAGAGTACCTGTTATGTGCTAGATAGTAAAAAGACAAAGAGACAAAATGCTTATCTGCAGGAAAATACCATTTCAGGAATTTTTTATTTATTTTATTTTTAATCTTAACTCAGTGTTTTTCAAATATTTTTACCCAGACTATCATTTTTTCCAAACCCAATATTACTTAATACATACAACAGGATAAGCTGAAAAGCTGGGTTAGCTGCAAGCTCAATGGAGGTCAGCCATCTGGAAGTCCTGACACTCAGCCTCCAAAGAGGACAATGAGGTGCCTCTGAGAATCTTGAAGCCTCATAGAACACTTTTAAATCCAGGACATGGAAAATTTGCTTATTTTTTCCAGGAAAAAAAGAAACACCCGTATGTCAGAGGTACTATACAACTTGCCCAGAGTCATCAGCCAGCGAGAGGCACACCCAGAATTTTCCATGTCTCCTAACACTCAGGTTCCCGTTCTTTTCAGGGAGCTATAACCACTTCTTACTTTGAGTGATGTTGATACTTTGTCAGAATTATTTCTGCTTGTAAATATTTACCTTTTAAGGCTTGATGAGTTCTTAAGACAGATTTGATTACATCTCCGGAGCAAAAAAAGAAAAGAAAAAGCTTCCAGAATTGCTCATCTCTGATGTTAGACCTTAAGTTGATTTTTAAATGCCTTATCTCTTCCATAAAGTAGATGGATGAGAAGAGGGTAGTTCATCAGCCCTCTCAAGTCAGAGTACTAACCACTATAGCTCAGCAGAAAGAAAAGATTTATTTACCTTTGAATCACTGAAAGAAATTCCTATTACTAGTACTTCTCCTAGCAAATAGCAATCTTGCAAACCTCCAGGAAAATAAATAATGAAATGGTAAACAGATGCCCAAGGCTACTATCCTTCCAAAACAATTTCTCTTCTGTTGCTTTGCTCATTTGTACTATTGCCCCTAGATGCTTCTCACACCTTCCTGTAATACTTAGAGCGAAGTTATGTCATAACCTTTGCCCTCACTTGCCCATGCCATGTGCCCTGCTGCTAATATTACATTCCATTGTTAAGAATACATTTGGCAGCTGGACACAGTGGTTAGAACAAGAATAATGCCTCCCATGATATTATTTTCATTATTGATCACTGCTATGCCTATACCTGAACTACTCAAAAAACTAATTTAGGCTGGCTTCATCTCTAGTTCTTAATCACAATAAAACATTCTCTCTCGCTTCATCAATTAGTATATATTCATAGCCAAGAATATAGCACTTTTTAAAAAAAGTTAATTCAGATCCTTTATTTAAAACAAAAGCATTAACGGTTACCCCATGCTATGTTGGTAAAACATTAAACCCAAGCTCTTGAGGTACACTGCTTTTATACTGCAAATATTGAATTGTGACCCTTACCATTATAGACTAATTAAAAGTGAAATTTTATGGCATCACAGCATGCAGTCTGCTCTTAAAGATTAAAAAATAAATAAAAAGAGTGAAGAATAATGAATTACAAAGGCAGTTGGAGCTATCAAAAAGTGCTTAATTTAAAAAGCATTTCCCATAGTCATGGAACAAGATGTTGGTGCTCATAGCTAAATTAGTTTACAACTCACCTGAATTAAGTTCCTTAATTATTCAATTATTACTGTGTATATTGTTTAAAAAGGTCAAATGACTTTCAGGATAATTGCTTTCTCTTTTTTGTTTTATTTTCAATATACACTTAATTCCTTGAAACAGACAATCAAGTATATCAATAGATTTCTTCAATAAATAACTTAGCTTTATATTAGATATCCAATATACTTTAGAAATTTTCCCAACAATATTCAGAAGTCATGTACCTTAACACCTTATGATTTATTATCCTTATGTAAGGAAATCCAAATGTAAGGAATAGCATGTTGGTTTTCATATTTGTATAAAATAAGTCACAACTCCACTTGATCATATTAAGTATCTACTATATTAACGACTTTATGACTGCACATTTAATTTCCATGATCTTGCTACCCGTACTGATTTACCCTTATTTATGCACAGATTAGGTCTCTAAATATTCTGGATAAGGAAAAAAAAGATATATGATGTTTGAAATAAAACAATATTAAAATATACCCAACCCATCTTGTGTAAAGTAGCCTTGCAATAAAGGAAAAAGAATACAGAGTCATCCAAATGCTTTGAAAATATCATAGGCCTTTGTTACACCCAAGTTTGTGTCCTGAGCCCTTCATGAATCCCTAATTTGTTAATATACAAAAGCATACCATTGCCTTCATAAAGCTCAATGAGGTACAACTGAAAATTTTCGGTGATTACTTCAGATGTTTAATGATTCCATAAATATGAGACTGGAATCATTTGTAAAACTATTAAATTCTGCCTCTAAAATAAACTCACCACTACATTACATCATGTCATTACTGTAATAATGCGACACAAAATTAACTGAGTCTCTACATTTAAGAAAAGCTTAAAATGGGCCCTGCCCAGGCATGCATAGCCAAGTGCCTGTGTGGGACTGAAGTCCCACTTACCAGACTGAGTACAAAGCTGCATAAAGTCAGCATCAGCTAAATGAAAAGGGAGACTTTTTATATTCTCACAAAGGTTCTGTAGATTCTACTGATGACTCTGCTTCTACCAACTCTGGACAAGCCAAAGCTGAGTAATAAATCATGTAGCAAGAGCTCAGATTGTCTTTCCTAATCCACCGGTTAGCATTACTGTAGAAGGAAACACACCAAGTACCTGGAATTCTGGCCTAGGATAAGATAACTTCTGACTGGCTGACACCTGTGTGAGGATTCTGCAGCTGGGCAGACACATGTTTGGATGGTTCAGTCTCTCCTACCATCCAGCATCCCCCTCCAGGGACGACAGGTGGCTGTGTCACTTTTTGTGGTACCAGGTAACACAACTTACTGTCCAGTATTGAAAAGGATGATAGAACTAGAACATAGCCTGGCATATTCTCTGAGATGGAGTTTCCCAAAAAGATCATGTTAAATTCACATCAGTTTATATCTGATCTATCTGAAAAATCAGTGGAGGTATGGGGGTGGAGAGATGTGGGGAGGGAGAATCTTTTCAGGACCCCAAGGGAACTTGTGGGGAAGATGTTCAAATGATGAAACTGGAAGAGTTTTCCTCAGGGCAAGGAAAGAAGAGAGACCAAGCATCCAGATATCCAAAGCACAAAGTTCCTTTTGCAAGATTTGCCCCTGGTGCTGGCCCTACAAGGCAGAGAACCAGGAGCCCTAAAAGGTTTGGCCATGATAAGGGCCAGGATAGCTGAAGAATTAGAACAAATCAGAAAAGTAATGAAGCTGGAAGAGACAATCCCTGTGCACTCTTGACTCAAATCAATTGGACAGCAGAAGTGAAAAAGCAACAACCAACTACTGAAGGAGGCACTGTGCCAAACCGCAAGGAAACCAGGAAGGACAAACTGAAAGGACCTTCCCCTCTTCTTTCTGCTCAGGGGAGAGGGTGACATGAGCAATGCAGGTGCTGGGATGATCGGAGCAGACCTCCAGATGAGGTCCCTAGGGTCTTCTAAGTACACCTGGCCAGGGGCCCAGGTTTATTAAATCACTATGCCGAGAAAAAGTGATGTCATTCACATTAGAAAGCAAGTCAGGAACTTGAGGCCAATTAGTTGAAGACTGATTCCCAAATTCTGGGTCCAGTCCTTGATCAAGGAGGAATAGGAGAAGGAGGCTAAAGGCAGCAAGGGGAATTTCCTGATCTTTTTCAAGTAACTCTGCCCTCAAAGACAAATGGGAGAAATCTCTGTTTAGTGGTCAGAGATACAGACTCACCAAAGGTACACTGAATAAATGCCAAAGGTTTAGAATGGTGGAGAGAGCATATCTAAAGCTAAGCTATTTTCCTACCCTTTTCTGAAGAGGTGGCTAAGCATAAATGAAGTTTTCAAGTTAATGTTTTATCTATGAGTAACTAGCTCTGCATTAAAACATAGGCACCATAAAAAAAAAAAAAAAAAAAAAAACATAGGCGCCAAATCTTTCTCCAAGTCTCTGAGATCGTACTAAAAACTAATTGGTTTACATGTGCCTAGTTTCAGAATTTTCTTCATTGAACATATAAATGCATATTACATGGTATTGTATAAATATATATTCCCTTCGCTAAGAGTAAAAACAAACTTTTGAAATTCTGCTTGGATTGGGTCTATGTGGTATAATATGGAGCCTGACCAGAGGGGTTGATTAGATATTTAGTCTAGGTGTGAGGGACAGTGAGTCTCTACATTTAATCATTTCCAGGATGGTTGACATTCCCTTGTACACCAAATTGCAACGGTCTTAAGAAAATTAGACTAAACTTGGCATAAATATGTTTTTTTTTTATTTTATTTATTTATCATAGTCACAGAGAGAGAGAGAGAGAGAGGCAGAGACACAGGCAGAGGGAGACGCAGGCTCCATGCACCGGGAGCCTGATGTGGGATTCGATCCTGGGTCTCCAGGATCACGCCCTGGGCCAAAGGCAGGCGCTAAACTGCTGCGCCACCCAGGGATCCCTGGCATAAATATGTTTATTTTAAATTACCAACATCTCCATTTCAGGGAAAGATAGTTTTGACAGGGCCTGATTTACACCCAACAGAAAGAGCTAAGAGAGGGTATGACTTGACAGTAAAATGCCTACAAACAGGGGTATCAAAATGTTCTTCCCAGAAGCTAAAACTTTTGAAGTATATATATTTTTTTCTCTCTGTTATCCCATTCTGGAATGTTGGCTCAAGGCTGTGGCTTCTGAGTATGACATTACCACTCCGACCACCCTCCACAGCCCTTTTCTAATATATAGTGATTTGTTAAAGAGGACTACAAAGGTATTCTACTTAAGACTTCTTTAGCATGAAAATATTTTTTTTGCATGAAAATATTTTAATATCAACTACAGGTAAAAAATATCATAGAAATGAGAAGACAAAACTTTTTACTGCTGGGACTTGTTTACCCTGTGCTCCAAACTTAAAATGGAATAAAATCATTGTTATATTTGACTCTTTTATGTAATTTCATCCTTTAAATATTATTTTCTGCTTTTTCCACTAGGTGATCATGCAATTACCACAGAATATGACTTTGAAGATATGACATTTGTTACAATTATACATATATGTAATACACATATATATTTTCTAGAAAAAAAATCAAATAATGGAATATAAATTTAAAAAAACTAGGAAAAGACATTAAACAAAACTTGAAAGCCAATGTTTGTCTTATATTGTCTTTCATTATTATCTTTATTCAGTGTGCAGGAACTGTCTGAAACTGAGCAGTGAGAGACAATTCTCCATGGTCTTTTGCATTAATTGTGAGCAGAGGCACTGACAGTGTTTGCTCTGGACTACCTTTTCAAGGATGTCTATAAGAGCCAAAATGCTGTCCAGTAAAATAAAGTGATCTCCCTCTGGGGCAAACTTTGTGCAGGTTTGCTTGCAGCTCCTTACAAAAGATTAGGGTTTCTAAACTCAGACTCCTTCGCTCTGATGCAAAGCACTGTCTGTGCAGCACCCACATGGGCCTGCATTATGTAAGTAACCCTGTGGGGACTTAGGGAGTACAGGGAACTGAGGGAAACGTGAAGCTCAGGCTACCTGCTATGCTATGAGTAACAATGTCCTTCATATCTGACTCAGAAATCCTGTCTGCCAGCATTGGTGAAACTGTGCAGAGTACCTTGTGAATTTGCAAACAGGGTAAAACCTTAGACCTTCATAGTTCTGATACTGAGTATACTATACTTTGTAGGTTCTCTTGCATTCCCCTGGAGATACGCTGGAATTTGTTGCTTTTGTTATTATTACTTCAAGAAAGTTTAATATTGAATGATGACAAAAAAGATGCTCTTGGAACCATTTCCAGGATGCTAGAACCAAGATTCCAAAATGAAGCAAGAAGAGGAAATGGAGACTTCAGAGCTTAAAGAGCAACACAGAAGTTTAAATTTAGGAATTGGGGAGCCAAGAAGGAATATAATATACAATTATCTGACAAAGGAAAAAACCAGTAGCTTATAAAAGGAAAGTAATAAATAATAAGCTACTGAACTAGTAAAAACTGAGATAAACTGGACCCATTAATCTCCAGACATACTTGTGACCTCTTCTCTTTGATCCTCACTCTTTGTCTAACCCTGGCCACTGGTTTCCCTCTTTGTGACATGACAATCTCACTTAGGGGCTTGCAACAGACTCTGACAACTGCTAGCAAGAGAGTTTAAGATGTCACAGGGTAAACATTCTGATAAAATGCTTTGATTCCTGAGTCACCGAAGAAAACTACAGAATGTGATAAAGAGACTAAGACAGAGAAATACAGAGAAAAATAATTAATGTCTATACCTCTTATTGATAAGGAAGTTAAGATCTGGAGAAATTAAAGTACAATTTGATATTGCTATATTTGAAATTTATTATGACAACCCAGGAATCCATATCATAGGTATCGCTAAACGGGGAAAAGAAAGACATCACCTTTCATGTCTTTATTTAACATTATCAGTTATTTTTGACAAATATTTCTTTTTTCTAATATAGTCTTCAGAGGAAATTTGCTTACATTTGAGCCATAGACAATCTCAGTTTATGATCTTTGAGACTTGAAATGTATTTCTTAAAAGGAAGTTTTTTTAAAAGATTTATTTATTTTTTTGAGAGAGGGAGAGATAGAGCACGTGAACAGGGGCGAAGGAGAAGGAGAGGAGAGAGAGAATCCTCAAGCCGACTCCCTGCTGAGCATGGAGCCCAACCTGGGGCTCTATCCCAGGACACTGAGATCATGACTTGAGCTGAAATCAAGAGCTGGCCACTTAATCAACTGAGCCACCCAGGTGCCCCTTAAAATGAGTTTTTGCTTACGATATTATTTATTCTAATAATGAACATTGTAAAATGGCAAATTTCAAAAGATTTTTAAACTGTGCTAAAAATTGTGAGAAATTTTTTAAAGTCGCCATTGGGTCAAAAAGGATAAGCCTTTTTTTTTTTTTTTTTTTTTTTACTTTATTCTTCAGAGACACAGAGAGAAAAGCAGAGACACAGACAGAGGGAGAAAAAGGCTCTGGGGAGCCCAGTTTAGAGCTCGATCCCAGGATCCTGGGATCATGCCCTGAGCCAAAGGCAGATGCTCAACCACTGAGCTACCCAGGCATCCCAGGATCAGCCCTTTAAAACAATCCTAGATAATTATTTGACTCAGCCCCACATTAGCTTCCATGTTCCAATCTCCCAATCTTGACAACTTTAGGTGTTTAAGTTTCTTTTGGTCTGTCGTTTTTAGTATATCTCAGCATCTATCTATGCTCTTCAAGGTAAGCTTATTTTCCCATTCACCATCCCACCTCCAAGATCACATAAAATCTATCACTCATGCAGTTATCTGCACGACTGATACCATGCATCCATGACTGTCACTACTGTAGGTCAAATCTTTACAGCCTCTCTTCCTTTTACATTTGTTGTTGTGTCTTTTGCTTGATGCTTATGACTGAATCTACCCAACCCATTTGATTGCTTATACTACAGTGGTACCTCCTCTTTAACTTATTGAATCAGTCCTCCTGACTCTAGGGTAACCAGCGCTAGTGAATTAAGATACCAAAACACAAGTAGCAGCTCAATTCTTTATCTCCTCAGAGGTTATTTTGGAGACTTTATTCACTTGAAGACAGTAGGTGTCCTGTTAAAACCTCTTCACTTTTTTAGAGCCTTAGATTCCTCTTTCAAATATTTGTTCTACCCTTACCAATTTTAAGATCTTTTTTTTTTTTTTTTCCACAGAGAAGACAGAAGCAGAATTGGTTTGGTTCATTTCTTCCCTTTTTCACCCAGTGGCTTTTACATTAGTCTGAACAGAACATGGCACTTCTCTGACATTGTTATAATCTAAATTTCCTAAAAACTGTCCTAACTGCACCATACCTTTTACAAGACTCAACTCATCTGAAAATATAATCCTTCTTATTCTATTCTTAAAAGTCTATGACAGTTCCACATCCATCCTCTGTCATGTGTTCTTCTTTCTATCTTTGGTCATAGCCTTTAAAATCTGAGCTCATTAGGAATCCTCAATATGTTATCCATGATGATTTATTTGGGTCCTTCTTCCTCTTCTCCTTCATTTGTAATCATGTGGTAAGAATGGCCTCTTTGATAATATTCTAAACCTTTAGCTCATTTCTCTTTCAGAGACTCATGCCATGTAATTATGCTTATTTTTCTCTTCTCAACTTTGTAAAGTCTGCCTTCCTAAAATCTAGGCTGTTTATTATGCCCAGTCTTCCTCTCACTGGTTACCATTTAGTACACAGTCATGCAGTCACAGACAAGAGGCTAAGAATCATAAAGTCTGGATTGTAATCCCATATTTCATCCATAATTCAACCATGGAGATCAGTTATATAACTTCTCGGAGCCCCAATTTCACAACCGGAAGTGATGCTAAGATTCTAATACTTACTTCATAAATTACTGAGTGAAGGGCAGCCCAGGTAGCTCAGCGGTTTAGCACCACCTTCAGCCCAGGGCATGATCCTGGAGACCTGGGATCGAGTCCCACGTCGGGCTCCCTGCATGGAGACTGCTTCTCCCTCTGCCTGTGTCTCTGCCTCTCTCTCTCTCTCCCTCTGTTTCTCTCATAAATAAATAAATAAATAAAATCTTTAAAAAATAAATAAAATTACTGAGTGAAAAGAAATATAATATACAAAAATGACTGCCATGTTATCTGACAAATATCCTCCCTTACTCATAACCCGAACATTTCTCTTATTGGTCAGAATTAAGTTCCAAGTAGCAAATCTCTTAACTATTAGATGAAATTATCAGTAAAACAAGTGAAGAACATGTCAAGTATTTTAGTTTATTCAAGATTTAGAATGTTCGGGGATCCCTGGGTGGCTCAGCGGTTTGGCGCCTGCCTTTGGCCAAGGGCCTGATCCTGGAGTCCCGGGATCGAGTCCCGCATCGGGCTCCCGGCATGGAGCCTGCTTCTCCCTCTGCCTGTGTCTCTGCCTCTCTCTCTCTCTCCCTCTGTTTCTCTCATAAATAAATAAATAAAATCTTTAAAAAATAAATAAAATTACTGAGTGAAAAGAAATATAATCTACAAAATATAATCTACAAAATATAATCTACAAAATATAATCTACAAATATAATCTACAAAAAATATAATCTACAAAATCTACAAAAAAGAAATAAAATCTACATGTTATCTGACAAATATCCTCCCTTACTCATAACCCGAACATTTCTCTTATTGGTCAGAATTAAGTTCCAAGTAGCAAATCTCTCAACTATTAGATGAAATTATCAGTAAAACAAGTGAAGAACATGTCAAGTATTTTAGTTTATTCAAGATTTAGAATGTTCGGGGATCCCTGGGTGGCTTAGCGGTTTGGCGCCTGCCTTTGGCCAAGGGCCTGATCCTGGAGTCCCGGGATCGAGTCCCGCATCGGGCTCCCGGCATGGAGCCTGCTTCTCTCTCTCTCTCCCTCTCTCTCTCTCTCTCTCTCATTCTGTGTGTGTGTCTATCATAAATAAATAAATAAATCTTTAAAAAAAAGATTTAGAATGTTCTAGATAGCTTAAAATGTCCATCACTACCTTAGTTTGCCTTTAAAATGGAAATTTCTGTGATCTGATCATACAAACTTACCATCCATTCTCCCATTTGGCAATGTGACTGATAATGAAATTCCACTGTAATATTCTCTCTTCTCCCTTTTTTCCCATGGGTTTTCTCATGGGCATTTGTAATTGTTCACAGCAATATTCTTCTTCCACTTCTTAACTTGTCTATTCCTCTGAATAACACAGTCTGTTACCTGACAATATTTCAGTCCTGAGTTTTAAACCACCAATGTTTCCTAAGTTTACTTTGTTGATTACACATACTTATTATTATAAGGAGAAATTCTAGGATATAAGTAGCATTATTGACCTCTTCCTAATTGTTATATCATCTGTATGAAGCATCTTCTTTCACTCTTTGCTCCAACTTATATATGGTGTCATCATTAGGCACTAGTTTTCACTAGTTTATCTGACTATTTTTCTTCCCCCTTTATACTCAATTTAGTACCTTCTCAAATTAATTTTGCTCTATCCAAATATATCCTATCCTGTTTTTATGAAATGCATTAACCAAGGGTTCAATATACTAGAGTATTAATCCGTAGGACATGAATACAAGTCCTATTCATGATATGCATATGCAGCTGTTTACCCTCCAGGTCATCTTCTCTCTTCTTATGTGTCAACATTAAGTAGGAATAAACCAATAAAGTAACAGGTGAGTTCCTAATTCCTTCTGCTCCCCTAATAGTTAGGTATTTTACAATGAGCATATTTTACTTTTATAATCAGAAAAAATCAAAGATATTTAAATTTTAACTCTAAGGACTTTGGAGAAGCACTCACCTCAGAAAAACAAAAAAATCTGCTAGAAAACAAAGACAAAATCCTGCCTGGTTGAAAGTTCATGATTTATCTCTGTGCTGCTACTCAAAATTCAGCAAAATGTTTTAAGTTACTGATTATCTTTTCATGGTAATCCACAAAGAATAATGATGATCACTGGTAGGATACCTACTCTAGGTCTCATTTTCTGATGTTCACTCAACCCCAAATGATGGGTATCATTCCTTCCATTTTCAGCTTAGGAAACTAAGGCTCAGGGTTCTAAAGGGACTTATCTGCTGTTTCTCAGCTAGTAATGGACAGAATCAGGATTTGAACCAAGTTTGTCTAATTCATGCCCTCTCCAGAATGTCACCATGCCTGTCTGTATATTGAAATATAATACAAGAATAACTCTGACTACTGCAGGTCCATCTTTTATGAGGCTCTCAAGAGAAGTTTTATACAAAAAGAAAAAAAAAGAAGCAAGACTCAGAATAAACCCAAACTTCTCACATGCCACACTGGACACTAAAAGATCAGTGACACCATGTCTTCAAAATTATTTCCTAAAATTATTTGCTAGAATTTTGTAAAGCCAAACTATAAATTAGATATGAAGATAGAAAATATTTTCATTTCTTTTTGTGCATCTTAAGAAGATGAAATTGATAGAATACCTGATATGTTTGAACATATTGCAAAGAGATAAATAAGAATGTAGAAAACAAAACAAACCAAAAAATGACAATTATAACCTCAAGGAAAACAAAAAGTTGTACATATATATGTCTACTGTATGGATCAGCTTTCAACAGCAATGTAAACACCAGATTTTGAACTAGCCAAAATTGCAATTTAGCACTATTGAGAAGATAAAGGACAAGAGGCAACACAGGAGTATACACACATATTAAGTAATGTGTGTGCTGAAGGTGGCATGTGGAAAAAAAAATTAAATCCTTCATTTAAAAAGCTATCAGGGATGCCTGGGTGGCTCAGAGGCTGAGCATTTGCTTTTGGTTCAGGGGATGATCCTGGGGTATCAGATAGAGTCCCACATCAGGCTTCCTGCATAGAGCCTGCCTCTCTCTCTGCCTATGTCTGTCTCTCTCACTATGTCTCTCATGAATTAATAAATAAAATCTTTTAAAAAATAATAAATAAAAAGCTATCATCTCTCACAGGAAGGAGTCAAGGATAATGCCTAAAACTAAAAAATTGAGAATAATATATTATTTATTTGGCAATAAATGATCAAAAGAAAATAGTTAAGTTGTTGAAAATGGATGCCTAGGAAAGTGGCTGGAAAACAAGAGGACAGGAGAGTCTGTTCCTTTTTGAAACAAGCCTTGGTTTACTATTTGACTTTTGACTACTTGACTTTTTAGATCATATGATTAAAAACAAAAAGAAGGAATGCCTGGGTGGTTCAGCGGTTGAGCATCTGCCTCTGGCTCAGAGCATGATCCCACAGTCCTGAGATCGAGTCCCACATCGGGCTCCCTACATGGAACCTGCTTCTCAACTTTGCCTCTGTCTCTGCCTCTGTGTGTGTGTGTGTGTGTGTGTGTCTCATGAATAAATAAATAAAATCTTCTTTTCTTAAAAAAGAAAATTAATCTTTATAAAGAAAGAAAAGGCAGTTGCTCTCAAGGGTTCCACAATTTAATGGGAGACATCCCACTGTAATTGGTTAAGTAGTATTAGAAGCATGTACAAAATGTTTGGGGGAAACATAAGGAGGTACATTCATTCCTCTTTGGGCAGAAAGAGGTTGTAAAGAAGCTACACAGATTCAGTATTCTTTGGTTAGAACCTTAAATTTTTAAAGGTTTTAAGTTGTTTTTAAATGTTTAGTGGTTTCTCTGTCAGAACAATAGGGAAAATCTATTCAAAACTAGCCAGGGAAAATAGCATTAGCAAAGGTATAGGAGCATGAAAAGGATTCCTTGTCATTCCTATGGCTAGGCTGTGCTATAATCCAGATAAATGTCATGTGATGGGGCTAGAGAGTTTATTTGAGTAAAGATGGCATAAATGGTCATGATCTCAGTATTGTGATATTGAGCTCAGAGTCTGCTTGAGATTCTTTCTCCCCCTCTCTCTCTGCTCCTTCCCCCCAAAAGTGCTCTCTCTAATAAATAAATAAATAATTTTTTAAAAGATAGCATAAAGCCTTATACATCTATAGAAAAATATCCTTAAAATCAGAAATCCAAGCATATATACTGAATGACATCATCTATCCAGTGGCTTAGTCAATAACTCCAGAATCAAATTTGATTTTTATGTCTCTTAATCCACATTTCTCATCTATCACCAACTGCCACTTCCCTGTGATTAGACAAAACCTCTGGACAAGTGGAACACAAAGCTTTTGTGCAGTGCATTTTCCACACAACTGTAGTAGACTAAACCATCTACTTTAGTCTAAATTCTTACTGTTGCCTAACCAGGGATGATTCCTTTCCTTCCATTCTCTACTGACAACGAGAGTGATCTCATCAAAATGCAGATCCTGCTATGTCAACCCTCCTACTTTTAATATTATAATGACTTTCATTTTCTCTTAAAATATAAACCGATATCCATAACATGGTCTTCAAAACTCTGCAGGGTCAGGTCTAAGCATCATCTCTATCATGTTCCCCCCATTACATGGAGCCATTGCTGTCCTTCAGCCACAACCGCCTCCTTCAGTAATTTTAACCTTACATATGCCCTCCACCACTGGCCCTTTGCACATAATGCTCCTGTAGGTTTGAACACTCTTCCAGTACTTCCTACCACTCGTACCACCATTTTCACAGTTGCATAACTAATTTCTATCCATCCTTCAGATGTGCCCTCAGGAAATTAATGCATATATTTTCTATGGCACAATCATGACTGGAATTTTAAATTTATTTATAAGATTATTATAAATAAATAAATTATTTTCTCCCAGACCATAAGTTCAATATAAACAGGACCTGTATCTACATAATATATATTTGTTTAATTCATAAATTAATAAATAGCATGCTTACTGAAATCTTCAAGAATTCTGTAAAGGCCTTAGAGAACAACAGATAATTTTTACTTATATAGCAACAATTCCAGAAAAATTGCTCCCCAATGCCATGAGTACAATTGAAATGGATAAGTTGTCATGAAATGTCAATATACAAAGTACAAGAAAATGGGCACCTGGGTGGCTCAGTCAGTTAAGCATCTGCCTTCAGCTCAGGTCATGATCCCAGGGTCCTGGAATCGAGCCTTGCATTGGGTTCCCTGCTCAATGTGGAGCCTGCTTCTCCCTCTGCTGTCTACTGCTCCCCCTACTTGTGCTCTCTCTCTCTCTCAGTCAAATAAATAAATAAACACAAGAAAATACACAAATAAACATAAAATATAATTAGAAGTGATCTCTGAAATGGTACACTTAAGATTTTATGTAATCTAAGCAATGTGGCAGATTTTTACCATATTTTAAGTGGCCCTCCCTTAATCCTCTCTAATTCCTATTTTCATCTTTTTAAAAATGCTGAGAACAGACTGTAAGGAGATTGATAAAAACACAAAACCCATTCAATAAGAGTCTTCTCTTCCATTTCCTTCTGAGTAAAAATAAGTATCATCCTCACAAAGCTTCTAGCCATCAGCAGGCCAGATAATCCATCTGTTTTTTTAATTAAACAGACGGAACACTACTTCATTAGAATTGGACACTCTCCAATCTTTCTAAAGTTTTTCTATCCATAGAGCCACTTATCTATTTTTAAAAATTCAGGAATGATACCTCATATTTGCTCCTTTACTAGAAGTAGAAATCCTGATTTGCCAATATATTTTCTTCCTTAACCCATTTGAAAACAGATGCTCTCTCCAGAAAAATAATAAGTAATATTTTAATTTAACTATCAGCGTTTAAGTGCTAGCATGTCTTCTTTTTTAGATGAGTAGGAAGAACAAAGTTGTGAAGTTACTAGTAAATGGTTAGCAAGAAATTCCTTTATTCTATTAACAATAACTCAGTAAGTCACCCAATAGTCATGGTCATAAAGGAATTAATTGCCCACCTTCATTCACTCATTTGTACAACAAATGTTTATATTAAATACTTGTCAGGCACTCTACTTAGCTTGGGGAAATAGATGAAAGTTATAGTCCCTGCCTTCAAGGAGCTCAGAGTCTAAGGGAGGAGAAAGAAAATTAATACAACTTGATAGGTTTCAAGACAGATTTCAGCCATGCCAGTTGAAAGAAGAGAGTTATCTTAACAAAGGATACAAAGGCAGTTTATACTGAAAAAAACTTCATGAAAATTTTAAAATAAAGGGCTGAAGAAATTCTAAAAGATGAAAGTAAAGGCTAGAAACGCAAGTAGGATTTATGTTTTTTTTTTAAAGACTTTGACTATATCATACTGGAGAGTTTTCATTTTATTCTAAAATTGAAGAGAAAAGATCTTAAGAAAACTTGTGACATCAAATTTCTCATTTAGAAAAATTATCTCTGCAGTGATATGGAAGATTAACTTGAAAAGATAAAAATTTTCCATAAAGTCTAAAAACAATAACTCCAAAAAATAAAAAAATAAAAAAATAAAAACAATAACTCCTCAAATAGAAGACAGTTTCGTATTACCATAAAAATAAAAAGACATATTACACCTAAGCTGACTATTTAAAAGGTTTGAAAACTTTTCCTTGCAATACAGATAATTTGTTACAGAAATTCAGTGACCCCAGCTCTGTAAAGAGTAAGAACTTAGTCTCAAAATTAGCAACACTTAATATCTAATTTTATTTTTAATGTGAACAAGACAGTCTTAATGTTCCCCTCAGCTTGACTAAAACTTAAGTTTCTTCCTGAATTTAAGTCCCTGACTTCCCCTTTTCTTAGAGCACTTACTTTAGAAAACTTAAACTGTAAATTCTTTCTCTGCCCCTTTAGATGTAACTCTTCTCCCAGCCTATTGCCAGTTTTATAACCCAGGATTTAAGAGCCATTACTTTGAAATATAATCATCAAGAAAGATAGTGTCCCTTTCTCCCAGTCTCTCTGGGAGGGTAGGAGCCTAACTTCAATAAGTGTCAATTAGCAGATAGCCTAATCCCATTGACCAATTTCTCCCTAATGTTCTCCAGTACTTTTCCACTAGTTCACCTCAACACTTTAAAAAACTCTTCTACTCTTTGTTCCAGTAGAGTTGAGTTCAATCTCTTTCCCCTATTGCTCTTTCTAAAGCATTCATCCATATGTTCTTTGATTCACTAATTCTTATTCATCCTTCATATCTCCAAGAAATATCTTAAAAATTAGAATCATCATAATTTGCAAGTTGATGAGATGATGGAGGTAAGAGAGAAGAAAGCAGCAAGAATGGAGTTAAGCTTCCAAAATTTACCATCTGGTAGATATAGTGTCATTCACAGAGACTGGAAACG
Organism: Vulpes vulpes; assembly: GCF_048418805.1. Taxonomy (NCBI): domain Eukaryota; kingdom Metazoa; phylum Chordata; class Mammalia; order Carnivora; family Canidae; genus Vulpes; species Vulpes vulpes. The sequence continues at coordinate 83,857,736 of NC_132785.1, read as the reverse complement.
TAATAGGAGTAGAAGAGAGTTTGGAAGGAAGATATTCATTAGGGTTTTGAGATGGCTTTAGAGTAAGATAACTATATGATACACAAGTGGTTGGGTGGGGTTTGAATTCAGAGAGAGTTGTGTTTTGGAAATGTAGATTTGGGAGTCAGCAGCATAGATGTAATTCTTAAAGCCATGATAATGCTGAATAGCACCCAAGAAAATGTGTACAGTAAGAAAAGATGTATAATAAAACTTTGAGGATTGCCTAAGGAATGTTGAAGTTTGGTCAAAGATATGAGAAAAAGCAAGACAGAGAAATGATGAAAAATGGGAGAGTGATGTATCAGAGCCAACTAGGGAAAAAGGGAGTTTTCAGAAAGGAGTTGAGTGTGACATTGGGTCAACATTGGGTTATCAGTGTCGAATATTACTGATAATCCAAGTAAAAATAAAAAGAACTGAAAAATATCCATTGGACTCAGAACAATGAAGTCAGGACCTTGACAGGGGTAGTTTAGTGAAATGAAAGGAGTCTATATGGCAAAAGATGAAGAATTGAATGGAGGGGACAGAACTGGTAAAAAGCACGGAATACAGACAACAGTTTCAAGAGTTTCAAATGTTAAGAAAAGGAAAAAAGGGAGAAAAACAAGACAAGATTAGAAGGGAGATTTTATTGATGTAATTTTTCCTTTGTTTTGTTGTTTAGTTAGTTGTTTTTTGTTGTTTGCGTTTGTTTTTAAGATAGGTGAAAACTGGATATGTTTAAATGCTTGTGGGAGAACATTGTAGCCAACCACAGAGACAACTCCAGTGATCTCTGCCTCCTGGTATTCACGTAGCAATCCCCAGACACACACTGAATAGTACAGATCTGTGCAAGTAATGGGAATGTGTAGAAATAATGGTGTGTGATTCCTAAGCTAAATGATAAAAGACATTATTACTTCTGCTTTGCTTTCTTGAATCACTAGTTCTGGAGGAAGCCAGCTGTCATCTTGTGAAGACACTAACGCAGCCCTATGGAGAGGTCCATGTGGCAAGGAACACTCATCCTGCTCACAGCTAGCAAGAAACTGAGGCCTCCTGCCAATAGCCATGTAAGTGAGCCATCTGAAACAGATTTTCCAACCCCAATCAAGCATTCAGATGATTGTCGCCTGAGGCTGACATCTTGACTGCAACCTCATGAGAGATTCTGAGCCAAAATCTCCCACATTCCTGATCTACAGAAACCGAAGGATAATAAATGTGTGTTGTTTTAAGCTGGTAAATTGTTATCAGCAATAGATAACTAATATAAAAGGTTATAGTATTTAAAAGGAGAGGTTAAAAATACAAAAGAAGAAGGAAATCATCAATATGCAAGGTGTCTGAGCAGGCAGGAAAAGAATGTTTTCCCTAAGTGAAATGATCAGCTTCAGATTTTAAAGAAAGGGGGGGTAGGGGTGTCCCGTTTCATAGAAGGGAAATAAAAGGATGGGTGTTTGAGGTCAGAGCTGTTGGTCAGTGGCAGGGGATGAAGAAGCATGCATCTAATATTCTCGGTTTTTTCTGTTAGGAGAAAGTGGGGTAATCTGGTAAGAGGGATGAAGAAGGTAGGAGAGGTCTAAAGTTTGAAGAGGATGAAGATTAAGAAGTGCACTTGTGATAAGCACTTGGGTGTTGTGTGGAAATGCTGAATCACTATATTGTACACTTGAAACTAATATTACACTTGTTTTATCTAACTGGAATTTAAATTAAAACTCTTTAAAAAGTTTTAAATATACATTTTTTTAAATCAAGGGAAAAAAAAGAAATTTTACATAGCTTCCATAGAAAATAGGAAACAGATGACCAGAGAAACATAGAAGGATTTCAAGTAGCACTGAGAGCCCAGTTAATTTCAGAGATCATGAATTTTTTATGTAACCAATCTGTGAATTTTCTCCAAAGTAGAGGTGAGCTACAGGAGTACCTGTTGGCAAAGTTTCACAAAGTAGCTTTGGATCATACTTCAAATTAAGACTAAGTTGTTTGTACTGTGGTCTAATCACAGCTTGATGATTAAAATTGGCAAGTTTAATTGAAGAGAAGCACAGTGCTTTACATTACAAAAATATGGAAAATAGTTTGTCCAAAAAAAGTCAGACTAATCCTCCAATCATTGTATAGAGCTATAAGCTATGTTTTTTTAAAGCTAGCTTTAAAAGGCCAACCAATCTAATAGTATAGGAAATTGTTAGAAATGTTTTCTGGATATCATTAATGATTTATTATTTCTTGCTTTTCCATCTAGATACCTTTCCATCCTCTTCTAGTCTCTCTTATTCTTTTAATAGGCAATTATTAATAGAGCCTAGTGGGATTATCTCAAAAATAAACAAAAATTACCTTCCTTCACACTTATATGTAGTAAACTGCATTCTTCTGAACCGGCTCATCACACTTGCAATAGGCCATTATATATAAGCGATGAATCATTAGATTCTACAGCAAAAACTAATATGACTCCATATGTCAACTAACTGGAATTTAAATAACAGCATTAGAAAAAAAATAATTTGTCCATCAGGTATGTTTTACTCATTGAACATAACATATACATAAACTTAATCTAACAAATAATTGGGAAATAATTGCTATGATCTAATCTACAAAGTAACTTTCCCATCTAAAATAAATACCCATCATTGGAATTCAAATAGCAGAGCAGTAGTATACAAACTAACTTCAATCTAACTAGTTCTAGTTTGCCTCTTTAGGTACTTTTCTTTAATTCCAAAATAAACCAGGCTTAGCAAGATTTATACAACCCCACCATGTATTAGCTGAACAATACACAACGATACCCTAAATAAGAATGCAGCTCCTTGTATTAATCATATTCATTAAGGGATAAAATATTTCATACAAATACAAGTTTTTAGGCCCCGAGGTATGAAATGCAATATTTCTCAGCCATGACTATTTTTAAAGAGGCATATTTCTGAAAATACCTTGGGCTTTATTTCAGCAAACAATAACACACACTAATGCAAACAGATACACTGCCAAGTCATTATTCCCATCCTTATTAAGGCAAATAGTCAGACAAACCTGAAGCACTATAAATAATGAGAGTGTTAAACTGAATCCAATGAATAATTCATGAAACCTAATTCTTTCAGCTTCTTTGGCAGTTCTCTCACAACGAGCTGAAACAATGAAGAATGATTACAAAGATGTATCATCTGTACTGTTGGGGTATATGCCTTATCTATTAAACTAGCTCATTTATTTAAAAAATAATAATCATCTAATGGCTACTTTGCATTCTAAATGTTTGTTTTTGTAGGATAATGTGATGCAAATATACTTTTTTGGAATTTAAAAATGAGATAATGTCCAGGGGGTGTCCGTCTCACAACTTAAGACCTGATTTAGGGGTGAAGTGGAGTTCCAAGAGTAAAATGGAATAGTCTGTGACTCTCAGAGGCATTGTGTTGTATCATGGTCCAACACTTCACCAGTATGAAAAAATACAGTATCATCAAAAAGCATGCTGGGGGTAAGTGAGCTGAGATATTAATTCTATTTCTGGTTCTTTTTCTGGATCTGCCATTGACTTGATTTGGCCCCAGTCATACAATTAAACTTGTCTAGACTTTGTCTCTTACTCTCACATTTAAGTATGGACCCAAATAACTATGAGGTTCTTTCCATTCTTCATATTCAGGAATCTACATCACCAACAAACCTATCCCCCAGCTTCTAACTATATTCTACTAGATTGTAAGGATCAGAAAGGCAGAGATAGGTTTATTTTGTTCACCAACATATCCTCAGCACCTAGCATAGTGTCTGACCCACTGAAATATTTAAATAAATATTCATCACATAAACAAACGAACCCATTCCAACTGAGAAACACACTATCAATCCCAAGTCTGTTTCTTCTTTCACAAATATTTGATACAGCAAAAGTTTGGAACAGCCAAAGTCCCAAGTTACTGACAGCAACTAAAGATAAAGGAATTATTACATTCAGCAACAAATACCTTAGCATTTGGTTTCTCCTCAAATTATCAGAGCAACATATTTTCTAAAGCGTATTGTGGAGCAATGTTTTGCTATTACTCAGTGTAACTAGGCTTAGGACTAGCATTCTGAATAATTAACTGGCTATCTTTTTCTATAGTAATCCTATTGTAAAAGGAACAAATACTCTCCCTCTCCCAATACACATGTATCAGCACATGTAAACGTAAGCCTATCTCTCCTCAAAACACAGACTCAAAGACTATACACAATGAAAAGATATTTAAAGTAGATAGCATAGAAGATTCTGGAAGAGAATATTCTGTAGTTACTGCCAAATTCATGCTTACCACACTCTATTTTGTATTTTATTTCCATTGCTTGATTCATCTTTTGTTCTATGGAATTTTAACATTATATCCAAGAATCGAGTATTAGCACTCTGTTCCCTTCCTCAGGAACCCTTCCTGACTTAGGATAGCAGTGCAATAGAGAAGTATTTTAACTTTTGGATTCCAACACATATGAAATTTATTCAAGCAGGCAATTTAGCCATTCAAAATATGAAAGAAAGATATTTTATATCTAATAAAAGCCTTTATAGCAGACACTTTGTACTATATTGTGCTGTATATAATAATGACACAATAAGAAAGATTATAATGTAAGCCATAAAGTACAGCAGATAACTCCAGAACCACTTAATAAAATCATTGTGGTGACCCTTATAAAAAATAACTCAATATTTACTCTCCCATTCTTCCACTGAGTAATATAAATTGTAACTTCAGAAACATATTTAAGCTCAAATTTGCCAGTGGTTGGTTCAGGAATGAGTATGTGACACAACTATTATCAATTATATGTGACAAGAGAAATGCAAGAAACTTTTAGAAAGATTACTCTTTCCTTCTAAGTCAGTGGCAAAAAAGAAAAAAAATCTGGTAGCTCTCTACAGGCTGGAAATGAATAAGAAAACATATAAAACCCAGATTGTAGCCAGTTAAAAATCACAAGGGAATCAGCCTTGGTTTGAAACCTAATACTACTGACAGCATAATGGCAAAACAGAAAGGGCCTATGTCCCAATGATATTAGTGTATCACTAAAGCAGTTAAATCTATAGCCTACTGAACTTCTGGATAATAATAAATTGAGATAATAAATTCCCTTATTGTTTAGGTTAGTTAAGTTAGGGCTTGTGTTACTTGCAACCCAAAGAATCCTATTTGATACATTTATTTTTCTATATGTGGAGGCCATCTACTATGTAATTTTAAATAACCATATAATTAAGGTGATTTAAGATTTTTTTTAAAAAACAGAATTTTTAAAAGACTAGCAAACCAGTGAAGAGTTCAGCCACATATAACAAAAAATTACACACAATAGCCTACTCTGAGCACATAATATACTCAGCAAATTTTTCCTATTTATCGATTTTTTTATTTGATCATTCACAAGTGATTTTTTAAATGCTTAACATAAAAGATATCTTAGAAATAAAACTTTATGCATCAGTCTGTCACTATGGAAAGAACTTTATGGAAGTTAGATGTCTGTCTGATTTGTCCCTTTGTCAAGGCATGAGTTTCTTATAATGTATTTTTCTTATTAAAATTATACAGAGGGTCTCAATCCTGAGGCTTTAATGAATAAGCTGACTTCTAGCTGGGATCTAAATGAAATTACCCTCCACTCCTGGAGGAATACTACTACAAATGTGATCAAGTGAATTACTGAGGGATTTCACCCTACTCTATAAGACTCCTGGTCTGTTCCAGGGTGATAATTTTTGAGCACATAGAATGAGGAAAGGGCGAATGTTGTATATCTTTAAGAGTAAACTGAAAAATCAAAAGAGAAATTAAACTCAACAGAAAGAGTTGCTCTCATCTTCCACCACAACTACAGACAGATACAAATTCCATGTGAAAGTAAACTTTCTAAAAGATCATTCCAATTATAAGGCCATAAAAACAACATCAATAATCTTAGTTGGCCTTACTTCCAAACATGCATCAGTCACACTAAAGGAGTCAGGCTCACTGATGGGGGCACTTGGTAGGATGAGCACTGGGTGTTATGCTATATGTTGGCAAATTGAACTCCAATTTTTAAAAAAAAGGAGTCAGGCTTCACAGTTTCTTAGGATATATTTATTCTTCCGTGTTTTTGTTTGCAGCGGCTCCTTTGTTTAGATGAACTCCCACTCCTCCCATCCCTTCCATACTCCCCTCCATTCCTGCCTCTACTCTGTTCTCTCACTTATTCCCTATTCTCTCTACCTCTTTCCCATTCACCATTTCAGGTCTAATTTAAGTCTGACCTTTAGAAAGGCCTCCCTGAGCATTCCTTTCCTCTGCATTCCTCTAAAGAAAAGTCTATGCCACATGATTCCAATGTGTCCTGATTTAATGAGGCAAAATGGTAGAGTGAAAAGTACAGTCTTTGAGAGGAAATAAGAATTCAGCTGTGACAATAGCAGACCGTCAATGAATACTGTTGATTGTTATTATTAATAGCAACAATTAGCAATTATTAAAACCTGATTTTTTTGCTATGCAGTAATTTTATGATCTTGAGCAAGACATTTAACCTTTCAAACCCTCAGTTTTTCTATTTGTAAAAATCAATAATATCTGTCCACTCACCTCACAAAGTTGTGAGAACTGAAATGAGATGATGTGTATGATAGGGCTTGTAATGATTATATGAATATTTACATGATAGGTTCTAAGACAGCTATTGAATATACTCATTAAAATATTAATGTGAGAGAACACTTATGTAAATATCAAATGAACAGAGAAAATACACAGTTGTTCAAAAAGTGCATTTTATGAAAGACTCTAATGAGACACTAGTAGTAGTAGTAGAATAAGGCAAGTGGGTGCCTAGGGCACAAAATTTAAGAAAGTACTCTCTTATCTCCTGCAAAAACAAGGTCAGCCTCCTTAAATTTTGTGCTCAAAGACAATATTCTGGATACTCAGATAAGTTGCAATGCTGGGGCAACAGAGGGTCAATTTGGAGCTAAAAAATAATGGCTAAATAGTTGGCACACCAATTAATTAAAATTTTCACTAGGAAGACTATATCTTAACTGTTTTTCTTATAATCAAATTGTTTCTAAAGATGAATTCTGACAAAGGGCAAAGTGCCAAATCCTAGCTACAAGAAGGCATAGAGCAAAAATAGGAGCCCACCATAGATTTAAATGTAGTGAAATGGCTTGCCTTGAGTTGGAAGCAGAGTCTGCCTGGAATGTTTTTTAGTCAATATATGATTTCATGGGACTAGAACAATCAATTTTCCAAAGAAATAACTCAATAATGATATAGGTAAACATAATGTGGTTGACAACATGAGAGTGCTTAGACCAAATCACCCTGTTTCAGCTCCCAGCGCCACCATTTTTATAGGCTCACGTAAGGCAAATTACCTAATTTCTTTGTGGTTTAGTTTCCCCATCTATAAGGTAAATATAACAATAGCACCTACCTGATAGTGCTGTGAAAATTAAATGAATTAATCTACATGCAGTGATAACAGTAGTGCATAAAATATAGTAAATCCTTAATAAATCTTGGCTACTATTGCTGGCTGATGATTACAATTCTTCCTTTAGTTCGAAAGTGTCTAAATACCTCTGGGTGTAACACTATAATTTATTGTTAGTTATTTATACTAGACTAAAAAGATCTGAGGGTAGGTTTGAGAGAAAGACATAGGGAATGAGGAGTGGAGATTTAGGAAAACATGTGAGTAGTATAGGTTTTTTAAAAATAAGCAGAAGAAAGAATACCCACTGTAAAGTTGATAATATTCTGCTCATGGACATACAGCAAAGATGGAGCCTAGCTTAAAGGTAAAACAGCAGTACCTAGGACTCCTTCTTCCCCTTCCACTAAATAAATTAATAAATATTTGGGCAGTGTAGTAGATACCTAGGGCTATGCAAAGGATGAATATATAATAGATAGAAAGTTTTCTCAAGAAATTCCCTGGAAGAAACACAATTGATAATAATAGAATAGAGACTATATCAGACAGCATATACCAAAAAACTAAATTGTCTGAAATAAACAGTATACACCACTAACGTTTAGGCTTTACTTTATTGAGGCTACAGGAACCCATCTCTGGCCCCATGCAATACTCCCCAGGAGCAATAGCTCCAAGGTCTTGGGGTAACATAATAAAATCAGAGATAATTAGATTGACAGAATCTGAGATTTTATTGGCAACTACAGAGATCAAAGTTATGGTCTCAGCCTGACATAGAAATTTCATGAGTATTTCCTAAGTCCCTACATTTCAATAACTTTATAAGTTTCACAGTGCTCCCCCCATCAATATAATACCTACAGCCATGTAACATGGAGAAGGGAGGAAGAAGAAGAGGAGAGGGTATCCTGTCAGGAAAGAAAGCTTGCTTTTTTCTAAGACGTTTCTTTCTTTTTTTAATTTTTTTTTTATTGGAGCTCAATTTGCCAACATATAGCATAACACCCAGTGCTCATCCCGCCAAGTGCCCCCATCAGTGCCCATCACCCAGTCACACACACACCCCGCCCACCTCCCTTCCACTACCTCTTGTTCATTTCCCAGAGTTAGGTGTCTCTCATGTTTTGTCACCCTCACTGATATTTTCACTCATTTCCCTTTATTCCCTTTCACTAATTTTTATATTCTCCAAATGAATGAGACCATATAATGTTTGTCCTTTTCTGACTGACTTATTTCACTCAGCATAATACCCTCCAGTTCCATCCACGTCAAAGCAAATGGTGGGTATTTGTCATTTCGAATGGCTGAGTAATATTCCATTTTATACATAAACCACATCTTCTCTATCCATTCATCTTTTGATGGACACCGAGGCTCCTTCCACAGTTTGGCTATTGTACACATTGCTGCTATAAACATTCTAAGAGGTTTCTAACTGATCTGGCTCAATGGCTTCACCCATTCTGTGATCTTTCAAATAGCCTCTGACAAAACAATCCCTCGAGACAAGCCTCACAAATCTTTTTTTTTTTTTTAAAGCTTTCTTTAAAATCTATTTATTTAAGAGGAGTGGGGAGAAGCAGACTCCCCACTGAGCAGGGAGGGAGCTGAAGGTGGGGCTCAATCCAGGACCCTGAGATCATGACCTGAGCCAAAGACAGACACTTAACAGATTGAGCCACCCAGGTGGCTCCCTGTGTGGAGTCTGCTTCTCCCTCTGCTTCTCTCTCTCTCTGTGTCTCTCATGAATAAATAAATAACATCTTAAAAAAAAAAGTCTTCTCATGAGAAATCGATATATAGTGTGTGTGTGTGTGTATATACATATGTATATATATGAATATTACTTAGCCATCAGAAAGGATGAATACTTACCATTTATGTCAATATAGATAGAACCAGAAGATATTATGCTGAGGAAATAAGTCAATTGAAGAAAGACAATTATATATGGTTTCACTCATATGTGGAATATAAGAAGTAGTGAAAGGAACCATAGAGAAGGAGAATCTTGATAGAGATTTGACCTCACAAATCTTAAATGTATAAAGGAATAAATGAAGGAAATCAGTCTTCATCAATCCTACCTTAGCCTTGTTTTCAGAAGGAGCCATAACCGATCATCAGAAAATTAGCCTCCATATCTCAGGTAACTGGTTTTCAGTTAGTGAAGTGTTTTCAAATTGTGGTTTGCAATTGTTTAGTAGATCATAAAATCCATTTTTAATTACATTATATATTTGTATTTGGGTCATGACATAAAATACTTTTTTAGCGTGAGTCACAAGTCAAAATATTTGAAAAACACTGGTCTAACCTATTAAGAGGGAATGAGAAGAACAAAGGAAATACACTATTTTGACCCCTACCTATACAATGCTATGTTGCCATAATTTCCAGCAGATCAGGGGAGAGGATAGGTCATGTGATCTGTCAGATATCCTTATAATATCATAACAGTGTCAATTATTATTATGATAGTTCAACTTGCTTCTTCTTGTGGAAGGATCTGGAGAGGACTCCAGACTTACATATTGGATACACTCTTCCTCAGTATTTATCATGTAATGGTTGTCATTTCCCAGGTCTATAAATAAAGGTATATATGCCTATGGGTGCTGAAGAGTTTATGTGTATATGAACAAAATATGTAAGTGTAAAATGGTATTTCTGGTTAAGATGGGCCATACTGGACCTGTCCATAATAAAATTTGTTAGGGAGACTTTATCTGATAGAACACATGTAAGGCAATTATCTTAGAGGATGGGGGGGAGAATGCCCTAAAGAAACGAACTGCAAGTTATGATAAGTTGTCTGTAAGCACTGAGCAAAGGCCTATGGTCAGGTGTTCAATAGGACAGCTGAAAAGAAACACAGACCATTGTATGTGTGAAATGGCTTCTTTGTTTATTCCTATCCTGCTGTTTCTTGCTTATGCACCACTGGAAAGGTCAGCCCCACTGATGCCAAAACTGCCCTGAATATTAATCCAGGCATAGGTGGAGCAGTTGCCTTCATCACCATTACTGCTCATTATCTTTATCATTTCTCTTTATCTTCTTTTTTAGATGATGTGCATTATATGTTATATGCTATAAATGCTAACTCACAAATTCATAACATTGGTTATTTGCTACACTTCCAGGCTAATGTGTATAAAGTTATTTGAACATCATCATGAGAAGATCATTTTCTCACCCACACATTTTTCATCCATACAAACTCTAAATCTAAAAGAAATGAAAAGTCTGAAGGAAGCATAGAGAACTTCCCACAGAGCAGAATAAATCAATTTCACTTTAGTCTCACCTCTTTATCCCCAAATATGGCCATTACCTTATGTAGAACTGACATAAATAGGAAAAAGAAATGCATGAGGGAGGAGAGGCTGGTGGGAGTACTATTAAATGCCATTGTCATAGCTCATGGCAATTTTACAAAAGCACTTACATATACGTTATAATATTTAATACAGACTACATTTTGATGCTGTAGAAAATATAATTCATCTTCATTTTTCAAATAAGGAATGGAAGCTCTGAAAGGTAAAAACAAAGCCAAGATTCAAACAGAGTCCATCATCTGATCCTTCCATCTATCACACTGCTTCTCTACTGATTCATGATGCTTGAGGCTTGTTCAGAAAGGATGAGTTAAAATCATTTTTTAAAAATTGAAAAATAAATAAATAAATTAAATTAAAAATTAAAAAAATTGAGGGGCAGGGGGAACCTGATTGACTCAGTCAGTTAGGCGTCTGCCTTCAGCTCAGGTTGTGATCCCAGGATTCTGAGATCCTGGGATGGAGCACCAGATGGACTCCCCACTCAGTGGGAGTCTGCTTCTCCCTCTCCTTCTACCCCTCTGCCCATTCGTGCTCTCTTTCTCTCTCCCTCTCTCTCTCCCAAATAAATAAAATCTTTTAAAAAAAATTTTAATATGTAGGGTGGTATATCATCTCAATCCCAACACAACCCTCTATTTGATATAGTCATAAGTCTCTACTACTAATTATCATGTTCCATAGTCATCCAAAGCAACAGCAATAACTGTCTAGAACAAAGCAAATACTCTACTTGCTCCCATTCTCTCATAGCAAACCTAGTTTCTGTACCTGAACCTAAGATATAATACTCAAAATTTAGGGTGAAAATCAGGAAATGTTGTCATATTTATTCTACATACAAAATATAAATGCAACATAACCAAAGAACCCAATAAGATCATCCTGGGATGTTTCCCCCACTTACATGGAGGTGTTTGCTAGGAAAATCAGTATAGATGCAAAAAGAAACAGCTTCTCTATCAACTCAATCTTTCCCAATCTCCTATGTCCAAGAAAGTGATGGAAAGATATTAAGCTATTAAGCAAGGGAAGTATGGAAGTGTTGAATCACTATATTGTACACCTGAAACTAATGTTACACTGCATATTAACTAACTGGAATTTAAGTAAAACTTTTTAAAAGGAAAAGATATTAAGCTATTAGAAGGAGAAAATCACCTTGACAGATACAGCATTTTATTTGAAAAGAATTTATTGAACTGTACCTGCCCACCTACCACAAAAATAGTAATAGTGGTAGAGCTTCAGAGACCTTGCTTGCAGTCCAGGCCCCTAGCAAAAGGACAATTATTGTATTTGATATCTTGTCTTTTTTTTTTTTAATTTTTTTTTTTGATATCTTGTCTTAATGTTCTCCTTCTTCCCCCTCTCTTGCTTTCTTCCCTAAAGCAATAGGCTACAAATAGAACTCAGAACTAAAAGTTCCTAATTAGGACCACTCATATCCCCATAGGGTTGCAGAAAGAACAACTCTGAATCACCTCTTGCCCTGATTCAATAGGTAATATCAACGAAGGGTTCAGTTATCTCATTTTGGGGCAAGGTTTTTTGTGGAGTCTTTTGTTTGCTTGTTTACGTTTGTTGTTGCTATTTAGTTTTTTTACAACTAGAACTCTACACAATAAAGTTTAGTAATGGAAACAATTTCCCAAGGATAACACAATGAGATTACATATAATACACACACACACACACACACACACACACACATATACACACGCATATACACACAACCTAACCCAAATTCAAATTCAAAATAATCAAGATCCAAAAATAAAAATATCAAAGAGACATCAAAGAGTAAATCATACCTATCATTGCAATTAACAAAGGCTTCATCTTTTCTTCCTTACCATATTTCTATCTTACAATATTTTTTACCATATTCCTGATTCTTCATCCTGTAATACTATTTAGTCTTTAACAGAAGTAAGTGCTATTGTTTGAAAATTTTTTATTGTGCATTCAAAACAAGTCTTCTGGGGATCCCTGGGTAGCTCAGTGGTTCAGCACCAGCCTTCAGACTAGGGTGTGATCCTGGAATCCCAGGATCAAGTCCCACATGGGGCTCCTTGTGTAGAGTCTGCTTCTCCCTCTGCTTCTCTCTGTGTGTCTCTCATGAATAAATAAATAACATCTTTAAAAAAAAAGTCTTCTCATGAGAAATAGGTATGTATGTGTGTGTATATATACATATATATATGAATATTACTTAGCCATCAGAAAGGATGAATACTTACCATTTACATCAATATATATAGAACCAGAAGGTATTATGCTGAGAAAATAAGTCAATTGAAGAAAGACAATTATATATGGTTTCACTCATATGTGGAATATAAGAAGTAGTGAAAGGAACCATAGAGAAGGAGAGGAAACTGAATGGGGAAAATTGAAGAAGACAATAGACCTTGAGAGACTCTTAACTCTGGGAACCAAACTGAGAGTTGCTGAAGGGGAGGTGGTGGAGAGATGCAGTAACTAGGTGACAAGCATTAAGGAGGGCATGTGATGTGATGAGCACTGGGTGTTATACTATATGTTGGTAAATTTAATTTAATGTTTAAAATCTTCTATTTTAATCATTTAAAATGAATTAGAAACACAATACCTGAAGTTAAACCCGTGGTAAACCTTTTTGTGAAATATTTGTAGCAATGCGTAAAGTTAAAACTTCATTTCATGTTTCATGTTGGCTTTATTCATAACTGGAATACATCATTTTGAAGTTTCATACTCACAACTAAACATGATACTGCAAATAGGGCTGACTGTAGGTTCATCAACATTTCATGTTAAAATGGCTGAAAACATCATATAACTATCTTGATCTATCTCATTATTGCTCACTGCAGGGGGTTCAGTAAGTACATTACAGATGCAATAAGGACTCCAACAACTATAGTCTGGTTCTCATAGGCAGTATTCCTCACAACAACTAAAAACTGACAACCTAACTTGGTATGAAAAGGTACAACCTAATGGTCTAAGATACCCCACTCTTTCTTTCTGACCTAAGTCTATCATTCAGTAACACAGTGTTACCATAAGTGAACTAAGACTGAGACTTACACATACTGAAAATTGCTTAGCATTTCTAGATTAGCATATGCTATAACGATGTGCATGCAAGCTTCTCTGATTTAGAAGGCTCAGCTTCAGGACGCCTGGGTGGCTCAGTGGTTGAGTGTCTGCCTTTGGCTCAGGGTGCTGGTACCAGAGTCCCAGAATCAAGTCCCACATCAGTCTCCCTGCATGGAGCCCGCTTGTCCTCCCTCTTCCTATGTCTCTGGTTCTCTCTGTGTGTCTCTCATAAATAAATAAAATCTTAAAAAAAAATAGAAGGCTCAGCTTAGAAAGTTGCTCTCATCAGGCTTAGGTAAAGTAAGATTCTAACCTATCCACAGCCTCATTAACTAAAAGTCTCAAAAAAAAAGGGGGGGGGACCAGCTACAGCCACTCATTTTCTTCACTGGTTATTTCCAGTGAGGGGATGAGAAACAATAGAAGGAAAAGGGAATTGGTTATCAATCTCTTCCTCAGGGAAGGTCCTCAGTGGTTTAGAGAGAGGCTGATTTTTACGCTTTATATTCTGCTTTCCCAATGGCTTAGGGGAAAGGTAGAGAAAGAACTTATACATCAGAATGAGAGGGAACATTTCATGAGAAGATGGGAAAATTCAGAATTCCTTAAAAGCTTTCCTACTTCTCTAGGTCAAGGTCAGATTAATATAAATTCATCTTAAATCAAGAAGGGAAGAGAGAAAGGGAAGCCCTAATTCCAAAGAATACTCCTCCAATTGTTCAGCTCTTCTCAAGGCTATTGTGCATGAAAAGCCTGCTTGGTCAGCAATGAAGCAATAACCCAGAGCCCTGCCTGCATGGGGTGCCTGAGCCCTGACTTGAGCCTGACTAACTCAGTGCCACAGCCATTTGTCTTCCCACCTGAGCAGAGCTGGGCTGATGTTTTACTACATAGCAGTCCCACTTCTTCCAATAAGGAAAATCTGGCATGGTGTGACATTTGCTATAATAATTTCATAAGAGATTTTCAACCTCTCTCAGTAAGACACAATCATAAATTTAACAGTTTTAATCAAACAGATTAGACTTTCAAAAATTATGTTCAAATAAGGAATCCAACAGGTTTTATCTTTTCCCTCTCCACATATGAGAAATAAAGGAAGTACTAGAAATTCCCTTCCAACCTAACCTTTTTAAGCTTTTCAACTTTGGAATATTTTTACCTTTCAGAAAACAGAAATGTTGCTTTAAATATTATTTTCAGAACAACATATTATCATGTAAGATGAGCAACAGAATTGTAGAATATTTAGAGGTTACAGGTTACTATTCCAGGACATAGCAACAATGTATGAAATCCAAGCCTCTTACATGACTTCTTTGCTAGAAATAAAATTTGCAAGGATGGTTTTATGACAAAAAATAAAATTGTGTGTGTTTTCACAGATATAAAGGAAGAGCGAATATTTTATCCTTCTTATCTTTCTTGCTGAGATTTTCGTCAGCAGTTAGAAGTCCCTACAGTTTTATTGCTAGTACCAGAATTTCATTAATTAGCATCAGGAGAAAAATAAAGACTAGACTAAAAAAACCTCAGAATGGGAAAGGGAAAGGGCCAAATAAGATTATTAATAAGTGAAAATTGGGGCATGTAATGTTTTGCATCCTCATCTGACAACTCAATGACATTACAATAAGAAAAATAATAATTATTGCTCGTATGAAGGGAGCTCCATTACATGGGAGAATTATGATAATTTGCATGAATAGCTTAGGCTTCAAAAGTCTGGCTTAAACACAAAATTTGTAGTTAACATATTAATTCTAGATATTTCCTTCATTAAAAAGTTGGTAAAAATATATAATGTCCTCATCTGAGATATAAATGAATTTTTAATTCCCTAAAGGGATTCTGTATTATATAAAAGAAATTTGAGAATTAGTATGCAATTCTGAGGATCAAAGCCCTTTCTAGAAGCATAAAATATTCAATTAACTATCCTGTAGAATTTTTAATTGTGACATTGAAATGCTAAGCAGAGCATTAACATCTATTATTCTTTATGAATTAATATTTTCCAGGACTGCATACACTGTCAGTTCTCTAATAGATGCTTTAGGACACTATTTAGGTTTTTGGTTTCATTTCTCAACCCATGTTAAAGGGTCGTGTTTAATTCTAAGCTACCTTTCATAATCGATGAAAGGAAATTCACTTGTTTCATTTCAAAGAAGGATATTTTTAATATAGTAGAATAATTTCTTTCATAATTTCAAAATCAACAAGATGTTCCAAATTCCTAATGCTATGCTATAAGAAATTATTACCATAATGTGCTTTCTGGCTCATTTCTTTCCTTCACAAAGAGCAATAAGTCCTCCACCCCACTTCCTGAGAACAAGCCTGCTCTGCATAAAAGTGTAATCATCACAGTATGGAGGTAGCCTCAAACAGTATTCTTTATACATCACCAAAATTTAAATGAAAAGAACGGATAGCAAATAATGGTTAAGATCCTGAGCCATGGGGACATCTGGGTGGCTCAGTTGGTTGAGCATCTGCCTTCAGCTCAGATCATGATCCCAAGATGCTGGGATGGAGCCCCATGTGAGGCTTCCTGATCAGTGCAGTCTACTTCTCCCTCTCCTCCTACCATGCTCTCTCTTTCTCTCACTTGCTCTCTCTCTCTCTCTCAAATAAATAAATAAAATAAATATAATAAATAAAATCTTTTTTATTTTATTTTTTAAGATTTTATTTATTTATTCATGAGAGAGAGAGAGAGAGGCAGAGACACGGGTAGAACACAGGCAGAGGGAGAAGCAAGCTCCATGCAGGGAACCAAACGTGGGACTGGATCCCAGGTCTCCAGGATCAGACCATGGGCTGAAGGTGGTGCTAAACCACTGAGCCACCTGGACTGCCCAATAAAATCTTTTTTAAAAAAGAGTCTGAGCTATGAAGTCACTAATCTAAACACTGACCACAAACTTACTGGCTCTATGACTTTGGGCAAGTTACTTAATCCCTTTAAATCTCAGTCTTATCATCTGTAAAATGGGGATAATAATAATACCTCCCATCAGAGAGATCCCTGTGAGAATTATGAATAATGCAGGTGTAACAGTGAATCCAGTGCTTGGTCCCTAGGGAATGATCAGTAGCTATTTTCTATTACATTTATTTATTATTTACTTGTATATTATTTATTACATTACAACTCTGATCAATTATCAAAATATTTCTTTTTTTAAAAAATTTATTTTTTATTGGTGTTCAATTTACCAACATACAGAATAACACCCAGTGCTCATCCCGTCAAGTGCCCCCCTCAGTGCCTGTCACCCTCCGCCCTCCTCCCCTTCCACCACCCCTAGATCGTTTCCCAGAGTTAGGAGTCTTTATGTTCTGTCTCCCTTCCTGATATTTCCCACACATTTCTTCTCCCTTCCCTTATATTCCTTTCACTATTAATTATATTCCCCAAATGAATGAGAACATATAATGTTTGCCCTTCTCCGATTGACTTACTTCACTCAGCATAATACCCTCCAGTTCCATCCACGTTGAAGCAAATGGTGGGTATTTGTCGTTTCTAATGGCTGAGTAATATTCCATTGTATACATAAACCACATCTTTATCCATTCATCTTTCGATGGACACCGAGGCTCCTTCCACAGTTTGGCTATTGTGGCCATTGCTGATAGAAACATCGGGGTGCAGGTGTCCCGGCGTTTCATTGCATCTGTATCTTTGCGGTAAATCCCCAACAGTGCAATTGCTGGGTCGTAGGGCAGGTCTATTTTTAACTCTTTGAGGAACCTCCACACAGTTTTCCAGAGTGGCTGCACCAGTTCACATTCCCACCAACAGTGTAAGAGGGTTCCCTTTTCTCCACATCCTCTCCAACATTTGTGGTTTCCTGCCTTGTTAATTTTCCCCATTCTCACTGGTGTGAGGTGGTATCTCATTGTGGTTTTGATTTGTATTTCCCTGATGACAAGTGATGCAGAGCATTTTCCCATGTGCATGTTGGCCATGTGTATGCCTTCCTCTGTGAGATTTTTCTTCATGTCTTTTGCCCATTTCATGATTGGATTGTTTGTTTCTTTGCTGTTGAGTTTAATAAGTTCTTTATAGATTTTGGAAACTAGCCCTTTATCTGATAGGTCATTTGCAAATATCTTCTCCCATTCTGTAGGTTGTCTTTTAGTTTTGTTGACTGTATCCTCTGCTGTGCAAAAGCTTCTTATCTTGATGAAGTCCCAATAGTTCATTTTTGCTTTTGATTCTTTGCCTTCGTGGATGTATCTTGCAAGAAGATACTGTGGCTAAGTTCAAAAAGGGTGTTGCCTGTGTTCTCCTGTAGGATTTTGATGGAATCTTGTCTCACATTTAGTTCTTTCATCCATTTTGAGTTTATCTTTGTGTATGGTGCAAGAGAGTGGTGTAGTTATATTCTTCTGCACTTGAATGTCCAATTTTCCCAGCACCATTTATTGAAGAGACTGTCTTTCTTCCAATGGATAGTCTTTCCTCCATTATCGAATATTAGTTGACCATAAAATTCAGGGTCCACTTCTGGGTTCTCTATTCTGTTCCATTGATCTATGTGTCCGTTTTTGTGCCAGACCACACTGTCTTGATGACCGCAGCTTTGTAGTAGAACCTGAAATCTGGCATTGTGATGCCCCCAGCTATGGTTTTCTTTTTTAAAATTCCCCTAGCTATTCGGGGTCTTTTCTGATTCCACACTAATCTTAAAATAATTTGTTCTAACTCTCTGAAGAAAGTCCATGGTATTTTCATAGGGATTGCATTAAACGTGTAAATTGCCCTGGGTAACATTGACATTTTCACAATATTAATTCTGCCAATCAACAAGCATGGGATATTTTTCCATCTATTTGTATCCTCCTCAATTTCTTTCAGAAGTGTTTTGTAGTTTTTAGGGTATAGATCCTTTACCTCTTTGGTTAGGTTTATTCCTAGGTATCTTATGCTTTTGGGTGCAATTGTAAATGGGATTGACTCCTTAATTTCTCTTTCTTCAGTCTCATTGTTAGTGGATAGAAATGCCACTGATTTCTGGGCATTGATTTTGTATCCTGCCACGCTACCAAATTGCTGTATGAGTTCAAGCAATCTTGGGGTGGAGGCTTTTGGGTTTTCTATGTAGAGTATCATGTCATCGGCAAAGAGGAAGAGTTTGACTTCCTCTTTCCAATTTGAATGCCTTTAATGTCTTTTTGTTGTCTGATTGCTGAGGCTAGGACTTCCAGTACTATGTTGAATAGCAGTGCTGAGAGTGGACATCCCTGTCTTGTTCCTGATCTTAGGGGAAAGGCTCCCAGTGCTTCCCCATTGAGAATGATATTTGCTGTGGGCTTTTCGTAGATGGCTTTTAAGATGTTGAGAAATGTTCCCTCTAGCCTTACACTCTGAAGAGTTTTGATAAGGAATTGATGCTGTATTTTGTCTAATGCTTTCTCTGCATCTAATGAGAGGATCATATGGTTCTTGGTTTTTCTCTTGCTGATATGATGAATCACATTGATGGTTTTACGAGTGTTGAACCAGGCTTGTGTCCCGGGAATAAATCCTACTTGGTCATGCTGAATAATTTTCTTAATGTATTGTTGGATCCTATTGGCTAGTATCTTGTTGAGAATTTTTGCATCCATGTTCATCAGGGATATTGGTCTGTAATTCTCCTTTTTGGTGGGGTCTTTGTCTGGTTTTGGAATTAAGGTGATGCTGGCCTCATAGAACAAATTTGGAAGTACTCCATCTCTTTCTATCTTTCCAAACAGCTTTAGTAGAATAGGTATGGTTTCTTCTTTAAACCTTTGATAGCATTCCACTGGGAAGCCATCTGGCCCTGGGTTTTTGTGTCTTGGGAGGTTTTTGATGACTGCTTCAATTTCCTCCCTGGTTATTGGCCTGTTCAGGTTTTCTATTTCTTCCTGTTCCAGTTTTGGTAGTTTGTGGCTTTCCAGGAATGTGTCCATTTCTTCTTGATTGCCTAATTTATCGGCGTATAGCTGTTCAAAATATGTTTTTAAAATCGTTTGTATTTCCTTGGTGTTGGTAGTGATATCTCCTTTCTCATCATGATTTTATTAATGAGTCTTCTCTCTCTTCTTTTTAATAAGGCTGGCTAATGGTTTATCTATCTTATTAATTCTTTCAAAGAACCAACTCCTGGTTCTGTTGATCTGTTCCACAATTCTGGTCTCAATTTCGTTGAGTTCTGCTCAAATCTTTATAAACTCTCTTCTTCTGCTGGGTGTAGGATCTATTTGCTGTTTTTTCTCTAGCTCCTTTATGTGTAAGGTTAGCTTTTGTATTTGAGTTTTTTCCAGTTTTTGAAGGGATACTTGTATTGCGATGTATTTCCCCCTCAGGACTGCTTTTGCTGCATCCCAAAGATTTTGAACGGTTGTATCTTCATTCTCATTAGTTTCCATGAATCTTTTTAATTCTTCCTTAATTTCCTGGTTGACCCTTTCATCTTTTAGCAGGATGGTCCTTAAACTCCACGTGTTTGAGGTCCTTCCAAACTTCTTGTTGTGATTTAGTTCTAATTTCAAGGCATTATGGTCTGAGCATATGCAGAGGACGGTCCCAATCTTTTGGTATCGGTTCAGACCCGATTTGTGACCCAGTATGTGGTCTATTCTGGAGAAAGTTCCATGTGCACCTGAGAAGGATGTGTATTCAGTTGAGTTTGGATGTAAAGTTCTGTAGATATCTGTGAAATCCATCTGGTCCATTGTATCATTTAAAGCTCTCGTTTCTTTGGATATGTTGTGCTTAGAAGTCCTATCGAGGGTAGAAAGAGCTAGACTGAAGTCACCAAGTAGAAGTCTATTATTATCAAAGTATTTCTTCACTTTGGTTATTAATTGGATTAAATATTTGGCAGCTCCCACATTCGGGGTATATATATTGAGGATTGTTAAGTCCTCTTGTTGGATAGATCCTTTGAGTATGAGATAGTGTCCCTCTTCATCGCTCACTACAGTCTTCGGGGTAAATTTTAGTTTATCTGATATAAGGATGGCTACCCCTGCTTTCTTTTGAGGACCATTTGAATGGTAAATGGTTCTCCAACCTTTTATTTTCAGGTTGTAGGTGTCCTTCTGTCTAAAATGAGTCTCTTGTAGACAGCAAATAGATGGGTCCTGCTTTTTTATCCAGTCTGAAACCCTGTGCCTGTTGATGGGGTCATTAAGCCCGTTCACATTCAGAGTTACTATTGACAGATATAAGTTTAGTGTCATCATGCCCTCTGTCCCTTTCGGCGCCCTCGGGAATCCCAATTAAACGTAGGTTTTTCTTCCTCAGGCTGTCGTTTATTTCCCTTTATCTATCTTCATGGTCTTTTAATTATTTGTCTCTTTTTTCCTCAGTTTCCCTCTTTGCCATCAACTTGTCTTCTATGTCACTCACTCGTTCTTCCACCTCGTTAACCCTCGTCATTAGGACTTCTAGTTTGGATTGCATCTCATTCAATTGATTTTTAATTTCTGCCTGATTAGCTCTAAATTCTGAAGTCATGAAGTCTCTTGAATCCTTTATGCTTTTTTCTAGAGCCACCGGTAGCTGTATAATAGTGCTTCTGAATTGGCTTTCTGACATTGAATTGTAATCCAGATTTTGTAACTCTGTGGGAGAGAGGACTGTTTCTGATTCTTTCTTTTGAGGTGAGGTTTTGCTCAGTGCAGAGTGGCCAAAAGCAATTGTATTGGGAAAAGGAGAAAAAGAGAGGAGAGAAAGAAGGAAAGGAAAGAGAAAAAGAAAAAAGGAAGAAAAAAAGAAAGAAAGGAAAAAAAAAAGGTGGGGGAAGGAAACAAATCAAAAAGCAAAAAAAACCCAAAACAAAACAAAACACGGAGGAGTATCTTCTGATTCTGTATACTTTAAGTCCCTTGTCTTCCCCGAACTTGTCCCTCTAGCTGGTCTTCTGGGGGAGGGGCCTGCTGTGCTGATTTTCAGGTGTTAGCACTTGGGGGAGCTACTCTGCCCCCTGCCTGGTGCAGGGCTCAGTGGGGGTTGTTCACCCCATGAGGCCCCAGGAGGAACAACCGCAGTGGCGGGGCCAGCTCTGGAGCCCTGGAGTCAGCCCCTGCAGTAACTCCGGGGCTCTCTGTCTGCAGGGCCTGGGGGCTCCGGGGCGGGGCCGCTGATCTGCTCAGCTCCCGGCAGGAGCGTCCTTGCTGTCCTGGGCCCTCCCGGCCTCTGCCTGTCCCGGGGGGAGGCCGGACCCTAGGCTGTGTCCCGGCGCCCTGTGCTCCGGAGCCTGCGCTGTTGGATTCGCGCTCCCGCCCCGCAGCCCCCTCTGCGGAGCCGCCGCCCGAGCCCCTCCGAGCTGCTCCGGGTCCCGCCGAGCGCTGCAGCCCTTAGGGAGCTCGGCGCACTCTCCGGGGCGCAGGTGCCTGTTAGTGTCCCCGGGAGCCCGAGGGCATCCCCGCCCTCCTGGGTCCTGCTCCAACTCCCTGCGAGCCCCTTTCCGCCCAGGAAGGTTGGTGCAGCTCCTGCTTCTCTGGGACGGGGCTCTCCTGTCCTGGGGACACTCGCCCCGGCCTCAGCCCGGCTCCTCGCGGGGCCCCTCCCCCTTGGAGGCCTTTTGTTTCTTTATTTCTTTTTCCCCGTCTTCCTACCTTGATAGAAGCGCGAACTCTTCTCACTGTAGCGTTCCAGCTGTTCTCTCTCTAAATCTCAGGCCGAATTCGTAGATTTTCAGGATGGTTTGAAGGTTATCTAGGTGGGGACAGGTGATTTGGGGACCCTACTCTTCCACCGTCTTGCCCCTCCTCCTATCTGAACATTTCTAAACTCAGTGTAATTCCAGAATAATAAACAGGTTTTTAACTTATCTATAGCTGCAATCAATTGGCAGCAGCTTCCTGGAGCACTGTATTAATAATCAATGAAGCATCATTTCAAATCAAGGAAAGATTGTATTTGCTTAAAAAGAGAGGGGCCAATTTTAAATATAGCAACTTCTTATGAATTTCGAAATCAATGAGATTTTTCAAATCTGAGTCTGTACTCAGCAGAAAAGAGCTATCAATTATTGCTCTCTACTATGATCCCAGAATGGGGAAATAGCCATGTTTTTTGGGGTTTTTTTGTTGTTGTTGTTGTTTTTTCTTTTTTTGCTTTTCACTTAGTTTGCCTGCATGTGGATAAGAAAATCCATTCACATGTGTAAAAGAAAAATCCAGAGAAAATTACTAAAAAAGCCTTGGGCCAGGATATTCCACTTCAAACTGCCAAAGCAACACTTCCAAGAAGGTTCAACTGACCGATGACAGTTCATTACAATAAATGGGGTTTTTTGGCTTGTTTTGTTTTTTAAGTAGGCTCCACATCAACCATGGAGCCCAACCCCAGGCTTGAACTAATAACCTTGAAGTCGAGACCTGAGCTGAGATCAAGAGTTGGATGCTTAACCAACTGAGCCACCCAGGTGCCCCAATAAATGTTTATTTTTATTTTTTAATGTTTATTTTCAAAATAAATATATATGTACAAAAATTAGGTCAAATAGTTGAGAAATAATTTTTATTCCTTTTTTGAAATGTATGAAGAAAGCTGGAGATCACTTGCATTAAGAGTTTTTGAATAGTGATGATTTTTTTCAAGAAACATTCAAAAAAGTCCTACTATCAGCTTCCTTAGTTTAAAAATAGGTATGATTTTAATAGTTTCCTGCCTCACATTTATGTCTTTAATCCATTTTGAATTTTTTTTGTATAGTGTAAGAATGTGGTCCAGTTTCATTTTTTTCCATGTTGTTTTCCAGTTTTCCCAAGACCATTTGTTGAAGAGACATCGTTTTTCCATTGGATATTCCTTCCTGCTTTGTCAAAAATTAATTGACCACATAGCTGTGGATTCATTTCTGGGTTTTCTATTCTGCTTCATTGATCTATATGTCTATTTTTTTTTTTTGCCAGTACTGTACTGTTTTGATTTTAGAAAAGCAAGCAGTGCAGAAGAGAATATAATTTTTAAAACAATTTCAAAACAGAGCTTATCTGCTAAATTCATATTATATAAGTTCAGTAGATTTACAAAAGTTGTTTTCAACAGTTCATATTTAATCCTATTCAATATTTATCTTCTCCTTCAGATAACATATCAAAATACAGATTTTGTTACCATTATAGTATAGTTAATAATAGCATCCAGTAAGACATGAAAGATTAAGCCATCTTCCCCAAATAGCTACATAACCAAACACTGACATAGCATGTTAAATTTACCAACTGAAAGTTATTGCTAATTCTACTCACACAATCAGTAAAATAAAGGGGTTTTATTAAAATACAATGCTGCTACCCATAGTTTGACTAATGTGTATTTTCTTTTTAATTTTTTTATGCTGTAACACATCTTTTTAGTAGATAAGCAAAACATTTCTACTATCACCTGCAAATTTGTTTTCTTCATAAATGTCCTATGAAATACTTAGTATAAACTGAGTGGTCTAAGAAAATTTGTATGCAATGTTTTTCACTAAATTATTACTTTGAAGGGAAAAAAAACCTTGTGTATTAACACTAGAATAAATTGTATCTAAGAACCACAGAATCTTAAAGTTGGAAGACTGCTTAAAGGAGTGATTGCTGATGATTTTACCAGTAAGAATCCCTTTTAAATGTTATCCAAAATATATCATGTTTGAATATTTCCTATATCCAAAAAAAATACATTTGGAGAAGCGATTACTTTTCCTACTCTTAATAAATATATGAAGCTATGCCTACTTTCCAATGGGCTTTAGGAATAGCTCATGTGAGCACATCGTGCTGATAAAAGGTGTGATATCCAGAACCGGATGCCTAGGTTCAATCCCAGATCCACCATTTACCAGTTGCATGATCTATACTTGTTTCCATAGTATTATAATGGGAATAATGAGAGTAACTACCTCAGAGTAGTAAATACTAATATATGTAAAGCCCTTAAAACTACACCTGGCAGATAGTAATTATTTATTAAGTATTATTATATTAATATTATCACTGTATTCCACGAGGAGGAAACCATCTTTGAACTTACCTAGTCTAAGTATCCAGCCAAGTATCTTTTTCTATAACAATCTTGACTGTTAGCCACATCCATCTCCTTCTTGAACATGACCAACCAATAGTGAATGTGTCAGCTATCTATTGCCACAATAACAAACCACCTAAAAATACAGTAACTTAAAACTATAACCATTTATTTAGCTTATAATAAACAAATGGGTCAGCAATTTAAACCGGGCTTGCCTAGGTAGTTCTGGACTTAGTTGCATTTAGCTTGGATGTCTAGGGGTCAGTTGGTCCTCGGCTGATTTATAAGGGCCTCAGCTGGGAAGACTAGGATGATTCATGTGCATCTCACTTTCCAACAGTCTAGCCCAAGCATGTTCCTTGGTGCTGGCAAAGCTGAAGGAGAAAATGAACCCCAACATGCAAGCCTACATTAGTTCTCTGTTTGTGTCACATCTGCTAACATCCCATTGGCCAAGCAAATCACATGGTTCAGCCAGAGTTAAGGGGCAGGACAGATCAAACTGCCCATAGTGGGAAGCACTGCTAAGTAACATAGTAAAAGATGTAGAATATGAAAAGTTAGATCATCACTGCCACTATACACAGGAAGTTTATTAGATCAAAGACAGTCCTTTACAATTACCATACATACTTGAGGCTGAACCAAAACTTGCATCTCTTTAACTTCTCTGGTTTGTTCTTAGTTAATCCTCTGATATGACTGTGTAACTCTAATCATTCTTCCACATGACATTAAGTAGCATTAAAATATTTGTTTAGGCTCCTCATAAGTCATATCATTTGTGAGCTAAAAAAAATTACAACTCCATTCTTTCTATTGTATATCATATCATTTGGAAAATGATATTGCTTATACTGTCAATACTCCCTTTAAGTCATGCTACTTTTACATGTCAGAAACACTCTTGTGTAACTTCCATTATT
The DNA here is from genome assembly GCF_048418805.1 of Vulpes vulpes. Lineage (NCBI taxonomy): Eukaryota > Metazoa > Chordata > Mammalia > Carnivora > Canidae > Vulpes > Vulpes vulpes. Next base: position 83,831,868 of record NC_132785.1, on the reverse strand, counting down.
TTCATTATTCCAGCTACTACACATCTATTATTACATTTAAAAAATAGTATAGGCTTTTTTGGCTGCCATATCACACTATGAACTCACACATTTGGAGCTTCCCAGAAAATAAAATGTCCCAGTGTTTTTCATAAACTCAAGAACAGACTTTCTTGAATATATGGTTTAGTTGACAATAAATCAGTATGGCATCATCATGGTTTTCTTGTTGCCTATTTGAATTATCTGAATTGTTTGCTACATGTATGTAAACTCACTGATCAGTCTATTCCAAATGCCGGTCCCTAGTGAACTGCCTATAATCTACTGCCAAAGCACTTACCATGTTGTATTGTGAATTATTTGTCTATAGCTCTGTCTCCTCTACCAAAATATGAGCTCCAATGGGCAGGAATTATTCTCTCCTCCATTGTATACATTTTTCACTCCCTCAGTACCTTATATGATGTGGCTTCAGCTCACTCTCTTCTCTGTATACACCCCCGTTGGTCAAAGTCATTTTCAAAATATGACACCCAAAGCTAAACAAAATCCACCGTACATGTTTCACAGGGGAGGGAGGGAAAGTGTTATTTCTCTGTGATAGGACCAATTATTGGATTGCTACCTTTTTTTATTTTTTGGCAACTACATCACGCTGCCAACTTATTTTAACTTTACAGTCAACAATATCTTTAAAATGTTTTCACATGTACCACATTTTGCACATGGTTTTTTGTTGTCTTTTGCTTCCCACCAAAGTGAAACACTTTATATTCAGTTTTAGGAAATTTCATTTTCTTAGATTTAACCTCCCATCTCCCATTCCAGCTAATCAGAATCACTTAGACTTTAATTCTATCATTTGACATATTAGCTATGCCTTCCAGCTTCATCATTTGCCAGTTTAATGAGTATGTCATTTTAATAAAAATAATTTTAAAATGTTACCGCCAAAGACTCTAGAGATATATTTTAGGCACTATTTAAGCACAGCCTTCAAACTAATTTCTGTGTTTTTAATGTACTGTGCCTTCAAAGCATGTTTATATTTTTGCATGGAACTTTTAAAAGACCAAAAACCTGCAAGGCCAATAGAAATTAATTTCTGACAATGAAACTTAAGAGCTGTGGGAGAAAGAGTTCCGCCAGGAGAGTCCTATTGTAGTTGTTTCTCTATTCATAAGCCTATACTACCTAATAGCATCCTTGCCTAGGTTTTTAATTCCTTCTCTTCACAACAGTAGTTGAATTGTGCTGAGAATTTATTAAAAGTATCGCCTTGAGTGAGACTGATCTGGGAGAGATATGATCTACTGATTTCTTTTAAACATAAACTCTAAGGCATATTGTTTCTCATACTAAAATCTGTGGCACACAGCTTCACATGAAGAATCCCAAAGGGTTCCAGGTAATCATGAGAGCTGTAACAATACAACATTAAAATAGATTTCCTCATGTAAAATCTGAAAGAAGTTAGAGCTTCCAGATATAAGGCTTGATTTTTGGCATACATAAGTTACTATGATCATCTTCTAAATTCATTTTGGATTCAGCAAGTTTACTTCCATTTTTATAACTCTCTTATATCACTGAATCTTCCCTAGAATCTACAGCTCTGACTCAGTGAAAATGAGGTGAATCACAAGCTATACTTGTTTTATTTTTAGTGTGCACCAGAATCCTGAGGGAGTTGCAGATGTTCAGAGACAAAAAAAAAAAAAAAAAAAAAGCGCCAAAAAACAAAAAAGAAAACCCTTTCAAGGCTAAAACAACACTCTTTTGCGCCATAAAGAGTTTCCTATTGCCTGAATCTTAATACGTGTGTCAAGAGAGAAGGGCTGCATGACACTTTCAGGAGAAACTATGCACTCTCTGCCCTTTTCTGATGCCATCTTCAATGTGACAAAAGACACAAATGACAAAGGAAGAATATACCACATTTATGAACCAGGTGAGTAGTCTACCACACAATTTCATTTCTATTACTCACAGGCTGTGTGTAAGATGCATGGGGAAAAGAAAACCAGAGTGGCTCCTTTCCAGCCAAAACAAACGCTTTTATCAGAGATGAGAAAACTGAGCTAAAATTATGCTAAATTAAAGCATGTCAGAAGACAGGTTCCAAACATGACTGTAAAGCTATTTTTAAACAAAGTGATTGCTACTCACTTGGGTAACAAAATGTTTGCCAATAATTAATTCTACTTTTTCTACCTTCTATTTGCTTTAGAAAGTTTTATATTTAACCCAGACAGCTGGAAGAATTGAATATAAATTAAATCTGAACTTAAAATATTATTACATAATTCAAGTGATTTGTTTTCTTAAAAATGAATTCTATCCTGATGAAATCATATATCAGGCTCTATTTTTACAATACACTGAGAGTTTATCTGTAGATACCCTGAGATGACTATAGCTCAGTAAAAATACTGCTTTTTTTTTTCCTTGGAAAAGTATGTGACTACATGGGCTAAATCAGTAATGAGGACTAACCCCCAAAAAGAAAGCCCCAGCTGCCAGAGTGACATCACCTCAAGCCATTGTGAGACAAATAACATGACTTACTCAATAGAATTAACTTTAGCGTAACTCATATAAAGCAAACTCAGTACTCAGAATGGAATAGTCCATTTATTTTAACTTAAATGGCATACTCTATCAGTAGCATTTCCTGAACCTCCTGATGGATGTATTGACTACTTGCAAGGTATGGTCAAATAGAAAACTTTTAAACTACAAATATTTATTGCACAATTACAGAAATGAGATTTATGGGTATTTTAACCTGTATCATAGCACCCTGTTACTGAAAGTGTGGTTTGTGGATCAGTAGTAACATTAATAAATATAGTATAACATTAATAGTAGTAACATTAATAATAGATATATTGTTGAGTCCTGCATTCCTTTTATATTAACTGGAAAAAAATTGGTATGAATGTGTAAAAATAACAAATAACTAACTGATTGTGGTGGCAAGAATGAGAGTTACAGGAAAATTGCACTTAACCAAGGAAAACAAATCTGATAGATATGATAACACATTCAGTATGCTTTACTGCTTATAAAGTTGCAAAGGATGCTACTAAATAAGATCAAATGAAGTAGCTATACTGAAATCAGAAAAGCACCTCCAAGACAAAGGCAAGAAGAAAATTATAATATCATATGTAAGGTTTCATTTGAAATAGGAAATAAAATTTTTGTGCAGATTGTTGTGGAAGTGACAGATATAGAGTATAATGAGGTAGATCTTATTAACATCCTCCCCTTTGTCTTTCTCATCCACCTTGCCCCACATACGTATTGTGGAGAGAACCCAGGTCCCATTTCTGGGCAAAACTGCTCCTAAACAAACTCCAGCAAGTGATAATATCAGGATTTTTTTTAAGATTTTATTTATTTATTCATGAGAGACGGAGAGAGAGAGAGAGAGAGAGAGAGAGAGAGAGAGAGAGAGAGGCAGAGACACAGGCAGAGGGAGAAGCATGCTCCATGCAGGGAGCCCAACATGGGACTCAATCCTGGGACTCCAGGATCACGCACAGGGCTGAAGACAGCGCTAAACCACTGAGCCACCCGGGCTGCCCAACGTCAGGATTTTAAACAAACATCTTTTTTTTTTTTTAAGATTTTATTTATTTATTCATGAGAGAGAGAGAGAGGCAAAGACACAGGCAGAGGGAGAAGCAGGCTCCATGGAGCCTGATGTGGGATTCGATTCCGGGACTCCAGGATCATGCCCTGGGCCAAAGGCAGGCACCAAACTGCTGAGCCACCCAGGGATCCCCTAAACGAACATCTTTAATTCCTCCCTACACTATTGCTACAGTGACTTTTTAAAAAGGCAAGCAAACAACAAAATCATTTCCAGATTGAACCCTCCAGTGGTCCCAACCCCTTAGCAAATACACAGACCCCTTCATGAGCTGCTCATGACTTTCCAGGCCCATATCTTGCCTCTTTCACATGCCCCACCATACAGCTATCCCAGACTGCCAGCTCAAGCAGCCAAGTTTTTGCCCTTGGATCCTCCTTTCTAAAATGGTCCCCTCTGTTGCTGTCCCCTATCTCCCGGATACATATTCTTCAAATTTCAGGTTTTAGTAGAATTACTCTTTCTTCTGTTCCACCAACGTAATAGCACTTAGTATGTTGTATTTAAGTTTATTGACAGCTCGATCTCTTCCACTAAGCTAAGTTCCTTAAGGACATTAGTGCCTTGGACCCATCTTTTAAACCCAGTAACTAGTACACTAGCAAGCACTAGATGGGTGTCTCCATTCCTGGATTCTCTAGTGTTTTTTTTTTTTTTTAAGATTTATTTATTTTAGAGACAGAGAGAGAGAACACAAGCATGGGGAGGGAACGGAGGGAGAGAGAATCTCAAGCAGACTCAATACTGAGCAATGAGCCTGATGCTGGCCTCAGTCTCATGACCCTAAGATTATGACTTGAGTTAAAACCAAGAGCTGGGAACTCAACCAACTGCACCACATAGAACCCCTGGATTCTCTTTTATTAAGAGCTTGATTAACTGGACTCCATTTTATGAGAGTTTGGTGCTGATTTCTTTCTTTTTCTTTCTTTCTTTCTTTCTTTCTTTCTTTCTTTCTTTCTTTCTTTCTTTCTTTCTTTCTTTTTCTTTTTTTTTAGAGAACTCTTTAATGTTCATCCTCTGAATCTTTCATATTTGAATCATAACATTAGTGGATATAATATTTTGAATATTTAGACAAATATTCCTTTGTCTAAGAATGTAGTAGGCATACCTATTTCTTCCAACATTTAATGTTTCTGCAAAAGACTGACATCAGCTTGAATTTTTCCTTTTGTACGTAAGTTGCTTTTTCTGCTTGATGTCTAAAGAACTTTTTCTTTTTTTTAATCTTTAAGGCTCAATAATAACCAGGGCATGTCTCAATGTTAATATTCAATATCAAATTTTCCTGTTAAATGTGTGCATTTCCTTATTAAAGCAATTTTCCTTTACTATATCTCTGAATACTTTTTTTGCCATCTGTTGTCTACTTCAGAGATACCAATTGTCTTTGTCAATCATCCACATTTGTCTTCCTCTTTTTAATTGCTTTCATCTCCATCTGCTTTGCATTTGCTGTGATCGTATGCCTTTCTTCTATTACATTAATTTGAATTTTAACTATCATTTCTGTTTCTTATTCTTTGAATATATTTATTAGATTTAAAATGTTATCTCAGTGAGTTTCCTTGTGCACTTGCCTTTTTATTTCATTCTGTTGTTTTATAGTCTTACGTTTAAACTTTCATTTTATTGAATTTGCATGCATATAAAATTCTACAGCAAGAAGCACTCATAAGGAAACAGTTTCTGTTACTGAAGTTATGATTTTTGCAGACAATTTTCTCATCTGATATATATATAGATAGATATATCTTTGTCTTTCTCTATTGTAAATTTGCAGAGTTTTATGCCATTTCTTTCACCTTGCATATGCTTAAATAGGTAACACCGTCCAGACATTATTTGCTCTAGTATAATGTTTTGCAACCATTTTTATTTCTTTATACAGTTTTTCACAAAGGTCATGCTAGGTTTAACTCTACTAATGTCTACAAGAGAGAAGAAAATAATAACTAATACTTTTAAACACTGCTATGTGTCAACCACTGTGCTAAATACTTTAATTTACTATGTTTATGAAAACACTAAGATGTAGCGGTTAGGAGAACAGGCTCTGGATCAAATGATCTATGCTTGAACCTAGCAAGTTTATCTTGAGCTAATATATTATTTAATCTTCCTAAGCTTCCATTTCCTTATCTCTAAAGTGAGACTAATAGATCTTGGAACCTTGGAAACCCAGGCAGTTTTACAGAACATTACAGTCCAATGTCTATGGACTCTAATATGGACTTCATTTAAGGAAATCCGCAGGGGTACCTGGGTGGCTCAGTGGTGGAGCATTTGTCTTTGGCTCAGGTCGTGAGACACAGAGAGAGAGGCAGAGACACAGGCAGAGAAAGAAGCAGGCTCCACCCAGGGAGCCCAGTGTGGGACTCGATCCCAGGTCTCCAGAACCATGCTCTGGGCCAAAGGCAAGTGCTAAACTGCTGAGCCACCCAGGCATCCCAGGAAAAAAATTTTTAAAGAAAAGTAGGCTATTAATTGCATAACAAAATATGGCTTATTTACTTTTATAAATAACATTTAAAAATATCTGACAAACTACAAAATATTTTTTCAGAATTTGTAAATAAAAGTAAAGTTTCCTGATTTATTAAAAAAACACATGTGTGATTTTTACATTTTTTGAAGTATGGGAAAATATTTATTTTTTTAATATTAAGTTTAAAAAGTGATACAAAACTGTATAAAAACCATAAACCAAAAAAAAAAAAAAAAAACAAAAAACCATAAACCTGGGATCCCTGAGTGGCGCAGCGGTTTGGCGCCTGCCTTTGGCCCAGGGCGTGATGCGTGATCCTGAAGACCCAAGATCGAGTCCCACGTCGGGCTCCCGGTGCATGGAGCCTGCTTCTCCCTCTGCCTGTGTCTCTGCCTCTCTCTCTCTCTCTCTCTCTCTCTGTGTGACTATCATAAATAAATAAATAAATAATTAAAAAAAAAAAACCATAAACCTAGCTAATTAATAAACCTGCAATAAAAAGACTGAAAGGTAATGTACAAAATATCAACAATGGTTGTTATGGGGGGACTACATTTAATTTTTTCTTTAAAATTTTAAAAATAGAAAAATATCATCATTTTAAAAAGAGTATGCACCAACCTCTTTGGGAAACTATTTGGCAAAATCTACTAAAGCTGAACATGTACCTCATGTGACACAGAACCTAGTAACATGTACTGAACATCTATGTATCAGGCCTTGTCCTAAGCACTTCATATATATGTTGAATTGAAGTGATGAGGATGAACATCCTTGCCTTGCTCCCAAATTTAGGGGAAAAGAATTTCATGTTTCATCATAAGTTTGGTATTGTTGTAAATTTTGTGTAGATACATTTTATCAGTTTGAAGAAGTTATCTTCTATTCCTAGTTTTATGAGGATTTTTATTATGAAAGGATGTTGAATTTTGTCAAATGCTTCTGCTGCATCTATTAGGAGGATCATATTGCTATTCACTTTTCTTAATGTTATATATTGTTTGAGTTTTCTAACATTAAACCAACTTTGCATTCTTGGAATGAATGCCATTTCAGTCCAAAAAAATGAGAATAATAAAAACATCTAATATCATTGTTGGGAGGGGAGTAACTAAAAGTATGAAAAACACGAAAAAGGCACTTAGTGTTTATCAAAGGAATAAAAAGGAATAAAGGAATATACATCCTTCAAATAAAACTTTTGAACATCACAATATATATTCTGCTTCCGTCTCAATAAATTGATCCTAAATTTGACTAAGTTTGTGAATTGGACCTTAATTATTTTTTGGTACAGGTACAGTAGTCTTTACAAACATATAAGTTTGAAATAGCTGCAGTTTTTTAGTTTGATGACGCCAAGAAATTGAAAGAGGAGGGTTGCCATCTAGTGGAAACCTGCTAAATCCCAGCACTGTTTCTGAGTTCTGGCAAGTTCTTGGATTCAAGTGAATTGCTCATTTTATATCTTTTGTAAGAAATTTCTTCTAATAATTTTTTGTACACATTTACAGGGAAAAAATTCTCTGTGGTAGAGCAAAATAATCATCATCATCCTCAGCAGTAGCAGCTTTGAATTATCACCTTATCAAACAGGATCTGCTTTACAATATAACATATATCTTACAGTATTTTCAAATGAGGCTTGAAAGAAAATTACAGAAAATAATTAAAAGTACAAAAGACACATACTCTTTAAAGGAAATTTCAGAATTTCTTCCACAGTGTCTATGTAGTAGGGCCAAGAATATAATTAGGTTCATGATTCCAGGTTTCTATCTGATTTTAGCATCCAGTTTCTCTATAAGTACTCCCTTCTTTCTTTTTGCATTTATCTTTTTGTGGATAAAAGTCTGATCATGAAGTTCCAATCTATTTTGTCCTTCAAGAAACTATTTCCTCTTACCATCAAAATTCACCTTAAACACATTTTCTTTTTTTTCTTAATAGATGGTCATGTTTAATAAGCACTTCTTGGTTTGAGTTTAATACTACTCCTGTAATCACCATAGAGATAAAATTCTGAAGTAGCTAAGTCTCATGAAACTAACTCATACCTCAAGAAACAAATTACACTGGTAGGGTCATGAGCTTTGGCATTGATATACAGTTCCTGGGTTAAAGGTAACTAATCTACATGTTGAATAAGCTTCCTTCTCTCTGAAAATGAGGAAACTTGACAAAGTTATGGGTAATAATTCTTTAAAAAGGCAAGTAAGAAATTTCCATAAAATTATTTGAAAGGTTAATGGTTTTAAAATATAATGAGATAGTAACTATGGTTGGGGGGGGGGAAATGTGCCAGTAAGATAGGATAAATGCATGTGTGCAAAGAATATAGTAGACAATGGTTTCCAGGCCAATGTCTTTCAAGGCCACCATTGAGTAGGGCTACTTTTTACTTTCATCTATTTACTAAGCTGACTCATCTATAAACCAAGCTTGAGATTTCTTGTTACCCTTCAAGTAGCATACAGAATCCCTCATAGAATTAGAGGCATAAGCTAGGGGAAGAGCACTGATATAATGATGCCATGGAGATCTGTAATACCTGCTCACAAAACTTGTTTGTACTACCTGGTCATGTACTTACTTGTACATGGAGTAAGCTTGTACTTACCCCCAAACCTACCACTTCCATCTTGCAATATACTATTGTGGTCCTGTCTGACCTTATCATTTGGGAATTCTGATAGGACTCAGTTCATAATGGGAATTTCTAGACAGATGGGCACTAGATGCTCCATGGCCAGGCATCATGCCTCCATCAGGGAATAAGAGCACATCAAAAGGCATATAAATCTCCATGGAAAATGTCATGGCCTTGCTCCAGAATTCAAGGGGCTTACATTAGGATTTGTCCACTGGTGCTTGTGATAAACTCCATGCACTATCTTTTTTTTTTTTTTTTTTTACCAACACCATTAGTATAATGGATTCTGCCAAATTGTATGGCCTAAGATACAGGGGTGCTTACACCATAGCCTAGACCTGTCACTGAGCTCTCTTCTACTCTAGATCCTCTTTAAAGTTGGAAGCCTTTTATGTATATGAGCCAGAAAATTATCCCTAGGACTAGAATTATGCTGCCTCCAGAACTCAGAGGTTCACCAGGTATTGTGCTTCTTTTTTTTTTTAAATTAATTTTTATTGGTGTTCAATTTACCAACATACAGAACAACACCCAGTGCTCATCCCGTCAAGTGTCCACCTCAGTGCCCGTCACCCATTCCCCTCCAACACCCGCCCTCCTCCCCTTCCACCACCCCTAGTTCGTTTCCCAGAATTAGGAGTCTTTATGTTCTGTCTCCCTTCCTGATATTTCCCAACATTTCTTTTCCCTTCCTTTATATTCCCTTTCACTATTATTCATATTCCCCAAATGAATGAGAACATACACTGTTTGTCCTTCTCCGATTGACTTATTTCACTCAGCATAATACCCTCCAGTTCCATCCACGTCGAAGCAAATGGTGGGTATTTGTCGTTTCTAATGGCTGAGGAATATTCCATTGTATATATAAACCACATCTTCTTTATCCATTCATCTTTTGATGGACACCGAGGCTCCTTCCACAGTTTGGCTATTGTGGCCATTGCTGATAGAAACATCGGGGTGCAGGTGTCCCGGCGTTTCATTGCATCTGAATCTTTGGGGTAAATCCCCAAAGGTGCAATGGCTGGGTCGTAGGGCAGGTCTATTTTTAACTCTTTGAGGAACCTCCACACAGTTTTCCAGAGTGGCTGCACCAGTTCACATTCCCACCAACAGTGTAAGAGGGTTCCCTTTTCTCCGCATCCTCTCCAACATTTGTTGTTTCCTGCCTTGTTAATTTTCCCCATTCTCACTGGTGTGAGGTGGTATCTCATTGTGGTTTTGATTTGTATTTCCCTGATGGCAAGTGATGCAGAGCATTTTCTCATGTGCTTGTTGGCCATGTCCATGTCTTCCTCTGTGAGATTTCTCTTCATGTCTTTTGCCCATTTCATGATTGGATTGTTTGTTTCTTTGCTGTTGAGTTTAATAAGTTCTTTATAGATTTTGGAAACTAGCCCTTTATCTGATATGTCATTTGCAAATATCTTCTCCCATTCTGTAGGTTGTCTTTTAGTTTTGTGGACTGTATCCTTTGCTGTGCAAAAGCTTCTTATCTTGATGAAGTCCCAATAGTTCATTTTTGCTTTTGTTTCTTTTGCCTTTGTGGATGTATCTTGCAAGAAATTACTGTGGCCAAGTTCAAAAAGGGTGTTGCCTGTGTTCTCCTCTAGGATTTTAATGGAATCTTGTCTCACATTTAGATCTCTCATCCATTTTGAGTTTATCTTTGTGTATGGTGAAAGAGAGTGGTCCAGTTTCATTCTTCTGCATGTGGATGTCCAATTTTCCCAGCACCATTTATTGAAGAGACTGTCTTTCTTCCAATGGATAGTCTTTCCTCCTTTATCGAATATTAGATGACCGTACATTTCAGGGTCCACTTCTGGGTTCTCTATTCTGTTCCATTGATCTATGTGTCTGTTTTTGTGCCAGTACCACACTGTCTTGATGACCACAGCTTTGTAGTACAACCTGAAATCTGGCATGGTGATGCCCCCAGCTATGGTTTTCTTTTTTAAAATTCCCCTGGCTATTCGGGGTCTTTTCTGATTCCACACAAATCTTAAAATAATTTGTTCTAAGTCTCTGAAGAAAGTCCATGGTATTTATAGGGATTGCATTGAACGTGTAAATTGCCCTGGGTAACATTGACATTTTCACAATATTAATTCTGCCAATCCATGAGCATGGAATATTTTTCCATCTCTTTGTGTCTTCCTCAATTTCTTTCAGAAGTGTTCTATAGTTTTTAGGATATAGATCTTTTACCTCTTTGGTTAGGTTTATTCCTAGGTATCTTATGCTTTTGGGTGCAATTGTAAATGGGATTGACTCCTTAATTTCTCTTTCTTCAGTCTCATTGTTAGTGTATAGAAATGCCATTGATTTCTGGGCATTGATTTTGTATCCTGCCACGCTACCAAATTGCTGTATGAGTTCTAGCAATCTTGGGGTGGAGGCTTTTGGGTTTTCTATGTAGAGTATCATGTCATCGGCGAAGAGGGAGAGTTTGACTTCTTCTTTGCCAATCTGAATGCCTTTAATGTCTTTTTGTTGTCTGATTGCTGAGGCGAGGACTTCCAGAACTATGTTGAACAGCAGTGGTGAGAGTGGACATCCTTGTCTTGTTCCTGATCTTAGGGGAAAGGCTCCCAGTGCTTCCCCATTGAGAATGATATTTGCTGTGGGCTTTTCGTAGATGGCTTTTAAGATGTCGAGGAAAGTTCCCTCTATCCCAACACTCTGAAGGGTTTTGATCAGGAATGGATGCTGTATTTTCTCAAATGCTTTCTCTACATCTAATGAGAGTATCATATGGTTCTTGGTTTTTCTCTTGCTGATATGATGAATCACATTGATGGTTTTACGAGTGCTGAACCAGCCTTGTGTCCCAGGGATAAATCCTACTTGGTCATGGTGAATAATTTTCTTAATGTATTGTTGGATCCTATTGGCTAGTATCTTGTTGAGAATTTTTGCATCCATGTTCATCAGGGATATTGGTCTGTAATTCTCCTTTTTGGTGGGGTCTTTGTCTGGTTTGGAATTAAGGTGATGCTGGCCTCATAGAACGAATTTGGAAGTACTCCATCTCTTTCTATCTTTCCAAACAGCTTTAGTAGAATAGGTATGATTTCTTCTTTAAACGTTTGATAGAATTCCCCTGGGAAGCCATCTGGCCCTGGGTTTTTGTGTCTCGGGAGGTTTTTGATGACTGCTTCAATTTCCTCCCTGGTTATTGGCCTGTTCAGGTTTTCTATTTCTTCCTGCTCCAGTTTTGGTAGTTTGTGGCTTTCCAGGAATAAGTCCATTTCTTCTAGATTTCCTAATTTATTGGCGTACAGCTGTTCATAATATGTTTTTAGAATCGTTTGTATTTCCTTGGTGTTGGTAGTGATCTCTCCTTTCTCATTCATGATTTTATTAATTTGAGTCTTCTCTCTCTTCTTTTTAATAAGGTTGGCTAATGGTTTATCTATCTTATTAATTCTTTCAAAGAACCAACTCCTGGTTCTGTTGATCTGTTCCACAGTTCTTTTGGTCTCGATATCATTTAGTTCTGCTCGAATTTTAATTAACTGTCTTCTTCTGCTGGGGTGGGGTCTATTTGTTGCTTTTTCTCTAGTTCCTTTATGTGTAAGGTGAGCTTTTGAATTTGAGATCTTTCCAGTTTTTGAATGGATGCTTGTATTGCGATGTATTTCCCCCTCAGGACTGCTTTTGCTGCATCCCAAAGATTTTGAACGGTTGTATCTTCATTCTCATTAGTTTCCATGAATCTTTTTAATTCTTCCTTAATTTCCTGGTTGACCTTTTCATCTTTTAGCAGGATGGTCCTTAACCTCTACGTGTTTGTGGTCCTTCCATACTTCTTATTGTGATTAAGTTCTAATTTCAAGGCATTATGGTCTGAGAATATACAGGGGACTATCCCGATCTTTTGGTATCAGTTCAGACCCGATTTGTGACCCAGCATGTGGTCTATTCTGGAGAAAGTTCCATGTGCACTTGAGAAGAATGTGTATTCAGTTGAGTTTGGATGTAAAGTTCTGTAGATATCTGTGAAATCCATCTGGTCCAGTGTATCATTTAAAGCTCTCATTTCTTTGGAGATGTTGTGCTTAGAAGACCTATCCAGGGTAGAAAGAGCTAGATTGAAGTCACCAAGTATAAGTGTATTATTATCAAGGTATTTCTTGAGTTTGGTTATTAATTGGATTAAATATTTGGCAGCTCCCACATTCGGGGCATATATATTGAGGATTGTTAAGTCCTCTTGTTGGATAGATCCTTTGAGTATGAGATAGTGTCCCTCTTCATCTCTCACTATAGTCTTTGGGGTAAATTTTAATTTATCTGATATAAGGATGGCAACCCCTGCTTTCTTTTGAGGACCATTTGAATGGTAAATGGTTCTCCAACCTTTTATTTTCAGGTTGTAGGTGTCCTTCTGTCTAAAATGAGTCTCTTGTAGACAGCAAATAGATGGGTCCTGCTTTTTTATCCAGCCTGAAACCCTGCGCCTTTTGATGGGGTCATTAAGCCCGTTCACGTTCAGAGTTACTATTGATAGATATGAGTTTAGTGTCATCGTATCTATTCAGTCCTTGTTTTTGTGGATTGTTCCACTGAACTTCTTCTTAAAGGGGAATTTTAAGAGTCCCCCTTAAAATCTCTTGCAGAGCTGGTTTGGAGGTTACATATTCTTTCAGTTCCTGCCTGTCTTGGAAGCTCTTTATCTCTCCTTCCATTTTGAATGAAAGCCTTGCTGGATAAAGTATTCTTGGTTGCATGTTCTTTTCATTTAGGACCCTAAATATATCCTGCCAGCCCTTTCTGGCCTGCCAGGTCTCTGTGGAGAGGTCTGCTGTTACCCTAATATTCCTCCCCATAAAAGTCAGGGACTTTTTTTCTCTTGCTGCTTTAAGGATCTTCTCCTTATCTTTGGAATTTGCAAGCTTCACTATTAAATGTCGAGGTGTTGAACGGTTTTTGTTGATTTTAGGGGGGGATCTCTCTATTTCCTGGATCTGAATGCCTGTTTCCCTTCCCAGATTAGGAAAGTTTTCAGCTAGGATTTGTTCAAATACATATTCTGGCCCTCTGTCCCTTTCGGCGCCCTCAGGAACCCCAATTAAACGTAGGTTTTTCTTCCTCAGGCTGTCATTTATTTCCCTTAATCTATCTTCATGATCTTTTAATTGCTTGTCTCTTTTTTCATAAGTTTCCCTCTTTGCCATCAACTTGTCTTCTATGTCACTCACTCGTTCTTCCACCTTGTTAAGCCTCGTCGTTAGGACTTCTAGCTTGGATTGCATCTCATTTAATTGATTTTTAATTTCTGTCTGATTGGATCTAAATTCTGCAGTCATGAAGTCTCTTGAGTCCTTTATGGTTTTTTCTAGAGCCACCAGTAGCTGTAAAATAGTGCTTCTGAATTGGCTTTCTGACATTGAATTGTAATCCATATTTTGCAACTCTGTGGGAGAGAGGGCTGTTTCTGATTCTTTTTTTTGAGGTGAGGTTTTCCTTCTAGTCATTTTGCTCAGTGCAGAGTGGCCAAAAACAAGTTGTTTGGGAAAAGGAGAAAAAGAGAGAGAAGGAAAGAAAAGAGAAAAAGAAAAAAGAGAAAGAAGAAAAAAAAGGGAAAAAGAGAAGAAAAAGAAAGAAAAAGAAAGAAAGGAGAAAAAAGAAAAAAAAGGGGTGGGGTGGGGTGGGGGAAGCAATCAGAAATCAAGAAGAAAGAAAGAAAAAAAAAGCACAAAACAAAACAAAACAAAAAAACACACACACAGAAAAAAAAACAAAAACAAAAACAAAAACCACGGGGAGCATCTTCCGATTCTGTATACTTTAAGTCCCTTGACTTCCCTTGGAACTGGTCTCCTTGGTCTTCTGGGGGAGGGGCCTGCTGTGCTGATTCTCAGGTGTTAGCACTTGGGGGAGCTGCTCTGCCCCTGCCTGGTGCAGGGCTCAGTGGGGGTTGTTCACCCCGTGAGGCCCCGGGAGGAAGCCACAGTGGCGGGGGCAGCTCTGGGACCCTGGAGTCAGCTCCCGCAGTAGCTCCGGGGCTCTCCGTCTGCAGGGCCTGGGGGCTCCCGGGCGGGGCCGCTGATCCGCTCAGCTCGGGGCAGGAGCGTCCTGGCTGTCCTGGGCCCTCCCGGCCTCTGCCTGTCCCGGGGGAGGCCGGATCCTGGGCTGTGTCCCGGCGCCCTGTGCTCCGGGGCCTGCACTGTTGGATTCGCGCTCCCGCCCCGCAGCCCCCTCCGCGGAGCCGCCGCCCGAGCCCCTCCGAGCTGCTCCGGGTCCCGCCGAGCGCTGCAGCCCTTAGGGAGCTCGGCGCATCTCCCGGGGCGCAGTTCCTCTGTTACTGCCCCAGGGAGCCCGAGGGCATCCCCGCCCTCCTGGGTCCTGCTCCAACTCCCTGCGGGCCCCTTTCCCCCCGGGAAGGTTGGTGCAGCTCCTGCTCCTCCGGGACGGGGCTCTCCTGTCCTGGGGACACTCGCCCCGACCTCAGCCCTGCTCCTCGCGGGCCCCTCCCCCTTGGAGGCCTTTTGTTTCTTTATTTCTTTTTCCCCGTCTTCCTACCTTGATGGAAGCGCGAACTCTTCTCACTGTAGCGTTCCAGCTGGTCTCTCTTTAAATCTCAGGCCGAATTCGTAGATTTTCAGGATGATTGGAAGGTTTTCTAGGTAATTTGCTGAGGACAGGTGACTTGGAGACCCTACTCTTCCGCCATCTTGCCCCTCCCCCCGTGCTTCCTTTTTATATAGGAGATACATGATACAATAATTTGTATTTTACTTCTAGGAGATATCCAGGCATACCACTGATCTATAGGCCTCTAAAATATTTATAGATGTGGTAGGCATTCGAATCTTCATGGGATTTGTCCTATTCATTCTAGAGAGTACATGTCTTGCCAACGCCACCACTGTCCTAGCTATCTCTTGCAAATCCAATGCAATTAACATGACATCATTAAAGTAATATAGTTCAGAATGTCAAGATGGTCCATATCTACTTAAACTATGTTATGACAAAAGACATGAGACTTAAAACAGCCCTGGAACAAGCCTATAAATTAATATTATCCATTCCATATGAATATTAACTATTTTTTATTCTTTTTCTAACTGAAACAGAAAAGGAAGCATTTTCCAACTCAGTAACCACTCACCACGTACCTAAGGCCAAACTAATCCACTCTAGCAAAGGTTCCTCATCAGGCACAGTGATTAGCTAAGCCTGTATTTTTCTACAGTCATTCTTTAAGATCCATTGGATTCTGCAGGGGCCAGGTAAATTAAATGGAGATGTGATAGGGACTACCACTCCAGCATCCAACCAGAAGTTGGCAAACTTTCTCTGTAAAAGAAAAGGTTGTAAATATTTTTGTGTATGAGTCTGTGAGTCATACTGTCTCTGTGGCAACTATTTAACTCTGCCATTGTAGTGAAATTGTAGTACTCTGCCAAAGTAGCCATAAACAATATATAAGTTAATCAACATAGCTATATTCCAATTAAATTTTATTCACAAAACAGTTATCATGTCAAGTATTTAGTAATAGTCAATCTTATCGGTATATATGTATACACAGAGCTTTCCTCCATAAATCTCAAATATCTAATATATTCACCCACTAGTACATTCCTTTCTGCCAGTTTACTTTCCCAATTGACTAAGGGTAAAAGCTCAACAATGAACCACCACTGTTGTCAGAAGCTTTTGGGGCTCTTCGTTGGCTGCCAGGGAGTGAGTAACCCAGATCTAAAAACCTATCTTATCAACAGTCTTTTTAGCCTACTCCCAGTACCAACTGCTGGCAGTTTAGTTCTCTATAACCAGATAGACCAGAGTTTAAGGTACAAGATGTTGATTAATGACTAGCACCAATGAAAGGAAAGAGTAGAAAACAGGACCAAGGAGAGAAAGAAATTATGACAAACATCTAGTAAAGCCTCAGCCAATTTGGCTTGAAGCTCTGAAGCAGATATTGCCTATCAAACTATCCTGGGCTGGGCCAAAATGGCCAGGCATTTAAACCCTTTTTCACTCAGTCACCCAACGCAAGGTGCCCCGACAGGATGTGACTTTAGGTAAAGGCAGACACTTGAAAGAGATTTGGCAGGTTGAATAATGGCCCCAAATGTACCCAGGTTCTAATGGAACCTGTGAATGATACCATATATGGTGAAAGGATTAAGTTGAGGATCTTGAGAGAAGAAAATATCTCAGATTATTGGATGAGGAAAGCAGTTGGAGGAGTAGTGTAATCATGGTGGTTCTTTGAAAAGAGATGCAAGAGGAGTCAGAGTCAAAGGAGAAAGCAATATAATGATGGAAGCAAAGATTACAGTAATATACATTGACAATGGAGGCAGGGGCCACAAACCAAGGAATACTGATGACCACTAGAAACTGAAAAGGGCAGAGCAACAGATTCTCCCTTCAGAGCTTCCAGAAGGAACTAGCCTCTGGACTTCTGACTTTAGAACTGTAAAAAAAAAAAAAAAAAAAAAAAAAAATTATGTGGCTTTATACCAACAGTTTGTTACAGCAGCCATAGTAAACTAATACTGCCAAAAATGTGGCTGGTGTGTGTCCCTGCCTACCACTCTGTGGTAAAGTCATGAAATCTCAGCCTCTAGGTCTTATAGGAGGTGTATAAGCTTCACCACAACACCTGTACCCCAGAAATCCTGTACTGTAACAAAGAAAAGGAAGCAGGCAGAAAATAAGGTTCCATGAGATTAACTACATTCTGTAAGTCAAGATGGATCAAAATCATAGTCTACCATTCATGTGTAGGGAGCACTAGTTATCATTTAGAGATAGAAGATCATGCTGATCTTAAACAGTACCTACCAGACAGGAACCCCAAATGAAGCCGTCTTAGACACTAGATTCTAAGATACTAGATTGTAAGACACAAAGATGGATTGACATCCAGAAACATCACTTGTTCATGAGCTAATCTAAGCGTCCTCGGGTTTATGCCTCATGGAACCAAATCAGGAAATAGCTTCTGACTATTTCTATAATCACAGGAATGGTGTATTCTGCAAGACTACAATAATACAAATACATCCTGTAGTTCCTCAGGGTTCCAATTCTACCATGCCCTGTATACTTAGGGTATATTGGCCCAAAAGGTAAAACCCAACCAAGAATCACAGATATTGGAGGTTAGTACCCATGTTTAATCAGACACTGGTTGATTGAGACAAACTAATGCATAATGCTCAATTCCAGACAAAGTTGCTCCTTCCTCCCTTCCCCACACATCCCTTGAGACTCTCTCTGATTCTTCTTCCTCTGGTAACCTTCCATATCTCCTCTCCTACCCACACTCCCACCAGGCTCAGTTCAGTAAGAGTGGGCAAAAGTAAAACTAGAAGAAAGCCAAAAACTACTGTCCCAAAGGTAGCAAATCCTTAAGTGCTTGGCATTTGTTCCTTTAGATGTGGTATATGAAAGACCATGGCTTACTACTCTAGTTCCCATCTTTCCTATCCTTAAGAGAATCAGAAAAGTAAGTTTAGCTCTGAAAAAGTCATCTTAATAGAATAGATATAAGGCTCACCACAGTAAACTTAGACTATGGTAAGTGTTGAGCTTTTTATTACTCATCACCTAACTTAGGACTGGGTCAAAGAGGGAGCAAGGGTGATGATTTTCAAGACTGTTTCATGAAAGGCAGAGAGACTACATTATTGCATATTTTCTCCTAGGACAGAGGCAGAAATATGAAAGAAAACTTCTATTGGTTCAACCACCAGTTTAATACATCAGTGCACTCATCTCTGTAATATGTGGATAAGAATGAAATTACCTTTATATGTATATACACTGAACAAAAACACACTCACTATTTGAACCTTGGACATTCATACGGCCATGGCTTCTATTTTCCAAAGGAATAAAAACACCTGCAGAAGAAAATCCCCAAATCCCAGCTGAAATAAATTTTACATTTGTTCTTTTTTCAACTGCCAAAATTAGATAACCGTAAAGAAAACCTAAGGAAACACCTCAACAAGACTCTTCTTTAAGATGACCTCAGATTTTTTTATAAAAAGGGAGAAGGAGGAGACATTTTTAAAACAAAAACAGCAAAAAACATTTTTATTTACTTTTAAACTGCACAAGAGCACTGAAACAGCTGAGCAGGACCACTGAACAACTATTTTGAGTATGCATGCATATGACAGTTATTCATATTTTAATCTCACCTATTAAACAGACATAAACCATTCCAAAGAGAAGATTCCTCTTATTTTGTAAACACTTCCAAAGGAAAAAACTTTGACACTTCATATCATCTGTCAGGAAGCTTCTTTTTTAATGAGAGTGAGTGATTACTTCTCTCCCTATGAAAGAGTATACTAATATACCTTAGTTCCTAGAGTATAGGTCTCAGCAGGAAACAGAAGACACTCAGCTGAGGTTTGAAGATATTTTAAAAAAGAGACTATCCACAGATGTATGAAAAGAGTTAAATTAAGAGATTCAACAGGGATGTTGAGCACTCTGGGACTGTTAACACTTCTAGGCCTGAAGGGACAAGCTGGAGCTGGAGTGAAGGACGAGTTGGGAAAATGGAAGCCTACAGCTGTAGAGCTTCAACCACAGCCAGTACACAGCTCTAAGGCAAGGACAGAGAGAAGGAAGAAATGCTTTGATCTCTCTTCTCTCCCTCCTCACATCCTACAACCTCTTGCTGGTTGCCTAAACCAACTAGAAGCCAGAGAACAAGAAAGTCTACATAATGCAGTGTATGCAGTTTATGTAGTTAGTATTTCTTGAGACAATGCACTCCATTTTTAGAAAATTCTAACTTTGAGGGCACCTAGGTGGCTCAGGGGTTGAGCATCTGCCTTTGGCTCAATTTGGGCTCCCAAAGTTCTGGGATCGAGTTCCACATCAGGTTTTCCACAGGAAGCCTGCTTCTCCCTCTGCCTATGTCTCTGTCTCTCTCTGTGTGTCTCTCATGAATAAATAAATAAAATCTTAAAAAAAAAAAAAAAAAAGAAAATTCTAACTTTGAAAATTCTTGTGTAGCCAACACCTCTTCAGGGCCTCCAATCACTCTTTCTAGTTCTAACCCATAGGGCCATGCATCATTCCTTGGGGCTATACAAATATGTTTCTACAAGGTAGCCAGTAAATATTTAAACAGAACTATTATGTTCCTCTGAATCTTCTTTTCAGTAGAGTTCAGTCGTAAGTCCTTATCATTAATCTTTTTGTTTCAAAAAGAGGGGATCCCTGGGTGGCGCAACGGTTTAGTGCCTGCCTTTGGCCCAGGGCGCAATCCTGGAGACCCGGGATCGAGTCCCACGTTGGGCTCCCGGTGCATGGAGCCTGCTTCTCCCTCTGCCTGTGTCTCTGCCTCTCTCTCTCTCTCTCTCTCACTGTGTGCCTATCATAAATAAATTTAAAAAAAATTAGAATAACTTTGTTTTACTCCATATGAAAGTAATATATTATTACCATAAAAAAATTTAATATAGTGTATATAACATATATGTAAAAGCCTCCCTCCTAATTCCACATCTTCAAAATAACTATAGTTGAGATTTTAATGTATATGATAGACACAATTGATATGGCTATCCAGTTCACAACTATACCTCAGTGGCCACGTCCATGCTATGGAAGCAGTCTACTTCCATGACAACACACTAGCAAATTGTAGATTCTCACCCTCATGGTAACACTGGTTTAAAATGTGAGCATAGGATACAAGGCTAATCAGAATCCTTTCCTGAGATTTTCAAACTGGGAAGCTCAAAAGAGGAATCTTTTTTCCCCACTCTGGTTTTAGAGTTGTACAATGCGTATCTGTAGAAGTAGCTGGCAGCTATGTTCCCCACAACATGGAGAAATCCTGTCTGCAATAAAAGAATGAAGCTAAAATAAGATAAACAAAGAGATGAAAGACGGGGGTGGGGGGAAGGCTGGAAGTATTCAGGTTCCATTATCTGGTCCCTGAATTCCCTATAATTTCCTTGCTTCTTAAAGCAAATTCTTTTTTTCTTTTTTTAAAAGATTTTATTTTTAAGTAATCTCTACACACAATATGGAGCTAAAATGACATCTCCAGAGATCAGGAGTTGCACAGTCCACCTACTGAGCCAGCCACTCTCCTCATTTTTTTTTTAAGTTTTATTTTTAAGTAGTCTTAAAGTAATTTTTTTTAGTGTGAGCTACTTCAGTCCTTTCAACAAATCTCCTTTTCTATATAAACTAATTTTAGTTGAATTTTCCACCCTAGGAGTTACTGGCTAATTCAAAGAATATCTTTTCAAAATTTTAAAATGCATCAAAAATATGTTCAAATAAGTGGGATTATAATACAATTACTGTTATTTAATTTGTTTTGCTTCTTAACTTAAAAATAATCATGGACTTCTTTCCACAGAAAAACCTCTACATCTCTCATCAGTTTTAATGGCTCTCTGACCAGTTCTAAGGATTCATCTGTGTAAGGCACCATTTTTTTTATTTAACCAATTATATATGGAAAACATTTAGATAATTTTTCATTTAATTGGTATAAACAATATTTCACTTATCCTGTACATATATTATTGCATACATGTGCAATTATTTATTTAGAATAAATTTCCAAAAGTAGGGTTGTTGGCTCAAAGAATATGTACATTTAAAACTTTAATACTTATTATCAAATTTTCCTCTAGAAAAGTTGTAAACATTTCTATTTCTAACAACTGTGTAGGTAAGTGCCCTCACCAGCACTGCGCATAATCACAGTTTAATCTTTATCAATATGGTTGTCAAATGGGCTACCTCATTGCTGTTTTTGTTCACTTATTTGTTTGAAAGATTGAACATATTTTCATTTTCATTGGCCATTTATAACTATCTTCTTTCTCTTCTCCCCTTTTTTCCTCCTCTTCTTCCTCTACCTCCTTCTTTGAGAATGGCATTCTGTAACAAACATAATACTCCAGGACTAATATATAGGGTCCAGAACAGGACAGGGATATCAATCACTGCATTTATTCCAAATGCTTCCAGTAATGCTGTCAAATATTACATGCATTTTTGAGTTACATATGAGTTAAGTGACAAAAGCCAATTTAAACTGGCTTAAGGAGTAAAGGGACAATGAGTTCACATAATTAAGAAGCCAAGGGGTTTTACTAGATTGAAATCCACTCTGAACCAAATACTGACCAGGCAGTGCAATACACTGACTGATGAAACCCTTGGTCACCTACTTCATCCCTAGGGCCAGAGGTGAAGCACCATTTAGAACTATCTTGTACTAAGGGTGGGAAAAGACTAGATTCTAAAAACAAAAAGACTAGATTCTAGATATTGTTACCAAAAGGAGGTTAAAGGATACCAGAGAGGCAAATCAATTAATGACTCCTACAGATAGTTGCATTTATTATTGACTAAATAAATTGCCAACCAAAACCCTGATATATTTTTCACAAAGAAATTAAGGCCATGATCGCCAACTCTTCCTGGAAAGAAGACTGAATCTTCCACCTTTTTTTCAGGTTACTTTTAGTAGGGGTAGATAACACAGATATAATTAGCCTAACAGCCCTAATTAAGAATTAAGAATTAAAGAGGATATAAACAAGCGGGCATGTATGAAGTTCATCTATTGGAAGCAATATTGTTAACATGTCAGTTCTCCCCAAGTTGGTGTATAGATTGAATGGAATCAAAACAATAAACATATATCCATCACCCCACCACCACCAATTTTTTGCACACCCCTTTATGCTTCTCCTCTTTCTCTTCTTATTCTTTCTTAATCCTTAGTCTGCTTAGGCTGCCATAACAAAATACCACAGACTGGGTAGCTTAAATGACAGAAATTTCTCCCAGTTCTGGAGTCTAGATGTCCTACATCAATATGCCAGTCAATTTAGTTTCTGATGAGAGCTCTCTTCCTGACTTACAGATGGCCGCATTCTTGTTGCATCCTCATATAGTCATTCCTCTGTGGTGCATGGAGAGAAAAGGCTCTGGTGTTCTTTACCGCTCTTATAAGGACACCAGTTCTTTTGGATTAGCATCGCATTCAAATAATCTCATTTAACCTTTATCACTTCCTAAACGTCCTATCTCCAAACATATCACATTGGAAGTCTGGTGAGGTTTATAAACCACTTCTCAGAATAATGTTTTAAAGTTCATAAAGTGAAACACTTGGATTTCCCCCAAAATTATATTGGGATGTATTTCTATCTCTGTGACCAAAAAAAGCTCTGTACACAAGGACCAATACTCAAGAGTCTTGAAGACATTTTAAATCCTGATTTTATCATATGTTTGCCCTCTACCCTAGAGTTACAGTGGTAGCACATTTGATTTGCCTTTCTTTATCATCCTCATCAGAATCTTTAATAAAAATATGGTCAACTAATATGTAACAAGGGAACAAAGAATACTCAAAAAAAAAGACAGTTTCTTCAGTAAATTGTGCTAGGACCACTGTATATTCACACATAAAAAAATGAAACTGGACCTCTATCTTTCACCGCTCACAAAAATTAACTCTAAATGGATTAAAAACTTATATGGAAGACCTAAAGCCATAAAGCTCCTAGAAAAAAATATGGGGAAAAAGCCTTGACATGGGTCTTAATAATCATTTTTCTGGATGCGAGACCTAAAGCATAAACAATCAAATCAAAATAAGCACCATCTTCACCTGGGGTATGATTCTAGAGACCCAGGATCAAGTCCCACGTCAGGCTCCCTGCATAGAACCTGCTTCCCCCTCTGCCTGTGTCTCTGTGTCTCTCATGAATAAATAAAATCTTTAAAAAATAAAAAAACAAACAAGTAGTCCTACATCAAACTAAAAAGCTTTTGTAAAGCAACAGAAACCATCAACAAAGTGAAAATACAACCCATAGAACAACAACAAAAAAATTGCAACCATACATCTGATAAGGGTTAATATTCAAAATATATATTTAAAAAACTTCATACAACTTAATAGCAAAAAAACAAAACCCAATTAAAAATGGGCAATAGATATTTTCCAAAAAAGATACAAAAAAGGCCAACAGGTACATGAAAAGATGTACAAGTCATTAGGGAAATGTATATTTTTTTTCAATTAATTTTTATTGGTGTTCAATTTACCAACATGCAGAAAAACACCCAGTGCTCATCCCGTCAAGTGTCCACCTCAGTGCCCATCACCCATTCCCCTCCAACACCCGCCCTCCTCCCCTTCCACCACCCCTAGTTCGTTTCCCAGAGTTAGGAGTCTTTATGTTCTGTCTCCCTTCCTGATATTTCCCAACATTTCTTTTCCCTTCCTTTATATTCCCTTTCACTATTATTTATATTCCCCAAATGAATGAGAACATACACTGTTTGTCCTTCTCCGATTGACTTATTTCACTCAGCATAATACCCTCCAGTTCCATCCACGTCGAAGCAAATGGTGGGTATTTGTCGTTTCTAATGGCTGAGTAATATTCCATTGTATACATAAACCACATCTTCTTTATCCATTCATCTTTCGATGGACACTGAGGTTCCTTCCACAGTTTGGCTATTGTGGACATTGCTGATAGAAACATCGGGGTGCAGGTGTCCCGACGTTTCATTGCATCTGAATCTTTGGGGTAAATCCCCAACAGTGCAATGGCTGGGTCGTAGGGCAGGTCTATTTTTAACTCTTTGAGGAACCTCCACACAGTTTTCCAGAGTGGCTGAACCAGTTCACATTCCCACCAACAGTGTAAGAGGGTTCCCTTTTCTCCGCATCCTCTCCAACATTTGTTGTTTCCTGCCTTGTTAATTCCCCCCATTCTCACTGGTGTGAGGTGGTATGTCATTGTGGTTTTGATTTGTATTTCCCTGATGGCAAGTGATGCAGAGCATTTTCTCATGTGCATGTTGGCCATGTCCATGTCTTCCTCTGTGAGATTTCTCTTCATGTCTTTTGCCCATTTCATGATTGGATTGTTTGTTTCTTTGGTGTTGAGTTTAATAAGTTCTTTATAGATTTTGGAAACTAGCCCTTTATCTGATATGTCATTTGCAAATATCTTCTCCCATTCTGTAGGCTGTCTTTTAGATTTGTTGACTGTATCCTTTGCTGTGCAAAAGCTTCTTATCTTGATGGGGAAATGTATATTTAAACCACAGTGCGGTACATCACCTCTTGCCTGTTACAATGGCCATTATCAAAAAGACAAGCAATAACAAATACTGGCATGGATGTAGAGAAAAGAGAACACTTGTGTACTACTGCAGGGATTGTAAATTAGTACAGCCATTTTAGAAAAGTCCTCAAAAAATTAAAAATAGAACTACCATATGATCCAGCAATTCCACTGCTGGGACTATATCCAAAAGAAATGAAAACATTAGCTTGAAAAAATATTTGCACCCTCATGTTCATAGCAGCATTATTTACAGTAGCCAAGACATGAGAAAACTTGAGTGTCCATTGAGTGGATATGAGTGGATAAAAAATGAATGAATGAATGAATGAATGAATGAATGAATAAATAAATAAATAAATATCTCAGTCACTTAAAAATGAGGAAATCCTACCACTTGTAGCAATATAGATGGACCTTGAAGGCATTATGCTAAATGAAGTAAGTCAGAGAAAGACAAATACTATATCATCTTACTTACAATTGGAATCTAAAAGTTTACATAAAAGTTTATGAGTTCGGAACCTGGGTGGCTCAGTGATTGAGCATCTGCCTTTGGCTCAGGTGGTGATCCCGGGGTCCTGTGATCGAGTTGTGCATCAGGCTATCTGCAGGGAGCCTGCTTCTCGCTCTGCCTATGTTTCTGCCTCTCTCTGTGTATCTCTTATGAATAAATGAATAAAATCTTTTTTAACAAGTTTATGAGATTACATTAAAAAGAGTTCAGACTTATGGTCACTACAGGTGGAGGGTAGGGAAGGAGGGAACTGGAGGAAGGCAGTCAAGTTACATACTTCCAGTTATAAGATAGGTAAGTAGGGATGCCTCAGTGACTCAGAGGTTTAGTGCGTGCCTTCAGCCAAGGGTGTGATCCTGGAGTCCTGGGATCAAGTCCCACAACGGGCTCCCTGCATGGAGCCTGCTTCTCCCTCCGCCTGTGTCTCTCATGAATAAATCAATAAAATCTTTAAAAAATTAGATAGATAAGTATTATGATATAATGAACAAAATGGTGACTGCAGTTAATACTGCTGTATGACATGTTGAAAAGTTGTTGAGAGTTAATCCTAAAAGTTCTCATCAGAAGGAATTTTTTTTCCTTTTCTTCCTGCGTTTCTTTTTATCTATATGAGATGATAGATGCCAGCTGAACTTATTATGTAATCATTTTTACAACACATGTAAATCAAATCATTGTACTGTATGCCTTAAATTTATACAGTAATGTCAATTATTTCTCAATAAAACAGGGGGGGATTTTATTAATATTAAGTCTCACAGGTTGGAGCAGAGAAAGCTGTCAAAACAACCACTAGTGGTCATCATTCAGCCGGTTATTTCAGAAATTATGCATTATCATCCCATGTTCTCAAATTTAAGAAGTCCATGTCAAATGTCCTGTTGAGTAATTAGTATTACTCTAGTGTTTTCCTGATCTTCCCGAGGAGCAACTCCAACAAATAAAAGTTGTTTGAAATTTGGAAATTTTCTGCCGGGACACCCGCACCCCGATGTTTCTAGCAGCAATGTCCACAATAGCCAAACTGTGGAAGGAGCCTCGGTGTCCATCGAAAGATGAATGGATAAAGAAGATGTGGTTTATGTATACAATGGAATATTACTCAGCCATTAGAAATGACAAATACCCACCATTTGCTTTGATGTGGATAGAACTGGAGGGTATTATACTGAGTGAAATAAGTCAATCGGAGAAGGACAAACATTATATGTTCTCATTCATTTGGGGAATATAAATAATAGTGAAAGGGAATAGAGGGAAGGGAGAAGAAGTGGGAAGGAAATATCAGAAAGGGAGACAGAACATAAAGACTCCTAACTCTGGGAAACGAACTAGGGGTGGTGGAAGGGGAAGAAGGCGGGGGGTGGGGGTGAATGGGTGATGGGCACTGAGGGGGGCACTTGACAGGATGAGCACTGGGTGTTATTCTGTATGTTGGCAAATTGAACACCAATAAAAAATAAATTTATTATTAAAAAAAGAAATTTGTGAATTTTCTCTGCAGATAATGATTAATAGAAGGGAATCTTGTCCTTGGATCAGTATGGTGGTTCTTTTTTTTTTTTTAATAAATTTATTTTTTATTGGTGTTCAATTTGTCAACATACAGAATAACACACAGTGCTCATCCCGTCAAGTGCCCCCCTCAGTGCCCGTCACCCATTCACCCCCACCCCCACCCCCGCCCTCCTCCCCTTCCACCACCCCTAGTTCGTTTCCCAGAGTTAGGAGTCTTTCATGTTCGGTCTCCCTTTCTGATATTTCCCACTTATTTTTCTCCTTTCCCCTTTATTCCCTTTCACTATTTTTTATATTCCCCAAATGAATGAGACCATATAATGTTTGTCCTTCTCCGATTGACTTATTTCACTCAGCATAATACCCTCCAGTTCCATCCATGTCGAAGCAAATGGTGGGTATTTGTCATTTCTAATGGCTGAGTAATATTCCATTGTAGTATGGTGGTTCTAAAGTACACTACAAACTAAGATCAGACTTCTCTTTTAAAACTATATCTTTTTTAGAAATGCTCAGCAGTACTCCCTTTTGCTCACCTCTGAGTTCATCTAGATATTTAGACTCATAAGACCAGAGTAGCTTACACTTGGAACCAAAGGATACAAGGACAAAAAGCATGTCAGAAATGTAATATCAGACATTGCCTTCAAATAGGAATCCTCAAAGCAATCTGTCAGTCCAGGAGCTTGTCTTCATTGACCACTACCGATTAACAGTTCAAGTGGAAGAGAATGAGATCCACATGGACATGTACAATGGTCATCCTGGGTTAGAAACTCCCATGTCCCAGTAGGAACAAATATTCATGAACATAACTTCTAGGAACCCCCCAAAAGACAATGAGTTATTTAGAAAAGCCCAAAGTTTTGGGTTCACTCCAGAAATTTATAGTTCACAACTTTGCTAGTCTAGGTGAATTCACCAATCAGAGTCATTTTTACTGAAAATAACACTGCTGGTCACACAGGTGACATCCTACCTTAACAGGTTTCCAGCAAAACATAATAAGAAAGCTAATCCCAAGTGAAATTTGGCCACAAAGAAAGAGAAAGGTTTTCCTAACCTTTTACTTATTCTTTCTATATAGCCTTTCCCAAATTTCTAATTAAATACCTTAAGAAGTCACCTATACACACAAACACACATACACTCACACACACACAAAATCACATCAATACCAAAAACTACGACAGATGAGCATTTCAATGCTGGAGTCTGAGAGAAATTGTACTATGAGACAGATGGAATTTCCATGAGGGAAAGCACTTAAATTCTGATCATGAAACAGATGGCCTGAAAAGGAGTAAGAAAATAATGCATACTTTACCACAGTTTCTGAAGAGATATGAGGTCTCTACCAACCAGAAATTTAGAAAAGTATTCCTCTTTTCAAAAGTGGCCAATCCATGAATTGACTCTTTCCTGCTTACTGCTGAAAGACAATTTACTAGCAATCCCTTGTGTTTCTGCATGTGTTGTAAAGAGGCATTGACAGCTTTTGTTCCAGCATATCTATTCAAGAATGTTTGTATAGAAAACAGTTTTGAAAGATAGAAATGATGTCTCCCTCTAGAGTAGATGGCAGTTTTGTTTCCTGACCCAAAATAAGAAAGCTAATGTCTTTAGTGAAATGTTTCAGTGAGAACTGACCTAGTAGACAAGAGATAACAGAGACCTAACCTAACCTACTAAGGAAGCTAGTAAGAATCAAGCTGATTTATATTGTAAATCTCAAAAAATTTCAGGAATTATAATAATGCTCCAGGTATATCTGAAGGCAAAGTGTTGAACTGAGCTGAAAACAGGAAAAAATGGTTGAGAATCTACATTAAAAAAAAAAAAAAAGCTTCCCTTACCTTCCCAGCCTAAGACTTGGGGACACCCGTTAAAGCTAAGGGATTACTTGCCTCCAAAAACAGATGAACTGAAAGTCTTCATATTGAAAGGTGAATTATTCCCTAGCCCTCCCCCCATGGTCCTCTCACAGACCAATAGCAGGCAAGTTTATACTCAATGCTGACTGTTCTCTGTTTAGCTCTCCACCCTTCTCTGCCTTACTCTGGGAGGATATCTAAAGGCTTCTTATGCCTTTGGCTTTGACTTAAAATCAGCCAAAGAGAGGCTCCAGCAGAATAAAAAAAGGTGGAAGGAGAGAGGGGTTGGGTTATGTATTCTACTCTGTCCCCCAACACCACCACACACTTTTGACAGTGGCTGCGTTCCTCTGTTTTCAAACACAGCAACCATTGGTTGCCCTCTCATATCCAGTTACAGATCTCTCCAGGTTCCAGTAACACTGTTCTTTCTTCCTTGCATCTTTAGGCCTGGGGGAGATAAAACCTTTATCTCTGTTTTTCGTCTTTGGGTATTTCACCATCCCTTGAAGGGTCCTGTTTGTAAATATTCCTCTCATTAAATTCTCCTCAAGGCACCCTTCCATTATGCACTGCAGGTGGAGTGATCCAACTGCTTCCTGGAGGCCCAAACAGATACATACCCTGTGGAAATTTTCCGGAAGCCTCTAGTGAACCTGAACAAGCCTAAGAGAAAGATCTACAGATGTTTGTTCCTAAACAAAAGGGAACAGCATGAATGGGTGCCCAGAAGCATGAAACAAAACACTCACTGTATTCTAAGAACTATACTAGAAGGGTGAAGTGAGGAGTGATTGAAGAGGAGGCTCAGAAGTAGACAAATGCCAACTCACAGGGTACTTTTTAAGCCACCTCAAGGATCTTGGACTTTACCCTGTAAGCTCTGCAGAGATACTAAAGTATTTCAAGTATGAGTTTCAGATCAAAGCGAAGACAACATGAAGGGAAAATTTGATATCAGCAAGGCAATAAAATGGGCAAAATGATAGAGACAAACAACTGCAGTAGTTTGCGCCAAAAGTACTAAAAGTCATAACTCTGACAGTAGCAGAAGAACGAGGAAAAAGAAAATTCAAGGCCATTTTGAATTGAGAGGCAGAATAAAGAAATGAATGGGAGAGGAGAAAAAAATCAGAATTGCTCTTAAGCCTCTAATTTTCAGCAATGGATACTCTGTATTTCACTGAGATAAAGACCAGAGGAGGAGAGAGTTTAAGAGTGGCATTTACAGAAGGAAAGGGGGTGAGGGTGGGGAGGAGGTATAGAGGGGTGAGGGTGGGCAGAATGATGCAATGTTGTATTCTGAAGATGTTGAATTTGAAATATCTGTGGGAAATCAAAGTGAAATCTTCCTTGAGGCATAGGGAAAGAGTTTCCCTTTAACTTATTGAACCAGCCTAGTCAGTGTAAACCAGATCCAGATCCACGGGGTGGGGCGGTTGGGGGGGGTGGCTGAGCAAAATTGCGTTTAATCAACTTACAAGACCTACTGGCAACAGACAATACCAGCATTAAGAGGTTCTAAGTGCAGCCACCCATTTAACCACAAGGTGGAGTCAAACTATAGGACAACCTTAGAGCCGCCTTCAGTGCAGCTGAGCCATCACTTACAGTGTCTATAGATTTTATTTGCAAAGATCTACTCACTGGCATATATGGCTGAAGACAAACTTGGGAATATTCTAAAACAAATTATATACGCTCCACTATGGTCTAGGAGCTGGGAAGATAGTGTGTGATGAACAGATAATTGAAGGAACTCAAGAGTTATGCAGGTATCTGTTTACATTGGACCTTAGGGGCTATGAGACAGGTCTGAGTCTTCAAAGACAAACTATAATTTATAAAAGCTGGCCAAGAAGTTAGGTCAATTGGCATAATAGTCAGAAACAAGAAAGAAGACACTGACCAGTTTATGTATCACCAAGCAGGACTCCAGGGTTCACTCCAGTTGATTGTTGAAAAGTTACAGGTACCCCCAGGCTAAATATTAGATCTGGGCCTCATGCCATCTTGGCCCTTGTGGGGCCAATTCCACTCACTGTGGAATTAGATGAGTCAGTAAAAAAGAAACCAAATCAGTCAGCATCTCATTCCTTCATTCCTAATCTATTTCTTAGGAATCATTTTGGTACAAATGGAGGCAGCAAGACTACAGTAAGATTTTAGGCATATGTGCCCAAATTGGGAAGAAGATGGTATATTATGGTTTCTTTGAGTGGCAAGGATTTTCAGGTGGCTGAATTAGGCCAAGATGTTTTCAAGGTGGCAACTGTTTAGAGAAAGAGATATTTGACAGACCGCAATTGGAAAAAGGAATTGGGAAAATCAAACCATTTCCTGGTAACTTCCTAACTGGAGACTCTTTAATAAACTAGTTCCATTTCAAATCCTTGACTTCAAGTTGGCTTCATCATGGCTTCTATGTAGCTTTATGTAGATTCTTCCTTTATTCTTACCAAATTTGTTAGAAACAAGATTTGCCAATACTGCAGATTGGTGCTACTACAAATCCTGATTCCAACTTTAGCCTGATGCTCAATATGCTCCAGCAATCGTTCTTTCTCTCATTAGCCCTCACATTTTCCATTAGTGTTGTTCTAAAATATATTCACTCTTCTCACAGAGGAATTATGGTGAAGATTAAATACCTCAATACCTCCTAACTCACTTTTAACCCATGATCTCTCTTCTCACATCACAGACAAAAATAAAGCCATGAGAAGATTTCAAATTTAAAACTATTCCTTACCTAAAAACCCACATGTATCTCTTATCAATCACTCCTCTCTTCTCCCAGCTATTTATTCTAAAAGAAATGTTCCTCCATTGGTATCAGGCTAATAATTCATCAACATTAACTACAAGAAAAAAAAATCCCACTTAATCAAAGTCAAGTCTTTCCAACCTTGAGGAGAAAACATTTCCTTAACCCTAGATGTTCTAACTTCTTGCTATCACTTTCTTTTCTTTATACATTTTGTTTTGTTTTAAAGATTCCATTTATTTATTCGGGAGAGACACGGAGAGAGGCAGAGACATAGGCAGAGGGAAAAGTAGGCTCCTTCTGGGGAGCCTGATGCAGGACTCCATCCCAGGACCCCAGGATCATGACCTGAACCAAAGGCAGACGCTCCAACACTGAGTCATCCAGGTGCCCCTCTTTATATGGTTTTTTGGGTGAAGAGAGGGGAGGAGGCTCTGTGACTATCCCCATGCATTTTCTTCTCAATTTTTCCCTAACCTACTATAACTGAGCTTCTGCCCTCCTGAAGCCCTGTTGTCCTCCAGGGTCCCATTGTTGCTAAATCCAAAGACTGCACTTCACCCGTATCACATTTGTCTTTGGGACAGCACTTGACATTAGAGAGAACACTATTCAAATCATAAATCTATAAAACTAATAGCAACTACCATTTCCTGATTGCTTAATATATGCCGGCCCCTATGCTATTTTATACATATTACCTTATTTAATCCTTACAATAATCACATTTCATAAACAAGAAATGGAGGTAAAATAACTTGCCAGCAGATACAGAAAGAGTAAAAGAAAGAACTCAGATTTACTATCAAGGTTTATCTGACTCCAAAATCCATTCTCTCAAGGAATATGCTATTTTCAGACCTATATAGCATGCTGTCTCCTGGCCAATCCCACATGGATGCTACACAGGAACTTCAGCATCACCAAGCCCAAAACTAAATATATTTTCTTAGCACAAGAGCAATGCTTTTTCTGCTATTATCTACTTCTATGAATGGTGCCATTATCCATCAAATTGCCCAAACCAGACACAAGAAAGTTTTGTTTTAAAATTTTCCATTTCCTAGGTCCCACATTAAAATGGCCATTGACTTCTATCAACTAGACTCCTTTAATCTCTCTTCAATCTGTCCATCCTCACTTCCAAAGTTTGGTGTTTGGCTCTATCATGTCTTACCTTGACTGCTACAAAATCTTCTGAAATGGTTTTCCCATCTACAACGTCATCCCATTCTAATCAATTCCCCATACAGAGCCAAAGTGGTCATTCTAAAATTCAAATGCTAGTAAGAATGTTTAGAAATCCAATCACTTATACACTGCTGGTGGGATTATAAAATGGTACGGCCACTCTGGAAAATAATTTGCAATTTCTTAAAAAGCTAAACATGCACTTACCATATGACCTAGAAATTATACTCCTGGGCATTTATCCCAGAAAAATGAAAACTAAATCCCTCAAAAATGTATAAATGATTGCTTATAAAAGCTTTTTTTTTTTTGAAAAATTTTTAAAATTATTTATTTGAGAGAGAGAGCAAGCAAGAGCACAAGCAGAGAGGAGGGTTACAGGAGAGGGAGAAGCAGACTCCTTGCTGAGTAGGGAGCCTGACATAGGGCTCCATCCCAGGATCCTGAGGTCATGACCTAAGATTCACTGACACTTCACTGACGGAGCCACCCAGGCACTCCTATAACAGCTTTATTTGTAATACAAAAAAACTGGAAACAATCAGATCTCCACTAATAAATGAATGGATAAACAAACTGTGGGTGCATCTATAAATAAAAGTGAACAAACTATTGATACAACTTGGACAGATCCAAAAGCATTATGTTGAGTTGGGGGAAAAAAGTCAATATTAAAAGGTAACGTGTTGTATGATGAATCTGTTAATATACACTCTTGAAATGACAAAATTATTGAAACAGAAAACATACTAATGATGTCAGGGAACCACTAACATTAGGTTTGTTGGACAGGGAAGTTATAGGGGCAGGTTTGGGTGACTATACATATTAGAATGAGGATGATCTTCCTGGTAATGAAATAGTTTTGTTACTTTGTAGTGGTAGTTACACAAAACCACAGATATGATAAATGGACAGAGAGCTATATACATGTTGTAACAAGGTCAAGTTTCTATTTTTGATATTGTAGTATACTTATAATTATATAAGATGTAACCGCTGGAGGAAAATAAATGAAGAGGGTGGGTGGAGGATGGTCTACAATGGTGATGGGTATTAAGGAGGGCACTTGTTATGGTGAGCACTGGGTGTCGTATGTAAGTAACAAATGACTGGATTCTACCCTCAAAATCAAATTGCACTGCATGTTAACGACCAAAAATTTAAATAAAAAAAAAAAAAAGATGACGGCTACTCAAGGGCTTTCTACACTATCTTTGCAACTTCCTAACAATCTCTAGTTATTTTTAAATGAAAAGCTAAAATCAAACTAAAATAGAAATTCAAGCTTTCAATAAGTCGAAAGAAGAAAATTAGGTGATTACAATATCTAATTTGTCCCCAATTATAGGCAGAGTATACTTAAGTCATCCTATCTGTTTAAAGTTGGTCTCTTTCAGCAATTGCACTACTAGGTATGCAATGTATCCAAAGAGGCACCTGCACCCCAGTGTTTATAGCAGCAATGTCCACAGTAGCCAAACTATGGAAAGAGCCCAGATGTCCATCAACAGATGAATGGATAAAGAAGATGTGTCATGGATATATATATATATATATGTGTATATATGTATGTGTGTATATATATGTATATGTATATAAATGTTTTATATATAAATATAACATAATATATAATATAATATAATAAATATAAATAAATATAATACATAATATAATAAATATAATATAAATATTATAAATAAATAAATATATATATATATACACACACACACAATGGAATACTACTCAGCCATCCAAAACAATGAAATCTTACCATTTGCAATGACATAGATGGAACTAGAGGATATTATGCTAAGTGAAATAAGTCAACCAGAGAAAAACAACTGTCATATGATCTCACTCATGTGGAATTTAAGAAACAAAATAGAGGAGCATAGGGGGAGAGAGGAAAAAATAAAACAATAAAATAAAAAATAAAACATCTTTGAAATCAGAGACAGACAAACCATAGGAGACTCTTAATCATAGGAAACAGACTGAGGGTGCCTGGAGGGGAATGGCGTGGGGCAATGGGGTAACTGGGTGATGAGCATTAAGGAAGGCACATGATATAATGAGCACTGGTATTATATAAGACTGATGAATCACTGACCTCTACCTCTGAAACCAATAATACATTTTATGTTAATTAACTGAATTTAAATAAAAATTTAAAAAAATAAAATAAAATGGGAAAAAAATTAAAAATAAAGTTGGTCTCTTTTCTGTTATTTGCTAAAGGACTTCATTGAGTCATGCCTCTTCTATTTCCATCAATATTTTTTTAAGTTTTTATTTCCTGCATCTGAAAATGATCGTCTCCACACTGCAGCCAAAGTAATCTCTTTAAAAACAAATCTGGCCTTGTCATTCTCTTACCTAAAATCATTTAATGTCTTTCCTTTTTCCTTAGAGTTCTTAATGTGTTTCTTCAAAATGATCATACTCTTAATTCTCTCTGTAACATCATCCATCACCATTCTTCTGCTAAGTTTCATCCTTTAAGTCTTCTAAAAAACCACTGCACTCTTTCCATCTCAATGTGATCATCCCAGATGAAAGCTCTGCCAGGAATTTTTCCCTTCTTTCACCTAGCTAACTCCTAACATTCTTTAGGCCTCAGCTTAAATATTATTGTCTAACAGAAGGCCACCTTGATCCATTAATGTAATAGAACAACCTGTAATATGGTTCCCATACTGCTGTGGGATGTGAAACCATTTTAGTGGTAAATAAAATTTTAATCTTACATTTATTTCTCCTGTCCTGATGGCTAACACAATGTTTTCAGATTAGGACTTACTATTATTACTTAGAGCAATACCTACATTGGAGTCCCAAGCCCCATTCTCCCTGTATGGGGTGCTATGATAAGAACCAGGTGGTTATGCCTACATGTATACAAAGGAGGTTCTCACACAATAGGAGAGGAGACCTGAAATTATGAATCTGAGTGCTTATATAACAACTGCTTATACCACTACACCCCCATCTCCTGAGAAAAGGAAAAAATCTTATCTACCTAAGGTAAACAAATCATGTGGAATATAAACAGATGGCTCTGTATTGCACTCCCTTAAAATGTGAGGAGTAAATGAATCTGGTAAAAGGAGACATTCTTCATCTTTATTATAAGACGATTTTCTTTACTCAGACAGCCTGATCAAGTAAAAACGGCAAATCAGGTAATTCCAAGAGTCCATTTTTTCACATCAAACAATCAAACAAAAACTGTTCGAATCGGCTTAGTCAGTACTCTGGAAAATAGTAAAAAGTTTATAGCATCCAAGAAAATGCCAAATAAAAAAAGAGGCAATTTAAAATAGCAAAACTTTATGAGAGGCATTTGCAATTGCCATTCCTAAACTCTTCCAGAAAATATCAATAAAGAGATAGAAATTTTGAAAAGGAATGAAAATAAATTGTGAATCTGGATAGTGTAATAACTAAAATGAAAAATTCACTAGAGGGTCACAATAGCAGATCTGAGCAGGCAGAGGAGAGAATCAGCAAGCCTAAAGATAGATCAATGGAAAGTATTCAATGTGGGATAGCTGGGTGGCTCAGTGGTTGAGCGTCTGCCTTTGGCTCAGGCCATGATCTTGGGGTCCTAGGATTGAGCCTGCTTTTCCCTCTGCCTCTCTTTCTGTGCCTCTCATGAATAAATAAATACAATCTTTTTTTAAAAATTCAGTTTGAAGAGCATAAAGAATGAAGAAAAATAAGCCTAAGATAGCTATAGGAACCATCAAGTAAATATACTAACATATTCATTCCTGGGGGCCAAGAAAGAAAGGCAAAGAAAGAATATTTCAATAAATAGTCAGAAACTTATCAAATTTAATAAAAGATAGATATATGCATATACAAAAAGTTCAAAAACTTACCAAGGATAAACACAAAGATGTCACATCAAGACACATGATAATCAAACTGTCAAAAGACAAAAACAAAAAGATAATCATGAAAGCTGTGAGAGCATAGAATTGTCACATACAAGAAACCAATAACAATGTAAATTAATGACATTTACATCTAATTTCTTGTGAGGAACAATGAAGGCCAAATAGCAGTAAGATGACATACTAAAAAGTGCTGAAAGAAAAAGACTAATAAGAATTCTATATCTGCCAAAACTATCCTCTAATAATGGAGAAAGTAGACATTCCCAGATAAACAAAAGGTGGAGGAGCTTGTCACTAGAAGATCTGCTCTATATGATACGCTAAAGGGAGAGCCTTTGAAGCTGAAATGAGGGGACACTAGACAACAATGCAAAACAAGAAGAAATCAAGAACTCAGATAAATGTAGCTATACAGATACATATAAAATCCAGTGTTATTGTGTTTTGGGGATTTAGCTTGTTTTTTTACATATAATTTAAAAGAAATTCATAAAAAATTATAAATCTACAATAATGGGTATACAATGTACAAAAACATAACTTATAATAATAACATAAAAGGGGACAGAGCCACTGGATTTATACTTTAAAATGATTAATTTTAAGTTATGTGAATTTCAACATAATTTTTTTAAAAAGAAAAAAATGTGTTCACCATGTAGGAACATGAAAATATTCACAATGTCCTACAGTTATACACAAGCACTAAAAACCAGGAAATATGGAAATTACGTGTATCTTTTTTCTTCTTTTTTTTTTTTAATTTATTTATGATAGTCACAGAGAGAGAGAGAGAGAGGCAGAGACACAGGCGGAGGAAGAAGCAGGCTCCATGCACCGGGAGCCTGATGTGGGATTCGATCCCGCGTCTCCAGGATTGCGCCCTGGGCCAAAGGCAGGCGCCAAACCGCTGCGCCACCCAGGGATCCCCTCGTGTATCTTTTTTCTAACTCTCCCCAAATTATTAGCATGATTGCACACAATAAGGATAAGTAATGTTTGAAAAACTCTTGCTTTAGTTATATGTATTTATGCATATATTAGGTATAATATAAAACATATTTCTTATTGTGGGTTGCAAAGAAAAATCAAAAGCCACTGAAAATATACTCTTCCTATCTTTGGAGATAGCTCCAAAAATTAAAACTAGAACTACCATATGATCCAGCAATTCTACCACTGTGTATATATCTGAAGGAAATGATATCACTATCTCAAAAAGATATATGTACCTCTATGTCCACTGCAGCATTATTAACAATAGCCAAGATATGGAAACAACCTAAGTGTCCATTGAGGATCAATGGGTAAAGAAGATGTGGTTTATATATACGATATAATATATATTTTCAAAGATTTTATTTATTTATTCATGAGAGACACACAGAGAGAGAGAAGCACAGACACAGGCAGAGGGAGAAGTAGTCTCCATGCAGGCAGCCTGACGTGTGGGACTTGATCCCGGGTCTCCAGGATCACACCCTGGGCTGAAAGCAGCACTAAATCGCTGAGCCACCCAGACTGCCCTATACAATATAATAGTAATTAGCCATAAAAAGAGAAGAAAATCTTGAATTTGCAACAACACGGATGGACCTTGAAGGCATTAGGCTTAGTGAAATAAACAGAGAAGTACAAAAACTATATGATTTTACTTTTATGTGAAATCTAAAAACAAAACAAAAGAAAACTCAGAACAGAGAACAGACTGGCAGTTGCCAGAGGCAGGGGTGGGTATGGATAAAATGCGTGAAGGTGGTCAAAAGGTACAAACTTCCAGTTACAAAATAAACAAGTCCTGAGCATATAATGTACAGCATGGTGACTATAGTTAGTACTGTATATTTGAAAGTTGCTAATAGAGTAGATCTTAAAAGTTCTCATGTAATTGTGTGCTGATAGATGTTCACTAGATATAATTGTGTTCATTTTGTAATATACAAAAAATACATTTGGTATACATATATCAAATCATTAAGTTGTACATCTGACCCTAATATACTGTTATAAACAATTATATCTCAATCCCAAAAAATTTTAATTAAAAAAATTGGTTTCTTAAAAGGTTTTATTTTTAAGTAATCTCTACACCCAATGTGGGGCTTACACTCACAACCCTGAGATCAAGAGTCACAAGCTCTACCAACTAAGCCAGCCATGATCCCCTAAAAAAAAAAAAAAAAAAAAAAAAAGTTTGTTTAAGCCTTTGAGTCAAGGCCATCTTCTTCTCAGGCAGCCTACACCATTATGGATTCTAGGATCTGTCCATTTCTAGCCACTCCAGGACACCCCTGATGGGTTACCCCAAGTCTCTCTGCTAGGTTAGCCAATACTTTGTCAAATCTACATTGCAATCTTAGGGTCCCTCTGCCTGATTTTGCTTCCTTTCGCTGTTTTCTTTCACAGATCTGTGTCAAAGTCTGAAGATTTATGAGGCCTAATCCTTCTTTCTTCTCCTTAACCTTCACAGGCCTTATCTCCCAATAAACCTCTGGTATTCCTAACTCCATTTTACCATCAGCTTCTTGCAGGATCTAATCTGATATATCTTTATAGCACTTACTATAATTCGTAAAGATATGGTTATATGTTTATAATACTGTCTCTATTACACAGCAATCCCTGACTGCTTTTTAAACTGAGAGGTTCTCCCTTCCCATAGCCTGGATAACTTCCCTTTAGACTGCATCTCCATCTCTCCTCTAGGCCCAGACACAGCAGTAATGATGGATAGTTGCACTTTATATAGGGGAAACACCGTTGAGAGAGTGGAAGGTCTAAAATCCTGTTTCAGGGCTTCATCTTAAAAGTGTAGGATTTCTCAGCCCTTGGCATTATTGACATTTTAGATTGGATAATTCTTTGCAGTGGAGGCACTTTCCTGCACACTGTAGGATTTTAGTAGCATTGCTGTCCCCTATTCACTAGGCACCAGTGGCATCCCTCTCCATTGTGACATTTATGATGTAAATGTCTCCAG
Source organism: Vulpes vulpes (assembly GCF_048418805.1). NCBI lineage: Eukaryota > Metazoa > Chordata > Mammalia > Carnivora > Canidae > Vulpes > Vulpes vulpes. Next base: position 83,792,199 of record NC_132785.1, on the reverse strand, counting down.
ACATTTTCAAATACCCCCCTCCTACCGGGAGGTGCAAAATCACCCCTGGTTGAGAACTACTGGCCTTGAAGAAAGAGCTTTTTTTTTTTTTCTAACTCTCCCCAAAATCCAAAATGCTATATGGTCAATTGGTATCCTGCTGGAACTTACCATTGTCCTGGGAATATTCCTCCAGGTTAAGCAGACCCAGATGCCTTGGCAGCAGCTCCCATACAATGTGAAGCTTCCATTCCCTTCTTCCTATGTCTGTCCTTTGGGCCCTAAGTGGGTCTGCATGTGTTCCCAGGAGTTACAGACTTAAGCCTGGACAGATTATCCCAGTTGGCTGACTGAAACTTAAAGGAAGGCCCATCCAGGGTAGTATGTTGATGTCCCAATGGACAGATGAACACTGTCCCTTTGCCTGTACACCTTCTCATCACACTTTCATCCACAAACTGTTTTCTCTCATTTTGTTCGGAAAATCATTAGTCATCCGTAGGTAGATCCCTGCTGCTGTTCACCCTGGAGCATGCTATATACTAGCAGTTTCTCAGATGAAAAGAGGTTATTTAAAAAAAGAAATGTCTATATTTCTGAGTGTCTATCCTTAATATTTTAAGATTCTTATTCTGGCTGAATGTGTGAGCCACGGCCATCTCCATGTCAGGCATAGAAATCTCTCCTACTTCTATTTCAGATGCTTTGGAATATGAATTCCCAAATCCTCGAAGTCTCTGGCACACGAAGCGCATTTCATATGCTTTCATACATGTCACTTAATAGGTACCTCAACGTCTAGCTTTTCCCACAAATCTGGTTCATGTCCAGCCATTTTCTCATTACGCTGCACAGACAGAAACTTCATTTTATCTATGTAGATTTGCTTTCCTCTCCTCTCCTCATCTCAACTGTTTTCTCCTCCTTACTTGCATTCATTTGCATGTTTCAAGTTTATATTTCGGACTCTTAATATTCGGGGTGCGCAAGATTTAGTGAAAACAGGATTTAGACGAGGGGATTGCAAAAGTCACTTTAAACAATCCATTACAACCAGTCCAGTGTTAACGGAGAAATGCGATTAACATGTTTTTAGGATGCTGAGGAATTTTCTTGGATGAGGGCAAAAGAGACTCTTCCTGCCCCAGGGTGACTTGTTGGGAGGGGGCTGGGGTTCGTGGGCAGAAGACGCAGGATAGGATCTGGAAGGGGTTTGGGGTTGAAAACATTTGTTAGTCCTCTGGCTCCTCCTTCTCCGCCCACAACACTGAAACAGTGCTTCCAGCCAGCGGACGCGTCTCGCCAGGGCCTGGAGTTGAAGGGCGCCCCCCGAACCCGCGCTGGTTAGGGCACCACTGCGCGCGACCTAAGGCAGGGCTCAGTCTCACTGCGCTGCCGCAAACCGCTTCGCAACCCAGAGTCCTCAATATCAAAGCTTTTGGGATTCGATACAATCAGGTTCAAAAAACATCACACTCCTTGGCAAAATAGCTCAAATTAAACATCCCATTGCAAGTATCGCTAACTTTGCATTCAGTCTGTTTTCGTCTCAAGAGCAAAACGTTCTTTCTCATTCTCAAATAACCGCGGCCAGGGAAAACTGAAAGCTCTGTCAAACGAGCGCTCGGAAAGCGGATTCTTCAGACAGCTGAGCAACCCGAGGGCTAGACGCCACCCGCTACCAAACCAGTACGGGAGGACGGTGGCTCAGAAGGGCCAAACTTAAAAACCCGCAGTAGCGCACAAGGACGCAAGCGACGTCGGACGTAGGCCTTCCGGCCGCAGAGCCTAACGGGAGGAGCCGCGAAACGTGTTGGGGGCGCCGGCCGTCAGGAAAGGAAACGAGTTCTTCAAAAGACTAGAGTGGCCCTGTAGGTACTCTTGGCAACTCGGGGTTACCCCGCTTTTGTAGAAAGAATATAGCCCTCGCGCTTCGGGGCCACCCCGAGTTTTCTCGAGTCGCTCGGTGACGCACTTCCTGAGCGCGCCAATGCGGGGCTGACCGGAGGGCGGGCTCTTCGAATTTGAATTCCCCAACTGTTGTGGGTACCTGGGAACCTCGCGAGGGGTTAAGGGTTGCCTGGGCTTGGGCTGCGGGGCCAGAGGCGCGAGCCCTGGGATCGCCCGCCCACCCTTCGCGAAGCCAAGCCCGGACTGCCGGCTTCTAGCCCTATGAGGCCCTTCACCCAAGGTATGAACTCCTTGCCCCGCTCCCCTCCGCTCCTGCGCTCGGCCCCCCGCTGGCGCTGAGGGTCCCCACCCATCAGCATTCTTGGCCCGCCGTGGGCTTTTCTACACTTTCGGCGTCGGTAGGGGTTTCATAACTATTTATTCGTTGTGTACGTATTTGTTGCGTGTCTGCTGTGGTTCAGATTCGTTTCAGTGATGAACGCTCTAGGACTTTGTTCTAAAATCATTTCTGGTTAAAAAAAAAAAAAACAACCCCCAAAAAACCTTTACGTTAGAATGATTTGTGTGCATCACTGCCCTTGGACCCCAAGATCCACAGCGCTATAGACGCACTTGATCCATCGAGCTTATAATTTCTTCTGGTTCAATTACACATTGTTTGCAAACACATTTAGATGGTAATAAAAATTATTTAGCAAATGGAGGACCCTCTCATCCTACTCTTCAAAGTCAGACGCTGTTCACAATTTGGTACAATTCCAGATTTTTTTTCCCTATGCTTATGCTCATGTGTTGTATAAAAATGCAACTGTACGTCCTCTTCGACTCCTTCCTTTTTTATTGAATATATCCTCGCTGTTTTCTATGTCAGTTCATATACAGGAATATATCTTTTTATTGAATACATAGAATTCAGTTGTATGAATATAGCAGAATTTCGTCCCATAGTGGTGGAGATCTACATTGTTTATAGTTTGTCCAGTACTTCAGTGAACGTCCCTGTATAGCGTTTGGGCCTTGACTTAGGTCCTGCTCTAATCATTGTGGGACTTTGGGCAGATTATTTAACCACCTGTGCCTTAGTTTCCCCATCTTCAAAACTTTTAAGAATTGCTGTAAGGTTATGTAGTCCTTGACATATATGCAATAAGTATTGACTGTTATTACCATTTACATATTTGCATTCTTAATGTAGTTGTTTCCATAAGAAAAAAATTTAGAAATGGAATTTCTTGATCGACAGCATGCACACCTATATTTTGAAATTGATCTTTTCAAATCTGTTAAACAAGAAGCCCCATTGTTTTAATTTGCAGCTCTTCAATTATTAGTAAGAGGAAATGTCATTTGACTCACTGAGTAGCTTTCTGTATTCTTTATCAATTGCCTTTCATACCTTTTGGTCGTTTTCTGTGTTGCTCATTTTTAAAAATTGATCCACTTGGTGACTTTGAATGTTATTTATAGTAATTGAATCAATTCCTTTGTATACCAAGTGCTGAGTTTGTTTTTGGGTCCCCCCCCCCCCCCCCAGTGTATCATTTACCAGTTAACTTAAAATTCCTCTCATTTTTTTCTATTTCCACCTCCCAGTTTTAATTAGTGTGCTTTGGGATTTTTGACCCTTTCCATTATAATAATTGTTACTGTTACTATTGCTACCACTACAGTAAATCCCTAGAAGAACTTTTCATGTAATTTTGGGAAGAAGAGTAACAGTTAAATTCAGCATCATATCCATGATAAAAAAACAGTTGTTTAGCTTTACGTATATATTTACATACCTATAAAGTGCTCATAGCTAGCTTTTTCATATGATGGTTTTCTCATACCCAAATCTTTTACATAAATAGCAATTTTTTTCTTAGTATATCAGCATTTGTCAGTTTTCAGAATAAATGGCAACAGTTAGATTTTCCAAATAGTTTTAAGCAGTTAGTGAAGCAGAAGCATACCATTTTAGAATTCACCTTCTCTTCTCTAGTCCAAGAAGGAACTTGTTAGTGACCTCCCTCTGTTAGGTTGAGTGTGCTTGGCCTTCAGGCTACTCTCTTCCTCAACTTGAGGAATGCCTATTATTGAATCCCTGTCCTCTAACATCAGCCTCTTCTATCAGAGTCTGAGCATCATAACCTGTTTTCTTAGCTTTGCTCTTCTATTAACTAGGAGGAGAATGGGGCTTTGAGCATTTAGTCTCGACCTGGTGATTTCCTGTTTTTATTCTGTATCTATTCTGCAAAGCCTCTCTGGTCAGAAAATCCTAGGTAATTTTTTTTTCCTCTACATCCTCACCAACCATACTGAAGCCACAGACGACTATTGCCAACTCTTTTGGCTTCTATTGAGTTACTATTTATCATATAATGGGAAAGAGGGGCTCCTAGGAATCTTCTGTGTCTTTTTTGGAGGTGGGGTTTAGAATTTGAGGTTTTCCAGAATCTTGACCACTCACTCCCATCCTGCTACGTGTTTGAATTGGGAGGGCAGAGGTTGGGCAACATGAAAAAGGACGTGTATGTTTGTTCTTTGAGCCTTTCAGTTGGGCCATAATAACCTGCCTTTAGAAAACAGTAATATATGTCTACTAAGATTGGGCCTGTTTTCAGTTCCCCTAGTTTATTTGCATTTTATACTTCCTGTGGAGCATTTCATTAGTTTGTGAGGAATTGAGATTGTGTAAGCTTGTACATACTTAGCCCTTCTTTTGTGTGCAGTTGTCCCCATTCATTTTTTATTTTGAGAGTTTAAAGTGAACCACTAGTAAGTATTTTAACTCGCAACACAGGATTCCTATCACTAGCACATTGCCAAACACATAAATCTATGCATTAGTACATATTTACTAAATTAACACTCTGTGGAAGAATTCAGTTGTTTCGTGTCACAGGACCAGATTGCCAAGTTAGCCTTCTTTGTCAGTCCTTGTTAGAAAGGAATATTTCCTTTTTTTCTCTTAATAAAGTATTGGATAAGGTACTATTTGTGTATGAATTCTTAACTTGCATACTTCTCATGGAAGTTATTTAGATAAAGATACTTGATATCTTTGATTTGACTGCATTAGTATTTTCTGTGGTATGCTTTTTATGTTTATATGATGTCAAAGATTGATTAGAATAGTTATAAATTCAGCAATAAGAGATGCAGTAAGTTGAAACTGGTAAGTTCCAAGCTCCTTAGGTGGAAATGTTTTTTTTATTTGCCAAATATTACAAAATGTATGGTTCATCACTTAGAATCTTGATTTATAGGTGTGGGATACAAAATATATTTATAAAAGCAAGTTAAAACAAGTCTAAGACGTGTGCTCAAGTACATGATTTCCTCTAAAAATTCTAAATTGCATTAATTTTTAAAAAATGAATATAATTTACTTTCGATTTGAGTGTTTTTCAATTAAAACTGCATGGTTAAAATGTTCAGCAGTATAAAAAAATCAGGATTGGCGATTATTTTTTTTTCTTTTTTTTAAATAAATTTATTTTTTATTGGTGTTCAATTAGGATTGGCAATTATTTAACTAAAAAATGGAATGAATCTTTCAGCTTTCTTTTTTTTTTTTTTCAAGACACTGAATATGTTTTTATTGAGCCTTTTAGTTTACAACATGAGGTAAAAGGAAAGTCACTTCACCTTAACTAACATTTTACACAGCTGTAGTAAAATATCTCAAACTTTAAGGAATTATGATGGATTACATATATTAAAAGTTGGGGATTGGGTAAACAATATCTGAGTTCTTGAATTTTCCAGTTGACTCTCCCCTTACAATAGTAACCAGCTCTAGTTACATAAGTTTCTTCAAGGCCATGTTTTATTGTTGCTAATGTCTTTATATCTGAAGCATTGCTATTTCAATCAATATCTACTAATTCCACTTCAAAAATGAGTTTTCCATTTGGTGGAATTTTGGTGTCAGGCTGTCCTTTCTTTACATAAGCCCATTCTGGTTCAATCTCTAGTCGAGCCTTTTCTCCTTTACTCATAGTTAAGGGTGCTTCATCCCATCCTCTTGATAACTTTGCCTATTCCAACCTTAAAACTTAAAGGCTTGGCATTTTTCTTCTTTGAACTGGTTTGAATATTAGTATCATAAACAGTCCCATCCTGTAGTGTTCCTGTATACCAGCAGTGAACAGCATCTCCCTTTTTGGGAAAGTTGGTTTTATCTCCTTTTCTAAGGACAGGTTTTGTATATTTTGGTGGACCCTCATCCAGAGTCTTCACACTTGGTTTCTTTGGGTTTATATTCATTAAGCTTCACATTTTTCACCTCCTCAGACACTTATACTTTCAGTGCCTTTGAAATGCTTACTTTCAAAAAGATGGTTATAGGCTGTAACCAAATGGTCCTTGTTAGCTGTCTTGGCCACGTTTTTAATGTTTCCTAACAACTTATGTTCTGCAAGAAACGAATCTGAACGGTGGTCCTCTAGAAACTCGATAATGTCCTTCTTGGGTAGTTGCTCGCTGCGCAGCTGCTCCACGGTCCAGGCCCGCTGTGGAACGGCCGCCGCCATCTTCGCCGCCATCTTCCCCTGCTCGAATCTTTCAGCTTTCATTAGAATGTATCATCATACCTGCTGCCTTAAAATTTAAGTGCCTAAAAGGAAAAGTGATGTTTGTGAATTTAATCTTTTATAGTGTAATATAGTGCCATATGCAGATGTCCTACAATGCTTTTTGATGCAAATATTAGATTGGAACCTCCAGGACTTGAGGTTCAAGTATATAAGACCAAACTTCTCATCTAAAATAATAATGAGTGTTTAACAAAAATATAGAGCTTCACATTTGTGTTATGGAAAGCAAATAAACTTATTTTTGCACCAAAGCATGATAAAGGTTGATTTCACATTGAACTACAGGTTTCTCTGGGCCCCTGCAGAAGTCTACTTTCCTGAAAATTGTGTTTAAGTGAATTGTCTGTTAGAGAAAACTTGTTGCTACTGTTTTTCAAGATGATTGCAACACCTTTGAAACATCCAGGAATTGATTTGTATTCAGAGACACCTTCTAAAATAAGGAAAATGCCCATGCATGCAATCTTTTTTGACACCATTCCTGAAGGAACGCTTACTCCTGTAAAAGACTTGGCAAAATATCAGAATCCCTCTTTAACATTGAATGACCATAAAAGGACTCATTGCCTAGACATGACAGATTTTAATAATAAAAATAGATTTCATTCCACCATGCTAGCAGGGGCTACCACCTCTAACAGCTCTCTTGATATCAGTGCTATAAAGCCCAACAAGGACAGATTAAAAAATAAAGCAAACTATGAATCACCGGGAAAAATATTTCAAAGAATGAAAGAAAAAGTACTGCGTGACAAGCAAGAACAAGCATCAGGAAACAATAGTTTGTTGGAACCATCAAAAAATAAAAAGAAAATTTTTACTCCTAAAGAAGCTGAGAAAAGAGTATTGCAGCGTACCTATGTCTATGAAGAAAAGGAAAGCAACAAATCATTCCAGTCAGATAACCGTTCACCAAGAGGTTAGTTTTATTATGTGTTGGTTGAAAAGCTATGATGTGTTGTGTTTATTGGTCTGATACTGTTTTAGGTACTCAGGATAGAGGAGTGAACAAAGTGGACAAATACCCCAGCCTTTGTGTATTAGCTCACATTCAGGTAGTGGGAGAGACAATTTAAATAACAATGGTACAATATAGGGCAGCCCGGGTGGCTCAGCAGTTTAGCACTGCCTTCAGCCCAGGGTGTGACCCTGGAGACCCGGGATTGACTCCCACCTCAGGTTCCCTGCATGGAGCTTGCTTCTCCCTCTGCCTGTGTCTCTGCCTCTCTCTCATGAATAAATAAATCTTTAAAAAAAAAAAAAAAGGTACAATATAGGAGAAGTGCTATGGAAAGAAGAACGGAATAAGGATAATAGGGAGAGTTGGAGTGGGTTGTAATTTTCCATGCGGTGGTCAGAGTATAGTTCAATGAGAAGATGCCATTTGAGTCAAAAAAATTGAGGGAGGTGATAGATACAGATAGAATATTGGGAAAAGGGCAGCCCTGGTGGCTCAGCGGTTTAGCACCACCTTCAGCCCAGGGTGTGATCCTGGAGTCTTGGGATCAAGTCCTGTGTCAGGCTCCCTGCATTGGAGCCTGCTTCTCCCTCTGCCTGTCTCTGCCTCTCTCTGTGTGTGTCTCTCATGAATAAATAAATAAAATCTTAAAAAAAAAATATTGGAAAAATTGGGAAGGATGATCCAGACAAGGTAATAACTAGTACAAATGCTCTGAAATAGCATTCCTCCACAAATTCAAGGACGAGCTATGAGATTAGTATATCATAGAGTGAGTGGAAAGAAGTAGAGAGAAGGAGACAGATACAGTTAAAAAATGTGGAGCTTTTATAGGTGAACATAAGAGTTTGGGGTTTTATGTGAGCAAATTAAGGAGTCATTGGAGGGCTCTGAGCAGAGAAGTGACATGGATCTGACTTATATTTTAAAGTATCACCTGCTGTCAATTTGAAATAGCGCAATAATCTAAGTGAGGTAAGATATTGGTTTGGTTTAGGTGGTAGCAGTGAAAATAATAAGTGGTTGGATTCTGGGTGTTTTTTGAAGGAAGAGCTTATAGACTGGGTTTGGAATATAAAAGATATAAAGGATGGCTCTAGGGTGTTCTTTTCGTTTGTTTGGTTCTGGGTTTCTTTGAGTAACTGTAAAGATGGAATGATTTAACTGAAATGGGATAGGCAGGGTGGGGAGGTACTTAGTAATTAAGTTTTTTGTATGTTACTTTTGATCTATTAAAAATTGAAATGTAGATGTGATTGGGCTACTGAGAAAAAATTAGCTGGAATTTAGGGAAGTGGTCCAGGTGAGAAAAATAGATCATCAAGGAGTAAGTGTAGAAAGAGAAAGCATTTAAAGATGAGTCCTGGAGGACCCCAAAATTTAGAAGTTAAGAATAAATGAACCACAAGAAGATGAGGAAGAAAAACCAGGAGTGATACTTTGGAAGCCAAAAGAACAAAATGCTTTAAGGAAAGAGTCCTTCACTGTATCTAATGCTGCTATAAATCAAGTAAGATGAAGGCTGAGATTGGATTTAGCAATGTGGAGGTCATTGGTGGCTTTGATGAAGGGATTTGGTGGAGTGACAGGATAAAAAAGTGATTCAAGACAGTTGAAGAGAAAATATGAAGGAGAGAAATTGATGATGGTAAATATAGACAACTCTTTGAAGAGAGCAAAGAAATATGGGAAGTATAATTTTACATTTAAAAAAATTTTTTTAATATTTATTCATGAGAGGCACAGAGAGAGAGAGGCAGAGACACAGGCAGAGGGAGAAGCAGGATCCATGCAGGGAGCCCAACGTGGGACTCGATCCTGGGTCTCCAGGATCAGCCCCGGGGCCTAAGGCAGCGCTAAACCGCTGGGCCACCAGGGCTGCCCAGAAGTATAATTTCAAAGTATTTTATTGTTTTGGGGTAGCTGGCTGGCTCAGTCTGTAGAGTATGCGACTCTGACCAGGGTGGTTGAGTTCAGGCCCCATGTTGGGCATGGAGCCTACTTTAAAAAAAAAAAAAAAAAAAAGTATATAAATGCGTGTGTGTGTGTGTGTGTGTGTGTGTGTGTGTGTGTGTGGCGAAAGGACATTTTTGTATGCTATTGGGAATGATCCAGGTAGGGAAAGAAAATCTAAAATTGGTAGTGTGGTACCACTGAGTAGTTGAGAGGGAACAGAATCTAAAAGTGATGGTTTTGGCCTTAGCTAAGAACATAAACAGATGATAAATCAAACAAGAAGATAGGTAGTGTTATATTAAATAATCTGAAGTGGGCAATAAAGTCATCAGCTGAGAGTGAGCTTGGGAAGCTGGTATTAAAGTTTGAGGAGGTGGAGGTTTAAATAATGCAGGAGGATGGAAGAGTAAACAGTTTAGGCTAGCCTAAATTTGATTTCTTATGTAACATTAAGGACCTACTTGAGACTTGTGAGCATGAACTTAAATAAGGGCAGTCAATATGGTTATTTATGAGTTTTTCTCTAGCCTTATTTAGCTGAATAGGTGCTGCTGAGGAATAGGCAGGGAGTTGTATTTTATCAGAATTATAATTTTTATCAAATAGGATGAAGAGGATAAAGAAGTTGAGGTGTGTGTTTAAGGAAACCATGAAATTTAAGTTAGTTACACAGGAAAAACCTGAAGGAAATGAGGAAGTGTGAAGTAATAGGTGGTGTTAGGATCATCATTGAATTTGAGAGAATGATTAGGAAAGATAGAATGATTAGAATTTGGTACATTTGAAGTTGAAATTTTAATAAGGTGCAGTAATTGATAAACAGATTTTACATGCACTATCATAAAATCCTTTCAGCGGGCACTAATGGGTAGATGCTCATTTTAATAGTCAAAGAAATGGGGCTTACAAGAGGTTATGTCTGCATGTCTCAGAGTTAATAAGTGATGTGCTGAGAATTAATACAGGTACCTATTTGAAAGCCCATGTCTTTACTGCACAGTAGACTGTGGATATATTGCATTTCAGACAGTGATATATTTTGACACAAAAAGCAGTTTCTAAGGGAGTTTAGGATGGAGGTAGGGGAGTGCACAAAATCTATGTTTTATATAGTAGGAGAAAGGGGAGAAGCAAATGGAATAATGCACATTAAAGCATGTTTTATTTGCCAAGTAGAATTAGGAAGAAATAACTTAGAGAATCTGATGACTCTTTTCCCCAGAAAATTCACATATATAGAAATACAAATTTTGTAGGTAATTTCTGAGACCTTTTGGAGAATCTGCATGGACTTTGTACTCTAAAATAAATGACCTAGATTCTACATTATGTTGTATCTGATTGAATTACTACCTTGTCTTTACTGCACTACCATGCCATTTTTAGTAGAATGAGTTAAAGAAATAGAAACTTATCCTTATTTTATGATACACGTCATTATAATAAAATCTTTATATTAAGATTCCTAAGGCTAAAACTGTAATTTTTGTCAGTTATACTACTTGAAATTAAATGTATGAAATGGGCAGCCCTGGTGGCGCAGCGGTTTGGCGCCGCCTGCAGCCTGGGGTGTGATCCTGGAGACCTGGGATCGGGTCCCACGTCGGGCTCCCTGCATGGAGCCTGCTTCTCCCTCTCCCTCTGCCTGTGTCTCTGCCTCTCTCTCTCTCTGTGTGTGTCTATGAATAAATAAAATTTTAAAAAGTATGAAATAATTCAGTTTTTCTTCTAATTATGTCTATTACATTCCCCTTTTTGTATGAAAGAAACTCATTTCTACCTTCAAGAAACAAAACTTGAACCAGCTAGGATATAAAGTAGAATAAAATGTAAGAAATATTATTAGTCTGTACTTGTCTAATTGATAAGCCTACTCGATTTTTGCCTTTGAAGGTCTATTAAAGAGATGTCCAAGGGGTATAAATTATGGTTGCGGTCTGCTATTGAGTCACAACACTGCAACTTTTAACATATAAGCTACACGTACTCTCCAACTGTTCTTTCACATTTTAGAAATTTACAGCAACCAGAAGCAGAATCAGTATTTTCAGGACTGTGGTACTTTGTATATAATCTTAAGATATACTTTTCTGATTGGTGGCAGCACCAGAATTTTATTCCAGTCTAAGTCCAGTAATAGACTTCTGTCTAGAGCTGACCAATTATAGCATGTAGAATATTTTTTTAAATGCTTCCTTAGGATAATGTAGATATAGAGAATGGGATGAAAGCATGAGAAGATAAGGGGAAACGTATGTTACAGAAGTATACTATATTGATCTGATCAATTTCCTCTTTTTAAAAAAAAAACAAACACTCAACCTCAGTGCAAGAAGTTCCTCTGGAATCATCAAATAGTACTTTCCTTCCAATAAAGAAAAAGATTCAATGTCAGCAGGAAAAGAAAGCACCTCTGCAGGAAAAGAAAGCACCTCTGCATAATTTAACTTATGGTAAAGTGCTTTTTGTTTTGTTGAATATGTAGTTGAATCTTCTAGATAATTGTACTTCCTGTGTAGGCAGTCCTTTTCAGAGAAAAACTGGGAAGAAGGGTGGAGCATTCCTAACCTGAGCGCTTCTTTTTAATATAAATAGTTTTATATTATTATTTTTCTCTCTTTTAATTTCATATAATTTTTCTCTAAATTTTGTTTGGTTTTGTATTTTTTGCAGAAGTTCAATTTCTGAACGAAAAACAGGAAAATGGTTCAACTGCAGAATTCTCAAACAAGGCATTACCTAGAGCTCAGTTGGCTAAACAAATTCTTCATTCAGGGGAGAATACGTTTGTAACTACTAAGTCTAAAAAGGACACCTTTGTTTTAGCAGGTGTTGATTCTGTCATTGAAAAATCCCAAAATACTACTGTTGAAACTCTCAATACTAACTGTGTTCCTGTTAAAAATGATGGTCTATTAATGGTTTCTGATAGTAAGGTGACAACGAGAAAGACTTCACAACAGGAAATTAAGGAAGGAAATGAGAACACAATCCCCAGAGAGACTGATCTTCTGGGTTCCTTGAATGATACATGTAAAATTGTGCGTGCAAATCCAAGATTTCATATAGCAATACCTCGGAAATCAGAAAGAAATGCTTCAAATCATTTTCCTCCAAGTACACTTCAAACTCTTACAAATGGAGTTAAAGAAAATAAGGTAGGACAATGTCAGGCAGATTTACATTTATGTTTTTACCCTCATTCTTCAAGAGCTGAACTCTTATGCTCTCATTAACAATAGCTTCGTTCTTGTGTGTGTTATTATTCAGTGCAGAGGCATTGTGGGCCAGCGAAAAGAACAGTGGGTTGAAAGTAAGAGAATCCAATGTTAAGTCTTAATCTTACTCCATTACTAATTTATATAATCTTCAACAATTTACTCCCTTTAGGGATGAACACGGAGTTCATTTCTGTTCTTAATTTTTTGTTCTGATTCTTGAGTTACTATTAACAGCAATTAAAAGAGAACGGGATTATAGCATCCGAAGACTTGAGAATTTTTCCTGTTGAGTGATCAAGAAAACACTTTAGGCCATCATACTATGTTGCATTAGGATAAATTCTCTGAATGAAGTGGAATAGAATACAAGTTCAAGGAGAAAGATACAGTGTAAATTTTCCAATTGTTAAAAGTTTGTTCATAAATTTTTAAAAGGATGATAGTGATATTTAATTCCATCTAAATTTGAGGAGTGCCTGGCTGGGTCAGTAAAGCTTACGACTTTTATCTTGGGGTTGTAAATTCAAGCCCCACATTGGAAATGTGATGTAACAGATATGGGTTTGGGTTTTTTTTAGGATTTACTTATTTTTATTTTAGAGAGACAGAATGCATGAGTGAGGGAGAGGGGAGTGGTGCAGAGGGAGAAGGAGAGAATCCTCAAGCCAACTCCTAGCTGAGTGTGGAGCCCAATACAGGGCTTGATCCCAGGGATCCTAGGACCCCAAGATCATGACCTGAGCCTAAATCAAGAGTCAGATGCTCAACCAACTGAGCCACCTAGGCACCCCATAAGAGAGTTTTATATCTCAATGCATTCTTTGGAAATTGCATTATTTGCAAATATTTAGACTTACCAGGATGAAAATTTTTAGATGTTACTTTAAGAATGTGTGAGATAGTTGAGGAAAAAAGTTTGAAGACAACTCTAATGGGAGATCCCACAGCACTAACTTTGTCACTGCTCCGATGTTATTTATCCTACTATAAGAAGAACAAGCCCCCCAAGACTGTTATCTCTATACAGTTCTGTACATCCCCTAGTTCTGACCCAATTTGTCTCTCCCCCAGTTCTCCAAACATTCTATTGTATCCTTTTGAACTCATGGTACACTCTCAGCAAAATGTTACATTCTCAGTTTTCTGTGAACATTCCTTAACTTTGCTGTAACCAAAATATGGCTTTTCTTAAGTGGTGACTCTTTATTTTCTCCCATATCCCACATTGTTGGACCTAGAGGTGATATAAAGTATCTCTTTTGTTCCTCGTTACTATTTCAGGTCATTTTCCTTACTTCTCTTTATTTTATTTTTTAAAGATTTTATTTATTCATTCATGAGAGACACAGAAAGAGAGAGGCAGAGACACAGGCAGAGAGAGAAGCAGGTTCCATGCAGGGAGCCCAATGTGGGACTTGATCCCAGGACTTCAGGATCACACCCTGAGCTGAAAGCAGAAGCTCAACCACTGAGCCACCTGGGCATCCCCCTTCCTTCTCTTTAATATAACCCCCCTTCCAGCTTCTTTGAAGGCAGTGTCTTAGGATTTTATCACTCCCTGTTCCTTCTTGTAGTCACATGTAATACAACCTGCTAGTCATGACCTTGCATTACATGACTTTGCATTACCATTGAAGTGTTTAACACCTGTTACTACTTCAGTCATTAGCTTTGGTGACACTAACATCTATATAGATGATCCATCCAGCCTTCTTGAATTCTTGATTTTAAATGACCTTTTCCTTACCATTACTCTCTACCCTAGTCATACTTATACCTTGTCTTTGCCTGTACATGCACCAGATTCTTTCAGGCATCCTGTTCTTACCAACTCCTGCCTTTCCAGATCATTCTACCCCTAGCACTCTTCCCTCTCCCCCACCATCAATACTCCACCTTACTAAGGCAACCCTTTAGTCCCTCAGTGCTCTCCTGTCCTCATCTCCATCTTTATCATACAGATTGCACAGTCCTATCATTATAACCATTCCCTTGATTTAACTCTCAGGTGTCTATAGCTTTTCCCTCTGTTCACTTTCAAAAAAGTTGTGACCCTAGTTAAATTTCACTCATATACCTAAGAAGCAACAGGTAGGGGCACCTGGGTAGCATAGTTGGTTGACCATCCAGCTCTTAGTTTCAGCTCAAGTTGTGATCTCAGGGTTATGAGATTGAGCCCTGAGTCAGGCTCTGTGCTCAGCACAAAGTTCTTAAAATTCTTTCTCCTTCTCCCTCTCTCCGATCCTTTCTCTCTAAAATATATTTTTTTAAAAGGTAACATGTGACTGGAACCAAAATGCACAGCCACACCGACTGGTCTCATTTTAAGTTTGACAGCAAACAGGGATGCCTGGGCGGCTAAGTGGTTGAGCGTCTGCCTTTGGCTCAGGGCGTGATCCTGGAGTTCGGGATTGAGTCTCACATCCGGCTTCCTGCATGGAGCCTGCTTCTCTCTCTGCCTATGTCTCTGCCTCTCTCTGTGTCTCCCATGAATAAATAAATAAAATCTTTTTTAAAAAATAAATTTGACAGCAAACATTAAGTAGGCTCTCAGTATGGCATATCAGTCCTGCTACACTTCACTTGTCAATCCATCCTATACTCTGACCTTCCCAGAATAGTATGTCATGCTTTTCTCTCTTAAAACCTCCAAATCACATCTCTCTTCTTCCTTATTCTCAGTGTATTAAGAACCTCATATTCCCATTACCAAATCTGCCAATCTACTTGCTGCTCTATCCACATAATTCTGCTTTCCTTTTTCTTATAATGGATGAACAATTTGTGTTCCCTTTTCAAAGCCAATTCATTTCCTCTTACTACCTAAAGGACTTTGTCCCTCTAATTATCCCCGTAATTTTCTCTCATCTGGAAAATTCCCATTAGTGTATAAATGTGCTGAAACATGGCCTGCATTTTAAAAAATGAAAAAAAAGGTCCACCTTCCTTTTACTCCCTATCCCATTCCTTCTATCACCCCATTTTTTTTGTTTTTGCTTCCTGCAAAAAACCTTGAAAGAAGTATGTGTATTCACAGTTTTTGCTTCTTCTTACTCCCTCTTAAATATGTTCTACTTTGGACATTCATAAATCATTCCATGAAGATTGCCCTTTTCAGGTTCACAGTGATCTCCGTATCACCAAACCCAATAATTAACTATTTCTTACTATTCTGTTGCTTCCAAGGGTTTAACACAGTGAATCAAAATATCCTTCTTAAAACATTGTATTTCTTTTCCTTTTGAATTCCATATCACACTCTTAATTTTCTACTATCTCACTGGCCATTCTTCTCATTCCCCTTTGCTGCTTCCTCTTGTCATAACCTATAATGTTGGAATTCCCCAGCATCAGCCCTTGAAACTGATCTCTAGTACCCATACACACTCTGTAAAACTGTATTATCCAGTGCTGTAGCTTTGAATTCCATTTCTTTCTTTCTTTTTTTCCATTTCTCTACTGATAGTTCCCAAATATATATCTTCAGTCCAGAACATTCTCCTAAACACTCTACTCACATAATCAATTCTCTATATGACTTCTCCATTGATATCTAATAGCCATCTCAGGTTTAATATGTCCAAAACTAAACTCTTGATTTCTTCCCCCAAAACTTCTCTCTGTTGGGTCCCCTGATGGTACATAGTAATACCATTTCCCCAGATACTTAGGTTAAAAATTTCATTTGAGACTCTTGTTTTTCTATCATAATCCACATCCAAACCATGAGGAAATCCTGATGGCTCTGCTATCCTGAATCTGTCTACTTTTCACTATTCAACCAGTGCCTACTAGTCCAGAGCACCATAATCTCTTGGATAACTACAATAGCCTAATTATTTCCTTGCTTTCTCTGTTGCCTCTTTCTCCTTCATTTTGTTTTCCAGACAGAACCCAGAATCTTCTTCTTTTCTTTTTTTTTTATTTAAGATTTTATTTATTTACCATAGAGGAAAAGAGTATATACATGAGCAGGGGGATCCCTGGGTGGCGCAGTGGTTTGGCGCCTGCCTTTGGCCCAGGGCGCGATCCTGGAGACCCGGGATCGAATCCCACATCGGGCTCCCGGTGCATGGAGCCTGCTTCTCCCTCTGCCTATGTCTCTGCCTCTCTCTCTCTCTCTCTCTCTCTCTGTGACTATCATAAATTAAAAAAAAAAAAAAAATTTATACATGAGCAGAAGGGGCAGAGGAAGAGAGAATCTTAAGCAGACTCCCCATGGAGCAGGCCTTGTGTGGGGCTGGATCCCATTACCCTGAGGTTATGACCTGGGCTGAAATCAAGAGTTTGACATTTAACCAACTGAGCCTCCCAAGTGCCCTGCTAGAATCTTTTATATAGTCTCAATGTTTACCCATCAACTCATTAAGTCATCTGGCTACTCTGCTCAAAATCCTCCAATAACACCTCAAGAGAAAACCCTAAGCCTTTACCATAGTTTGTTTACAGGACTCTACCTAATTCAGTCCTTGACGTGCCTAACCTCATCTCTTACAACCCTTCCCCACCTTGCTTTCTTGCTTACTACTACTGTGCCTTCTGTGCTATCTATTTAGGTCCTTTGTACCTGTTCCCTCTGCCTGGAAGAATCAACTCCCAGTTAACCCATGTCTTACCCTTACTTTATTTGGTTCTATGTTCCAAGACCTTCCCTGTCATATCTGAGTAAGCATGCCTTATTTTTTATAATTATCACTGCCATACATTATTCGTCCATTTGTTTGGTTATAACCACCACCACTCCACTTGCTTCTACACATCTACCCCCCAACCCCTGTGAGTGCACGAGAGCATACACACACACACGTTTGCTCTAATAGGGCAGCCATTTTGTTTCTTGCTGAATCCACTGCCTAAAACAGGGCTTGGCACATAGCAGAGCTCAAAAAATCTGCTGAATGAATATGAATGAACATTTTGATATTTTATGTAAGCAGGATGGTACAAGATTCTGGAGCCACAATTCCCAGATTTGTAATCAATTTGTGCCCCTAACTAGCTATGTGTGACATGGGCAAATTATTTAACTGGACTTTAAAGTTTCTTTATCTATAAAATGAAGATGGGATATTATCTGCCTCCTAGTGTTACAGGATAACATGAGTCATTTGAATCTTAAGAGGCTTGGAACATTGCTTTGTATTACTATTTTACTCATTTCCATGTGACTATTCTTTATCTACCTTAGATAGTTCCAAATATGAAAATATTTTTTAAAAAAGAAAGGCATTTCATTGTTTGTTCCACTACCTATGATATTAAAGATGAACATGATTAAGGAAAAAATAAAAATAAACATAATTGGGGAGAAGTGTAATAACAAAGAGCACCTTCCATTTTAGCATCTTTTTCTGGCCCAACATAAAACTACCACTGAAGAATTTCTCCTTATAAAATTATAATTTTTTGTATGTAAAGTAAATGGCTACTCAAATTATTTTATGGCTTTTGCTGAATTTCTCATCAGAAATAGTTCAGTGTTGGGATCCCTGGGTGGCGCAGCGGTTTAGCGCCTGCCTTTGGCCCAGGGCGCGATCCTGGAGACCCAGGATCGAATCCCACGTCGGGCTCCCGGTGCATGGAGCCTGCTCCCTCTCCCTGTGTCTCTGCCTCTCTCTTTCTCTCTCTCTGTGACTATCATAAATAAAAATTTAAAAAAAAAAAAAAGAATCTATTAAAAAAAATAAAAAAGAAATAGTTCAGTGTTAAGTTTTGACTCAATAGAATCAATTTCTCAACACATTCATAGAAATTTTCCTCTACAATAGGATTCTGTCCTAAAACATTCTCTGAGCTGTTTAGATGTTTGCTTTGGAATAGGATGCTGTTAAATATGGATTATTAGCAATCACGTTTGTAGTTTAAAAAAAAATTGCAACTTCAAATCAACTTTGCAAAAACAATAAAGAAAAATGCTATGTGTTTTAGGGATAAGAATGATGGGGAAGTGTATACTATACAACTGACTCTTTAAGTTAGGTCTTTAATGATACCCTAGAATTTTAGGTGATTTTTTTTTCTCTCCAATGGCTGAAGTATTTATTAGAAGAATATTTGAAGTATAACTGATTCTGGATTGGAGAACAAATTGTGCAGTATAACCTCCATTCAATCTCCCTCTTTTCTATTCATTGTATACAAGAGTTTTTTTACCTAAATGCTATTTAAAATAGAATGTATATATAGAGATGAGCACTAAAGAATCATTTGGATTACTTATATGAGTTTTTTAGTATAAATAGATTTTTGTAATTTTTGCTACAAGTAACACAGGAAATAAACACTTCATTTTATGCTGATTAGGTGGTCCGGCTACAGGAATGGATGATTAAAATCATTAATAATAATACTGCTGTGTGTGTCGAAGGAAAATTGACGTAAGTATAACATTTTGACATCCTAATAAAATTTGTAACAAAAACTTGTGCATAAGAGGTAAAAAGAGATGCATCTTATTACAAAACAAAGACTTTGTAACAAGGTTACAAACTTAAGCCAGAAAAGTAAAAGACCCGTGCAGAAGCTGGTCGTGTTGATTGTGACCAGATTTCTTGTTTTCACCTGTTTAAGTTACTTTTAGAATAGTAACAGCTCAGGCACCCCAGGTGGCTCAGTGCTTTAGCGCCATCTTCAGCCTGGGGTGTGATCCTTGAGACCCAGGATCGAGTCCCAGGTCGGGCTCCCTGCATGGACCCTGCTTCTCCCTCTGCCTTTGTCTCTGCCTCCCACCCACCCCCTCTCTCTCTCTGTGTTTCTCATGAACAAATAAATTTTTTTTTTTTAAAGAGTAACAGCTCAAATTTGTATATAGAGTGCTTTATTTTTTGCAGAGGTACTAATAAATGGACTGGTATTCTCTGCTTAATTATATATGGTTAGTTAATATTTACTACATGCATTTCAGTCCAGATTCTCACATCTAAACTGGGACAACCAGATCTAAATTACTGATCCAGAAAAGGAATCAGAATTATTTAAAACTTTGCCATACAGCTACATGTTAAGTAATCCTTGGCACTCTCTGGTTCTCCCTAAAGTGAAAGCATCATCAGGTAAGTGGGCTTTGCCTAATTCTGCTATTCTATTTGCACCATTTTCTCTTTTTCAAAACCAGTTTCTTAGTGGTTAAAAAAAATGTTATAAAAGGTTGTAATAATATAGGATATCACTGTTCAGGGTACTTACCCAGAAGTTTATAAGTTGACTATTTAAAATCAGTCTTGGGATCCCTGGGTGGCTCAGCGGTTTAGTCCCTGCCTTCAGCCCGGGGCGTGATCCTGGAGTCCCGGGATTGAGTCCCACATCAGGCTCCCTACATGGAGCCTGCTTCTCCCTCTGCCTGTGTCTCTGCCTCTCTCTCTCTGTGTCTCTCATGAATAAATAAATAGAATCTTTAAAAAAATAAAATAAAAATTAAAAATTAAATGAATAAAATCTGTTTTGCCCACTGAATATCTTATTGTCTTGTGTGCATTTCCTTAATATGAGAGAGGCAGTTTGTGTTGCCTTTGTTGTAATACCATTGCTCTGCCTTACCAATTATATGGTGTGGGCAAGCTATTATCCTTTTTCACTCTTAGTTTCTTCATCTGCACAATGGTAATAATGATATTACCTATTATTTGGGTTATTTTGAATATTAAAGTAGTTGATATTTTTAAGACTTCAGAACAGTGTTTTTGGAGTGCTATTTAAATATTAAATAAAAAAAAGCACAGATGACTGTCTTAAAGTATGTATGAGTTTAATCCCATTTGACCAGTCATATTCTTATATTTAGTGTGTTTGTTACTAATTGATGAATTGGGAATGTTCAACATTTAATATATCTTTATTTTTTTTCCTTAAGATTATTTATTTATTTATTTGAGAGAAAGCAAGTGAGCATGAGAGAAAGAAAACATGAGCTGGGGCAGGGAGAGGTGGGCAGAGGGAGAAGTAAACTCCTCCCTGAGCAGGGATCCCAATGTGGGGCTTGATGCCAGAACCTTGGGATCATGACCTGAGCCACAGGCAGTTGCTTAACCAACTGAGACACCCAGGTGCCCTCTTCTCTTTATGTTCTTAGCTTCATTTAAGAAAATATGAAGAGTGGATCTATGGGTTAATGATTTGATCTTGCAGTTTGTCTTTTTCCCAATTAGAATCTCTTTGGTACTTTTCAAAGAGGAAGGTAAAAATATTTGGGTGTCTAGTGAGGGTTAAAAAAAAAAAACACAGATTGAGGGATCCAAACTATGTAACTGGATG
The DNA here is from genome assembly GCF_048418805.1 of Vulpes vulpes. Classification (NCBI taxonomy): domain Eukaryota; kingdom Metazoa; phylum Chordata; class Mammalia; order Carnivora; family Canidae; genus Vulpes; species Vulpes vulpes. The sequence continues at coordinate 83,771,341 of NC_132785.1, read as the reverse complement.
AAAGCTAACACAGTCACAGGTATAGACTATGAGGAGGTGGACGGCAAAATCATTCTTTGGAATGGCATCAGATAAGATGAAGTTGCAAGCATTGTCAGCACCAGTTATTTAGATAAGCCCCTAGCTTCCCTGCTGATAAATTTTATATTAGTGGTTTGGTTTGGCCACCGTACAGTTTCTTGGTACATACTCTAATGGATCACATAAGCCAGGCTGTTGAGTTCTGCTGCAATGTTTGGCCCTCAGATGTTTTCTGATTAGATGAATAATATTACTAATGTAGCTGGAGTGTGAATTTATTACTTTCTGTTATAAGTTTGTATACTCACATATGTCCATTGTGATTATTGGTAAAATGTGAATATTTTGGCCTTAACTAAGCTATTTTCTCCTAGAGACATCACTAACATATATTGGCACAGTAATGTCATTATAGAACGGATTGCACACAACACACTTAGGACTTTATCAGGCAATATTTATATATTAAAAGGAATGATAGACCGGATTTCCATGAAAGAAGCAGGTAATAACTCTGATTATTAGAAATTACTTTAAGTAAAGCAATTAACCATATTTCTAATTAGGTGTTTAAAAAATACTTAATTAGGTGTTTACTCTTAATTAGGTGTTTAAAAAATATGAATTAAAACAATTGACCACGTTATGTAAAACTATTTTATATGTGTTGATTATTTTTTTGTGTTATTTTTCTCTGATTTAATCACTCTTATTGACAGTTTAAATAAGTCCAGTGGTTTTTTAAATTATTCAAGTGAAATGTTGTTATATGAGGAATTGCTTTATAGGGCTATAATTTCTCTCATTTGTTGAACGTGCCCAACATAACCCCAGTCCTGTTATAATCTAATTTTCTGCCTATGCCTTGTACACAATAATGTGACTGAAGAAAAACACACCTGAGTATTCTACTTTAAGTTTGTGATTACCAGCAACAAGTTGTGGTCTCTTAGTGACACTTGGTATCCTACCATGTTTCCCTATTGCATTCACTCTCCCATCCTCCTTGATGACTATTTTATTTTTACAGACTTTCAGTACCTCCTTTTTTCCTCTCAGAGGAGAGGTGCTAGGGGGAAGGAGGGGAGCACCTGAGCGATAGAAATAATCAGATGAGAACCTCACTGTCACATCTGACGTGCTTGCATTTGTACCTGCTTTTGTTATGAATGAACTGTCCATGTTCCTGTCTATGTCAACCTCTCCATTTGTACTCTCCTTCCTATTTTACCTCTTTCACTTAAGGATTTCACTCCATTAATTCTTCCTTATCCTATCAAGACAAAAACAAAAACCCTTTTAACCTCATTTATTTCAGCCAGTATCTACAACAAAAATAGCTCAGAAGATTCTAATTCCTTGAATTCTTTTCCCATTTTTAAAAGATTCTCTTTAATCATGCCTTAAACTCCAGTTCTTTACCAAACGGCCATTATCGGAGCTACCAGTGACCTCCACATCGCTAAACCTAGTATATGCTTATCACAGTTAGTCATACTTACCTCCTTAAAATACTTGTTTATTTGCCTTCTGGAATACCTTATTCAGATTTTCATGCTGCCTGATTCCCTACTCCTTCTTAGTTTATTTGCTTATTTTGCTCTTTCTTCTTTGCCTTTAAATAATGGGGTAGACTATAGCTCTTTGTATACACTCAATGCTGTGCTGATTTCTTTTAGGCTTTAAATCTCATCTGTATGGTGACAAATGCCAAATTTATATCTCTTACCAAAAAAACTCCACAAGCCATTCAACTCATTTTCCATCTGCCAATTTGACATCTCCACTAGGATGCCTGCAGGCATCTCAGACTTCACATGTTTAAAACCTGGTCTTTGCCCTGAAATCTGTATAGGTAACAGTCTTCCCCCTCTTCCCTTGTTTCCAGTGGCTAGCCAGAAGCCTTGGAGACCTCTTGAATCTACAGTCTCTCTCACACCCACATCTACCCTTTTGACATTATCTCCATAATTTCTCTGGAAGCCAGGCCTCTGCTGACCTCTGTGGTCCAGACCTCCTTATCTTTTGTCTGAATCATTGCAGAATCCTAACTGGTATCATTATTTTATCACTTGTATTTCCATAAACTTCTCAAAATAGCAGCTAATACAGTCTTGTTAAAGTAAGTCAAAACCTGTGGCTCCCCTGCTATCTCTCTGTGGCTTCCCATCTCATCCAAAGTAAAAGACTAGGTCCATAAAATGACCCCAAAGCCCTATCATCTTCCATGTTCCTCATACTAATTTTTCAAACAAGCCAAGCACACTCTTACTTCATACCTTTGACTTTGTTCCCTCTGCTTCTGGTATTTTAATCCCATATTGCCACATGATTCACTCCCTGATGTCCTTCAAAGCTTACTCAGATGATACTGTTTCAGTGAGAACCTCTCTGTCTTTATAAAAATGCTACCTGTTCCCTTTCTCCTCCCTCAGTAAAAATACACTACTATCCTGTTGCCCTTTGACAGCATAATTTTTCTCCATAGCATTGATGACCAACTAACAAACAGGATGTTTTTACTAATTGGTTTGCTTTCTGTTTCACACTAAAAGGCAAGTTCTATGAAGGCAAGAAGTTTTGTTTTATTTTGTTTTGTTAACTGCTAAATCCTTAGTATCTGTGGCAGTGCCTGGGCACAAAGTAAGCAATAAGTATATATTTTTTCAGTGATCTAATGAACCAATGACATGTCTTTAAAATTATCAGCTTTTAGATAATTTTTTGTTTGTTTATTGTTAAATAGGATATCCATATTATCTCATAAGGAAGTTTATGTTTGGCTTTCCAGAAAAATGGAAAGAGCATATTGATAATTTTCTAGAACAATTAAGGTAAAGTACTTCTTAACTTTTTTAAAAAGCAATTTTATTGAGGTATTGTTTACATATGATAAGATGTACCCATTTTAGGTATAAAATTTGAGGAGCTTTTATAAATGTATCTGTTCATTTTGGTTTTAATTTCTTTTGTGGGGGGAATGCTAATTTCTAAGTTCTCTGATCTTGGATTTTTATAAAGCAGTAATACTTTACTAGAATTTCTGTCGTGTGGAATAAATCTAAAAGGAAAAAAACACTGTTGACATTTTACAGATCATCCACATTCACCCACCCTTTAAGAGGCTGTTAAACATGAATATAAAGTTCTTGGTCCTTTTTTTTTTTCATTCATTCCTTCAGTAGTTACTGTCAGTTACTTGGCAGACACTGTGTTGCCACAGGAAAAGCAAAGAAAATTTGGTTAACTCTTGAGTTAAAGGAACTCATAGGAGATAAAGTGATCTAAATTAACTAATGACAATACAATTGTAATAACTTATAATGCAAGGGTGAGCAGTTTTTTCCTGTAAAGAGCCGGATAGGAAGTATTTTTATGGGCATGCTACCTCTATCAACTATTCAGCTCTGCCTTTGTAATGGAAGAACAACCAGAGACAGTTCTTTTTATTTTATTTTATTTTTTTTGGTATTTTTTTTATTGGAGTTCAGTTTGCCAACATGTAGCATAACAGCCAGTGCTCATCCCGTCAAGTCAGAGACAGTTCTTAAATGAATGAATATGGTGGTATTTCAGTAAAACTTATTTCCAAAAATAGGCAACTGGCAGGATTTGTCCTATAATTTTCTTAGAATATTAGCTTAGGTAGAAAATAGAAGCATAGAGTAGTAAACACAGGTTTTATTTGATTGTTTTGACTTAAGGTGTTACCCTTCAGTTCTTTGTGGGGGATAGGGTAGAAGCCATAAAGGCTTAAATAATGTAAGAGTAAAGGTAATCATTGTGGAGGGGAGAAAAGCTTTATCAGAGGGACTTTATTTGTATGTTTAGTGTTTTTGTTTTTTGAGAAAAAAATACTAGAGGAAGAATACTACACTTGTTTTTAGGGCTGGTGAAAAGAAAAAGCAAAAGGCCAGACAAAAACAGAAATCTGGAAGATTTGACCCTGACGTACAAAAATCATCCAAAAGCAATGCAAGAGAAAACCAAACGGATATTCTCCAAAGAGCCAGAACTACTTATGACGTTGATTGTTGTCATTTGGGTATGTTTGCTTTTTTCCTCCTGGTATAGTGGTAGATTCGTACGTGAGCTCCACATTTATCTGTTTATAGTTTATTCTGTATTGAGTTTTTGACTTACCACTGCCCTAAAATTCTTATTTTTTAATACTTGAAAAAGTGCAGTACAGTCTGCTCTTAGCATTCAGTTTACTTCTTTAAATATTACCTTTTAGGTAATTAGAGTACCAAGAACACTGATAAACATGTCAGTGAAAAAATGATTGTTATTTCAGTTTCCTAGATTTAAGGTATTTAGGCTACCAACGTAGCTTAGACCTGTATTATAGATAACTATATTTTTATACTAAATTACATTTTTGTTAATAGACAAACCAGTTTGCTTTCATGGAGGGAATGGCATGTTTTTTGAATGATCATTGCTCTAAAGATAGCTGGCAGAACTGTTGTGTCAACTCTGTCAAAACTATAATCTGCCTCACATCCCACTCTCCCCTCTGCTGGAAAAAAAATATGAACATTAACTTACTGCTCTTTCTAAATAACATGTTTTGAAAATGAATTCATTAATGTGGAAAGGCAGCTTATCTTCTGTATAATAATTTGTTGAAATCTCATTCTTTGTACTCATAGAACTGAAAAATGGTAAGCACAGTAGGTTGCCAAGAACCATAAAATTAAACGTGTGCCATGGTAATTGCCAAAATAAGCCACCAGGAAGGCTTCCAGATGACCAAATAGATAATACTTTTCAAAATGGAGAAAGAAATGACTTACCTAATCAGGTAAGCTTTTACTGTACATTTTGATATGTAGAGTGGTAGTATAATGCTACTAAAAATGTTTGGGACCAAGTCAGAAATCATGAATTCTTTTTGGTAAATATCAGCCTTTTGTTAGTCTTGGCAATGTCCTGATACTTATTTTCTCAGTGTCTCATTGGAAGAGTGCAGTCAAGGGTGCCTGAGTGGCTCAACAGTTGAGCATCTACCTTCAGCTCAGGGCATGATCCCGGGTTCTGGGATCAAGTCATACACATCAGGCTCCCCAAAGGGAGCCTGCTTCTCCTTCTGCCTATGTCTCTGCCTCTCTCTGTGTCTCTCATGAATAAATAGATAACATTCTTTTAAAAAGGAAGAGTGCAGTCAATAATAACAGAAAGTTTAGCTTTTAGAGTAAGGCTTAAGTTAGATAAAGAGTGTGTAGATATATACTCTTGACATATCACAGGTATTAAATCAATAAAGGAAATCTCTAAGATAGTAGATACCCACATGGTGCTTCCAAAGCTTAAGCTCTGGCAAATGAGTTTCTGAATGCCTCCATTAATAAAGTATGAACTAAAAGTACCTATAGATATTTATATGCTTAATATATACTGTGAAAATACATGAGGTAATGTTTATAGGTAGTCATTATTAAAAAGCTATCTTTTTGTTTTGAAGGAATTAATTGGAAAGAAAGAATATGAAAACTTGTTTTCAGAGAAACTTGAATATTGTGAAAGAACAAATGAAAGGATAATTACAAGTCAGAAGCAAGGTGATATATCTTTATTGGTTTTGTAAGAAACAGCTCTTATTTGAAATGTTTTTAATAAAAGTGATTAAATTTCCAAATCTAAAATGGCAACCAAGAATTTCAATGATTATAAATGTCGGGGTTTTTTTATTTTTTGTTTTTTTTCTTTTTAAGAATACCTTTTTTTCTTTAATTGAAGCATAATTAACATACAGTGTTATTACTTTCAGGTTTTTGTATATAACATGATTTGTATAATAAGATAAGCATTACTTTACATATCGTATTTACTTGTAGGTTTGCCTGCCTTATCTAGGTACTAAATAATTTTTATATTTTTAACCTTTTTTTTTTTTTTAAAGTAAATTATATACCCAACATGGGGCTCAAACTGACAACCCCAAGAACAAGAATCACATGTTCTATCAACTGAGCCAGCCAGGCACCCCTAATTTTTTTTAAATCACAAAACTATACATCATTTTAAATACGCTTTTTCAAATACTTAAGGTGATACATCTTTACTGGATTTATAATTTGCTGTACATGTGAAAGGTTCTGTACTAACTCCAACAACAGCAACAAAAAATCCAAAAAAATGAAGACAAAATTCTTACACTTAAGGATTTTTTTCCTCTATTCAAAGATAAGACAAGTCTGTATTTATAATGAAGGGCACATTGTCAAACATGGCATTATTTAAAAGTATTCTTGAAATTTGAAGGAGAACTTTCATTTAGTTGAGGGAATCAGGACAAAGTTTGTGGACTACGCTTATTAGAAAATGGAATTAAAACAGGTAGTGATTTAGTTTGAATGAAGAAAACTTTCCAAGTAGAATGATATTAGTAAAAGTTGAGAATCAAGAAAATTGGAGAAATAGTGGTCTAGTAGATATAGAATACTGTTCAGATTTGACTACTGTGAGAGATTAGAACTATGTTTAAGGCCAGACAGGGTTTATGTGTACACTAAGTAGACCATAAGAATACTTAGTCTGGTTGGCATAAAAAATTATGTTTACAATTGAACAGACTGGTGCTTCAGGAAGACTAATAATGACAGTAGTGTTTACAGAGGAGTTTATGGGGGGAAACCAATATATTTTATTTTAGAAAAAAATTTCTGTGCTCTATTTTATTGTAGCTAATTTGAGATTTTGATCTTTGGTTTTGTCTTATGAAAAGAAAGAACTGAAGAATCGAATGTATCCATTGACATTCTAACCTCAAGGCAACTGTTTTTCTCAGATGAAGAAAGGAAATGTAGGACTCTTAATCAGAAGGAAGTTTGTGTTTCAGTGACACCTCTTAAATCTAAAAAAATAATAGAACAAAAATGCATGCAGTATGATCTGTCCTGTGATACCATTAAAGCAGTAACAGATTTTGCAGTGCCAAAGCATCAAAAAGAAAGCAAATCACATTTAAATGGAACTACAAATTTGATCAGTAAGCCCACAAAGACCTTTAAAAATGCATTTGAGTGTAGTGTGGATCATAAAAGTAAAAACAAGGAAGATTGCAATGAATGTGATTTACTCACTGTCAACCAGAAAATGAAAATACCTAGTCCTAAAAAGAAACAAACAGTCACCTCTGACTCTAAGAAAAATACAAGGTTGTTACCAAAATTGAAGAAAATAAAAAATACAACTGTGTCATTTCACAAGCATCAGTCCTCATCAGATTTGTCTAGTGAAGAAAGTGAAACAGAAAAGGGATTTAGAAAGAAATCTGGAATTGCTAAGACAACCAGAGCAAGAAATACCAAAGAAACAGTGGTTCACCTGAGGAAAAGCACAAGAGCTGCCACAAGGAAAATCTCAGTGATTTCTGAATCTGAAACTGAAGAAAGTGAAAGTGAATTTTATATCAAACAAAAGAAAGCTAGATGTTCTGTTAAAGACAGTCTTCAGAAATCTGGTATTAGGAATGAGTCTCCAATTACTGAGGCAAGGGGAACTGATGAGATAAATAGGCATTGCTTTGAAAGCTTTCCTGGTCTAATTCAGGATGAAGAATGGAATGAGAAAGAATTACAGAAACTTCATTGGTAAGTAGTAAGATTGGTAAGTAGTAGACCACTCCGAAATATTGAGAGTGGTCACCAAACAGTTGAAAACCTAAAAATACCAATGATGAGCTGATTTAGTGACCTCTAATCATTAATATGGAAGATAACCCAAAACTTTTGGAGAAAAATAACAATCTATACAAAGAATGAGGGAGAATACAGATAACTTCTAAGTACTTTGTGTACTTTGTGGCCATCTCTACAGCTTTGCATATGAGTAAAAGGAAAGTACTTTGTGTACTTTGTGGCCATCTCTACAGCTTGCATATGAGTAAAAGGAAAAGTTAATCTTCCTTTCTTCCCATTTAATGTTATAAGAGAGCTACCCTCCCCCTCAAGAAAAGGGTGAGGGGATGGATGTGATATTTAACTGGATTTTGGTTGTCATTTCATATTGTACATGTATATCAAGTGATCTCATGTATGGTTTATATAATTTTATTGGACAATTATACCTCAATTAAGGTGGAGAAAAAAATTTTAATATAGACAAATGCTGCTGTCTATATTATGATCATGATGTCTCAGATCATCATATTTTAAGAAATATTTTATAGTTAAATTTACTATTATGAAACCTTAAAACTGAATTCATACCTGCAGATTACTTAATACGGCCTTTCTCCCTACATTTCTAGACTAGAAATAGCTTCAAAAATTAGGTGATACATCCAAGGTTTCACGGTTAGTGCTGCTGATAAACCAAGTATGACAAGAATTGGATTTGCCTGCATAGACTGGACAAGTAATTTGAATAGTGCAGTAGCATTGGAAGCTAGAGCATAGTGAGCAACGAGAGTGAATGAAACAGTAAAGACCTAGATGGACAGCACAAGAAATTGGCAGTGATAGGGAACAAAAAAGTGGATAGGTAATAGAAAAGTGTGAAGGTAAGGGAAGATGTATGTTTGATTGCTTATTTGTTTATAAGAGGACTCTAGTCAGAGTATGGTGGTGTGCTGATGGAAATGATCTCATGGAAAGAAAAGATGTGATTGATAAGAAAGAAGATAGAAACCACGTTCAGTGATTCATTTGCTTGGGTACTCCCTAACTTTATAACACTTGGAATTCATTTTCAGATCTACCTTCTTGAAACACTCTTCTTGAAATTTCTGTGCCACTCTGTTCTTGTTCATTTTCCTAAATGTTCTTTCTCTGTCTTATTTTTAAGACAGAGAATTTTCCTTTTCCAAAGTTCTTGGTTTTGGGTGCTTTCTTGCTATGATAATGTAGTCCTCACTGATGTATTCCTTCCAAGATCTAACTTCACTCTTTGAACAGGGATTTCCAAATCTATATTTCTAGTCCTGAATTTTTGTATTTAGATTTGTATTTCCCATGGGAATAAATGGGTGGGTCATTCAGGTATGCATCATGATCTCAGAGTCCTGGGATAAAGCCCCCAGGTCAGTCGCCCCACTCAGTAGGAGCCTGTTTCTCCCTCTCCCTCTGCCCTCCACCCAGTGCTTTCTCTCTCTCTGTCATAAATAAAATCTTTTAAAAAAAATTGTATTTCTCTTTGCCTGTTGGACATTTCTTCATGATCTCACTTACAGAGATTCTAACTTAATATGTCAAAAACTAAACTTATTTTCCCCTGCCAATCTGCTTGGCCTGACATTTCTGATTCTGAAAGTGTAATTTCTTTCAGTTAAGTAGGTTTAAATCTTAGCATTACTGATTTTGGTTTTAAATCAAAGTAATTCCCAAGGAGCTCTAGATTTTTCCACAAGATCATTCCATCTGTACCCTTTCTCTTCACATTATTCTTTTTCAGACTTCTGATACCTACCTGAACTTTGGAAGTAGCCTTTTATTTTTACTTTGTTGTTATCATCTGTGTAATCTGTTTTATATACTTCCAGATTAGTTTTAATGTATAGTTGTGCTTCTGACATCAAAAGCATTTACTGCATCCTTACTAATCTTGAAAATATATAGAGGTCCTTCTGCCTTGCATTGACAGTATACAATACTTTAACCTTAGTATCCTTTCCAGCTGTATATCCCCTCATTTTGTTATAGTAAATATTCTCAACCTTTACTGTATATCCTTATTGTCTATGATTCTTTTAATGCCTGAACTTAAGATTCTAGTTTCCCAGTAAGACAAGGAAAGCACATTCTAGTCTTTTTTTCCTGTGCAGCTATGAAACCTGGACAGGATGCATGGAGAGCTTTCTGTTGATTCAGGAAGGTAAATAGTTACAGGCTGATTGGAAAAGACCAGAATTTTAAGTACCACTGAAGTGGGGGCATATTTCTAGTTTTCCCTTTGGTGTTCCTTAACCTAGATTAAGGTCACTTAAAACCTAGAAGTGGGCACTGGGGGAGGACTAAGTTCAGAGAAAAGCCCTCCACTTCTGATTTGAGGGGAAGGAAGGGGACTATAAAACTTAAAACAGAAGTCCCTGAGTTCTCTTTTTCTTTGCTCCTTCCTCTTACACCACAGTCTTCATGTAAACCTGCAAGGGTGAAAATCACAGCAGATATGGGGCCCACGTGTACTTAAGACTCTGAAAGTAGCGAACCTTCCTCTAATTACATATAGGGCAGCTGGGGTGCCTGGGTGTCTCAGTTGGTTAAGCATCTCCCTTCAGTTCAGGTCATGATCCCAGGTCCTGGGATCAAGCCCCAACTTGGACTCCATGCTCCATGAAGAGTCTGCTTCTCCCTCTCCCTCTACCTCTTCTCCCCGCTCCCACGCATACACACTCTGTTTCTCTCAAATAAAATCTTTTTCTATAAAATGGGGGTAGGGCAACCTGTGTTGCATTTTTCTCTTTCTGTCCCTTCTGTCCTCTTTCCGCTTAGTACTGCAGAAAGATGCAGCTGTATGAAGTGTATGCAGAGCTGGGTAACTAAAGACCTAGATTTCTGCCAGAGAACCAAAAAACAGGAACCCTGGGGCACTAAAAATTCCAAAGGGGAGGAGCTAGGGAAAGTAACCCCATATAAAGTTGTTTATGAACTTCTGGGCTCACCCCGAACTGCATGTGAGGATCTGATCCTACACAGCCTACCAAAGACTGAGAACTGGACTAAGGCAGACTGCCACCCAGTCTCCAAGCCAGTCACAGGATATTTTAATAGCACTGGAAAACTTTAAAAATAGAACTACTGAAACTGCAACCACCAAACAGATTGGATTTTATAGCTCAGGTTATAGTCAGATTGACTGCCTGCTAAAACAAAAACATTGACATTCTGCATAGGTAAACATGACTGAGTTTTACAGTATTTCAAAATGCCTAGGAAATAATCCAGAATTAGTATACAAAGAAACAGGAAAATTTCAACTCCTGTGGGGGAAAAACATGCTAATGCTGAGATGGCACAGATGTTGTAATTATCTGACAAGTTCTGAAGCAGGCATATAAAAATGCTCTAGGAGACTTTCCAAATAGCTGATGAGATCGCCGAAGTGGAGCAGAAGCGGCATACCTTCTTCTACAAGTTCACCTAATGTAACACAGACCCTCACCAGCTGCTGAACAGTTTCACAAGCAATGATGAAGCTATACAGCACCCAGCCGCAGCGGAGGCTGAACCGGGGTTTGCTGAGGAATCTGCACTCACTGCAAGAGCATCTGTGGAAGGCCAAGGAGCTTGCCCCTGTGGAGAAATCTCGGGGGGTTAAGGAGCACCTGGGGGACATGATCATCATGTCCAAGATAGTGGGCAGTAAGGTGGGTGTCTAAATGGCAAGACTTTGAACCAGATGGAAATCAAGCGGGAGATGATTGGCCACTACCTGGACAAGTTTTTCACCACCTGTGAAGCAGGCCTGGCATCTGGGCTACCCACTCCTCCCACTTCAACCCTCTTATGTAGTGTGTTCTGCCAATAAAGGCTGAACAGACGTCGCTAGTCAAAAAAAAAAAAAAAACCTCCAGGAACGGAGAGCAAACTTTTTTTGGAGATTTTAATTAATTAATTAATGTATTTGACAGAGCATAAGTAGGTGGAGTGGCAGGTAGAGGGAGAGGGAGAGGGAGAAGCAGTCTGGCTGCTGAGGGGCTCCATAGCAGGACCCCAGGATCATGACTGCTCATGACCCCAGTACCTAAGCATACGCCAAGGCAGATGCTTAATAACCAGCTGAGCCACCCAGGTACCCCAGAAAGCAAATATTCTTGAACAGAAATTTAGAAAATCTCAGATATAAGAGATCAAAAGAAGGATCAAATAATTTTATTATTATTTTTTTTATTTTTAATTAATTTTTATTGGTGTTCAATTTACCAACATACAGAAAAACACCCAGTGCTCATCCCGTCAAGTGTCTACCTCAGTGCCCGTCACCCATTCCCCTCCAACACCCGCCCTCCTCCCCTTCCACCACCCCTAGTTCGTTTCCCCGAGTTAGGAGTCTTTATGTTCTGTCTCCCTTCCTGATATTTCCCAACATTTCTTTTCCCTTCCTTTATATTCCCTTTCACTATTATTCATATTCCCCAAATCAAATAATTTTAGAACTGAGAAAATAAATGAACTTACTAGAAAGGCTCAATAACAATGGAAATGACGAAGGAGGCTGTCAATATCAGGAATGAAGGAATAAGGAGAAATAGTAACTACCTGGATAAATACAGCAGACTTCAGTTCTTTACAATTTTTAATGGTTGATAGCAAATATTACCTTGTATGATATTTTCAATATATGTAAATTTGATACATAAAACAACTACAATATAAAGAGGAAGGATGGGGATCCCTGGGTGGCGCAGTGGTTTGGCGCCTGCCTTTGGCCCAGGGCGCGATCCTGGAGACCCGGGATCGAATCCCACATCAGGCTCCCGGTGCATGGAGCCTGCTTCTCCCTCTGCCTGTGTCTCTGCCTCTCTCTCTCTCTCTGTGACTATCATAAATAAATAAAAAAAAATTAAAAAAAAAAATAGGAAGGATGAAGAGACTTCTGGCAAATTTTGCATTCCTGCATTGAAGCAGTAAAATACTGATTCTAAGTAGGTAATTGAGTATGTTTGTAGCAATCTCTAGAGCAACTACTAGGAAACCAGAGATATTTTTAAATTTATAATAGATAAATATTTTTAAATTTTTTAACCAAAAAGAAGACAGAAAAGGAGAAACAGAGAAATGGAGATCAGAACAAAGCAGAAAGCAAATAAAATTATTAGTGGTCTGAATGCAGCATTTAAAAAACAGATTGTCAGAATGAATTTAAAAACATTCCTGCTTAGTGCCATGTAAGAGAAGCTTCAAATATGATAGGTTAAAAATAGGATAAAAAAATACCTTGAAAACTCATAGCTGAAGTAGCTGTAGTAAAAGCTGTCAAAGATTTCAGTACCAGGAAAATTATCAAGGATAAAGAACATTAAAAAATGATAGAAATGTCTGTTCTCCAGGAAGACAATAATCCTAAATGTATATGCACCTAACAAAAAACCCCTCAAAAAAAAAAAAAAAAAAAAAAAAAAAAACCCTCAAAATACATGAATCAAAATCTGAAAGAACTAGAAGGAAATGACTGAACTGAAAAGAGAGGTAAAAGCATTTTTATAGTTGGAAACTTCAGTGCTTTTTCCTGTAATTGGTAAAAAATCAGCAGGGCTGTAGAAGAACTGAACAACACCATCAACCAACCATCTAATTGACATTTGTGGAACAGTTCACCCAATAGGGGGAAAAATACATTTTTTTCCAAGAATACATGGATCATTTACCAGGTAGAACACTAACCAGGTCATAAATCTTAAATATAAGATCGCTAAAGTCATGCATAGGGTGTTTGTTTTCTAACCATAGTTGAATTAAACTACAAATCAATAAAGCTAACAGGAATGTTTCCAACCAGCTGAAAAATAACACTCTTGTGAATAATCCATGAGTCAAAGAGGAAGAAGTCGTGGGAGAAAAGATAACTGGACAGAAATGAAGATATATCAAAATTTGTGGTGTGAGCACAGAAGTTCACAAACAACTTTACAGGGTAGTTTTATAGAGTTTATATCTTGATTTCTATGGAACTTTCTACATAAATAAATCAGAATTAGAATGAATGGACTACTGAGTAATAAAAAGAATTATTGATATATGTAACAACATGATTGAATTTCAAAGGGATTATGCTGAGTGAAACAAAAAAAAAAGCCAGTTCAAAAGGTCATATACTAGGGCAGCCTGGGTAGCTTAGCGGTTTGGCACCGCCCTCAGCCCAGTGCGGGATCCTGGAGACCCAGGATCGAGTTCCACATCGGGCTCCCTGCATGGAGCCTGCTTCTCCCTCTGCCTGTGTCTCTGCCTCTCTCTCTGTCTCTCATGAATAAATAAATAAAATCTTAAAAAAAAAAAAAAGTTTATATACTGTATGATTCCATTTATATCACACTCTGGAAAGACAAACTAAGAAAACAAATCAGTGATTGCCAACAGTTATAGTGTTGGACAACAAAGAGGGAGCACTAGGAATTTTTTCAGTGTAATGGAACTGTTATGTATCCCAGTTGTGATCATGGCTATACAAATTTGCATATCCATTAAGATTCATAGAACCATACCCAAAAAAGACAATTTTACTATATGTTAACTTTAAAAGAATGTTAAGTTGCCTAGACTGCATACTATTAAAATATTTAGATACAGCAGGCTTGGGTTTAGGCTCTGCTTTTTTTCTAGTTTTTTCAAAGCTCTAACCTGCAGCCATGCCTTTGAAATTTATCATACTACAAATATGAAGTACTTTCTGTTCTCTAACCTTAGGCCTTTTCTCCCTTCATCTTCTTTTTTTTTTTTTTTTTTTTGCCAATGCCATTGCCTCATTTTCACCTGTTACATTTTATCCATCCTTCACATTTTATCTCATATGTCAATCACCTCCTCCCTGTAACCTTTCTTTGTCATCACCTCTTCCTACTATCCACTTAGTTATAATGCTTCTTTCTTAATTAGATATGATATTTAATGCTTCTTGGAATATAAAGCAATTCCAATCCTGACTGTACAGAAGAACCACCTGCGGAGCTTTTGAAAAATTCAAAGTGTTCCTACTGCAAGCCTACTAAGTTAAAATCTACAGGGGTAGTCTAATAGCTTATTTTAATAACTCATCTGCTTGCTTGTACATTTGATGTAAGCTCCTCAAGTGATTCTTAGTTGCATCTCACTGTTTTGTACTCATCATGCTTGTAACCTAGTTAGCAAATAATTAAGAGGTTTCTGAGATCTAACTTAGCTTAAGCAGATACTTGAACTAAGATCTAAAGGACAAATAAAAAATATTTAAGCCAAATTTTATAAGTTCATTTTAAATAAAATGGCATATATAAAAGTAGAAGTAAGAAAGCATATTTAAAAATGCCGAAGGAAGACCAAAATAATGGAAAACCAAAATAACGAGTACAGAAAATGAAGGAAGAACAGTACAGGAGGAGATTAGAGAGACAAGAAAAATGTAAGTCATATTAAATACTTTGGATTTTATGCTAGTGAGTTATAAAAGCAAGTTTTTTTTTTCTCCCTCTGTTACCTGTAAAAGCAAGTTTTAAGTAGGATTGGAGTGACATTATATTTGCCCTTTTATTATCTAGGATAAACTAGAGATGGGTTAATTACAGACTAATTTATTAAATGAATTAAGTATTTTTATTATGAAAAATAGTCCTGTTGGTAGTTCTACACTTGCAAATTAATGGTGTACACAAATAGGGAAGCTTGAGCCTCCAAATCCTTTTAGTTTTCCACTTTAGAACATCTGTGGAATGATTATGCAAAAAAGTAGAGAATTTGTTAGTGTTTAATGCCTGGACTCTTCTTCTTCTACATGGAGTGAGCGGTATTCTGTAGTCAACTTGTACCTGTTCACAAAAGCTAATTCATATAGATTTACAATTAAATAAATTTATTAATACCCTAAACTCATCACTTCCTAATTACCTTAATATATTTTATTATTATTATCTATGCCTTAAGATTCTTTATATCAAGTTTATCTGTATGGTGGGAATTTCTGTATAATTGTGTCCTTTCACACATTTCTTACTCCACATTCAGGGAATCACATTGGTAGCCTGAAACCGGCCATCATAGAGGTATTTACAGTATGGAAAGTGACAAACACTACAAATAAGGACTTTTTTAACCCCAGGGAGCCGGTTTTTAAAATTTATCAGCATACAGGCAGCCTGGGTGCCTCCGTGGTTTAGTGCTGCCTTCAGCCCCGGGTGTGATCCTGGAGACACAAGATTGAGTCCCCACATCGGGCTGCCTGCATGGAGCTTGCTTCTCCCTCTGCCTGTCTCTCTCTCTGTCTCTCATGAATAAATAAAATCTTAAAAAAAAATTTATCAGCATAATACTTCATAGGTTAATTGGTGAGTTAAATAGATCCTTTCTGGCTGAACGGTCAGCTAAATTACAACATGTAAAATCTGGGGAGTGAGGGAAGCAGAAATGTGTACCAGTTTCTAAATATTTACAAGTAAACTTTCAGAATGTAACTCAGTTATTAAATTGGGTGACTATATTGTCAGGTTTATTTCTCTTCCAATTTTCATTTCCCTCAATATATATAAAATCTTGCATTCTATAAATTATGATAGAACGAGAACAAGAATAACACTTTATAGTAAGAATTTATAACCAAGAATATATAGGAACTAAGAACTCATTTTCCAATATACTTAGCACCAATAAGATTTGAACAACAGTGTTGAAAAGTTAGTCATGCTAGAATCACCCCAAAAGATCAAATCACTGATGGTTGGACTTAGGAAAAAGATGTTGAAAGACCTGAGATGATTTTTCAGGTTTCATAGAATACAAAAAAATAGAAGATACGTACTAGATACGTTAAATTACATCTTCATATTTTAAGCACTCAAGTAAGTTACTGTGTGTGGAGGGAAGAATTTTTTTCTTCCCTGTTATCTAGAATGATTTTGGTTAAAATTCCTTTAGCTCGATAAATCTCATTGATACAGTGGTACGCATTCAGGAAGTTGTTTTTATTGATTTGAATTTCTTGGTCTTTAACTGGTTTTGGTCTTCCATAGTGCTTTTGCATCTCTTCCAAAGCACAAACCTGGTTTCTGGTCAGATGTAGCTATGGCTGTAGGTTCTCGATCTGCTGAAGAGTGCCAGAGGAAATACCTGGAAGATCCCAGAGGAAAAGGAACCCAGAAACCTGTCACTAAGAAACAAACAGTCAATCCCAAAGGCCAAAATGGTAACCTTTGTAAATTGTTTTTCCTAGTTCTCAGTATTGATTTCTACTTGCTAAATATATTTATCCATTTGTCGTGGTTTTATAAAGGTGTTTTCTACAAATTTTAAAGCTAGAAAGTATTTTAAAGATCATCTGTTCAATTTTTAATCTAGATATCAAGTACATCAGTAATAGCCTGAGCAAACTTGTGCTTGAGTTTGTTCCAGGAAATCTGTGGCTAAATCCAAAGATTTCAGTATCTGGATTATTAAAAGTCTCATTTTTTTTTTTAAAGATTTTCTTTTTTTATTCATGAGAGACACAGAGAGAAATAGAGAGGCAGAGACACAGGCAGAGGGAGAAGCAGGCCCCATGTAGGGAGCCGGACATGGGACTCGATCCCGGGTCTCCAGGATCAGGCCCCGGGCTGAAGGTGGCGCTAAACTGCTGAGCCGCTGGGGCTGCCCCTTAAAGTAATTTAATTTGAAGCCACTTGGGTAGAGCCTCATAGAAATTCATAGTAAAATTCTAAATAAATTTAGTTTTTGTATTCCTCCCGAGTATACATTCCTGCTCAGGGTTTATGACAGAGCTTATACTGACTAACCTTTGGGAGTATCCTATCCCTGTCCTGATTCAATAAGGTTTATATTTTTAGAAAATCAACAAATTAGGCATTCAGCAAGGAGAATGTGAGAGGGTGAAGACCTTTTCCATCTCACCTTGGCTAATCTGATGTAGTTTTTTCATGAGTATCTTATGAGCTAATTATATTGCATAGATCCCAGTATAGAAAGAATCTTTTGTTATGTAGGAGACTTATTAATAGAGGATGCATTTACTTAATATAAATAGACAATTTATATTTTACAAAGTCTGTTAAATTTAGAGCAGTTACTATAAATAACCAATTCCTTATTAAAATGTTTTGCTGACTCCTAAGGCAAGATAGGTGATGCTGATAAGAAGCAAATTATTAAGATAACTGCCAAAGTGGGAACTCTTAAAAGGAAGCAACAAATGAGGGATTTTCTGGAACAATTGCCAAAAGATGATCATGATGATTTTTTCAGTACAACACCTGTGCAGAATCAAAGAGTACTGGTAAGAGTCTTAAATGTGTGAAATCATTGCTTTCTTAATACTGACTTTAACATTTTTCATTTTTATGTCTGGTTAGTGTTCATCCCTAATGTTTAGGCCAAGGATTGATAGTTCCACAGACATGACCCAAAATATAGGAAGTAGCCTGCCAGTACATGCTATTCTTATCAGTATCCAGAGTCTACCCTTCAGTGAGTTTCATAGATAATGGTTGTAGAGGCAAATTGAAAACCCAGAAATGTTTAATTAGGCTAAATGTATATATTTAAATTTTTTTTAAGATTTTTTTTATTTATGAGAGAAAGAGAGAGAGAGGCACAGACACAGGCAGAGGGAGAAACAGGCTCCATGCAGGGAGCCTGACGTGGGACTCGATCCTGGGTCTCCAGGATCATACCCTGGGCTGCAGGCGGCGCCAAACTGCTGAGCCACCCAGGCTGCCCATATTTAAATTTTTTTTTTTAAAGATATTATCTATTTATGAGACACCCACAGAGAGAGGCAGAGACATAGGCAGAGGGAGAAGCAGGCTCCCAGTGGGGAGTCTGATGCAGGACTTGATTCCAGGACCCCAGGATCATGACCTGAGCCAAAGGCAGACACTTAACCACTGGGCTACCCAGGTGTCCCTATATTTAAAATTTTATATGCAATGAGGTAAACTTAAAAAAAAAAGTGATGAATATATTACCTACTGTATAGTAAATTTAGTGGAGGTATTAAATGACAGCACAAAGTTGACATTTGAATGTATAAAAGAATTTTTGTAGTATGAAAAATTGTATAACTAAAAACTTCAGCAATTGGGAAAAAATATTTACAACAAATAAAGCCAGTAATGTTGATAATATGAAAAACTAATTCACATATTACTAGAATAAAAATTGTCAGGGGGTGCCTGGGTGGCTCAGTCAGTTAAGTGTCTGACTTCAGTTCAGGTCATAATCTCAGGGTCTTGGGATTGAACCCCAAATCAGGTTTCATGCTCAGTGGGAAGTCTGCTTCTCCCTCTGCCCCTCCTTCCCCACTCCTGCCCACTCGCTCTCAAATAAACAAATAAAATCTTTTAAAAAAAATTGTCACGATCACAGGGGTAAAGTGGGCAAGAGAAAATTCCGAAGGCTGAATAAATACTGAGGGAAGTGGTTATGTTAGCTGATAATCAAAGGAAAAATAAATAAATCATATGTATATATTCTAAGTTACAGAATCTTTTACAAAATAAGTTAAATTATCTACTAACAAAAAGCAGTGGAGATACTGATGTAGTCATACATCAGTGGATGTAAAATGAATCATACCTTTTGGAAAGCATGGCCATTTTCAAGAACCATTAGATCAGTTCTGTTCATTGGAATTTATCCTAAGAAATTCAAAAGAAGCCAAACTCCTGACACAGATAGTCGCACAGATTTCTCTTCACAGCAGGAAACTGGAAGGAATGTTATGTCCAAGAAGGATGTTCTTCATAAACAGATACAATAGAAAGTGCCAATTTGAAACTATTTCTAGAATATAAATATAAATGTTAATATTAAGATTAATGCAAAATGGATATAGACAATGATAGAGGTGTAAAAGTTCAAGGAGTTTAGTGAGCTTAACTTCAAGAATAATATTTTTATTCATTTTTTTAATATTGTTATACGTCTCCAATATTAAAGGGCTATACAATGCTTTAAGAATTTAGTAATCATTATCTGGGCTCTTTTTACCTATACAGATTATAAAGGATTTTATATAAAAAGTATTTTAAGGGGATCCCTGGGTGGCTCAGTGGTTTAGCGCTTGCTTTCAGCCCCAGGGTGCGATTCTGGAGTCCTGGGATCGAGTCCCACATCCCTGCATGGAGCCTGCTTCTCCCTCTGTCTGTGTCTCTGCCTCTCTCTCTGTGTGTGTGTCTCTCATGAATAAATAAATAAAATCATAAATAAATAAATAAATAAATAAATAAATAATGGTATTTTAAGGGAGCCATCTGAGGCTTTTACTGTGTTCCAACTACATAACAGCCATGGTCATTTAGGGGTTATATCCTTTACATAATTCTACCATCATTTTAGGTTTTATATATTTTTTGGCTTAGATGCAATAGTAGCAACATTTTAAAGACAAAAATAATAAAACAAGTAGTGAAGTAAGTTCATTTTCTGTAGCATAAATCCACTTTCTCTAAGGCTTTAATGTAAAGATAGGCAAAATCTTAATGAAGGATTGAATTATTTATTGGAAATGTGTATACACAAAAGTTTAATACTGCTTTGGTTCCTATTAAGTGCCAAGCATAGTAATCAGTGAATTAGTTCTGTTTTGTTCTGTTTACCCAGAAGTAAGGAAACCATAACCCATGGGTCAAACCAGGCAGACCACATTTGTTATAACAAAATTTTATTAGAACAGAGACATATTTATTGTTTACATAGCTATGTCTGCTTTCATGGCAGAGTTGAATATTTGGGACAGATACTGTAAGGACCATAAAGCCTAAAATATACTATTTGACCCTTGACAGAAAACATTTGCTGACCCCTGGTCTTTCCACAACTTTTAGAAATAGGTGTCATTGTCTCCACTTAACACAATAGAACCAAAGTTTTTTTTAGAGGCTGAGGCTCTGTTAACTACTAATGTGTTTAGAGATCTCAGCTGGAAAATTATAAGGAGGAAAACAACTTATCAGCCCACCTAAGAATATTTAGTGACAATGAGAAATTCCATGTTAGGGTTGCCTGCTGGCTGGTAACAATTATTTGTTTTCTAGTTGCCACGTCTCCAAGACAGTGCAGAAGAAGATGATATTCTGCTGAGTATGGACAAAAATCCAACAACTCCATCATCAGTTGTCTTTCCATTGGCAAAAACTCCTCAGTGTCAGCATGTCAGTCCTGGCATGCTAGCTTCTATAAATAGGTAAATATGCATATAGACTGTAATTCTCTGCATCAACATTTAACATTTCATGAGTCAGAGAGTAGATGTCAATAATGAGAAGAATCATCATTAAACAAAAAAATCAAGAATAGTTCCTAGAAGTTCAGGATGGACAGTTTCAATAGTAGAGAATATTGTTCAGTAGTGTAGGGACCCAACTTACACTTTACATCAGGATAAATTCTAAATGGATCAAATTTTTTCACATAACAAATTAAACTATAAAAGATACCTAAAGAAACCTTGGAGGATTATTTTATAATCATTGATAAGTGAAAGTCTTTTCACACTATGATGCTAGACTCAGACTACACTACAAAAGGAATCATAAAGTCAACCAGATAAAAAGTTTTGCCCAACCACCATAAGCAATAAAAAGATAAACAGTGATCTGACAAAAGAATATATGGAACTCATCAAAGGAAAAGGCTAATTTTCCTAACGCAGCACTCCTATGGATTAAGAGGAAAGGAAAGGGATTCTCATGCATCACTAATGAGAAGGTAAATTAGTACAGTCTCTGTGGGCAGCAATTTGTCAATATCTATCAAAATTATAAATACACATATTTGACCTATCAGTCCTGCTTCTCACATAGTGAATATACAGCTTATTAGAGTATTGCTTATAATAGCAAAAGTCTGGAAACAGCTCCTGCCTATCAGTAAGGGACTAATCAAACTGGTACATTATGTAGCCATAGAAATTAATGAAGCAAGTCTTAATGTACTATTATGGTAAAATGTTCAAGATCTAGTAAGTGAAAATAGATGCAGTGAATAATGTGTTAACATTTGTGTAAATGTAAATTGTGTAAAATTTGTGTAAACGGGCTGTGTGTATACTTGTGTATATTTGCATATATACATGTATATATACCTGATTGCTTTCCTTTGATTAAATATCTGAAAGAATATATAAGAAACTGAAAACACTACTGATCACTACAAAGAGGACCTAGATCACTTGGAGATGAGAGAGGGAAACTTTTTGAATTTTGAACTATGTGAATATAGATACTTGAAATATAAATAAGACTAAGAAAAATCAGGGACAACCAGCAGTTGAATGACAGAGAAAAGAAGGAAAGAAATAAAAATGGGGCCTGAAAATAAGTCATTCCATTTGGCAATCAAGCAGGACTTTTATTAAGAGTAATTCTGTGGGTTGTGAGGCAGAAGCCAAGTAATAATGACTGAGAAAAAAGTATTCAGTCCTCTCCTGAGGGTTGGTGAAATTTTAATTTGCATTTATTTGGTAAAAACATAATTTTCATAATTTTTCCCCAGAAATCTACAGATTATTTTTGATTTAGTATTCATTGCAGGTGAAAGTATACTAAGAATATAATTTTGGGCAAAGCTTTTGATAAGTACTTTGGCCAAATCATCAAAAGCTTTAAAATATTCATCCCTTTGGCCCTTGAATTTTCTTAGTCACTTATAAGGAAATACATTTGGGCAAGTATGTATGTACATTTGTATGGACAAAGATGTTTGTCATGAAACATAATACTGAAGATATGGAAATGACCTAAATGTCCAATAAAGAAAGTTAAGAAATGAGGATTTGTCTACATTATAGGATATAACAATTAAAAATCATACCTTCAAAAAAAAAAAAAAATCATACCTTCAAGAATTTTTAACAACCAAGAATAATGTTCAGTTGACAATAGATTTTAAAAGCTAAGAGTTAAATTATAAACAATATCCCAGTTTACATAATACATATTCAGAAAGGAAATTTCTTGACTATAAACATGATAGCCATTATCTCTAGGTTGTAGAATTATAGTGAAGTGAGTTTTGGTGGTGGTGTTTTTTTAAATATCACTTTTGCAATGATGGAAATATACTTTCCCCTCCTCCCCAATAGAACACATGGTAGATTCATTTATATCATGACTATATTTCCTAAAACATTTATTTCATACAGGGCAACGGACTCATGAGGTGCTGATCCTTGAACAGCTGGCTAGGCTTATTCACTAGCTATGCAGCAGTGCTTGTGGTTCACATTAATATCTTAATACAGTCACACCTTTAGAAATATGTTATACCTTTAAGGTTGCTCCCAAGTTTTCATAAAAGAACGGATAATTGATCATAATGGATCTTGAAGCTAAGAGAGAATTACAATTGGTGTTCAGCTGGTATTTACTGTCATAAGAACTAGGAATTGTAGGGGGAAATGAGAATAGCCATTCTTGAGACACCTGGGTGGCTCAGCGGTTGAGCATCTGCCTTGGCCTCAGGACGTGATCTTGGCCCCCAGGCTCCGTGTAGGGAGCCTCCTTCTCCCTCTGCCTGTGTCTCTACCTCTCTCTATGTCTCTTATGAATAAATAAAATCTTTAAAAAAAAAAAAAGAAAAGAATAGCCATTCTCTGTGGCTTCCATTTGTGTCTGTAAAATGAGCCAAGCCTATTTGCTAAGAATGAGAGGGGGAGAAAATAAGCTAAAAAGAAATGACTCAGGAGTTAGTTGGAAGCTATAAATTGAGAGTTTTCATCACCAGGTATATCCTTAAAGTGGTTAGCTATTTGATGTAGACAGGAAAGCAAGTAAACAGAAAGGAGTAAGAGGTCTAATAAAAGGGAGTCCAGGTAGAAGTCACAGTGAATTTTCGAAAAGAGAGGCAGCAAGATAGTGATCAGAAAGAGCACTGAACAATGAGCAAAACTATAATTTCCTATTCTTATTTAATGTTCCTTTAAAATGTTAAGTTGAAATATTTTGTCCATTTCGATGAGTACACCATTGTTTTTTAAAAAATGGAAAAGACATGGGCAGCCCGGGGGCTCAGCGGTTTAGCGCCACCTTCAGCCCAGGGCCTGATCCTGGAGACCCGGGGTCAAGTCCCATGTCGTGCTCCCTGCATGGAGCCTGCTTCTCCCTCTACCTGTGTCTCTACCTCTCTCTCTTTCTCTCTCTCTCATAAATAAAATCTTTTTTACAAAGTGGAAAAGACAAATAGACTTTTGTTTTTGAGTCTGTTTCCTGGTTTGCCTCTTTTTTTTTTTTTTTGGCTTATGTTCATGTTTTGTTTCTTAAATTCCAGATAGGACTAAAACCATATGGTATATGTCTTTTTCTGACTTAGTTTTCTTAACATTCTACTTTCTTGTTACATCCATGTTATTGCAAACAGCAAGATTCGATCTTTTATATGGTAGAGTAATATTCCAGTATGTGTGTGTATGTATAGTAGATTTATGTTTATATATTATATAAAATATATTAAATACCTAGTATATTTACACACACACACATATATATATGTGTATATATATATATGTGCACTTGTATTAAATAATGCTGCTCTAAACATTGGGGTGCACATATCCCTTTGAATTTGTATTTTTGTGTTCTTTGGGTAAATACGTAGTGGTACAATTGCTGGATCATAGGGTAGTTCTATTTTTAACTTTTTGTGGAACCTCCATACTGTTTTCCACAGAGGCTGTACCAGTTTGCATTCCTGCCAACTGTGCAAGAGGATTCCCCTTTCTCCACATCCCCACCAACACCCATTGTTTGTATTGTTGACTTTAACCATTCTGACAGGTGGAAGGTGATAACTCATTGTAGTTTTGATATATTTCCCTGATGATCAGTGATGTTGAGCATCTTTTCAAGTGTCTATTGGCTATCTGGATGTCTTTGGAGAAATGTCTATTCATGTCTTCTGCCTTTTTTTAATTGGATTTTTTTTGGGGGGGTGTTGAGTTGTGTAAGTTATTTTTATATTTTGAATGCTAACCCTTTAATCAGCTATGTCATTTGCAAATATCTTCTCCCATTCCATAGGCTGCCTTTTACTTGTGTGGATTGGTTTCCTTCCCTGTGCAGAAGCTGTTTATTTTGATGTAGCCCCAAAAGTTTAGTTTTGCTTTTGCTTCCCAGAAAAAAAAAATTTATATATATACATGTATATATATATACTTCCCAGAAAATACACCTTTTCCCAGAAAATATACTTCTTAAAGGTTGAGACACATTTAAAATTATTTTTGTCAGTTGCTTTTCAAGCTGTGGATAGAAATATGGTAGTTAACTATTGACTTAAAATTTTGTATTCAAACAGGAATGATTGTGATAAATATGTTTTTCGTATGCAAAAAAACCATAAAAGTAAAGGTGGCATTGTCTGGGGCAATATCAAGAAAAAAACAGTAAGTATATTTATTCTTCATTTATTCATCATGTCTATTGAACAACTGTAATACATGGCAGATTGTGGCAGTTACAAGTTATATAAAAGTTCTTGCCCTCAAAGTAGTTAATCTTAGAGAATGACAATTTATGGAGGACCACCTTATCACCTGATTGTATATTCCTTCTCACCAGACTACGGCAATATCTTCTTCCCTTATGCATGTTGAAATATTTATATTGCATACTTCCTAGAGTATAATTCTTCTCAGAGAATTTCTAAAACATGGGGATTACATAATCACATCCAATTTTTATTTGTCCACAGGAAATGGTAGATACTTTTTCATTTGTCCACAGGAAATGGTAGATACTTCTGGACACAGGTTTAAAAATCAACCTGGAGACTAAACTCTTTAAAGGATATCTCCAAAATTGAAGGTGTAGACAAACTATTTCTTAGATTCCCTTTTCCCAGTCCCACATTCTTTATGAGAATGAAATTTTAGTTTGTTGCAGAGGACCCAGAATCAACATAGCAAGAAGGATTTGGTTGGCTTCTAGTCCCTATTTTGCCTGTGAAAGTTGGTTGCTTTGACGATTATTTCACAAACTTGAATGTGCAAAGGCATCACCTAGTGATCTTGTTAAACACCAGATTCTGATCCAGATTTGAGATTTCTGCTTTTTTTTTTTTTTTAAGATTTTATTTATTCATGAGAGACACAAGAAAGAGGCAGAGACACAGAGGGAGAAGCAGGCTCCATGCAGGGAATCTGACGCGGGACTTGATCCCGGGTCTTCAGGATCACGCCCTGGGCTGAAGGTGGTGGTAAACCGCTGAGCCACCCGGGCTGCCCGATTTCTGCATTTCTAACAGGCTTCAGGTGCTAATGCCTGTGTTGCTGTCCATGGACCATACTGAGTTAGTAGCAAGACCCTAATCCACTCAGTCTGTTCTCTGCACAGCAATGAAAAATTCACGTGGACAGATCTAATAAGGACACTTCCTATTAAGAATATTTGTTTCTTTGTATTTCTGGCATCATCCTAAACACTACTGGACTTCTGTTTTTCTTAATGGGTCATAATTTTAGCAGTCTCCTGAACTATATAATATCCTTGTGATTTAGTTCTTTTTCATAGACTAATATTTTGTCGTGTGTGAGGATAGAAAGAACAAAGGATTTAGTGTTAAAAGTTCTGATTTCAAGCCCTAACTCCTCATACCAGCTTTATAAGACAAGCTACTTGGGCTTTCTAGTCTCATTTTATTCATGTATGGTATCAATGTGGGAATCATGATACTGGTTTAATGTTGCTGAATGATTTTGAGAGCTGAATGATAGAATAATGTTTTTAACTCATTTCACAAGAAAAAGTACAGTTATGTCACAATCTGAACAAGAGTTTGTATCTCAAGAGTTTGAACTCTATTTTTACCCTTAGTACACCACTATACTATATACCCTGTCATATTTCCTTTCTATTCCTTTTCACTTTTTAAAGATATCCAGGCATGGCCAAAAGTTTTAAAAAGTATTGATGTAATAAATATGTATTTTACACTTAAACTTTGTGATATAAATTACTATTTTAGACAATTGAAATTTTGCTAGTGTAATGGAATAGCATGAGTACTTAGATTTTGGTAACTGTCAGAGGCCCATACACTATGCTTTCACCCCTGTAGCATTAATTGGTAATATTTTCTTATAGTCATGTTTGCCAGCGGTGGGAAACAACATTGAAGAAGTGTTCTTACCCTAGATAGATTCAACTGTGAAAAAAGAATTAGACATTTCACAGATAATCATAATGTGATTAGGTATCATTATAGGCATGTGTTCAAGGTACTCAGGATGAAGCATACTTATTTTGTCTGTGTTTGAGGCAGAACTCACAGGAGGTACTATTTAGCTATTAACATGAATTCTCTTGCAGGTTGAAACTGATTTTTCAACTCCAACATCAAGAAAAAAAACCCTGTTTAACAAAGGTAATTTATTTTTCTTTTGTAACTCCGTCTATTATAAGTTAGTCTCTGTATTAACATGGTACTAAAATTAACTGCTCTGAAGCAGGCAGATCTATTTCTCAGTTCTTTTCAATTTCATTGAAATTACTTTTAGAAGTATATTAATCTTTTATTAAACTTCTTTTTACAGAATTAGGAGAAAACTCTGGTATTGGAAAACTTTTTGCTAATGCTATGGAGTCTTTAGATGAAGAAGAGAAAGATTATTATTTTTCAGACTCTGATTCTTAGTAAAAATGAGAAAATATTTTCAGGATTCTTATCAAGAAGCAGATAATACATTTGTATCTTCTTTTGGAATACATATATTTTCTTCATAATATACCATCATACGAAATTGTGGATTCCTCCTTAGAGGTTTTAGGAGATGAATAGTTAACAGAGGGATGTTTTACTCTGAATTCATCTAAAACATCTTTCTGTAACTATTCCTCATTGCTGCAGGTTACTAAAATGTAAGGAAAATTGTTTTGCTTGTATAGATACTTGTGAATTTCTGGGTTTTGCATTATTAAAATATTCTACATAAGTATCTGTTAACCGTCCAAGTTTGTTTACGTTAAGAAAATCATGTTCCATTTTTTTTAAAAGCTTCCCAGAAAATGCTATCCTCAAGGGGTAGGGGAGGGAGAATGAGAAGTAGATTGTACTGCCAGCTACTAAATCCATGAAAACTTCCAAGTCAGCATTTGTTACCACTTGGTATACAAGCCAGAATTGATCTAATGTTTAAATTACATGTTGTTAAAACTATGTAACACTCTATCTTGTGATTTTTTTAAAACTTGTGATTAGCATATCTCTGAAACCTATGTAAATTTGTTGTTTTTCAATATTTTATTAGGTAGAAATCAGAGAACAAATTTTGTTGCACTATGCCTTATGTACATATGCAGTTTACGTTTGGTCTCAATGTTAAAAGGACTGGATTAGACTTTCAACATTCAAGTAGTTGATCTACCACTAGGAGTCAAGTTAACGTGCCATGTCATAGTAACATTTTCCTTTCAGAAAGCTCCTTTAGAAATAAACCTTTTTTTTAGCCTATTCTACCGCTCTGTTTTGAAATTTGACATAGAATATTTTTCCTTTGGTTACAGTGTATATACACACTTACTCTTTCTCTCCAGTTAATTGTTTAAATAAACTTGGTTTACTTTTGAAACATTTGTATTTTGGTTGTTGTTTGATTACTGGATCATAGAAAGTAAACAAATATGCATTCTGTTACTGGTTCAGCTCCTTGCCTCAAAAATTACCAGAACTTTCACTAAAAACTACATGTTCATGTTTCTTAAGAGTTTAGTAATAATCAGCAGTTCTAGAACTATAGAATTTACAGCAACACAAGATTTAAAAATAATATTGCAGCTAGACTTAGATCATAATGGTTTCTGCCACAAAGAATTTAGATGGAGGATGGAACAAATAAAGAAGGGATTATTTTAGAGTCAAATACTGTTGTAGAATTTAAGTTGCCAATACTTGGGTTTATACTATTCTGCTTAATGTTAATGGATATTTTTTTAAGGAGTTAGTTAGAAGGTAGTTAAATTCCATAATGGGAAACCGATAATTTTGATACAGCACAGACTTAACACAAACCAAAAAATGTGGCCTCCCACCACCACCGCCACATTCCCTGTGTCCTGCTGGAACTTCTTCAGTGTCCTTCCTGGTCTATTTTGTTGTATCCCACCTGCCAGGTACCTGATTAGTCACATTTCTTCCCATCAGGTCATAAGATAAGCTAGTAAGGCTTATCAAGTAACCTCCAAAGGAGACTTAAAGTAGGCTCCAAGATGAGTTAATAATCAATAGTGCTGATAGTTACGTGATACCAATGAGAGTATAAAGAGGGCTGTTGCAGCTTAAATATGGATTGAGCTCTGTACACAGCAAGCGTAAGTAAATAAAATCCTCTGTTACGTCCCTCATGCCATTTTATTTATGGAATATTTCGTTTGGTGGTTGGACACAAAGAATTTGAGCACAATGGTGTCTGCAGAGGAGATGCTGCAAGGTGGCCAGCAGCCCAGGTCAACATGAAGTTGCTGAGGAACTGCATGCTTCTGGGCATGTAGCTGGGGCAGACTACCACCAAATATCTCTACCCCCATGCGCCACTAACACCATGTAGCAGGAGCAAAAAGCAAAACAGCACACTGGAACCAGAAACAAGCCCTTTATTTCCTTCTACTGACAAAGCTTAAATCCTGCCCACGGTAGCGACAAATGTTGAGAAAGTCCAGTCCATTATAGCAAGGCAAGATACTAAAGGGTAAATTTGAGCATGATAGATAAAAATCAATAACTGCACGAGCCAGGAACTTCTAGAACTTCTGACTTTGACAGAATTCTTGAACCACAGAACTATGAAATCCACCGCTCTCTGAAGAAATAAATTATACTACCCAAAGAAGCTAAGTTTACAATCAGAGTAACTTTTTAGTGAAAAAGAACTGCATCTAGTTTTGGTTCTAGATTTCCCAGTAAACTTGAATAAGTCAACTTGTTTGTGGGCCTCACTTACACCACGTGATAAGAGAACAGCAATTTGAATTTCATGAACTCTGAAGTGCCTGCCTAGTCTAAGGTAAGAAAAACTCTGCTGTGAAGCTGGTGCAATACCCTGTAGTGTAACAGAAGAAACAGTAAGGCAACGAGAGAATACAGGACTCTAAATGGGGGGGTGGGGTTGGGAGGGGCATAGTTAAAGGCTGCATTAGCACTAGACTGACCAGAAGAGGCTCAGATGTTGCAGATGAAAACATGGAGACATCTTAAAATATAAATAGCATCACAGATAACACTGTTATGGTCACAATGAAATCCACTTTCAACAATTCATTTATACTAATTTTCCAAGTCTAAGCCAATATTCCACTTCTTTGAATATATTTCAACAACAAAAAAAGTAGTGTAGGCTGGAGTTCATACTACAGCAGGATTTGACTATACTTGATTGGGACACTTTTGGTAAGATAATCACTTTCAGTTAAATTTTCATCTCTCTTAGTAACTGGAGCATTTATCTCACAAAACACCTACCTCTACCTCCCGTATCTGATCCAAAATGTATGTAGACTTAGGACATTAAAATATTCTAGATATTGTTCATATATAGGAAAAATTATTTATGACTATTAAGTTGGAAGCAGTCAGACACCTCAACCTATTATACTAACAAATGGTAAGTACAGTACCATAATCTCTGGAAAATTCCTAGAACATATCTAACTCGAGCTTTTACTTTATTAGCACCTTCAGTAACTTTATTATTCAATAAAAAGTTTCATAATCTAGTTAATCAAAATGATTACTGAACATCAGATTTTCTTTTAAATAATTTATAATCTATATAAATGAAAATGTACACAATATAAAATAGATATGGAAATACTCTTTTACATATTTTAAACTGATCATCACAAACCACAGCAATGATTATTGAAGTGCATTTAGTATTGCGAGAGTTCTTTCATACACCCGAGCAGTATGATCACGCATCAGATTGTAGTCTACCTTGGTTAAGACCATCTGGTAACATTTGCATGTTAAATACATAGTGAATATATCTATATATCTCCTCAGCCTTTTGATGAGTTACTTGTGCATACATGGAGATTTCTTGAGGTGAGCTGAAAAAAAAATTAGAACTTTTGACTTGTACAATTTAATATTACTTGCTTAACACCAAATGTAAAAGAGCCTTTAAGAACATTTCTTCCTAAGCATTTTACATCTACTTAACGTCCTTAGCACCAGTTTATATAAAGCAAACACTTATTCCCTATATTTAAAGTCCTATATAACAGTAATTTCCATATCTTATACATGGGCCTTTAGTTTAACTAAAATAACCTATTTTCTAAAATCTTCCTTATTAAGCAATAGTCAAAAACTAGTAAAATTTGCACTGTCACATTTGTCTAGGTCCAGAACCAAACAGCCCAGAAATGTTAGAATGCAAGATCAAATATAAGAACTGTCTAGCTCCCAGAGGGCTCAAAGCTCCCCAAAGGCAGTGTCTATTCCACCCCCCCCCCCCGCCCTAATTAAAATCAACTTCATGCAGTGGTTGTTAACAAGCAAAAAGTCTTTACTGAAATGAAATAATCTAATGGGCTACTCATCTTTATTTTTTAAAAATATTAAAATTTCTATGAAACATTTCTAAGAATCATTTAAAAGTAACCATCTAAATATATTAAGACAGACGTACCTGTTAGTCATCCTTCTCACAGAAGAAAACCGGTGACACATATTTAATGCAGTTATATAACTTATATGGGGAATACTTAAGTAAAACTGAAGTGCCTCACATTTACTTCTGTTCACCACTGTTGGGATATGAATACCAACATTCTTTCTTTGTTCTACTAAAGACAGTTCCTTCAACAAATCTGCAGTTTCTTCTTGGCAGGAACTGAAAAGAATTCGGATTCCAGCACCAATTAAGGTAGTGAGCAAGTTGTCATAGCTCTTTGTTCTTCTAAACATCCTGGATGTGTCTCCTAAATATTTTATATTTAGGAAAATGCAAAGCTTAGTAATGTATATTAAGTAGAATCATTAATACTATTATTAAAACCCCAAGGTTTACAATCATTAAGGAAACTAGTACCACATTATGCTAATGAGAAACCCTCAACTAAATATTTAAAATGATTCTCAAATATCTAGGAGATAAAATAGGAAGAACTATCTTTGTAAGTGTCTTCAATTGGAATCAAATAGGAAGATGAGTGGACAGAGGAGAGCTTATTGTTCCTAGTTAATGCATTCCTGAAGACCAAGACCATGTGTCACTTATCTCTAAAAATCATAGTGCTAGCACTGATGAATAGCTCAAGTACTGGCTTAACTGCTATAAAATCTTAGGTATTTATTCCAAGAGTAACTCAAAACCCTGCACACCCATTTTTTTTAAAGCATTTTTTTTAAAGATTTTATTTATTTATTCATGAGACACACAGAGAAAGAGAGAGAGGCAGAGACACAGGCAGAGGGAGAAGCAGGTTCCATGCAGGGAACCCGAGGTGGGACTCAATCTCGGGTCTCCAGGATCAGGCCCTGGGCCGAAGGCAGCACTAAACTGCTGAGCCACCCGGGCTGCCCCTGCACACCTATTTTAATGTCATCTTTAACCCTTGCCTATTAACTAACTTCCCTACCTTTCCCATTCATTTTTCATATTCTATCCTCCATTCTTTTGGGGCACTTTTCATTATGGAAAAACAAAACTTTTTCTTTAAAACCTTTTTCCCCTAATTTTTGCCATGTTACTTTTATTCCTAATCTACTTCCTTTGTAAAGAATATGTTGGTAAAGAGGAAATTATAGAATTTCAGCACTAAGAGGACCCAAGAGATCACTTAATCTAAAGCCTTCATTTGTCAAAGAAAGAAAATTGGGTAGTGAAAGAGTGACTTATACAAAGCTGCAGAGTTTGTCAGTAACAGCATGAGGATAAAAAAGTAAAATGCTCAATTACCAACCCAATGTTTGACATAAACTACACTATTTCCTTTTACTGTATACTGTGTGACTGTATAATTCTTGAATTCTTCCAGTGGCCTTTTTCCTACATGATTTCACTTAACCCTCACAATATCACACAAGGAATAGGACAAGTATATTTCTAACCCCTCAGAAGGAGTGATTTGTCAATGCAACATCCATAGCTACAGTGACACTAGAATTCAGTGTGTCTTCTGATGCCATATTCCATGACCTTTTTACCATTCTCAGGGTTCCCCCTACAATTAAATATTACCCACAGAAACTCCCTAACTGAAGCTCCTAAGCACCCATTTCAGCTCCCTAGTAAGAACTCAGTGTATTCCACTGAACACTCCTTATACCTCAAATCTGCTCTTCTCTGACAGTCATAATTTCAGTAAAGAGCACCACTAACTGCTCCATGACCAAGAAATCAGCCAATTCAAGAGTTAAGTCTTGCCTCCTTCCACCAACTACTGTTAATCCTGCCTCCTAAATTCCCTGAATCCTCCCCTCCTTTTCCCACTACTGCCTGAAGGTCCTCATCCTTTCTGGAACTCCTGAAAAAAGGCATGATGGGTTCACTTGCCTTCCATTTCTCATTCTTTAACTCTCAAACTGCATTTAAACACAATGACTACAAAAATTCAGAAATAAACCTTTTTATGAAGCAAATAATAATAGCATAAAATAAACACAATGACTAATAAAAACACGGCTTTATATAAACATGAAGTGACATGAGTCAGGTATTTATATTTTTAAGAATTTTCCCCATCCCAACAGAAAGGTGAGCTAAATAATAGTTGAGTTCCTTTATAAACTTTATAAACAAAAACATTTAAAAATACAAACCTGTTTTTTCTCTGTCCTTTTCCACAATCACACATATTCTTTCAAACATGCTCTGTAGGTGCTGAATCTGGTCAATTAATTTGTTCTTATTGATACTATTTAACATCTCAGATTGAGACCTCCTTTCCACCACCATGCGGTTACTCACAATGTAATCACAACCATTAAGAGGACAAACCTCTACTTGTAAGCCATGAATTGCTCTTAGGGAAGAAATTACTTCTGTTCCAGAAGTGATTTCACAACTATCTACAAGAATACAAGTTCTTTGGCCTTCCTGTGGAACTCTAAGAGAATCATGTGTGCCAGCCAAATGTGGTCTTGAATTGGAACAGTATGCCACTGAAGTTCTAGAATCCTCCAGAGTACTACCAACCTGAAAAGTAGAAAATATTGGTAACCATCAGGTTAAATATATATTAGCACCACAAATTTCTAACATCTGAACTTGATTTTCCTTACTAATATTATTTTTCTCTCTTTAACTGTTTTTTCTTCCTTCAATATGATCAAAGTGACTATATACATGAAGAACCAAGCTACCACTTCACACCTAGTAGGATGGTTATACTTCAAAACAAAACAAAATCATAAAATAAATGTTGTCAGAATGTAAAAAACTGGGAACATACACTGCTAGTGGGAATGTAAAATAGTACAGACACTGTGGAAAAGAGTTTGGCGATTCCTCAAAAGTTAAACACAGAATTATATGACTCAGTAATTCTACTTCTAGGTATATCCCCAAAAGAACTGAAAACAGAAACTCAGATACTCATTTGCAAATTAATTTTGTAAAAATCTCAGTCATTGTCTATTCAAATCTCTCTTCTAACCTGTTTTCTTTTTCTTAATTCCAATTACATGTATCTTAGATTATTTTCTTCTTGCCTTTCTCCTTCTGCAAAGGGTCTTCACCTATGTATAGCTGTAAGATCTGCTTTTCATCCCCAGAAGCTTAAAGCTTTTTGTTCTATAGGAGAAATAGGGGAGAAAAAAACAGATGGGATCTGCTGCCTTTTTCACAGTAACTGCTGGTCACTTCCCCCAAGGCCTGGCACCAGCCAGGAGGCTTTCTGATTTTGTCTTTCCTGGGAACACTTGATTGAGTCTATGGAGTATAGCTCATGAAGGCTTATGAATTCCTCTCTGTCTGTAACTCCCAGGGGTTCTAAACTCTCATTCTAGTTCATTGCCTTTTGCAACTTATTAGTTTTAGCTGAATTCTTCTTGCCAAATTATACAGTGCCCACTGACTGTCCCAAATCAACAAGTCTCTCATTGGAGACACTTGTCTTTCCACAGAAATAAGGTTAATTGATTGCCCTAAAACCTCAGTTCCATAATAGTTTCAAGTAAAACCATGATTCTATGGATTATCTGGCTTTTTTTGTGTTGTTACTAGGACGGGAACAATGTTCTTTCCAGTTTCTACATCGTAATCTAAAGATGGAAGTCCTAATCACTCAAATAATCTTTAAAATAATTATAATTCAGTATTCAATTTCAAAAATAATTTAATGTGAAGAAAACTGCACTAAAGAAAAGAGGATACTGGGAATACTTAGTTATCTTGAAGTAGAAAATGGCTTCCTAAACATGACACTAAAGTTCAGAAACTGTAAAGAAAAAAATTGAGACTGTATAAAAAGGTTACCTCTTCCTATGGCAAAACCACCAAAAACAAACAAAAAGGCAAATGACAAGGAATACGACTTGCAATATACGTGACAAAATAAACGTTAACTTTTTAAAATACCTAACCAGGTTTTCTTTACAGGATATTTAATCTATTTTCTCTTTCCAAATTTACCTCATATTCTTATATGAATATTCATATTCTTATGAATACCCTTCCTGTGAGAATCATATATTAAATAGTATAAATAATTTTAAAACACATTTCTGTAAAAAATCAATTTATGCTTTTTCACAGTTCTCAAAGTATTATTAGATGTATCCATTTTTGTTAGAACATGGCAATGTAAAAATGTAGCTAGTGCTTACTGATTTTCAAAGGATTGTGCATATACAAATCTTTCTCAATTTATAGGATTTATAGGATTACCTCCCAATAAACCCATCATAAGTTGAAAACCCATTATGATTATAGGATTACCTCCCAATAAACCCATCATAAGTTGAAAAGATCATTGAGTGGAAAATACATGTAATACACCATACCTTAGCCTATGCCTTAAAATTGTTCAGAATACTTACACTGGCCTACAGCTGGGCAAAACCTATCTGATATAAAGCCTATTTTACAATAAACTGTTAAATATCGGGGATCTCTGAGTGGCTCGGCAGATTAGCGCCTGTCTTTGGCCAGTGCGTGATCCTGGAGTCCCGGGATTGAGCCCTGTGAGCTCCCGGCATGGAGCCTGCTTCTCCCTCTGCCTGTGTCTCTGCCTCTCTCTCTTTCTCTATGTCTATCATGAATGAATAAATAAAAAATATTTTAAAAAAAGACTATTCAAAAAAAAAAACTGAATATCTCATGTAACTTATTGAATACTATACTGAAAGTAAAAAACAGGATGGCTGTATGGGTACAGAAAGTTACAAGTGTATTAGTTGTTTACCCTCATGATCATGTAGTTGACTGGAAGCTGCAGCTGCAAACATGACCTAAAAGTATCATATTGCATGTTGCTGGCCCAGGACAAGATCAAAATATTAAGTATTATTTCTATATAATGTGTATTGCTTTCCACCATCATAATGTCAATAA
This sequence comes from Vulpes vulpes, assembly GCF_048418805.1. NCBI lineage: Eukaryota > Metazoa > Chordata > Mammalia > Carnivora > Canidae > Vulpes > Vulpes vulpes. The sequence goes on along the minus strand of NC_132785.1, from coordinate 83,735,206 downwards.
AGTATTAAGTTGAACCACTGTAAACCTGGGACCACATTACCTACCTTGACCCTTGGGATTATTATCTTTATACCATAACTAAGGATACTGAGGCTCAGAGAAATTAATTAGCCTCTAGTCCTTTAATCTACTACAAAACTTAATCCAGTCAACTATATTTTATGTATGTCCTAAAGAAATAACTTTGTGCAAAAAAACCTGGGGACAATATAACTCTTGATTTCAGCTCAGGTCATGATCTCAAGGTCATGCGATGGAGCCCCACATTGGGCTCCATGCTGGGCATGGAGCCTAAGATTGTCCCTCTCCTTCTTTTTTCTCTGCCCCTTAAAAATTTAAAGATTTAAGTAAATAAATCTTTTTTTAAACCCAAAATAAAAAACTAGAAAAACCAATTTAAAAGCCACTGTGTTGTTTAGGGGGTGTTGGGGTTTTTGTTTTGTTTTGTTTTGTTTTTAAGATTTTATGTATTTCTGAGAGAGAACAAGAGCAGATGGAAGGCATAGAGGGAGAGGGAGAAGCAGGCTTCCCACTGAGCACAGAGCCCAATTCGGGACTTGATCCCAGGACCCTGAGATCATGACCTGAGGCAAAGGCAGATGCTTAACTGACTGAGCCACTCAGGCACCCCAAGCCACTGTGTTGATAGTAGACCACGTTGCTAAGGCAGAATGGCCTAAAACCTCCGGAATAAATATTTAAAGAAATAGAAGTTTAGGTCTAGGTCTCATTCCAAGATGACAGTCAAGGAAACAAATCAGTAGTGTACAGTTAAGGGATTCCTATTACCAAAACTTTAACCCCTATTTTAACAAAAATAGTGTAACTATAAGCTCTTAAAAACTAAAAGTGGCTTTAGGGATTATTTCAGCAATAACAAGACAGGGAAAAGGTGGAAACCAGACTACTTGGCCATTCTAAAAAGAGAGGGATTTGGGCAGCCCGTGTGGCTCAGTGGTTTAGTGCTGCCTTCGGCCGAGGGCGTGATCCTGGAAACCCGGGATTGAGTCCCACGTCGGGCTCCCTGCATGGAGCCTGCTTTTCCCTCTGCCTCTCTCCCTCTCCTCTCTGTGTTTCTCATGAATAAATAAATAAAATATTTTTTTAAAAAAAAAGGATTTAAAGGGAGGAAATCAGGTAGTGGTCCCTAAACTCCTCTCCCCAGTAAAGAGAGTTACATATCTGAAGCTTTCAGTGGGAAAAGAAAAGTTAATCTGTGGTGAAATAGTTCTGGGCATGTAATTTCTAATTTTATCTGGTAGGAAGCCAATTTTCCTACTCCTTCCTACAAAATTAGCAAGTTTCCTTATAGAGTTTTATTAAGAAAACTATCACACTTAAAAAAAAAAAACTAAAACCTAAGCATTCTTATATGAATTATCAATATAATTTAGTGTGCTATTTTCTTGTTTGAAGAACTGTCAGCACTTGCTAATTTTCCTTTGATCTGTTTAACACAAAACACAAAAGAAAGCAGAACAAAGGTCCCTGGCTGCCATGGGCAGAAGAGCATGTAATCCTAGACGTTGGGGTTGTGAGTTTAAGCCCCATGTTGGGTATAGAGATTACTAAACAAACAAACAAACAAAAACTTAAAAAAAAAAAAAGCAAAACAACAAAAAAACCTTTTGGTCAACATGAAGGCTTTGTCTCTAATTTGATCCATACCTTTGAATAAATCGGAAGTTTTTTACAGTCTTTCTGTGAATCAACAGTAGGAAATGACAGTGAGGCACAGTCAATTTTATTACAGCTCTGAAGTTTGAAGTCTGAGACATCAGAAACTGCATCCTTCAAATTAAGTGGTGCCTGCTGTCTCTGCTTTGGCAACTGATTAACAATTGGAGAATTGTCCTTGGACTGCAGTGAAGACCCAAAAGGCACTATATTCAAACAATGGTCCTGCTGTTTGCTCTTATTAACAGTGCTTGGGTTAACAATATTGGATTCTCTTTTATCATTTACAATGTTTTCCTCTTCGCTTGAATCATCTGGTAAAATAATTCTAGATAATTTCTTTTTTGAACGTGCACAATTCTGTCTCATCTCCATTTGTTTTAGCTTTACTGCACGTCGGGTTTTATATTTTTTGCTCCCACTTGCAAAGCAGTCATCAGTTATTATGTTAAAATCAACACACACTTCTTCCTCACTTGATTGGCTTTTGTAAGACTCATCTTCATCAACACAAAAACTGTCTTCTAAGTAGGTTTCATCTTGCTCAGGAATCTATAGTAAAAATACCAGTTAGTACATTATAAATTCCTTTCATGAAATCAGTATGTATTTAACATATTCTTTTAAGTACATGAGATCTTTATGAATATTTCGCTTATCAATTCAGTCACTTGTGCTCAACCAACAGATACTGACTATTCTTTATAGAAGAAAACAAGGAGACTGGGATTAAAAAAGAGAATGATTTACCCTCTAGAAATTTATAGCCCATTGTAGGTAGCCAGAAAAATAAACAATAATTTATAAACAATGTGGATGAGTGCTACATAACAAATACAATGAAAATATAGAGATATGAATGACCATATTACTGGCTGAATATTGGCAATTTATAAACAAAGACTAATGTGAAAATATCCATAAATGAAAAATAATCTATAATTTTCAGAATATAACATCTTTATAAAAAAATATTTTTCGGAATGCCTGGATGGCTCAGTGGTTGAGCGTCAGGTCATGATCCCAGGGTCTGGGGATGGAGTCCCGCATCAGGCTCCCAAGAGGGAGCCTGCTTCTCCCTCTGCCTATGTCTCTCCCTCTCTCTCTCTCTCTGGCTCTCATGAATAAATACATAAAATCTTCAAAGAATAATAATTTTCAAGAGAAATAAGAGAACATATAAGAATTAAAAATTCAACACGAGAAGTTCTATTCATTTTTAAACTTTCTTCTAATTAGGAAAAAATCCAATTAATATATTCTAATAGGCTCAAGTTGAAGATAGGATAATTTGATCAAATTAGGAATAAAAAGGATTCTGAGAATTCATGTAGTCCACTTTCCTGACTCGGAGCGGAAATTACCCCGAATAGCTCTGACAGTCCAGTTTTAGAAACAATGTAGGTTTCATTTACAGGAACAGATTTCAACATTATCATCAGGAAATTCTCCACTATATTTCTATAGTTCATACCTGTGAGAAAATATTTATGTTGGTATGTTTCTTATGGACCATTTTATATCGATTGCTCATCAATGGACTGTGCAAAGATTTCATGTAAATAGCTCTCATTTCAGAATCTGTGTAAAGATAAAGAATTTCAAGTAGGAAAATTATTTAAATGAAACCTAGTAAAGTATTTAACTTTGACCTATTCCAAATTCATGTAATTCAAACCTTGTGGAATTATTTTACACAAAAAATATTTAATATGTGTTGAAACAAGTCTAAAAACAAACAAAAAAAATAAAGTTAGCCTTTGAAATCAGACCATCTAGTTGGATGATTATGAAAATTTATTTAAGCTCTTTGGCTTAGCTATCTCTCCTCTGAAAATGAGCATTAAGACAGTGCCTTTTCATAAAAATAAATGTATATGAAGAACTTGAGGAATATAACTTATTTATAAAAAATAATGAATAGAACACAAGAAATCCAGGCAAAAAAAAAAAAAAAAAAGAAAGAAACATAAGCTTAAAAATATCAGAAGGCAAAGCAAATAGTAAGTATGTTTCATAATTTTCAGTTAAGCAAAAACTGGGAAACACATGAGTTTTTTGTCTGCCTTTTTTAAGGTTTTAATCAAAAAGCAATTTTATTTTTGTCTCCCATTTTCCCTTACATATTTTGGAGTGATTAACTTAAGGTTATGTTCAGAGATAACACTGCTAATTTCATGACCATAGCGCTTGGCACCAGGTGCATAATTTTCTATTTCCCTTATCTCCATTCCATAGCATAGCTATTGAATACTAGATATCTACCTGATTACCTATCCACTTTTTATTCATGCTAAATCCCTATACACTTAGTGACACCCTTACTTCTAGTTTCTTAGGAAAACTCAGAATCAAGGAGCTTTCAGAAAATTTTTGTTTCACAGATTTTTTTTTTTTTTGGTATAATGTACATACAGTAAAATTCATCCTCCTTTATGGTACAGTTCCATCTTGACAAATCATTACAACAAGCAATAACCTATTTGCTGTACCTATAGTTTTACCTTTCCCCAAATGTCATATACTCTGTCTAAAATGGGAGTTTCAGGGGTACCTGGCTGGCTCAATCAGAAGAGTATGCAACTCTTAATCTTGGGGTCATGAATTTGAGCCCCATGTTGGGTACAGAGTTCACCAAAGAAAATTAAAACTTTAAAAAAATTTTTTTAAATAAAATAAATGGAGTTGCTGATCTCCCTATTCTCCACCTTAAGGGCTCCACCTGCAGTCTGCCCAGTATCAGACAGCAACCACTATGTCCTTTCTGTTGCTCAAACCCACTGACTCCTTCCTCTTTTTCTCTCAAATCCATCAGAAAATCCTGTCTGCTATACATATCCAGAATCCAATCTTTCTCACCCTTGGACTGCTACCACCTTGGTAACCACCACTAGCATTCCTTAGATTACCGCAATCACCTTCTAAATAGTCTCTTCTCCCACCTTTGTTCCCCTGAAGGCCATTCTCGACACCAAAGCTAGAGAGATACTACTGCAATAAGTCAGACCAGCAGCTGGCTACTCATTACTTCTCCGCTCTCGCTTCCTACCACTCCGCTTCTCCATCATTCAATTCCAGTCACAGTGCTGTTCCGTAAACATGCTAGGCACACTCCTGCCTCAGGATATGTCAAGTGGTTGTTAACACCAGTCAACATGTTTGCACCAACATTCCCCACCAGATTATACTGTAAACCTCCAAAAGTCACCCCGTTAACGAACACCAAGAGCATAATACTAAGAATCCTTATTCGACAAATCGTATCAGTATCAAGGACATAGTACCGAGAATTTAAGTCTCGAAGAACTTTTTAAAGTAGAGCTTGGGAAAATTTGCTGTTTTAAATCACATCAGAGAGTACAAGAGCAGAATAAATGGCAAGATCTGTGAAAGATGAGAACACTGAGAAGCCCACCAGAATCTTTCCCATTTCTATTACAGCCAATCTGAATCATCTGCAATTAATATGTTGTACAGTAAGATCTGCTCAGGCATTGTTTGTGTCTCACCTGCTGTTAACAATCAGCAATGCTGAAGTCCTCATCAGGACTTCAAGTCTTTGATCAAATGTCACCTTCTCAATGAGGTCTGCCCCTAATTATCTTATTTATAATTATAGCTTGTCCATTATTAAAACCCATAGCCCCTGTCACTCCAAATCCTCATCTTACTCATTTTTTTCATTTTTCTGTAAATTGTTCATTTCATACTAAATAACTTAGTAATTATGTTACACAAAATCACTTTGTCTCTTTCCATTCTTTGTCTCCATTCACATGTAAGCTTCTTAAGGGCAGGGATTTTTGTCCACTTTGTTCACTGATAACAGCTTTCCGAAGACCCTTACACACTACCAGCACACAGTAGTGAGTAAATACTTGTTAAATGAACATTTGACACTGAGCCAGCCTGCTCATTCTGGTGAGAAGTGATCAAACTAGCAGAAGCTTATAAACAATCACGTCTAAAAGAAAAAGCAAATATTACAGACTTTGAATGAAAGTGACCAAATATCATCTAATATTCGATAAAGGAGGAAAGACTATCCATTGGAAGAAAGACAGTCTCTTCAATAAATGGTGTTGGGAAAATTGGACATCCACATGCAGAAGAATGAAACTGGACCACTCTCTTTCACCATACACAAAGATAAACTCAAAATGGATGAGAGATCTAAATGTGAGACAAGAGTCCATCAAAATCATAGAAGAGAACACAGGCAACACCCTTTTTGAACTCGGCCACAGTAACTTCTTGCAAGATACATCCACAAAGGCAAAAGAAACAAAAGCAAAAATGAACTATTGGGACTTCATCAAGAAAAGAAGCTTTTGCACAGCAAAGGATACAGTCAACAAAACTAAAAGACAACCTACAGAATGGGAGAAGATATTTGCAAACGACATATCAGATAAAGGGCTAGTTTCCAAAATCTGTAAAGAACTTATTAAACTCAACAGCAAAGAAACAAACAATCCAATCATGAAATGGGCAAAAGACATGAAGAGAAATCTCACAGAGGAAGACATGGACATGGCCAACATGCACATGAGAAAATGCTCTGCATCACTTGCCATCAGGGAAATACAAATCAAAACCACAATGAGATACCACCTCACACCAGTGAGAATGGGGAAAATTAACAAGGCAGGAAACCACAAATGTTGGAGAGGATGTGGAGAAAAGGGAACTCTCTTACACTGTTGGTGGGAATGTGAACTGGTGCAGCCACTCTGGAAAACTGTGTGGAGGTTCCTCAAAGAGTTAAAAATAGACCTGCCCTACGACCCAGCAATTGCACTGCTGGGGATTTACCCCAAAGATTCAGATGCAATGAAACGTCGGGACACCTGCACCCCGATGTTTCTAGCAGCAATGGCCACAATGGCCAAACTGTGGAAGGAGCCTCGGTGTCCATCGAAAGATGAATGGATAAAGAAGATGTGGTTTATGTATACAATGGAATATTACTCAGCAATTAGAAACGACAAATACCCACCATTTGCTTCAACGTGGATGGAACTGGAGGGTATTATGCTGAGTGAAATAAGTCAATCGGAGAAGGACAAACAGTGTATGTTCTCATTCATTTGGGGAATATAAATAATAGTGAAAGGGAATATAAAGGAAGGGAAAAGAAATGTTGGGAAATATCAGGAAGGGAGACAGAACATAAAGACTCCTAACCCGGGGAAACGAACTAGGGGTGGTGGAAGGGGAGGAGGGCGGGTGTTGGAGGGGAATGGGTGACGGGCACTGAGGTGGACACTTGACGGGATGAGCACTGGGTGTTTTTCTGTATGTTGGTAAATTGAACACCAATAAAAATTAATTAAAAAAAAAAAAAGTGACCAAATATTTCACACATACCAAATTTACTTCCTTTTAAAGTCAAAGTTTTTTAAAACGACTAAAATATTTAAATATAAACACCTTAAAAGCACTGAAAATTAAAAGAAAAAGAAGCATCATTATATTAATTACCATTTATTGCCTGTGAAAGTTGAGTTTCATCATTTAAGAAGTCAACTAATGAGGAATCTTGTTCATTTTCTGACTCATCATTTTCATCTGACGAAACACACTCTGCCTCTTGTTGGGAAAGTTCTGCTTCATCATCTAAAAACTTCCTACCTGCAAGCTGTGACAAATTAGAAAACATAGAGACACCCTTAAAAAAATCATTTATTTTTTTAAATAATTGGAAATACTTCTGTAAAATAAATTTTTTGCCAATGCTTTTATGACAAAAAAGAAAAAACTACAAGAAGAAATGACAAAGTAGCACACCTATTTTAAATTTCTGATAATTCTACTAGGGGTAAAATATACCACAAATCAGCTTGTCAGCTTACTGAATGTTTCTTATTCATAAGCATAAAGTCTCTCGAGTCTTCTCGCTAATTAATTTTGCCAGAAAGAATATGGCACCACAAAAAGACTATTCAGAAAAAAAAATGTGCTGAGAATTCTTTAATAAGGATTTGAGTACTGCATAGAGATAAGAAAAACAACATAAACTGTAAAAGTAAATATTCTGAAACTCCAGATTTGTTTCTGTATTTTGAGCCTTCAATTTTCAATACATTAAAATTTCTTCATTTAGTCATTTAAAATAACAATACTGAAAGATAGTTTCAAAACACAAAAAAGAAACAAAACTATCATATGTTGTGATTTTAATTCCAGTAAAACAAGTAAAATTAGGGTCAAAATTTTTTAATTTTTAAATTTTTTTCTATGAAGAAATTATAGTGAGATATGTACTATGTAAAAATCTAGTTTTTCATTTATATATACAATAGTATATATTAATATATATACAGTATATATTTACATATATTCAAATAAGAAAATGAAAAAGGTTTACCTTAAAGTGACTCTGCTTCTTTCGGACTTTGATGCCTCTTTTTGAATTTCTGTTATAACCTCCAAAATCTTCTAATTGTGGATGTTCTTTGTGAAAATTCTCACTTTCATCACTAGATGATAATTCTAACTATATAATTCAATAAAATTCTTGCATAAGAAAATATATTCAAATTGTATTTTAATGTATTTCTCATATGTTATTACTTTTATTTTCAATTTTTACTTTATAAATAGTTGACTTAACATTATTTTGTTAGAAAAAGAAAATACCCTCACAACTCAAGAGCCATGTTAAAAACACATAATACTTAAGAATTTAAAAGTCAGGGTGCTAGGGTGGCTCAGCTGGTTAAGCATCTGCCTTCAGCTCAGGTCATGACCCCAGGGTCCTGGGATGGAACCCTAGGTCAGGCTCCCTGTTCAGCAGGGAGTCTGTTTCTCCCTCTCCTTCTTCTGCCTCCCCATGCTCTCTCAAATAAGTAAAATCTTTAAAAAAAAATTTTTTTAAGTCAGGTGATACTTAAGTACTAAAACACTAAATTAGGTAATATAATAAATTCATTCAATTTAGTTTTACATCAAATTTATTTGATGAGCATTTGTAGTTTTAGTATAACTATCTTCTTCAGAAGATCCTAAAGGGCTTTACAAAAATTAATTAAGTCTATAAATATAGCTATCAAAATCAGTCCAGGGAGGCACTTGGGTGGCTCAGTCGATTAAACGTCTGCCTTCAGCTCAGGTCATAATCCCAGGGTTCTGGGGTCAAGCCCTGAAGCAGGGCTCCCTGCTTAGCGGGGAGCCTGCTTCGCCCTCTCCCTCTACCTGCCACTTTCCCAGCTTATGTGCTCACTCTGTCAAATAAATAAATAAAATCTTAAAAAAAAAAAAAAAAAAACACCAAATCAGTCCAAAGGTACAGGAGTCCATTCAAACCAAGAAATCAGTAAAACTGTAACATATTTTGACAATGAAGTCTATCACTTTATCTCTTACAAAATTATATAAAGCCAAAGAATAAAAAGTTTACTAAAATAATTTCAATTAACAGGAATAATTTTACGTTACTTCAGCATTATCAGTATTTTAATTCATTTATAATCAGTCAATTAGACATTCTAATTAAGGTAGCAAGTTAAAGCAATTTTTCTAGTGAAGTTATATAAGTAAACAAAGTGAATATGAATTGATTGCATTTTTATCCTATATTGCATTAGAAAATTAAAAACCCCATGATTTCCTAATCTCATTATTTCCTACAAATACCAGCTTATAGCTGATAACAAATGAACCTCATTAGCCTACCCAAACTTCAGAATCAAATTCACCAATGCCTGCCAGACACTATCACTTCACTATTCCACAAAATCCTCAAACTCAAAACATATTCAACACTGAATATATTGTCTTTTTTTTATCTTCTCTAAATTTGTGAGACATATTCCAAACAGTCCTACCCAAAAAAGAGACTCATCCTGAACTCCTTCCTTTCCTTCTTTCAAACCCATTCCATAAATAAATGAAAGAATAAAGCCTTCCAAAAACGGACCCTGATTTTCCTCCAATTTTATTTCTGCCAATCTTTGTCTTTACCATCCAATAATAAAGATGCTATTTCCCTGCTCTGTGCCATTCTTTAGGCTGCTTGCTCTGTTGGCAATGCTTTCCTCACCTGACTGCCACATATGCTTTAAGATTTAGCTGAGGTATTTATTATCTTCAAGAAACTTTCCGGGAACAACCAAGGACAAAGCTAAGGGCTTATCATTTTTTATCATTTAACTTATTAAAAAATTATATTGAAATTATCTGTTTACTTATCTGTCTCTTTTAGATTGTAGGTGACTTAACACAGTACCAGGATATAATATTTATAGTAGTATCCCCAGCATCTTACACAGTTGATATGGAGTTGATATTTAGTGAAGTGCTGAAGCATACTTACTAAAGCAGGAGTAATTTTTAAAGAAGTATAAATTGGAAATAGAAATTCCAATCACATAGAATTTACTACCTATTCTTGTGTTAACCATATACCTGTTAGATTAAATATACCTACATTCACCTATACACATATTTTTCTTGTAATATTTACTCCAAAAGAATTTGAATTACTATACATTATCTATTATCTACTTACTCTGTTTGGAGGAACTCTGCGCTTTTTTACAGCCTGAAGTGGGGAATCAACTTCACTATTTTTCTGATCCTACACAAAGTAGATAAATAGATAAAGGTTAAAAAAAAAAAAAAAGACTTAAAATGGGGAGAAAAAAAACCTTTACATGATCACACTATTGTGATTATTGAATGACTCACCTCAGGAGATTCTAAAACATTTCCTTTTGTTTTTTTAATTTTTCTGTGGAAAATCTCATCATCTTCACTTTCATTGCTTGTTAATTGTTCATCTATAATTTATTAAAAATGAATCGGGTCAATAGATTTGCTTATCCAATCACAACTATTTTATTGATGGGTACATTATTTAAAAAGAGTTTTTCAGAAGTTTGGCCAAAAAATTAGCATGAGACAAAAATAAAACAGTGCCAGTGAGGAAATTAAGAAATGATAACTTTTGCTAATAACCACATATTTGACTCAGATTCAATTTTACAAATTAGCTAAAGTAAGGCCAGGAGAGTGCAAAGTCTAATTTTATTAGTCAATGGTTCCAGAATTCATCTATATAATCTACTACCACTCTCTGCCCTTTGTGTGTTATTTTCACTCTCGTTGAAGGAGTGAAAGAAATGAAAATGCAAGCTACAAAACAATATCTGAAAAGATCCTTTTTTATATATATATGTACATATGTCTACATATATGTTTGTACACAAGTATGAAATAAAAATTGGTAAGATATTCCCCAAAATGTTGTAACTAGAATACATTCAAGGAGGTAATGCTAAAAACCAACATCTGATGTATAAAATCAAATATTTCAAATTTTCAGGTACTTTAACAAACCTCAATCTCTGTACTTACATAAAATTCGGATTACAGACACCTTCCATGTCTTTAGGAAACCTTCTATAAGAGCCCTGTGGTTGTTTCAAGGTATGTTCATAAATTCTTTGATACGCCTCCCTTCAAAAACTGATAATTCCTCTCCCCTTGAGTATAGGCCATATTTAGTCACTTGTTTCTTTTCTTTTTTTTTTTTTAAGATTTTATTTATTTATTTATTCATGAGAGACAGAGAAAGAGCCAGAGACACAGAGGGAGAAGCAGGCTCCCTGCAGGGAGCCGATGCAGTACTCGATCCCTGGACTGGGAACACTCCTGAAGCCAAAGGCAGACGCTCAACCACTGAGCCCCCCGGCATCCCACAGTCACTTGTTTCTACCAAAAGAATATAATGGAAGTGAAGGTGGGTTATTTCAGAGTCTAGTCTATCCTTGCTCTCTGTCTTCCATTACTCACTTTGGAGGAAGTCAAATGCTACACTATAAAGACATAAGCTATCCTATAATGAGGCCCACATGAGAAGAAACCATGGCCACTTACCACCAGCAACAGGATCCTCCTTCAGGCCTTGAGATTAACTCCAGCCCTGGTCAAAATCTTGACTGCAACTTCTGAAATACCCTGAGTCAGAACAACACTACTAAGCCATTCTCAAATTCTTAGTCCCCAGAAACTGTGAAACAATGCATCTGTTATTTTAAGGCATTAAGCTTTGGGGATAATTTGTTGTACAGCAATAGATAAATAATACAGATTTTGGTACCCAGAGATAGGGAATTGCTATACCAGATTGTGGAAGTAGCTTTAGAACTAGAAAGTGGGCAGAAGCTGAAAGGACTGTTGAAGAGAGTTTTAATGAAAGCTTGAAGAGCCTCAAAGGAATTGTTTACGGGAACAATCTGTAGGAAGATTAATGGCCATTGAGGAGGCTATGAATGGAGGCTTAAAGAAAAGTATGGAAATCTTAGTAGAAATCAGAGGAATCAAAATCCTTTATGTAGTGCCAGAAAGCTTATCAACATCGCAGTAACATAAGAAGTAGGATAGGTATCTAATGAATGAAGGTGATCTAGCTAAAGAGATTTCTAGACAAAATGTTTATCTTCTTCTGCTTCTTTCTGCTAAAGTAAAATGCAAGAGAAATCAAAGAAAGAATTATTAAACATTTAAACAGTTGAGATGTATTAGTTTTGAAAATTCCCAGCTTCTCCAGTTGGCAAACAATATTAAATTAAGAAATCTTCCAGGCAAAGATCTAAATATTCTAAGGTGTCTTTCACAGATCCTCTTAAACAACAGGGCTTCCAAGAAGATTAAGGAACTATCTCCAGACATCTTAGAAGGAGCCCAAAGAAGAGAAGGAGCTATTCCAAAGGATTTATGGGCATGACTAGTATCTAAAGGAATGAACCCCAATAAAATTGAGAGGGATGCCTGGGTAGCTCAGCGGTTGAGCTGCTGCTTTTGGCTCAGGGCATGATCCCAGTCCAGGGATTGAGTCCCACATCAAGCTCCCTGCAAGGAGCCTACTTCTCCCTCTGTCTGTGTCTCTGCCTCTCTCTCTATGTCTCTCAGGAATAAATAAAATCTTTTAAAAAAATTCAGAAGAGATGCACAAAGATTTACAAGAATTATATGGAAGAAACACAGCCAGCTACAACTACAGGAAGGGGCAAAGACAGACAATATCAAATGAAAAGAGGCCTTTAAAAATCCCCAGAAGAGGCATTTGGGTGGCTTAGTGGTTGAACACCTGCCTTTGGCTCAGGTCATGATACTGGGGTCCTGGGATTGATTCCTGCATCAGGCTCCCCCAGGGGAGCCTGCTTCTCCTTCTGCCTATGTCTCTGGCTCTCTGTGTGTGTCTCTCATGAATAAAAACTAAAATCTTTAAAAAATAATAAAAAAATAAAAATCCCCATAAAATAAAAATCACCAAATTTTTACTAAAATGAATCCGCTGAGGAAATTCTGCTACATGTTATGAAAAAGTACCAAGCCTCCAAAGAATGAAGCCAAGAACCATGGACGGTTATATCTAGGCTTTGAGTCCTCATCAAGGAACTTCCAATTTCTGCTCTGCTGCATTTTAGAATTTCTATGGACAGAGATTCCTGTGTGTCTCTGCTCACCGCCACCACCCCATTTTTTAACAAGCCATCTTGGAAACAGATTTTCCATGCCCAGTCAAGTCTTCAGGCGACTGCAACCCCAGGTGAAATCTTCCTATAACCTGATGAGAAATCCTCAACCAGAACTACCTAGTTAAGCAACTCTCCAATTCCTAAACTACAGATAATGCTATTTTAAGTCTCAGTAAGTTTGGGGTAGTAACTTTTTATGCAATAAATAACACAAAGTCACACAATAAATTTCTCATTACACTCTGTGCCAAAAAAAAACAAAAAACAAAAAACAAAAAAACCTACCCAAATAAACTTAAATAAATCCTTTTTACAGATGAGCACTGTATAATCAATCAGTTTTGTTTGTTTTCATTACCTTCTAAGGAATTTAGAGTTAAATGCAAGGCTCAGGTAGAGTAACCAACTCATGGTTTTCCAAAACCTTTCCAGGAGGTTTTCACCTTCAACTGCTTCAGTGGCACTTTAATGAACTGTTATTGTATAAATATAACACGGCAAATGATCTTAAATCTTCTATTTCAGTTAGGCAAAATAAAAAATACTAAATATGAATAAGTCATGGGAATAAAAACTACAGCAAAGGGAATATACAGTCAGTGCTATATAAATAGAGTTGTATGGTGACAGATGGTAGTTATTACTCCCCAGCATAGTAAAGAAATGCTGTGTCATTAGGTTGTATATCTGAAATTAATGGAACATTGTATATCAACTATACCCCCCAAAATACTAAATATTCCCTAATAATTATATATTCATAATTATATTGCCCATGGTTAGTAGTTAAGTATAATGCTAGAAGTTTTAATGCAAATCTGACAAAAGATGGAAAAATGATCTCACCCATGAACAGACTTAATATAAAGATGTTAAAGCAAATATTCAGCCTCAGCTCACGGGTAACATAAACTTAGTAAAAATATATGCCAGAGTACATCTAAAACTGTGCAGAACAGTCTGTTTTTGAAAATTAAACATATTTCCTGAACTTACTTTCAATAAGATTTTATCTTAAATAAAACATTCATATATCATGTCTTTGATACCAAAGAGAATAGCATCATAAAAAGACTTACAGAGCAAACTAATTTTATCCTACGACTACTCTTTTACTTAACCATAAGGAATAAAATTCATAAATGGCCTGATATAATAATCTATACATAGAGTTGAGTCCTATCGCAGTACTTAAAGAATACTTAAGTCATTTTAATACCAAACACCTAGCACTATATTTTCTAGTTTTTCTCTAATTGTGTAGAATTAGATCATAGAAATCCAGAGATTCCTCTGGAACTTCTGTGATCTTGTCTCAATCCTCCAAATAGTCTTGCTTCTCAACTTTTTTTTTCCCCCAACTATTTTGCTATGTAAATCTTCAACTTTGTACTATTCCCTCCAAATCTTACACTTCCCTTTTTCCCATTGTTTTATTTATAACATCCAAATTCCCTATTATTTTCAACGTATTCAAATTGTAAATATTCCTGAAGAGCCAAAATTAAAATCTACATTAAAAATTCTACATTTCCAATCTCATGCAATTTAAAATTCTGTCATCTTCTGAAGCTCCTAAATGTCCACTACCTTTTTTATTTGGTAGTTATTTACACATTTTTACTGGTATCTTTTTAAATGTATATGTCACACAATTGTTTAGGTTTTACAGTTAAGGGCCAAGGACAAATTGATATTTTAGTGTCTAGCATACTTTTCCCATGGTATGCATGCTAAAAATATATATAGATAAATATTTTATCACTAAGCATCAACTAAAGAAATGCATAATACATCAATTATCCAATTCAATACACCAAATACGGAGACATAACATTCTGGAAAAATTACAGAAGCTTATTTAGAGTAATTATTCTAGAAAGATTTAGGTGTTTTATTAAGATGGAATCTTACCTTTAGCAGGATGACAGGACTGAAGAAAATTGATTTGTTCCCTGCTTTTAGCCTTTTCTACATGAAGTCCTGAGTCAACAAAAGTTGAATTCAATGTTTCTTTGAAACTCTGTAGATCTACTTTTCCTTTATTAGAATCTGGTGTCCTAGGCACTTCCTTTCTATTCTTAGAAAATGAGTTCAATGTGTTTGATTCAGAAAGTGGTGTACTCATAACTTTTTCTCCTACTGGCAAAGAAAATTGAGAATACCCTGGAGACATAAATTCTTTATTTTTTGCTGCACTCTGTGGAAAATGTGCAAAACTTGGACTCCACTTATCTTCACTTGATGGGACAGTAATAGTTCTACTTGTAAAACCAGCAACATGATCTTGTGGTATTACTGCTTGATTCGAAACATAATGTGCATCATTGGTCTCCTTAATATGTAAACACCTTCCAGAAAGATCATCTAAAAATTTATTATTTGTATCTGATGCATGTCCTAATATTTCATCATCAGAATCTGGACTACAAAATCCTAAATCAAATGTAACAGAAAATAAATCCTTAGAGCAGTCAAAAACATATTCATCATTCTTCAGTTTTTCCTTATATACCCCTCTCATATCTTCATGAGATTTCCAACTATTAGTATCACAGATAATTTGGTCTTGGAGTTGAGGATTACTATCTAACAAAAGTTCATCAGAAATTAAGAACTGAGAGTCCAGTGCCATTTCACTTAGAGCAGTTTTGCCTGACACACCTGAAGATTTATATTTATTGTTCGAGGGAGAAAGGCTCAGGTCAAACTCTGTATTAAGATCTTTGAATAGTGGTAAACTCTTATTTTGATCAGTGAACAATACTGGAAGGCCTCTGTTATCCGTATCACAATTTTTTTCTTCAACTAAACACTTTGGAGGGCCTATGTTTATTTGAATATGATTGCTGGATACTAAATTTTCATTTTTATTATCTTTCTGTACTTTATCAACATAGTCATAGAAACCTGGCTCATCAGAAATCTTATCGTTAGTTGCATTATAAAAGCAACTTTTTTCAGAAGGATGATTAATTAATTTAAGTGAATTCAATTCTAAATCCTGTTGAGAATTTACAGGTGAGTATGACATCAAACAAGTAGATTTATCATTTTGTAAATACTCATTGTAGGGTAGGAAAGGCAAATGATCAAGTTTACAACACTCAGCAATTTCATATTCCAAATTTGAGAGTCCAGAGAGAGGTGGAGGAGAATGAGACAAAAATCTCTCTACGTTAGCTAATACCTCTTTTGTTAATGAATGACAATTATAAAATTGATCATCTGTTTTAGCTATACAAAGCTCTTCCTCAAATGGAAGAAATAAGCTAGATGAACTGTATTTCTCATCAGTGAAACTGTTATAACCAGAATCTAAAAAATTTACAGCAAATGAACTAGATTCATTTGTAAATTGACATTCCATTAATTCATGTGGCTGATTAACATTTTCATTGACAGCACATATGGCAGCAGCAACTTCATCTGTATTTGATGCTCTTTTATCATTTAGTCGGTCTACCTGAGAAATATTTTCAACAGTAGTACTGCCATCAGTATCTAAAGAATCCATAACAATATCATTATTTTCTTTCATAGGCTGATCTTTTTTCAATTCTTTAGAGGCTTTTTTCTTTAGAGAAGCAATTTTAGCAGGTTTGACATGAGTTTGTTTAAAAATTTCAGCACATTCTTCATCAGATTCTGTCATTAAGAATGAACTGCCTTGATTTATATTCCCTAAAAATGAAGATTTCTTGTTACTAGTAAAAGTGCCATTGGCAAGAGGATTATATTCATTCCTGGGAGCACTGAATGTTGAGCTAACATCTTCCATTTTTAAGTAAGATTTAAGTTCCAATTCATAGCTGCATTCTCCCTAGAAAGAAGGAAAATAAAAAAGTCACAGGAAACAAGAGCCATTATTAAAAAATGAATTTTATTTTATGTTAGAATATTTTCTAAACAGTATTACATTACTCAAATTATTTTCTTTTATAACTTAAAAATCACTCTTTTCTTAAGACTTTATTTATTTGAGAGAGAGAGTGCAAGAGTGCACATGAGGGGGGTGCAGAAGGAGAGGAGAGAGAGAATCCCAAGTACACTACATGCAGAGTGCAGAGCCTGAGGCAGGGCCCACTCATGACCCTGAGATCATGACCTGAGCTGAAACTAAGAGTTGGATGCTTAAAAAGACTGAGCCACCCAGGCACTCCTAACTTAAAAAAATTATTCTAATAAATCAAACAAAATTATAAATGACACTACTCTGTAATTATCATAATTTATCTTTAGTCAGTTATTTCTGTATCCTCAGAACTTAATATATGAAAGACCCATGATAACTATTTGCAGAAAGAACAAATTTAATAAATAATAAAATAAGATTAGAGGGGTACCTGGGTGGCTTAGTTGGTTGAGCATCCAACTCTTGGTTTTGGCTAGCCCGGCATCGGGCTCTACACTCAAGTGAGAGACTGCTTCTCCTTTCCCTCTTCCTCTGCCCCTCCCCCCAAGTCTCACTCACTCACTCTCTCAAATAAATAACCTTCAAAAACAAAAAGATTATATGCACTGTTCTTCACTTCTAATATTTTATTGAGCAATTATTCTTTTTTTAAAGATTTTATTTATTTATTCATGGGAGACAGAGAGAGAGAGAGAGAGAGAGAGAGAGAGGCAGAGACACAGGTAGAGGGAGAAGCAGGCTCCATGCAGGGAGCCCAATGTGGGACTTGATCCCAGGTCTCCAGGATCAGGCCCTGGGCTGAAGGCAGGAGCTAAACTGCTGAGCCACCCAAGGATCCCCTATTCTAACTTCCTAAAAATAGATATTAAGTAATTAATATATATAAATGAAAACCAAACAAATATGTTAAATTTACCCTCTTGATAAAGGTAAACTAAGAACAACTTTTAGAACATCTGAAATAAGTATATCTGTATATCCATCAGGCCATAAACTGGAATATACTATTTTTAACAAATTTCCCAACCAAGAATTCTTAAGGTAAATTTCTTTTTTTTTAAAGATTTATTTATTTATTTGAGAGAGAGTGCACACTCGCACATGCATAAGCATAGTGGTGGTGGGGAGGAAGGCAGAGGGAGAGTCTTAAGCAGACCCCATGCCACATTCAGAGCCTGAAGCTGAGTTGATCTCATGACCCTGAAATCACGACCTGAGCTAAAACCAAGAGTCAGATGCTTAACCAATGGTACCACCCAGATGCCCCTGAAACTCTTACAGAAAATTTCTAAATTTTTCTTATCTCTAAATCTAAAGTCCTAGGGAATCCCTGGGTGGCTCAGTGGCTTAGTGCCTGCCTTTGGCCCAGGGTGTGATCGTGGAGCCCCAGGATCAAGTCCCGCATCGGGTTCCCTGCATGGAGCCTGCTTCTCCCTCTGCCTGTGTCTCTGCCTCTCTCTCTCTCTCTCTCTCTCTCTCTCTCTGTCTCTCTCTCTCTCTGTGCCTCTCATTGATAAATAAAATCTAAATAAATAAATAAATAATAAGTAAATAGATAGATAGATACATAGATAGATAGATAGATAGATAGATAGATAGATAGATAAATCTAAAGTCCTCCCAAAGTCTGACATATCTTCCTCTCTTCTCCCTGAGAGGCTACTTTAGTCAGTATTCCTCTACTATTCAGAGACTTAAGTAGTAATGAATACAATAAGTATTAATTTCCATAGGTTCTTCTGGGATCTACAACTATTTATATGTATTTATGAAAAATAGGTAATAATAAAAATGGCAGCTACAATCTACTGAGTGTGCCAGTTACTAATCTAAATGCTCTACACATATTAAGTCACTTAATTCTTGCAAAAATCCTATGAAGAAAGTATTATCATTGTTCCTATTTTACAGATGAAACTGAGGCCCAAAGAGGTTTAGTAACTTACAGATACATGATTAGTAAGAGGGAGACCTGGGATTCTAACCACACATTTTAGATTTCATACTCACAGAAGGTTCATCATTCTGATTCTCTCAGGGAAGAATAATCAAGAAACTGCTCAAAGAATCAATAATTTTCTAAACTATCATCAGGATACAAGAGACATACCAAATGACCTATGTGATGGAAAATATTTCAATAAATCACAATCTAATAAGAATCCTAAATTAGCTTTACTAATAGTTTATAAAAAGTATATTAAAATTTATTTTGGTTTATCTATGTCGACAGTTGATATTCTTCTAATTAAGTCTACTTTGTCACCTAAGGCAGAAAACTTGTTCCCTATTGAGATCACAAGGAACATTTTTTAAAAAATAAAATATTCTAGCTATAATTATTTCTATTAAATACTTGCTTCTTATAATAATGACTTCAAATTAAGAAGAATAGGGGCACCCGGATGGCTCAGTTAAGTGATCAGCTCTTGATTTGACTCAGGTTGTGATCTCAGAGTTGTGGGATTGAGCCAACACCAGGCTCTGCACTTCTGGGGGGTCTGCTTGAGATTCTCTCTCTCTCTCTCCTTTTCCCTTTGCCCCTCTCCCCCCTGAAGCACACACTCTCTCTCAAATAAATAAGTCATTAAAAAATTAAGAATAAATACCAAGTTTTCTAGTTTCACCATCATACCAGCAAAAGAAAGTTACAATAAAACTCTACCTCTTCATGTCTCATTCCTTCTATCATTTGCATAATGCTTATAAAATGGTGGCATCGATCTGAATGGTCAACTTGATGAGTAGGAAAAGGATGATCCTGCCACACTCTCCATTCAGAAAGAGAGAGTTGATGAATTCCAATGGTTGGTTCTTCAGTCTTGATTAATGATTTTAAAAATAATAGAAATGATAAATATACATACTCAGATTCCATAAACTGATTAAAAAAACAATACACAGATAATAAGCCTAACATAAATAATCTGAATTTGGGTATTTTCAACTAAAATCTCAGGAAAATAAAGAAAATAATTTTATAAAGTACAAAAATGACCTTTGAAATATATTTTGAAAGTAACTATCATTTGAATTGTATTTGGTTATATTCCTATTTATATAGTTCCATGTTAAGAGCAAATATTTAAGAAAATGTGTGGTTTCAAAAGTACTATTTTGCTAGATTTATATCCTATATTCTAATAAGGACACATTCATAACCTCTCAGTGATAAAGATTCCAATTTTTTCATGCTGCCATTCCTTACTTTCCCTGGTAATAAAAAATATATATAAAATCTAAATAGCCATATTTCAAGCCCTATAAATCTTCTAAGAGGAATCTTTCCTGAGGTTGTTTTCCCAGCTCTCTAGGCATACATATAACCTTTGACAATTCTCTTGCCTTTTATTAAGTTCACCAATAATTTGTTCATAAGTCAAATAATAACACCCACTATAAAGTTCTATACAGTTTCAAAGAAAAAGTTTGTACAAAGACACTCATGACAGTATAATTTTACATTAGTAACACTGAAAAGAATTCAAAACATAGCAGGAAAATAGTCAAACAAACCATGGTATACTGCAGAGTAACATAATAATCATGTAAATTATGCCTATATGGAAATACTCATACAGTAGAAAGTAATAGAAAAAAAGCAAACATTATGCATTACAGTCAAGTAAAAATAAATACACAATAAAGAATATAAGAAGAAAATTAAAGTTCTACAAACTTAGACTTTACTATTCATTTTAAACTGTTTACATTCTTAATTTTTTAAGCAAACTGACATTCTGATCATGAACATTCTCTCTACTCCCAAAGCTATTGCATAAACCCTATAAAGAGTATCTGAAAACATGTTCAACTTACTGGTGTGTTTTCTTCATTTTCTAAAGATAAAAACTGAACTTGAGGCAATGTTATTTCCTTAATTTCATCAGTGTCTCTTAACCTATAAAGTCTGTTCCATAATTTAAATTCTTCTGCTGATAAGAACCAATCTTTCTTTGAATTACTTTGCTTCATTCCTAGAAGTTGAAAGTAATTGAAAAGAAGTTTAAAAAAAATCTACTAAGCAAACACAATACATACAACACCAACTTAAACTCTCCACCTGTTTATATCTATTCATCTTTACTAAACCACTGATTCTATTCCTTAAAACTAGTATTCTTCACATAATCATTCACTTCCTGCTTCTATATATCTTCTAAACTTTTCTCACTCCTTTGAAAGTAATAGTATAGCCTCCTGTTCAGGAGCTCACCTTCCATATTGACTTCATTAATATAACAGAGCCAGGTAGCTAGGCTCTCAAACCTGGTTTCTTTTGGACTCTCTCCATGCTGTGTCTAAGACCTGGCACAAAAGTCAAAAAACTTACTATGAAAACTGGATGATACCATCATTTTTATCTGAAAGACTATCTGAAACTTGGTTGGGGTAGGGGAAGATGTCAAGACTAAAAAGGGGTTTTAACTTGAATCTTAAATGGCGGGGAGAGAAGGCAGGTAGAGAAAGAGAGAAAAGCCCTACTGCTTTAAAAACTAACAAGAATCGGGGATCCCTGAGTGGCTCAGCGGTTTAGCGCCTGCCTTTGGCCCGGGGCACGATCCTGGAGTCCCGGGATCAAGTCCCACGTCTGGCTCCCAGCATGGAGCCTGCTTCTCCCTCTTCCTGTGTCTCTGCGCCTCTCTCTCTCTCTAGGTTTACCATAAATAAATAAATAAATCTTCAAATAAACAAACAAATAAATAAATAAATAAATAAATAAATAAATAAATAAATAAATAAATAAAAATGTTGAGCATATTAAAAAAAAACTAACAAGAATCTAAACAAAACAAAACAATAATATACTTTTTTTTTATAAAAAGTATACTAAGTTAACCCTTTCTGACTTCCATAATCTCTATACAGGAAAATAATCATCAAACTGAAAAAGGATAAACAGTGTAAAGTAGGAACTCTGGTCCCATACAGATGAGGGCAAGAAAAAAAAAATCAGAGACTACTGAATCAGGAAACTTCTGTCTTAGCTCTGAGTTAAGGGAAAGAACATTAACAAATTTAAGTGAATCGAAAGCAAGTGACTAGGCGGGAAAGGACCTTGAAACTTCCTGGTATGAAACCAGTGAGACTAATAGTAAAACTTGAGAGGTATTGTGTTCAAATATATAAAGAACTGCTACATAGGTAATCAAAGGATCAAAACCATTCTTTGTATCTAAAAGATAAAACTAAATCAATGAGGAAAAGGTAGAAAGATTTTTTTTTTTTTTTTAGAAAGAATTTTTAACATAAGAAGGAACCTTCTTCTAAATAGGGCTTCTACATACGGAATAAACCTTTATAATGAAAGACAACTTCCATTAACAGATACTCAAGTTGAGGCTGGATATGCATTTAACAAGAATGCTAAATGCAGACCAAAACGACAATGAAACATTATGACGTACCTGTTAGGATGCCTCCTATCAAAAAAGTTAAAACAAAATGAGTGTTGGTGAGGTCACAGAGAAATTTAAATCCCTATACACTGTTGGTGTAGTAGTAGAGTGGTACAGCCATTAATAGAAAACAGCATGCAGGCTCCTCAAAAAATTAAAAAAAGAACTACCATAGGATTTCTTTGAATAAAGACAACTAAGCTAAAACAAATGACTACCTCAATTACAAGGTAATTTGGGGATGAACTATGAAAAAATATATAGCAAAAAGGTGCTATCCTCTCATAGTAGGACAGATTATATTAATCTTGAGAATATGTATGTAAAGAATCATAACTGCCTGGAGGGATGTATAGGGTTGAATTTGTGTCTTAGTGTTATCTTAGTGAACTGTCTATGATGCACACTATAATCTGATGCAGGGCTTATTTGAAAGAAAAACTATTTTCTTTCTTTTCAACACCTGGTAAAGAGGATTTTCTGGGTTGGTAGGACATTTTTCATTTTCTCAACATTGATTTTCTCACTCTGTTCTGTCATTGTCTCCTTCCCTTTGCCACAGGAATAATCTCTTATATTTTCCAAGATCTATAACATCCTAGAATGTACCTTAAGTTTCTCAAAAAGAAAGTATATCAACATATGGCCTACTAACTAACAACAGGAAAAAAATATGTAGCTTAAAAGCAAAGGTTTTTTATTTACCATTCTTATAGGAAAAGTTAGAGGACTTCCGCTGCAAGTTCCAAGGCTTCTCTGGTTCATAAGCACCACAAGTGATAAACATTTTGTGTAATTCTGGGTTGATTCCATCAGGAACCATGCGTGGACTTCCTTGGTAAAAATGAAGAACTTGCCTGTTACCTGAAATTGCGTTATAAATACTTCTTTTGTTGGACTGACTTTGATTATAAGTCTGCAAAGACAAATGTCAAATTACATTATTTCTACAATAATCACTTAGCCATAATAAGAAGTTATTATATTTATTTGGATTTACTATAAACAGTAAATTATACTATGATCCACTTAAATACTGAGAATATCCATTACCTTGAACTTGAGGCCTTTTCAATTAACATTTGAAAATCAGTTCAAAATCTAGTATATAAAAGCCTACCTTCATAACTATATTGCACAAAGGAAATCTTTTATTTGGAATCTTTCTATTTTTGAATAAGGTAAATATTTATATGTAAGTGTAAATTGCTTTAAAAAAATACTATTGCTATATTCCAGCTTGTTACTTCATCTCTCTATACTTCAATTTTCTTTACTGTATATAAGAAAAGCATTATCCCCCATACAGAATTAAATGAAATAATGCATCTGACACACTTAGAACTACTGCCCAGCAGAGTAGGTACTCATTAAATCTGGGTCATTATGACTATCTTACAGATAAGAAAACTAACATCCTGGGGTGCCTGGGTGGCTCAGGCAGTTAAGTGTCTGCCTTCGGGTCAGGTCATGATCCCAGAGTCCTGGGATCGAGCCCCCACATCAGATTCCTGCTTAGCGGAAAACCTGCCTCTCCTTCTCCTGCTCCCTCTGCTTGTGCTCTCTCTTTCTGTCAAATAAATAAATAGAATCTTGAAAGGTAAATGCTTAACCAACTGAGCCACCCAGCACCCCGCTGGCACATATTCTTGTTGGTTGGTTGGTTGGTTGATTGATTGGTTTAAGCAATTCTTTAAAGTGTAAAAACCATTCTCAGTTCACTGTATTAATAAATAAAAGAAAAAACTAAACTAAAAACAAAACACAGGTCTTAGAAGCACAGGGAAATAGTAAAACAAACTAATGCGTATTGATTTTGGTAGTTAGGTGTCTCTAAATTAATACTTAAGTACAAAAATGCATTTTTTTATATGGATAAAAATGACAAAACTGAACCCAGTTAAAAATTCTCCTAATTACAAGAAAAGAATACTCTGAATCTATTACAAAGTGGGGACAAAACATCAACCAAAATCTCCTACAGATTGTTAGGACTTTTTTTTTTTTTTAGTATTTATTTATTCATGAGAAACAGAGACAGGCAGACATAGGCAGAGGGAGAAGCAGACTCCTCATGAGGAGCCTGATGTGGGATTTGATCGCAGGGCCCTGGGATCACAACCTGAGCCAAAGGCGGACTCTCAACCACTGAGCCACCCAGGTGCCTGATTGTTTGGACTTTGAATGTTAAGAGATTGCTATTTATCTTGAGCTATATTTCCCAAATTTAAATGATCAAATTCTGTTTCTATAAGTCTACTTACACGTTCTTCTCGTCCTTCAGCAAGGATAACAACAATTCTGCCTTTACGTTTGCGGCCAGTTCTGCCCATTCGTTGTACAAGACGAACTGGGCTCTTCTGGGCATCAAAACATATTATAAGATCAACTTCTCCTATATCCAAACCTTCTTCACCAACACAAGTAGAAACCAATGTATTATAACCACCACTACGAAACTGTTTCACAACCTAAAATAAAAATGATTTAAAAATAACCAGATACAAATGTTAGAGACTTGTAGATCAAAGCACATTTTTCCCACTCACCCCAAAATGGTGAAATCAGATTACAAATCAGAATCTAGGATGCTATGGAATAGGAAAAGAAGTGACAAAATGGCGATATAAACCAAAACAGACCATAGTAAAATGCAAAGGACAGTCCTAATGTCTTTGCTTTCATAATCACTGTGATGCCAAAAAGGTTTCCTAAATTTACACATAAATGAGAAACCCCAGATATTATTTAGTGTCACTAAAGAGCTATGGGCAGGTAAACGGACCAGAGCAATTACTGCTTATCATATCCTAGACCTAAATTTATTGTTAGGTCTATCTGAAGTAAAAAAACTTTATTACTCCTAAAATTTTTATCTAACCTTTTATACTGCCATTCCAAAAAAGGATAGCAGAATGTGCCACCCCAAAATATGACTGTGGGAGATTAGGACACGCTGCCCCAAAATATGCTACTTTGATATATTGATTATTTTGAACTGTGTATACAAGTGAAAAACAGCAAAAGCAGAGAAAGACTTCCTCTCCCCTTATCTGTCCAAAAACAGGAGGAATTCAATTGTCATAAATCCCTTTCCTGGGATTTTCATCAACCAGAAAAAAACGGACTCATCACAGGAGCCTAAAAGTCATCCCTACAGCCAGACAAACTTGGTCACAAACTGTCACACTTCCCATCTATTCTTCTAAGAACTCATTCATCTTTCCCAAAAATCAATTACTCTCTCTCCTAAGAAGCCTATGTTCCTCCTCTTTTTTCCCTACTACTAAGGTATTTAAGTCTGAATTCTAAGCCACCATAGGAAGTTACTCCTTTTTCCCTGCATATCTTCCATGTATAACATAAGGTATACACGTTAACAAACTTCAAGATTTATATATTCCACTGTTTAACATCTCTACTTGATGTTTAAAACAATGCTATTCAAAGTGTAATTCACGAATTATTTATAACTGGTGTGGTTCAAACTGTTTATTAGCCAACAACAGCATAAGTACAAAAATTAAGAGTAGATATTTAGAAACTTGGTAGAGCAATATTATATTTGCTGGCTTTAGTAATAAAAAATTTGGCCGTGAACATTGTTTTCATTAATTTTACTTTTTTAAATAATTCATTATTATTGTAGTGTTCAAAAGTATCTGTGTGACATAAGAGGAAGTAAACTAGTCCTCTATCAATTTTCATAGTCAGGAAAACACTAATTTCATAGGCGTGCCAAAGTTAACTCATCCAGAACCAAGCTCCTGATATTTCTCTCCAAAACCTGCTTTTCTTTCAATCTATCTTCATTAATAGCAGCTCTTTTCAGTTTTTGTAGGCCAAATTCCTGGAGTCATCCTTCACATTCCTCAGTCTCATACCCCACTATAATCTATCAATAAATTCCTTCAGCTTGACCTTCAAAATATATCCAGAATCCAACCATTTCTCACAATTTTCCCTGCTACCACTCTAGTCTAAGCCACCATCATCTTTAGATTGGTATTATAAGACTTCCAATTGGTCTTCCTGTTTCCACCCTTAATCGCCTAAACTTTATTAAGATAGCAACCGTGTGATTCTTTTAAAATATGAACCAGGTCATGCCCCTCCTCTGTTTCAAACTCTCCAAGGGCTTATTTTCCCATCCCACTTACAATACAAGCTAAAGTTATTAAAATGGAAACAGCTCATTCACATCACTGGACAGATCATCTAAACAGAAAAATAAATAAGGAAGTGGCTTTGAATGACACATGAGATCAGATGGAATTAATAAATATATTCAAAACATCCCATTCTAAAACAGAATACACACTCTTTTCAAGTGCACATGGAACATTCTCCAGAAGAGATCACATATTAGATCAAAAAGAGGCCTCAACAGGTGCACCCAGGTGACTTAGTTAAGCATCTGTCTTTGGCTCAGGTCCTGATCCCAGAGTCCTGAGATGGAGCCAGGAGTCTGGCTCCCTACTCAGCTGGCAGTTTGCTTCTCCCTTTCCCCCCACACCTCCACTCACCACTCATGCTCTCTCTTGCCCTCTTTCTCTCTCAAATAAACAGATAAAATCTTATAAAAAAAGAAAAGAGAAAGATATCAACAAACAAAAAAATAATGAAAGCATACCACACACCTTTTCTGACCACAATGCTTTATGAAACTACAAGTCAATCAGAAGAAAAAAATCTGGAAAGAGCACAAATACATGGAGATTAAACAACATGCTACTAGACAAGGAGTGGGTCAACCAAGAAATCAAAGAAAAAAAAAACAGAAAAACAAAAGAAAATGAAAACACAATGAATGGTCTAAAATCTTTAGGATGCAACAAAAGCAATCATAAGAGAGAAGTACATAGCAATAGAGGCCTACCTCAAAAAGCAAAAAAAACCTTATATAAATAGTCTAACCTGGGACACCTGGGTGGCTCATCTGTCTTCGACCCAGGGCATGATCCTGGAGTTCCCGGATCGGATCAAGTACCACATCAGGCTCCCTGCATGGAGCCTGCTTCTCCCTCTGCCTATGTCTCTGCCCCTCTCTCTCTCTGTGTGTGTCTCTCATGAATGAATAAATAAAATCTTTAAAAAAATAAAAAATAAAAATAAGTAAACAATCTAGCTTTACAACTAAAGGAGCTAGCAAAAGAGCAACATAAGAAGCCTAAAGCCTGTAAAAGGAAAGAAAGAATAAAGATTAGAGCAGAAATAAATGTATAGAAACTAAAAAAAAAAAAATTAGATCAATGAAACCAGGAGCTGTTTCCTCGAAAAAAATCAATAAAAGTGAGAAACTTCTAGTCAGACTTATCAAAAAGAGAAAAGGCTCCCCAAAAAAATCATGAATAAAAGAGAATAACAACCAACACCACAGAAATACAAGCAATTATAAGAGAGTATTACACAAAACTATATGCCAACAAATTGGACAACTTTCAAGAAATGGATAAATTCCCAGAAACATATAAACTACCAAAACTGAAACAGGAAGAAATAGAAAACTTGAGCAGACCAACCAATAACCACCAAAGACACTGAATCAGTAATCGACAATCTCCCAAGATATAAAAGTCCAGAGCCAGAAGCCTTCACAGGCAAATTCTACCTGTGAATACCTTAAAGAGGTGAATACCTATTTAAAGAAAAGTGAATACCTATTCTTCTCAAACTATTCTAAAAATAGAAAAGGAAGGAAAATTTCTAAATTTCATTTGAAGAGGCCAGCATTACCTTGATACTAAAACCAGATAAAGACTCCACTAAAAAGGAGTCCTGCAGACCAATATCCCTGATAAACATGGATGCAAAAATTCTCAACAAAAAATTAGCAAACGAAATCCAAAAATACTTTTAGGGCATCTGGGTGGCTCAGTGGTTGAGTGTCTGCCTTTGGCTCAGGTCGGATCCCGGGGTCCTAGGATCGAGTCCTCCTTGCATGGAGCCTGCTTCTCCCTCTGCCTGTATCTCTGCCTCTCCCTCTGTGTCTCTCATGAATAAATAAATAAAATCTTTAAAAAAAAAACCTTTTAAAAAATCATTCACCATGATCAAGTGGGATTTATTCCTGGGTTGCCAGAGTGTTTCAATATTCACAAATCAATCAATACAATACACTACATTACTGAAAGAAAGGATAAGAAGCATATAATCCTTTCAACAGTTGCATAAAAAACATTTGAACTGAGAGCTTTTCCCCTAAGGTCAGGAACACAGCAGGAATGTCCACTATTACCACTGCTATTCAACATAGTATTAGAAGTCCTAGCCTTAGCAATTAGACAACAAAAAGAAATAAAAGTCATCTGAATCAGCAAAAAAGTCAAATTCTCACTCTTTGCCGATGACATGATATTCTATAAGGAAAACTCAAAAACTACACCCCAAAACTGCTAGAACTCATACAGGAATTCAACTCATACAGGAATTCAGCAAGGTGGCAAGATATAAAATCAATGCACACAAACCAGTTGAGTTTTTATACACTAACAATGAGACAGAAGAAAGAGAAATTAAGGAGTAAATCCCATTTACAATTGCACCCAAAACTGTAAGTTACCTAGGAAAAAACCTAACCAGGGGCAAAAGATCTATACTCAGAAAACTAAAGAACACTCAAGAAAGAAACTGAGGAAGGCACAAAGAAATGGAAAAGCATTCCATGCTCATGGATTGGAAGAATAAATACTGTTAAAATGTCTATGCTGCCTAGGGCAATCTAAATGTTCAAGGCAGTCCCTATCAAAATACCATCAACTTATTTCGGAGTTGGAACAAATAACTCAAAAAAGTTTGAATGGAACCAGAAAAGACCCCAAATAGCCAAAGGAATGTTGAAAAAGAAAACCAAAACTGGTGGCATCACAATTCCTGACTTCAAGCTCTAAAATAAAGCTGTAATCATCAAGATAGTATTGGTACTGGCACAAACACAGACACATGGATCAACAGAACAGAATAGAGAACCCAGAAATGGACCCTCCACTCTATGGTCAACTAATCTTCAACAAAGCAGTAAAGAATATCCACTGGAAAAAAGGTAGTCTCTTCAACAAATGGTGTTGGGGAAAACTGGACAGCCACATGCAGAAGAATGACACGACCATTTCCTCACATTATATATTAAAAAAGACTCAAAATGGATGAAAGACCTAAATGTGAAACAGGAATCCATCAAAATCCTAGAGGAGTGGCATTTGGGTGGCTCAATAGTTGACTGTCTGCCTTGGCTCAGGTGATGTTCCCTGGGATCAAGTTCCACATCAGGCTCCCGGTAGCCTGCTTCTCCCTCTGCTTATGTCTGTGTCTCTCTCTGTGTGTCTCTCATGAATAAATAACAAAATAAAAAATAAAAAAATCCTAGAGAACACAGGCAGTGACCTCTTTAGCTTCGTCTGCATCAACTTCTTACTAGACACATCTCCAAAGGCAAGGGAAACAAAGGCAAAAAAAGTACTGGGACTTCACTATGATAAAAAGCTTTTGTACAGCAAAGGAAACAGTTGACAAAACCAAAAGACAACCAACAAAATGGAGGAAGATATTTGCAAATGACATATCAGATAAAGGGCTAGAATCCAAAATCTACAAAAAACTTATCAAACTCAACACCCAAAGAACAAATAATCCAATCAAGAAATGGGCAGAAGACATGAACAGACGTTTCTCCAAAGACATATAAATAGCCAACAGACACATGAAAAATTGTTCCACATGACTTGGGATTAGGGAAATACAAATAAAAATCACAATGAGATACCATCTCACACCAGTCAGAATGGCTAAACTGAACAAGTCAGGAAATGACAGATGTTAGAAAGGATGTGGAGAAAGAGGAACCCTTGTATACTGCTGGTGGGAATGAAGCTGATGCACCACTCTGGAAAAAAGTATGGAAGTTTCTCAAAAAGTTGAAAATGCAGCTACCCTATGACCCAGCAACTGCACTACAAGTATGTACCCCAAAGATACAAATGTAGTAATCCAAAAAGGCACCTGCACTCCAATGTTTATAGCAGCAACGTCCACAATAGCCAACTATGGAAACAGCCCAGATATCCACTGAAAGAAGAATGGCTAAAGATGGGGGGGTTCTATTATGGAATACTACTCAGTCAACAAAAAATAAAATCTTGCCATATGCAACGACTTAGATGGAATTAGAAGGCATTATGCTAAGCGAAATAAGTCAATCAGAGAAAGATAATTATCATAGGCCTCATTCATATGTGGAATTCAAGAAACAAAATAGAGGATCATAGAGGAAGGGAGGAAAAAATAAGACGAAATCAGAGAGGGAGACAAACCATAAGAGCTTCTTAATCATAGAAACGAAAAAAAAAATCATAGAAACGAACTGATGGTCTCTGGAGGGGACAGGGTTGGGGGGACAGGGTAACTGGCTGATGAACATTAAGGAGGGGATGTGATGTAATGAGCGCTGGGTATTATATAAGACTGATGAATCACTGACCTCTGCCTCTGAAACCAATAATATATTATACATTAATTGAATTTAAATAAAAACTTTATAAAAAGGCATTTGACCAAGTAGACAAAGTACAACACCCATTTATGACAAAAACTCTCAACAACATAGGCTTAGAGGGAACATACCTTAACATAATAAATGTCATGTATGAAAAACCCACAGTTAATATTATCTTCAATGGGAAAAAAATGAGAACTTTTCTTCTATGGTCAGAAACAAGACAGGGATGTTACTTAACATACTGTTGGAAGTCCTAGCCTCAGCAATCAGACAACAACAACAAAAGTAAAAGACATACAAATTGGCAAGGAAGAAGTCAAGTTTTACTTGCAGAGAACATGATACTCTATACAGAAATGCCAATGACTACACCAAAAAAACTGCTAGAACTGATAAATTCAGTAAAGTTTAAGATATAAAATCAATGTATGGAAATCTGTTCCATTTATATACACCAATAATGAAGCAGCAAAAAGAGAAATTATGGAATCTGTCCCATTTACAACTGCAGCAAAAACCATAAGATACCTAAAAATAAATCTAACCAAAGAGGTGAAAAAAAGACCTGTACTCTGAAAACTATAAAACACTAATGAAAGAAACTGAAGCTGACACAAAGAAATAGAAAAGCATTCCATGCTCATGGATTAGAAGAACAAAGATTGTTAAAATGTCTATAATACCCAAAGCAATCTACACATTTAATGCAATCTCTATCAAAATCCCACCAGCATTTTCACAGAGCTACAACAAAGAACCCTACAATTTATATGGAACGCAAAAGATCCTGAATAGCCAAAGCAACCTTGAAAAAGAAAAGCACACGTAGAGACATCAGAATTCCAGACTTCAAGTTACAATACAAAGCTGTAGTGATCAAAACAGCATGGTACTGGCACAAAAATAGACACAAATATCAATAGAATAGAAAACCCAGAAATAAACCTACAGCTATATGGTCAATTAATCTTCGACAAAGCAGGAAAGAATACTCAATGGGAAAAAGACAGTCTTTTTCAACAAATGGTGTTGGGAAAACTGTACAGCAAGAGGCAAAACAATGAAACTAGACCACTTCTTTCATACCATACACAAAAATAGATTCAAAATGATGAAAGATCTAAATGTGAGACTTTAAACTTGAAATATCAAGAGGATAACATAGGCGGTATCCTCTTTTATATTGGCCGTAGTAACTTCTTCTGAAGCATGGGAAACAAAAGCAAAAATAAACTATTGGGACATAAAAATAAAAAACCTGCACAGTGAAGGAAACAAAATTAAAAGGCAGCCTACAGAATGGGGGAAGATATTTTCAAATGGCATATTCGACAAAGGATTAGTATCCAAAATATATAAAGAACCTCTTAATATTATTATTATTTTTTTTAAAGAATTCACTTCATATTTTTTTTTAATTTTTTATTTATTTATGGTAGTCACAGAGAGAGAGAGAGAGAGGCAGAGACACAGGCAGAGGGAGAAGCAGGCTCCATGCACCGGGAGCCCGATGTGGGATTTGATCCCGGGTCTCCAGGATCGCGCCCTGGGCCAAAGGCAGGCGCCAAACCGCTGCGCCACCCAGGGATCCCCGAACCTCTTAATATTATCACCCAAAAATGAACAATCTAATTAAAAAATGGGCAGAAGACATAAATAGACATGTTCAAAGAAGACATCCAGATGGCCAATAAACACATGAAAAGATGCTCAACCTCACTGACCATCAGAAAAATATAAATCACATGGCACCTGGGTGGCTCAGTGGTTGAGCATCTGCCTTTGGCTCAGGTCGTGATGCCAAGGTCCTGGGATCAAGTCTCACATCAGGCTCCCTGCCGGGAGCCTGCTTCTCCCTCTGCCTAGGTCTCTGCCTCTCTCTCTCTGTGTCACCCATGAATAAATAAAATCTTAAAAAAAAAAAAAAATATATATATATATATATATATATATATATATAAATCAAAATAACAATAAGATATCATCTCACACCTGTCAGAATGTCTAAATCAATAACACAACAGATAGCAGGTGTTGGCCAGGATGTGGAGAAAAAGAACACCAGGACACTGTTGATGGAGATGCAAACTGGTACAGTCACTGTGGAAAAATAGTATGGAGTTTCCTCAAAAAATTAAAAACAGAACTATCCTTTGACCCAGAAATTGCACTAGTAGGTATTTACCCAAAGAATACAATAACACTAATTCCAAGGGATATATGTATCCCTGTGTTTTATAGGAACATTACCTAAAATAGCCAGATTAGGGAAACAGCCCAAGTGTCTATGACTGACCAATGGATGAAGAGGAGGTGGTATACACATAAAATGAAATATTACTCATCCATAAAAGAGAATGAAATCTTGCCATTTGCAGGGACATGGATGGACCTAGAGAGTATTATGCTATGTGAAATAAGTCAGTCAGAGAAAGACAAATACCATAATGATTTCACTCGTATATGGAATGTAAGAAACAAAAATGAGGGGTGCCTGTGTAGCTCTATTGGTTAAGTGTCTGACTCTTGATTTTGGCTCACGCCATGATCTCAGGTCCTGATACTGAGCCCTGCATTGGGCTCCATGCTCAGTGAGGAGTCTGCTTCTCCTTCTCCCTCCTCCTGCTGGTTCTCTTGATCACTCTCAAATACACAAAGAAAGAAAGAAAGAAAGAAAGAAAATATTAAAAAAAAAAAAAAAGAGCAAAGAGGAGAGAGGCGAACCTGTTCTAGAACCTGTTCTCATCTGCTTCTAGTTAAGAAACAGATTCTTAACTAGAGAGAATTGATGGTTACCAGAGGGTAGGCAGGTAGGGGGATGGCTAAAATAAATGATGGGGATTAAGGAGGGCATTTGTGGAATGGTACTGGGTGCTGCTTGGAAGTGTTCAATCACTATATTGTACACCTGAAACTAATATTACACTGTAGGTTAACTAACTGAAATTTAAAAAAATTTTTTAAATGGAAATAACTTATAAAGTCCTAAAGGATCCAGGCCCCTAATTCCTCTCTAACTTTATAGCCTGTTTCTAAATAAATGAAAAATTTAATTACAACTATTCGTACAAAAGCTTATTTTACCATAAAACTCTCTTAGGAAAGCAATTATTGCAGGAATAATAAAAAGGGTTGTTACTCTGGCCTACATAAAAATATTATTAAGTGAGGAAAGGACAAAGTCAATATAAAATCAATAAAGTTTCTTATGGCACTTGACAAACTCAGGAATAATGATTTTATGTGTTATCAAAACTGGCTAGAGTTGGGTACTATTAGTATTTCAAAATGCTTAACACCTTAGACAAAAATCCACTTCATTTTTCATTCATATATAAATGTTAAGAGTAGTAATAATAACCTGCTAGATATCTGAACTTTTAAAATACATATAATCAGATTTGAAATAGTTAAAGATACTCTCTTCTGATTCAGGAAAACCTCTTAGATGGTCCTTACCAGAGAGAGTCAGCTTAAAGAAACTCTTCTCGGTGCAGTGAGGACTAGTATAAGATATTTAAAGAAAAGGATTCCTCTTACTTTACAAAATCAAAAAAAGAGGGGCGCTGGGGTGGCTCAGTGGTTGAGCATCTGCCTTTGGCTCAGGGCATGATCCCAGAGTCCTGGGATCAAGTCCTGCATCAGACTTCCTGCAGGGAGCCTGCTTCTCCCTCTGTCTATGTCTCTGTCTCTCTCTGTCTCTCATGAATAAATGAATAAAATCTTTAAAAAAAAATCTGTCAAAATTAATTAGACATTAAAGACACACCTATTTGTCAATGACTACTCAAATGTAGACCTATAGCTAATCTGAAAAACTTATATACAGTTTAAAAAAAAAAAATCAAGTCTAAAATTTCCCCCCAAAAAACATATATACAGCACTTAGTAAACTTATGACATCTTATTCAGAGCATAAATGGATAAATGGTTTCCTCTGATCTTTTTTTTTTTTGTTTTTCTTTTTCAAAAGAGAGAGAACATGTGGGGTAGGGAGGATGGTGGTAGAGGGAAAGGGAGAATCTTAAGCAGACTCCAGGCCTAGCATGGGGCCCAACATGGGGCTCCATCTCACGACCCTAAGACCATGACCTGAGTCAAAATCAAGAGTAGGACACTTAACCGACTCATTGACCCAGGCAGCCCCCCCAACCATATTTTTAAATTAAGATTTTTTAATAACAGAGAAAAGAAACAAGCTCCTTATTTCTTTAGAATATATAACTAGAATATATAACTAAAGTGCCTTAAGAAAAATAAAAGTAAACATTTACTGAAGGCTCTACAGTATGATTTCATTTAATGCTCACAACTCTATGAACTATGTTTACAGATAAGAAAAACTGAGGCACAAAAAGTAAAGAAACTTGTAAGTGATAGGGCCAGACTCCAACCTAGGTAGTATGTTTTCAGTCTTTCTGTTTAACCACTATACATTACCTTACTTTTTAAAAAAGGGGCTCAAAACCACAAAAGACACTTTTTTGATATTTTAAAATATGCATGTTTATTCACATGTTTACTATAAAATTATCTTTAAGAAGTAGCTGACTGACCAATGAGTTAAAATAAAAGAGGCTAAGTACAAAGCTAATCAGTTTTATTTTAGTTTTCAACATCTCCAAAAGTAATTACCTCCAGTTGCTCCTTCTGGGTGAATCCCTTCATGCTTTTCCCTGAGGCATGGCCAACAAAAGTCATCACTCTAATAACTGGCTGATGCTGTAATAGCATTTCTGCAATTTCTTGAACACTATCCCGAAATGAAGAGAAGATCATAACTCTGGTCTCATCACATTTCTTTTCAGAGGTGTTTTGAACTATATAAAAAAAAAAAAAAAAAAAAAAAAAAAACTTCAATTTCAACTATTTATTAAAGCATATACCCAAGAACTATTTCAAGACAAACCTGAAACTATATACTAATGAATGATAATTCTTGCAAAAAAGTAATTTAAGACATCTTAAACCTTTGCTGGTTTTTTTTCCTACCTTCTTCAGTAATTTTAATATTCTTGGCTTCTTACCTCTCATGGCTGTCATAATAAAATCCTAAACAAATCCAGTAAAAATGACCTGAATCACTTTTAACCAGTCCTTCAAATTTATGCACAATGCCCATTATCTCCCTTTACCTTCTACAGTCAGAATAACAGAACTGTAGCACTCCCACTGATTTCAAAAGTATTTTTTCTTTTTTGTCCACTAAAAGCACTCTCTTAATCCAGGCCACGGGATTGTTCCTAAATCTATGATACTTTCAAATTCTCCAAAAATAACCACAGTATCTGACTATAGTCAATCACAAAGCTAATCCCAAGGTCTCTGTGCAGAATACACAATATGAGCATGATCTTTGAGGGTAGGCCACAGAACCCTCTGGGTGATGTGTAACCATGATACTTACTCCATTTAAGCTTTAATTTCTTCATATCTAAAATGAATGGAATATAAAGTATATAGACTTACACATAGCAATTGGTTAAAAACTGAAAATTGTATGGGTTTTTTTTATTCATTTTCTTTTATTTCTATGATTTCTATTATACTAATTTTTATGTATTTGTCAGGGACTGGACTAAATATTTCATATATTAATTTAGTCTTCATAACAACCCTACAAATTAAATGACTTAATACTTGCAAAGTTAATTCATAATACTTAAGGAAAAAGGAAGAGTTGTTGCAAAGAAAATTATTCTAGATAAACCTCTTTTGAATTATCAAGCCTCTACATCTGACCAACTGCTTTCAGTGCAAAGCCTATCACCTTTCACCAACTATAGGCTGCCTTTCTACCTTCATTCTACTGAAGCTCCTCTACCAAAGTCTCAATAACTTCCATATTGCCAAATTCAATGGTCACTTTTTAATTTAGTTCATTTTACCATTCCTTTCACCAGCATCTAACATATTCCACATCTTCTTACTGAAATTGTCTCTTCCTTCAGCTTTTCTGTCATTCACTTGCCCAGTTTCTTTCTCAACCTCCTTTGTAGCTTTTTTTCCTCTTTTTTTTTAGATTTTATTTTTAAGTAACTCCGACACCCAAACATGGGACTGAAACTCACAACCCCAGGATCAAGAGTCACATGCTTCATCAACTGAGCCAGTCAAGCACCTCTACTCTAAACTTTAAATGTTGGTATTCTTCCGGGTCTGCATTCTGGGTCTTCTCTTGTCTCTAAACTGTATTGCTGGTAATGTGATCATAACCATTTTTTTAAATATTATCCTTATGCTGTGATTCTAAAATTTATTCATATATATGTTGAAATAAAAATAGCCCAGACCAATCTTCTGAGATCCAGATTCATTTATTCAATGCTTATTCATCTCCTACTAGATACCTCAAAAGCATCTAAATATGCCTGTTCTTTCGTCTGTAAGCTGTTCTTAATCTTTTCTTTGCTCATATAATTATTCAAAACATACACACATACTCATATGATTTCTTTTTTTCTTCATATCCTATGTCCAATCTAACAGCTAATACTGTTGACTCCAAATTCAAAATATATCTAGAATCTATAACCATTTAGCACCTCCACTATTACTATGTTGGTACAAGCCACCATCATCTGTTATCTTCTTAAGTATGATAAGTCTCCTAAGTGGCTAATGTTTACACTTGGCGAAAGCTACCAGAGTGATCTTTTTTTTATAAAATATAAGTCAGATCACATCACTCTATCGCTCTAAATGTCCCTATAATGGTTTCACAAGGCAAAGCATTTGTAGAATTAAAAACTAAAGTCTTAACTTGGCCTACAAGCCATATGTGATCTGGTCCCTGGCTACCTCTTCAATTTTTGTCTAAACCACTCTTACCCTCATTACACTACTCCAGCAGCACTGGTTTGTTTACTGATCCTTAATCATATCAAACACCCCATTGCCCCAGAGACTTTGAATTGACTACTCTCTCTGCCTTTTATGATCATCCCCCAACAATCAACAACTGCTCCAACAATCTCCAAACATCCCCCAACAATCAACAACAAAGCCATTTGCTCCCTCACTTCATCAGGCAACAGCTCAAACATTACCCTAGAAACAGACTTTCTCTGACATCCTATATAAAACAGCACTCCTCCATGACTATCTCCTTAACTGCTTTACTTTTCCCCACCATTCTATTATATATTTCTTTACTCTCTCCTTGCCTTTTATTGCCCCAGACTTATTTTTCTTTTTCACAGAATATCCCTTATTCTTAACATTTCCACCATTCCCCCCTTGTCCCACCCTCTCCAAATTTCTTAAAGCTTTTTTAGATTTATTATCCAGAGTAATTAAAAGCCCATCTTCTCCATAAAGTGTGAGCACAAACTAATGAGTCAGAGTTTGAGCTCTTTCAGTAACTTTTTCTCGCCTTGAAGCTACTAAATATGACTTACCATTCCATGACTTGAAGTGTTCAAGTACAACTTCTTCTAATTTCTGTAACTTTGGATGACTGTAGAAAAATTTTTTATCTTTATCTCCTGTAACAAAAACAAAAACACCAAACAATTGTTATAGATTTTTCATTCAATTCATTAATGTATTTTAATCATCTTTTCCAAAATAGATTTGTTGGGGTGCCTGGGTGGCTCCATCAGTTAAACATCTACCTTTGGTTCAGGTCATGATCTTCTCAGGGTCCTGGGATGGAGCCCCGGATCTGGCTCTCTGCTCTGTGGGGAGTCGGCTTCTCCCTCTGGCTCTCTCCCAGCTCATGCTCACACACTCTCTCTTAAATAAATAAAATATTCAAAATACATTTGTTAACTTACCTTTTTTCTATTTAAATAATAAGTAGCATCTGTGTAGCACAGAAGCCCTACTATAAAATAAACCTTGAATTTTTCTTTAAAGATTTACTTATTTATTTTAAGACAGAGAGCAGAGGAGAGGGAGAGAGAATCTCCCCACTTAGTATGAAGCTCAATATGGGGCTCGATCCCACACCTCTAAGATCATGACCTGAGTGGAAATCAAGAGTGAGACGATCAACTTATTGAGCTACCCAGACACCCTTGAATTTTTACTTTAACTTTTATTATAATTTATTATAATTCCTGAATCAACAGCAAAGTAGAAGGGGAAAATATGCATTTAGTTAAGCTATAAATAAATTTTTGGTAGTTCTGAGAATTTTCACTAACAGTAACAACTAATTACTAATATCTATGATGTATTTAAGGTTTATAAACTGAATTATATATTTATACTAACTTAAAGAATAAAATCTTTAAACATTTAACAGATCTGTTTCTTTGGAAATAAGTGATTACAGATAGACATGCGGATCAATGGAGCAAAATTTCAAACTCAACCTGCTAAGAGGAATAATATAAAATTTTAAAAGAAAAACCAGACCTTTTTGGATAGTAGAAAAGCCATTTGCTGAAGTACCACATGTATGTGCAAACATACACGCTAGATGATTATAGAGTTTCATGAAGTCCTCATTTCGGCTAAGTTCATTTTTTGCCCGAGTCATTCCTTCAGAAATTAGGAAAAGATTTTCAAAATTAATAAACATTAGAGCAAAATTAATCAAACTTATTATGTATTTAAAAGAAATTAAACTTTAGCAATGAATACAAATTTTTCTAATTTAAACTGAAAGCCAGCAACTTATTGCCAGTTCCACATTTACATATATATTAATGAATGGCTTGCTTTTTACCACCGATTTAACAAAAACAAAAAAGCATAATCATTTGTTACCTATTTAATTGCTTTTTGTTGTTATTGTTGTTGTTTGTTTTTGTTTCTTTAAGTAATCTTTAAGCCCAAAGGAGGGCTCAAACTCAAAACCCTGAGTGAGGTCAAGAGCCACACTCTCTACTAACAGAGCTAGCCAGGCACCCCTATTTTATTACTTTTTAAAATAAAGCATTTTAAGTAACTATACTATTCAATACTTGTTTAATCAAAATAACATCATTCCTTCAAGTAATTTCATATAATTTACCTTTAGTTCCATCCATAATTCCACAAAGGAAGAAATATAATGATCTCATTCCCATTTGCTGCAATAATTCATAACCATGATATAAACTAATACAAATAGCAAACTCTCCCTCGATTATGCCTTGTTGTATTCCCTAGAAAACCAAGCACATATCAAATTTAACTAGAGAAAAAAGATACATGTTCTGTGTGAAACTTACCACTCTACTAAAGATCTACCTATTGAATGTCATAAGACGTCGTTTG
This sequence comes from Vulpes vulpes, assembly GCF_048418805.1. NCBI lineage: Eukaryota > Metazoa > Chordata > Mammalia > Carnivora > Canidae > Vulpes > Vulpes vulpes. The sequence goes on along the minus strand of NC_132785.1, from coordinate 83,695,024 downwards.
GAAAGGTGCCAGTGTATTTTCCATATAAAATCCACCCCTGTATTTTTTTTTCTTTAATTCAATATGTAACTTACATTTTAAAGAGAATAAGTGAAGGAGAGAAATATTTATCATATATTGTTTCCCTTTCTAGGTAAATTATTAGCAGTATATATATTCATTTGTTCTTTCAAAGTACATATCAAGCACAGAAATAGCTATTTGGGATACAATAGGAAATAAGTCACTTAATGGCCTATCCTCATAAATGTTACTGGCACTAGAACAAAATTTAATCAGACAGTTTAACACTAACATTTAATACCAACTATATATGCTATAATAACATAACTCTGTCCTAGCACCAGACACAATTCTAAGCACATTAATTATACAAACTTGTTTAATCCCAACACCTAGGAGGTAGCTACTATGCTTATGCTCATTTTATACACGAAGAAGCTTTAAAACCAGTATTTGAACCCAGGAAATCTGGCTCAGGGTCTTTGTGCTTTCATCCATTACTCTCAAAGAAAACTGAAATACATATTACTTTTATGAGAGCATCCAGCAGATATAACTATATGATAGTAATTTTTAAAAGAAACCTTGAAAATACGTTTTAATTATTTTCCTTTACTGAAGATAAAGACTATTATTCTCTACCTTAATCTTTGGTAACATTTAGTATCAGTAATAGTCATTTTAAATGTTTGCAGGGTAGTGATTAATGCCCTAATATGGCACCCCAATTATCTGAAAGGGTAAAACCACCTCTCTGTAAAATGTAAACTCTCATCAGTAAGAGCAAATTCAATAGGTTTAGATTTACTCCTTAAAGTATCAATGAACCTTTAATGCCTAGCAGAAATTAAAACACATTCTATTAAAATTTAGTATAATATACTGTAACTTTACAGAAAAGTTTTCCTTAGTGGTTCCCTAGATACTACAAGAAAAAATCTGTGTTTCTTTGTGTAACATTTAAAGCTATTCTTATGTGCTCACAACCTAGATTAACTAGCATATCTGAATTCCTAATATTTGACCTCAGCAATATTGGCTTGTTTGCTGACTCCTTCCTAACTTCATTCAATTGCCTCTGTTCTTTTGCATATGCATTCCCTCTCAGTTCAAAGAATGACTCAGTGCCTTTTTGTACTTGTGAGCATCTCTTCTGACTCTGTACCTAGCTTGATGGGTATATTTCTATCTATTTTTTCCTAGGAAGATTAGAAATAAGAAGCTTACTATGATACTTCCTCTAACCTCTGTATCAAGAGTTAAGACTAAATGCTGTAGGTCTAAAAGTTAGCTTCTACCCCCTCATGGCAACATATAAATGAACTAAAATACCAAATCTTTATTGAAAATTAGAAGATAAAATTATCTTAATTCGAAGCACTAAAGTGTATTTTTGCTAGATTTTTTTCATGCTTTTATAAACTATATAAATCATATCTGAATTCTTGATGAGCTAATGTATACTAAAAAACAGTCATTATTTACATTTTATCTTGGCTGTAAATAAAAACTTAATCTCTCTTCAAAATTAATTTAAAAATACCTACCACAATATTTGGAGATGGGTTTTTCCTAAATTGATCTCTTGCCAAAATTATCTGGTATTTTGTTAGATTGGGGATATCCCTTCTCATCAAAATATTCCTCTGAATCAAAGAACTGGCAAATGCTTCCAAAACCTGCAAATTTCAGTGAAATTTAGTTTAAGCTTAAAGTCCTTTTTCAAATACAATTATTTCCTCATGTATTAAAATAGAAGTTATATATTAAAGTTTGTCTTAAATTTTTAAGTAAACATAGCAAAATAACAAAACTTAAAAGTACTTAACATTTATCCCCAGATAACAGCCATATGAGAGTCAGCATAAGCAATTAGTGGATCCAACTATAATTTAAGAACAAATGTGTTTATCTGTGTATTTCTTAATTCCTCTCTCTCCCTAACCTAAACACACTATAATCTAAGCACAATGAATGAAGGGCCTTTGATTTCTCACTGCTGCATCTTCAGTATGAAGAGCAAAGTCTGGCATACAGTAAGACTTTGTCTTACTGACTAAATCAAAACCTCTTGAGTACATTCAATTTGATTTGTTGATTCATTCTTTCAAGAAATACTTATTAAGCATCTAGTAGTGTATGTCAAGCATTGTTCCAAATGCTGGGAATTTGTAGCTGAGACAAATGAAGTTGCTGCTTTCATAAAGTTTACATCAAATTAAGGGAAGCAAAGAATAAGGAGTGAACAAAGAGTGTTTCTATTATAATAAATGTATTTAAAAACCTAAAACACAGTAATGCTATGGAGGTTTTGAGGAAAACAGGGTCAACTATAAGTAAGGGAAACAAAGATGGTCTCTTTAGAGAGTAATATTTCAGCTGACATCTGAATGATGACAAGTTCTGAGGACAGAGCATATCAGAGGAAATAGAAGACAAAAGGTCCTGATGTAGGGTAAGTTTGATGGAAAAGTGAAGGAAAACAGAGACCTCGAGATGAAGACCTAATATAGCAATATGTAATCAACTGTTTAAATTTTTACCTAATTATTTCCTAAGGATAGGACTATTTTTGTAGAGTTTTATTTTTCCTCCCTTCTAGCTTAGCTTACCTACAAAAGCACTTCAAAAGCATCAATAAAATTGAATGCCTATTATGTGTTTATACAAATTATAATTTTTACATCCTTATAAATGGAATCATTTTAATCATTAGAAAATATATCAGTATTAAGGAGATTATTATTATATCAAACTAACACGGGGACTCCTGGCTGGCTCAGTCGGTAGAGCACGTGACTCTAATCTTGGGATCAGGAGATAAAGCTCCAAGTTGGGCAAAGAGTTTATTTTTAAAAATTAAATAATTAATTTTCAAAATAAAAAGCTTCTGCATTGCAAAGGAAGCCATCAACAAAATGAAAAGCCAATCTACCGAATCAGAGAAGATATCTGCAAATGATGTATGAGACTAATATCTAAAATATATAAAGAGCTTATACAATTCAACACCAAAAAAAAAGAGATCTGATTTTAAAAATGTGGAGAGGACCTGAATAGACATTTTACCAAAGACAACATACAGACGGCCAACAGACCTAAGATGCTCAACATCATTCTTCATTCATTAGGGAAATGCAAATCAAAACCACAATGAGAAATCACCTCATACCTGTCTGAATGGTTAAAATCAAAGACAGAAATAACAAGTGTTGGTGAGGATGTGGAGAAAAAGAACCCTTATATAGTGTTGCTGGGAACGTAAATTGGAACAGCCATGTGGAAAACAGTATGGAGGTTCCTCAAAAAATTAAAAGGAGGGGTGCCTGGGTGGTTCAGTTGGTTAAGTGACTGCCTTCAGCTCAGGTCATGATCCCAAGGTCCTGGGATTAAGCCCCACATCAGGCTCTCTGCTCAGTAGGGAGCCTGCTTCTCTCTCTCTCCCTGTCAAGTAAATAAAATCTTTTTAAAAAAATTAAAAGTAGAACTACCATATGACCCAATAATTCCACTACTGTGTATTTAGCCAAAGGAAATGAAAGTATTAATTTTGAAAGATATATGCAGCCTTATTTTTATTGCAGCATTATCTACAATAGTCAAAATATGGAAGCAACCCAAGTGGCCATCAGTAGACAAATGGATAAGGAAGATGTGATGTGTGTATATATAGATACATATACATAATGGAATATTACATAGTCAAAAAAGGGACGAAATAATGCCATTTGTGACAACACGAATAGAACTAGAGGATACTATAAAAAGTGAAATAAGTGAGACAGAGAAAGACAAACACCAAAGGGTTTTATTCATATGTGGAATCTAAAAAAAAAAAAAAAAGAATAAACAAGCAAACAAAAAGCAGAATCAGACCTATACATACAGAGACAAAGTAATGGTTGCCATGGGTGAGGAAGTTGAAAAGGTGGACAAAATAGGTGAAGGGGAGTGGGAGATAGATATAGGCTTCCAGTTACAGAATGAATAAGTCACAGGAATAAAAGGCACAGCATACAGAATATAGTCAATGATGTAGTAATGTTGTATGGTGACAAGTGGTAGCTATACTTGTGGTGAGCATAGCATAACATAAACTTGTCCAATACTACATTGTACATCTGAAACTACTGTAACATTGTGTGCCAATTATACTCAAATAAAACTTTTTTTAATTAAAAAGGAAATTACTTGGGGACACGTGGGTGGCTCAGTCTGGTTAAAGCATCTGCCTTTGGCATGGGTCATGATCCCAGAGTCCTGGGATGGAGTCCCACATTGGGCTTCCTACTCAGTGGGAACTGCCACTCCCCCTGCCTGTGCGAGTTTTCTTTCTGACAAATAAATAAATAAATAAAATCTTAAGAAAAAAAAAAGGAAATTACTGGAAATACTTTATCATATCTTAAATTAATAATGCTTAGAATTTTGTTAAAAATAATTTGAAAACAAAAAATAAACTATATCCCTAAAGAACTTTTAAGAAAAACTTTTAAAGATTAAATGATAAATGAATACTTTGGTTGTCTGTACCTACAAAACAAAGTACTTCAAAACATCTTAAATTTAAAAACAACCATTTTATTTGCTCATGACTCAAATTCTTCAAATAAGAATGTAAGCAGATCACTAAGAGCTCAGGCCAAGACACTGTGTTAACAGTGAGCATTCCTAATACACAGATTTTGGTTTCAAAATACCATTCTTCCATAAAAGTAATAAGGATTCCTTGGAGGAATGGTTGATTCCATGGCTGGGACACGAGAAATACTAAATGAGCACAAAATATCTTTTGAGGCCAGGAAGTTAGAAGTGTTAAAAAAAAAAAAAGGTATATTTCTAAAGGACACAAGGCACCCTAAATGGTTAAAGTTGGAGCAATCTGAGCAACAAAATTCATTCTGATAGAATTAGATTGTAACAAATAGAAAAAAAAAATTAGTCTATACTGATACAAGGAACTGAATTAATAAATAAATGAGGGGATCCCTGGGTGGCGCAGCGGTTTGGCGCCTGCCTTTGGGCCAGGGCGCGATCCTGGAGACCCGGAATCAAATCCCACGTCGGGCTCCCTGCATGGAGCCTGCTTCTCCCTCTGCCTGTGTCTCTGCCTCTCTCTCTGTGACTATCATGAATAAAAATAAATAAATTAAAAAAAAAAAAAAGCATCTCCTCACTGGAACTTTATATTATTTGTGCATATTCCCTGAAAGTCTAAAACTACTGCAAAATAAAATGTTAAAAATAAAAAAGAATTCTGTCCGCACTGCAGAGACAGCTAATCTCTGTTCATTGATGTCAGAAGCCTAGAATGGCTGGATGTTACATGTAATACCTTAACTGGGGCCATGTGTCTACGCCCTCGATTTTAGCTATCAGTTCCTCCTTTCTCCTGAACAAGGCTTAGCTGAGGTTCATCATGGCTTATTTGGAGTTTATCACATTCGGTTGGTCACAGCCAAGTCACAGAGCCAGTCAACACTGGAGGGAAAAGGAAATGCATCTATCTCTCCATGGGAGGAGTGTCAAAGAATTTGCACGCATCTTCAATCTACAACAATGAAGATATGAAAACAAGATGTTCTAGCATGACACTAATTAGGAACCATAGAGAAGCAGTGCGTTACCTCAAATTTTTCTCAAAGTGGTAAGTGGCTAAGCAATTTCTCAGTAGCTACAATATTGACATTTGGCCCAGATAATTATCTGTTGTTGGGGAACTATTCTTGTTCATTACAGAATGTTAAGCAGCATTCTTAACCTCTACATATTAAATTCTAATAGCAATCTACTCTCTACTCCCTCCATTTATGACAACCAAACATGTGTCAAGAAAATGCCAAATGTCAGAAGGTGAGCAAAATTGCTTCCAGTTGAAAATTGTTGCTGTAGGGGATCCCTGAGTGGTTCAGCGGTTTAGCACTGCCTTCGGCCCAAGGCGTGATTCTGGAGACCTGGTACTGAGTCCCACGTTGGGCTCCCTGCATGGAGCCTGTTTCTCCCTCTGCCTGTGTCTCTGCCTCTCTCTCTCTCTGTCTTTCATGAATGAATGAATAAATAAATAAATAAAATCTTTAGGGAAAAAAAAAAAAAAAGAAAATCATTGCTGTATAATGGATCCAGGAGAAAAACACTGAAAATATATTTTCTTACAAAGAAACTTGTGGTTAAATCTGGACATGTGTTTTAAGTGTGTTCCCTATGTGAAAATTCACTGAGCTACACACTTAGGTTCTGTACACTCTGCTATTTATATGTATGTGTGTTTTATACTGCAATTAATAGATGTACTTAAAAACTAAGGCTGTAATTGGCTTTAGAAATGGTCCATCATTTTGTATTTCCTCTTTAATAGTAACTAACAAATAAAACATGGTACTCATTCCAAAAGTTAATTTCAAAGAATTTTTCAACATACTAATTATATAAAATGATATAATTATAATCTCACAGCCAGATTATATAAAATAAAATAAATACATTATCAGTTCATTTATCAAAACCCTAAATAGTGGTAAAATGGCTTACCTGGATATATGCCTTTTGGATGGCTGCAAGTTCTTCACCAAGGGGAACAACTAGCTTTTCAACTCGTCTTTCATGAGAGTATGGCAAAATATCCGGAGAATCTTCAGAACGAAGTTCTATCTGCCCAATTCGTAGGTTAGTAATAACCTGTTGAACAGCCTACAGAAAATCAAGTATTTAAAACTACATTATATGTTAAATTTTTTAGCTTAGGTTACCAACAAAAATAAAATAGTGGTAAAATTTAGAACTCAAATAATTAAACTATTTTAACTATAAGTTATATTAGAAGTGTTACAAAAGAGGAAAAGGCTTTGAAACATCTTTTTTTCATGCAGCCCTTCCAGCCAAACACTCAAGAAATAAGAACTAGTAAACGTTCAGCAAATTCCTCAAAGGTATTTTGCACTTTTCAATGACAGTGATAAACTCCTTAAAAATATATTTTATGAAGACTCAGACAAACCGAAGTTACAGGTTAGCAATCTAAATCCCCTCCAAATTATGTATCATAGACCATTTTAGAGCCAGAGCTATAACTCAGATTTCCTGGTTCCCTGGCAAATACTTTTTTTCCAGTGGTTTTTATTAGTGGGAAGAACAGAGAAGTCTTGTTACTGTTAGAGGAACAATATATATTAGGACTACTTTACAAATCGGCTTGTTAAGAAATTGAGGGCATAGGGCATACACTATACTAAATAAATTATTGATAAATTAGTGGAATATTTTCCATTTAAAACACTACATATGATGTGAATATTCGCTGGATGTACTTTTAACTTCAGTACTGATTATGATCAAGAGTTGAAAGAACCCTAAATACTCCACCGAAAAACTTAGAATAGGGGCAGCCCCAGGGCACAGCTGTTTAGCGCCGCCTGCAGCCCAGGGTGTGATCCTGGAGACCCAGGATTGAGTCACACATCGGGCTCCTTGCATGGAGCCTGCTTCTCCTTCTGCCTGTGTCTCTGCCTATCTCTCTCTCTGTGTGTGTTTCTCATGAATAAATAAATAAATTAATCTTTTTAAAAAAAGAAAGAAAAATTTAGAATAAATGAATTCAATAGTTGCAGGATACAAAATTATGCAGAAATCTGTTGCATTTCTATACACTAATAACAAAGTAGTAGAAATGAAGAAAACTCAAATTACAATTGCACCCAAAAGAAAAAAATACTTAGAAATAAATGTAACCAAAGAAGTGAAAGACCTACTACAGCATTATTTATGATAGCCAAGATATGAACAACCCAAGTGTCTGTCAATAAATAAATAAATAAATAAATAAATAAATAAGATGATGTGTGTGTGTGTGTACACACACACAATGGACTATTACTGCCATAAAAAAATGAACTCTTGTCATTCGTGACAACATGGATGATAAGAGGGTATTATGTTAAATGAAATAAGTCAGACAGAGAAAAACAAATGCCATACGATTTCACTCATGTGGAATCTAAAAAACAAAACAAAACAAATAGACTCTAAAATACAGAAAACTGATGGTTGCCAGAGAGGAGGTGAGTGGGGAGATGGGCAAATGAAGGGAATTAAGAAGTATAAACTTCCAGTTACAAAGTCACAAAGATGAAAACTACAGCACAGGGAATATAATCAATAATGCTGTAATTATGTTGTATAGTGACAAATGGTGATTATACTTATTGTGGTGAGCACTGAGTAATACATGGAATTGTGAAATCACTGGGGTATCTTGGGGGCACAGCTGCTTAAGTGTCAGACTCTTGGTTTCAGCTCAGGGCGAGATCACAGGGTTGTGAGATCAAGCCCCATGTTGGGCTCCACGCCCAGCATAGAGTCTGCTTAAGACTTTCTCCTTCTCCCTCTGCCCATTTCCACCATGCTGTCTCTGTCTAAAATAAATAAATAAATCTTAAAAAAAGAAAAAGAATTGTCAAATCACTAATGTGGTACACCTGAAACTAATATAACATTGCATAAAACTAACATAGCATGTACCTCAATAATATATATTTATTTTTTAAAAAGTTGAAGGGGGACGCCTGGATGGCTCAGTGGTGAGCATCTGCCTTCAGCTCAGGGCATGATCCTGGAGTCCGGGATCAAGTCCCACATCGGGCTCCCTGCATGAAGCCTGCTTCTCCCTCTGCCCATGTCTCTACCTCTCTCTGTGTCTCTCATGAATAAATAAATAAAATCTTTAAGAAAAAAAAAAAATTGAGGAGACCCTGGGTGGCTCAGTCAGTTAAGTGTCTGCCTTCAACTCAGGTCATGATCCCAGCCTTCTGAAATTGTCCAAAAATTAAGAGCATTTTTTTCAAAGCTGGAAAAGTCTCATGAGGTTTCAAAAGACAAAATATTATCTATCTATCTATCTATCTATCTATCTATCTATCTATTTATTTTTAAGTAATCTCTACGCCCAACGTGGACCTTGAACTCACAACTCTGAGATCAAGAGTCACATGCTCTACTGACTGAGCCAGCATGGCAACCCAAACTAAATATAATTTCAAATAAAAAATACTCTACAACAAAAATCACATCTTAATTACCTTTGTATTCCTGGTATGGTACCTAAAATAGTTCACTATAATTACCAAGGGACCAACCACATCACCTGGAGTGGTATTATGACCACTTTATAAAACTGAGTAAGATGTTGATATTTTTAATTATTTTTTTCAACAAATATTTGAATGACTCCCACATGTCAGGCATTGAGTTAGTAACAGAGCTACCACCAACATAAATATAATCTGTATATTCATATAGTTACTATTTTCATGGGGCAAAAGACAACAAATAAATGAGTAAGTCAAAAAAAAATGACAGATTAACAAACTATAGAAATGATCCCTGAAAGAAAGACTCTTAATCATGAGAAACAAAGTGAAGGTTGCTGGAGGGGGGATGGGGTAACTGGGTGATGGGCATTAAGGAGAGCACATAATGTAATGAGCACTGGGTATTATAGAAGACTGATGTTCTAAGTAAAAACTGAGTTTAATTATTTTTTTTAAATGACAGATTATGATTACTATTAAGAAGAAAATTACACACATACAAAAAAGATAGGGAGAGCTAGCTTTTGACAGTTTAGAGTAAAACTTTTTGAAGGCACAACATTTCAGCAAAGACTTAAAAGGTGACTAAAAACAATCCAGCATGTTTAAAGTGATTAAAGTAAGATCAGAGGCAGCACAGAAATTTCTGAAAAATATCAAGGCTATGGGTAGAAGGAAAAGTCTTACAACTTGACAGAATTGAAATTTAAACTTAGAAGGTCTTTAAAACGCAATACAGAACACCACTCAGAGCAACTAAAATTAGAACATAATGAGATGAGGCTCAAAATTTTCACTACCCTTGAATAAAGGAAACCAGAGCTACCTGGAGAAATGGTTGATTCCATGGCTAGACATGAAAAATACTAAATGAGCATAAATATCTTGTATCTTTCAAAAGAAAGATAGGGGGAATGTCCAAAAGCAGGCACCATCATAAAGGAGGTCCCAATAGCCAAAGCTTGAATAATCTGAGCAACAAAATTAACAATGACAGCTCTGGATTGTAGTGCATAGAAAAAAATACATGTCCATTAGTTCAAATTGATACAGAGAATTAAATAAATGGAAGAGAAGAAACACTCTTCATTACAAAAGAACTCACGTTAACAATCATAAAAGAAATGAAAGGAAATAATGATTAGGCAAACACCACAGAAATAACAGCTGCAAGCAAGAATAGTCATTGGATGCTAAAATATTTACATAGTCTCAGTAAATCCCCCACTATATGCTTATTAGTTACAAAGGGGAAAATAGTAATTTTAAAATGCAGAAACTGGGAAGATATCTTCTTAACCAAGTCAAGATTAACAACAACAGCAGTAAGACAAATCAACATCATGTATTTTCTAATACCATGCACTGAGAAAGGTACAGCATCACTTCTGGAGTGTTCTTCCCAAAAATGCATAACCTCACTCCAATCATGAGAAACATCAGACAAACCCAAACTGAGGAATATTCTACAAAATAACTGACATCTACTCTTAAAAGTGTCAAGGTCATGGAACACTAGAAAAGATTGAAAAACTATCACAGATAGGAAGGACTGAGACAGGACAACTAAATGCAAGTGAGATCCTGAACCAGACCCTGAAGCTGAAAAGGACAATGGTGGGAAAACATAAAATTCAACTCAGTTCTACAAATACACTAGTATCGTGCCAACGTTAATTTCCTGGTTTTGATACACTATGGTTATATGTTAACATTAGGGTAGCTGAGCAAAGTAGAGATAGAGATTGCAATTTTTGCAAATTTTCTGGAAGTCTAAGTTAGTTCAAAATCAAACTTTAAAAAAAAAACCCTGAAAACTTAATTTAAAAAACACTTATAGTATTCAAAAGTTTAGTACTTTTAACAAACTACTTATGTATACTGACATCTAAAAACTGCTCATGTAGAAAATCTCCTCCAACCAAAGAAGAAAACAGGAATGTGTAAGAAATGTTGTAGTCTTGATGTCAAACTAAATACTAGAACGACAAACTGGTCCGGCCCCATACAAAAGCTGTTATTTTCTTAAATGTTAATAAACGGAAAGACATTTTACTTACCTTTATATCACTACCTGGTGTGGCACTGAGAGCCAAGATTCTAAAGTGATTTGTATATTTGAACAGTTCTCTTACAACCTTAAACAAGAAAAAAATGTTATTTAATTTCATCCATCCAATACAAAAACAACAGTGATTCTGTTAAACAAACTATTATATATGTTCCATTATCATTCTTTCTTATAGAGTATTGATGGTCTAAGGGATGGAACCATCATGAGTCACATTATCTAAAGAGCAAATAATTCAGGTTTACATTCTACACCAATCAAAAACATCTTAGAGTTTCTTCCATACATAAAGCTACTCCATCAAGGCTGACTACAGAGGCAAATCAAAATACTCAGTTAATTCAAGGGCAAATCGAAGAAGAAAAGGGTCTACTTTCTGTTGTTTGAGCCATGTTTATTAGCCTTACAGCTATATCCATACTGCACACTTACCAGGTGAAGATAAGTCCTAACATAAAGACAGGGAAAAAAAACAGTATGAAATTAGATTTGAAGTGGAAAAAAACTGTTTCAGGAAAAGACTTTAAGCCCAACTTTCCTTTTAAATGCTAACACATCTTCTCAATGGCACCAAAGCATCATTCTAGACTTCAAAATATGAATTCAATACCCATATCTGGTAATGTGAATTCAATACCCATATACTGAATTTTTCACCAGATTCCTACATAATCCTTCACGTGACACCCCAATACAAGGAAAAGAACCCCTAAGTAAACAGAATTGCAAGAATAGCTCTCAATATCTAATAGCTCTGCATTAGATATGGGAAATAGTAAAAACAGGTTATCTAAAAACTTTATTTCAACCCACATAAAGGATGAATTAAATGAGACCCTGAATCTTGACTAATCTCAAAAAATATTATTTACAGACTTTCTTTTTAACATGATATGGAATACAACATAAAGACAGAACATTATACTTAACATAGAATTGTTCTAAGTAAAAACTGATGCAAGACAAAATGTCCCTAATAAATACATTACTTTCATCCAAATGGGATTCTCAAGCATTTTGTAGAAAAGGAAATGGTGCTGTGTTTGTAACCCAGGAAGCTACATTCTTCATGGAGTTGGTGTGCCTGTTGGCATCTCCATCTATAATATTCAAGGCATCATAAACACTCAGGACTGTTTGGATTTAATGAAATCAGTGCATGTCTTACTGTACTCAATAATAGCATAAGCTTTGTAAATTAAAAAAAAGGGGCAAAGGCGCTCAGTTGGTTGGGTGTCTGACTCTTGATCTCAGCCCAGTTTTGATCTCAGGGTCATGAGTTCAAGCCCATTATTGGGCTCCATGCTGATTGTGGAGCCTACTTAAAAAAAAAAAAAACCTGGTGCTAGAAATTTTCTTTGAAAATAAAATAAATGAATTAAAGTTGCTAGGTATAAACTAAAATCTACAAAATAAATTCACAGAGTTAAAATAAAAATTTTTAAATGCCCCGCTCAAACAGAAACCTTAACACATTGGGTATTAATTTACTTGGAAAGATATGAATAAAAAATATATATACATCCATTCCTGCCTAAAATCAACTCTAAAGATGACAATTCTCCAGAAGGTAACACAGAGGTATAATACAATAAACTTAAACTTCAGTTCTTTAAACAGGGAAACTACAAATTCACAAACTGGCAGTAAAATTCACCTCTTGGCACTAAATAAAATCAACTCTCCCTTTTATTCTTATGCTATATCCTCTCTCCCTGATATCACCAGCTTATAGTTTTACCTACCCACCACCTACCCGTTGATGATTTGCAAATCTGTATCTCCAGCTCAGAACTCTCCACTGAAATTCATACTTTTATCACCCACTGCCCACTGGTATCTGTACTTAGATTCCTCATAGACATTTCAAACTCAACAATCTAAAACTACACTCATCATCTTCATGTAATACCCCAAATCTTTAGTGCCTCCAGAACTCTCCATCTTGACTAATAGCATCCTCAGTCTTCCAACTCAGAAACCTGGGAGTCATCCTAAATTCCTCCTCTTCCTCATTGTACATCCTGCCTTTAGCCTTCTCTCTTCTAATCTCTTTTAAATCTGAAGTATCACTGAACATTGTTCAGTGAGTCTCCACCACCTGTATTTCCTATGTCCTACAAAGAGCATTCAAATTGCTAAGCATAATATACAAATACCTTCATGGCCTGGACCTTAATTACCTCTCCAGCCATATCCCACTTCTTCACCTTTATAGTTTATATTCATGTAGTACTTAACTAGAAGCCACTGTGTTAGGTATGCTGCATATATTAGATCATTCAATCTTGGTAACAACTCTTGACAGTTAAGTATTTTACCTAGCTGCCAAGGAATGACACTGCACATCTGCTACCAATCTCTGGATTATTATCTCAGTTCCAAAACTCCACCCATACCCTATTTCAGATCACTGCCTCAACCATGACTAGGCTTTCAGCATCTACACCCACAGTAATGGTCTTGTTAAGGATTAAAAAAAAAAAAATTTTTTTTAAGACAGCAGAGACACTGTTTCAATGAAGTATTACTTTCATTGAAATAATGTGGGGCTTTTTCATAATGATAACACAATCAAAACTTATAAGTATTCACTAAAATACTCTTTAAAAATATGTTCACAGTCCAAAGACTTTTAAACGAAATATTACCTGACAATAAGCATAGTTTCCAAGAGCTTTATGAGCTTCATCAATAACTAGACACTTTATTTCAGCAGCAGGACAAGCTCCTCTAGAAAGATCATTTACCATGACTTGAGGTGTAAGAAAAAGGACTCTCTTACTGCGCCATATTTCCTTCCTGGTGAAAGCTTGAGTAGTTCCTGTAAACAAAAGTGACATTCTATATTCTAAATACCAGGACTGTTATCTTTAAAATATCTGTAAATAATCTGGCCTAATTTCACAGTGCAGTCCTTTGGTAATCTGCCTTCAGCCAAGAACAATTTAACAAATCATTGAAATGTTACATTTTAAAGCTCTGTTGTGATCCAAATGTCAATGCTGAGGCACAACTAGACAGTTTTTAGATAATTCCTACATAATGACACAATGTCTTAAGAAAAGCAAACTCTTGAACTGGGAAATCTTTCTGGGTTAGAAAGTCGGGAAACCTCCTGCTCACTTACTGATGGAGTATACACACATAATCGCTTCAAAATGCTCCGACAAACTAAAGGGAGTCTCTGAAAATTGAGTAAAGCAACCCTTTTTGTGAGGGCCAGGCTTGCTTCAAGTAGATAATCCTTTAAGGGGGATGTAAAATATGCTGTGTTCTGGGGACTATTCCGCATGGAATTGCTTTAGCTCAGTTTCCACCAGAATGCGTGCTTTCCCGAGTACCCAGCTCTTAATTTCAAATTAGCCCATTCTCTAAAATACCTGTCATTTCGGCCATGTGGGACTGCGGAATACCCATCACTCGGTAGCAAGCCTCGATCTGCTGTGTCACCAAAGGTTTCGAGGGGGCCATGAAGACCACCTTGCCGGAAGGGAACCAGCGGTAGAAATTGTACATGACCACGGCGGCAATAAAGGTCTTTCCCAAGCCAGTAGGCAGACACACCAGCGTGTTGCAAAACAGAGAAGTCCGGGCAATCTGTAGCTGGTAGTCCCGCACTGGGCAATTAGTAGGGTAAATCCACAGCGAGCCCGCTGAGGTGCAGAAACCGCCATTCTCTACCCTCAGCTGCTGCTCGGCCTCATACACTGCAACCAGCAATACATCATCGTCCGACTCCGGCTGAGCCTCTGCAGCCGGAGGAAAATGTGCCGTAGAGGTGCCCGGGCTCTGAGGCCCCTCAGGTCCAGAGCTGCAACCCGGGGCTCCGGCTGATGGAGAAATGCTTGAGCCCCACGTCTGGAAAAGCGTTCTTTGCCGTCCGCTCATTAGGCTGACAATCACCAGAGGCCTCTCTCAGACGCAAGCCGTTCCAACAGCTCAACCGCCGCCCTTCGGATCCCCATCGGTTTCCTTCACACAAAACTGTGGGACGCGAGGGCGGAACTGCAGTCAGTGGGTTCATCTGGTTGAAAATGCCGCCACTGAGTTTGCGTCGGAAATCTGATTGGCTGGCTTCCCGGAAACCCTTGCGGAGTAGCCCCGGAGACGCATGCGCACTACCCTAGCGTTACTCTAAATTTGGTCCGCGGTTGGGTTTCCTTATAGACTTTAAATCTAAGTTCCGTTCCAATGACTGGGTGTTTGGGCCTCATTGCTAAGACGATGATATTGCTTAAAATGATAAAAAATAATAATAACTTTGAGGTCCACGAATATCCATGTTTTTGTGAATTTAACGTTATGGAGCGTCTAACATTCCTCGTTGGCTATATTTTTAAATCGGAAGATGAGGTGAAAAACAAATGGGCTACGTAGAATTAAAGGTCTTATTTCTTTATCCAAGCTGAGAAAAAAAGAAAAATGCCCGGTCTCATTTTCCCAGTATTTGGAGAGGTAGCCCATTATCTTAATATTTTTATTATTAAGAGGGAAGTGAATGGTTTGGCTTCATATTCATCAGGAAATCTGAAAGGAAAAAAAAGGAAGGCATTCCTGATTGCATCATTACATCTTCATAAACGACACCAAGCCGTGTGCGTCAGTGAAATATTATTCTACTGTAGCGATAGCTTTCTACTTCAGGCTTGGTACGATTCCCGGCTTCTTCGCTCCAAACTTTGGCAACGTGGAGTAACCTCTGGACATTTGCTTCCTCGTGTGTGGGTTGTTGTGAACATTAATAGTATCGCCGTCGTCATCCGCAAACAGTCATCCTGCGTGTGGCTTCTTTACATTGTTGTATTTGGCCAGTTTCTTGAACTTGCTTTTAAACTTTCTGGCGTCTTTTTATTTCTTGGGCAGGGAAAGGAACAGTTGTATTTTAGTTTTACCTGTGCGAGTTTTAAAAGGGAGGTGGGGGGGATCCCTGGGTGGCGCAGCGGTTTGGCGCCTGCCTTTGGCCCAGGGCGCGATCCTGGAGACCCGGGATAGAGTCCCACGTCGGGCTCCCGGTGCATGGAGCCTGCTTCTCCCTCTGCCTGTGTCTCTGCCTCTCTCTCTCTCTGTGTGTGTGTGACTATCATAAAAAATAAAAATAAAAATAAAATTAAAAGGGAGGTGGGGGCAGCCTGGGTGGCTCAGCGGTTTAGCGTCGCCTCCGGCCCGGGGTGTGATCCTGGAGATTCGGGATCGAGTCCCACGTCGGGCTCCTTGCGTGGGGCCTGCTTCTCCCTCTGCCTGTGTCTCTGCCTCTCTCTCTCTCTCTGTCTCTCTGTGTGACTATCATAAGTAAATAAAGATTTTTTAAAAAATCTTTTTAAAAAAATAAAAGGGAGATAGTGGGTACGGGTTGTTCTGATGGACAAGGACCGAGACCATTCAGGTGTGAGTTTTTAGGCTAGAACTAGATAGAATGTGACTAGAAGCCTGAATGCCGTTTTCCTGAGGCAGTTTATATACAGGCTTTAAAGGCCTAGCAGCCCGTCGGTAATACACAAATGTGGGCAATGGCTGGTAAATACCACCACCACCAATGGTTGCTTCACCACGGTTCCAGCTAAGAGCGGACGGCAGGGTCAGGTCATCCGCGCCGTCCGCCGCAATGACCGCATCTGCGGGCTCACATCCCGACTCCACCGAGGCAGTCAAAGCACAGCCCCGACGTCCCTCACGGCCCGGCCCCAATCCCGCCGCGCCGCGCCGCGCCGTAGCCCCGCCCCCTCGCGCTCCTGGCGGAGCCCGCGCCACGCCCCAGGGGCGGGCCGCCGCTGAACTGAGGCGGGCTGGCTCAGTACAGCAGAGGCAGCGGGGGAAGATGGCGGCGGCCGTTCCACAGCGGGCCTGGACCGTGGAGCAGCTGCGCAGCGAGCAACTACCCAAGAAGGACATTATCAAGTTTCTACAGGACCACGGTTCAGATTCGGTACCAGAGGCGGCGGGGCGGCCGGGCTGGTGCGGCTGAGGGACGCCTCACCCCCCCGGAGATTCCCGTACATTCTGTATTCCTCCGTGCCCCCGCCCTCGTCCTCTCGCGGCTGGTGGCCTGGAAGGCCGGAGAGGCCTCGCATGTGGCGGGGAGCCGCGCTGTTGCCCTAGCTGGGCTGCCCCGTTTGGGTGGGGGGGACAGCTTTACTGCTTGGGGCAGGCAAGCAGCGATTGCGTCATCAGAACCTCATTGGGACCCTTGAGGGAGGGTGGAAGCTGTGGAAAAAGAATAAAACCAGGAGATACTGGGGGGTTGGGACGGGTACCCTTGCTCTGGGGACCCGGGTGAGGCCCCTGCAGGAGAGAGTAGGCCTTTAGGGGAATGGGAAGGCTGGTGAAGATTTTTGTGGGAACGGTCTGTGCGTTTTGCTTTTCTCATCGATTACTAAATAATGAACACTAATGCGTGTAATTTTTTTAAAAAACGGTAGTTTGCAGTTTAACTTTTTAAAATATCGACTCTGCATGACCTTTTCACCTTTATACTTTCAGGGGAGTTACATGCGCCTTCAAGCGCACAGTATCTCCCATTGTTATAAACAAGATTAAGAAATGAATTTGACATTCTTTATCCTGTACGCCCTGCATTTTTCAGAATAGGCTCCATCTTAACCACCCGACTCTGGTCACAAGTGTTTTGGGTTTGTTTTGTTTTGTTTTGTCAGACTTGACTTTTTTCCTTTCCGAAATTAAGAGCATTCATAACCTCTTTTAAGTTCCCGAACCACTGCAGAATTTCTGCAAGCTGGATCCTCCACTTTTGGGAGATAGAAACAGCAGTTTGAATGGTTTCTCTACAGCTTTTCATTTAAGTTCTAAACTTGCATTAGAAGAATTCTTTCTGGGTTCTTCTGTTAGGATCTACGATCCTAACAATTAATTTTCATTTTGAGGTGTCTTTAAGAGGTAGTTACTCTCAAGCATCCAGTTCTATACATCTAGACATCAGCAGATATTTATACAACACCTATAGCAAGAACTATGCTCAGTGTTAGGGGATACAGGATAAAAAGAAAGACCACACGTCAGGTATTCGATTTTATACCATTTTAGTGGAATTACTTTCTCTTCAGTCAATTCATATTTTCAACAGGAACAATAGAGTAAACTAGGCATAGCATTTGTTAACATTTAATGTCTTAATACTGTACTTAATCAAATTCTTACAGAACAAATGATCCCAGTGTGAAATCTAATGTAAAACTGGCCCACCTGGGACAATTTCAAGAGACTTGAATTATCAATTTTTTTCAACATATTAATCTTTCAAGTGCATATTCTCCAGTATTCATTCACATTCCTAAACTTATATTTGACAGTCACCATCTATTGATCATAAGATATGAAGGAGATGTTGGTATTTTGGGTATTTTTTTGGAATCTTGCTAAAGAAATCACAAGAGTGCTAAAAGCAAGTGGTTACTTCCATTTAATCAAAATTACCTATCAGCCTTTATCATTTAGAACATTTGTCTAATTGAGGGAGAGGAAAAGCAGAGGAGAAAAAAATACAGCAGTGATTTGTTAGAAAAGCTGTTTTATCAAAAGGATAGGTGCCAGGGGCCAGCTTTATGAAGATAACAAAAATGAGGAATCAAGGACCAGAAGGCAGAAAAAGAAGCAGAAAAACAAAGACATTTTTCAAATCCCCACATTACATGACTTTGAGATGATGTTACATTTTGATAACTCGATATTTCAGAAGTAGTATTTTGGTGTCTTGCCAACTTGGTTTAACTGTTGTTGCCGATTTTATTTAAGAGAAGTGGGATTCTGTTACTTTGAATTATTAAGTACATTGTTATTAGTCCTAATAACTAATATTTATTGAGTTCTCACCATGCAATAGACTGTATATGAAAGGCATTAAATGGATTATTGTGTTTATACTTAAAACCATTCTCTGACATAGACGCTGTTATTATTCTTCCACTATGATATGGAAACTAAGTTTTTAGGAAAGCTTGTCCTTTGTCTAAGATCAGATAGCTAGGATTTTGATTCAGGTGGTCTAATTCCTCAGCCCGCACACTTAACCACCATATATAT
This sequence comes from Vulpes vulpes, assembly GCF_048418805.1. Classification (NCBI taxonomy): domain Eukaryota; kingdom Metazoa; phylum Chordata; class Mammalia; order Carnivora; family Canidae; genus Vulpes; species Vulpes vulpes. The sequence continues at coordinate 83,675,830 of NC_132785.1, read as the reverse complement.
ATCCAGCATTTTGTAACAGTGCTTCCCAGTCTGTCAAGAATGGGTTACACATTTGTCAAGATAGCTATGCCTAACATGGTTAAAGGGTCCCATGGCCATGGCCAGGTAACATCCTACCAGTACCAGCATCATCCAGTTACCAAAGTGTGCTTGCTATATAAATGTTCTGTGAGTTCTGTAATGGGAAGAGCGTTAGTATGCAACACTGTGACTCCTATGTAATATTATAGTTCCAGTCTTGTCAATAATCTTTATAAATATAGTGTATTTTTTAAATCTTCCTTCGATCTTTTTTGTTATGAAGTAGGGCAGAAAATATATTTATTTTTTCCATCAGTAGTAGTTTTATTAAAGATACAATCGTTCACATAAGAGGTGATCTTCTAAAGTTTAGACCCTTATTACATGAGGGAGATTATTTTGACTAACCAGCTTTTTTTCCTTATAGTTTCTTGCAGAACATAAGTTATTAGGAAACATTAAAAATGTGGCCAAGACAGCTAACAAGGACCATTTGGTTACAGCCTACAACCATCTTTTTGAAAGTAAGGTGAGTATTATTACATCATATTACCAGAATATTGGTATAAATATTTGTGTTTGAGAAAAGAATTTTTAAATTTATTTGCAGAATTTATTTAATTTTTTCCACCTGGAGTTTTTCCTAACTATAAGTGGACTATCAAATCTAGCAAAGCTAATCTGCAGTATAGCAGGATATTATGTTTTTGAAAGGAACCAAATTTTAAAAAATAATTCCCAGGATACCTTGGTGGCTCAGTAGGTTGAGCATCTGACTCTTGATTTCGGCTCAGGTGGTGATCTCAGGGTCTGGACATCAAACCCTGCATTGGGCTACCTGTTCTTTGGAGAATCTGCTTGAGACTCTTTTCCTCTGCCCCTCCCCACACTCGCATGTTTCTGTGCTCACTCTCTCTCAAAGAAATTTTAAGAAAATAATAATAATAATTCCCTGTAGCTTAAATTAAAACAACAAAAGGGCTACCAAAACGTTAAGACTCCAAAGTAAGTTCTATTTCATTAATGAATTTTGAATCTTAGATTTAGGCTGAGCCTTTAGAAAACTAAATTTTTAAAAAATTCTCCAATATTTGTTCACTATGAAATAACTATCTTCCACAACAGAGTCTTTATTAAGGAATTATGTGATAGTATTCATATCTGAGTCTGAGTTGGCCTTTCTAAATCTTTTTCCTTTTTAAGTATCTATTTATTCGTTTTAAAGAGAGAGAGCACAAGTGAGGGGAGACAGAGAGAATCCCAGACTCCCCATGAGCATGGAGCCCAACAAGGGGCTGAATGCCATGACCCTGAAGTCATGACCCTAGCTGAAACCAAGAGTCAAACACCCAACGCCACTGAGTTGTCATTTCTAAAGATCCCCTTTGGGATCCATGGGTGGCGCAGTGGTTTAGCGCCTGCCTTTGGCCCAGGGCGCGATCCTGGAGACCCAGGCTCGAATCCCACATCGGGCTCCCAGTGTATGGAGCCTGCTTCTCCCTCTATGTCTCTGCCTCTCTCTCTCTCTGTGTGACTCATAAATTTTAAAAAAATAATAATAAAAAAATAAAGATCCCCTTTGAGCATTTATATTGTGAGATGCTTTGAGGTTCATAATTTGTTGATTAAAATGCTTAACATAAGATTTTTCCTTTTTTCTTAGTTTCCATTTATTTGTATTTGAGTTACATAGCCTATATTCACATGCAGGTGTTCATTAAATTGAAAGGTTGAAAATCTAGATATCCCTTCTAGCCTTTAGCCTGTCCCGAATATGGTAAACATTAGAACATTTTCCTTGCAGCGTTTCAAAGGTACTGAAAGTATAAGTAAGGTGTCTGAGCAGGTGAAAAATGTGAAGCTTAATGAAGATAAACCCAAAGAAACCAAGTGTGAAGAGACTCTGGATGAGGTTTGTATGTAATATTATTTTATTTCTCATGTGAATTTGAGGAAAGTATTTTTTTATAGCACTGATTTCTCATAATAAGGGGTGGTTGAGTGTGACTACTTTGAGAGAGCCAAACACTGATTTGGAGTGTGTTATCTCCCTTAGGTGTACTGAATCAGGGGGGGAAAAAAAACATGTAAGAACCAGTGCTTTATGGTTAATAAGCTTTTTCTATAAAATACCTCTAGCTTTGTATTTTATATTTCCTCTATGTCTGACTAGAACTCCTGAGCTTCCAAAGCCATTTTAACTCCTGCTTCTATAGCCAAATTTGACTGAGTGAAAGCCGTTTCACTGTGATTATTTTTAGCTTTTTCTAATGTACATGGTATCCTTGGCAATAGAAATAGTCCAGGCTTGGCAACAGGGTGTGGAGTCTTCTGTCTCATCTTTCCCAACATAGGTCTTACATTTTGGTACAAAGGTTTGAAGAACTAGATAAAACCATTTCTGCAAAGGGACAGCCTCAGTAGAGCCAAGGACAGCAGTTAGAACAGCCACAAAAGAGCTAAATGGATAATCTTGCCACTTCTGATAATATCTTGCTAATAACTAAGCTATAACTCATTCTTAACAGTCTTAGTATCAGTGATAATAATTTGATTCTTTAGGTCTTATGAAGACATGTCACCTAATGATGAAGTAGTATATATAGCATTTGGATATTTATAGATAGAATGTAAGTTCAAGTATACAATTACAGAAGTTTATATACCTAAAGCTAGTTAGTTCACATGATACTCTCTTGTTGGTTGAAAAACAGAATTTCATGTTCATGGATATATACACACAATAAAGCAATTTTGAGGTTTATCATGTCTAATATTATTTGATAAATGTTATATGTACTGGGAAGATATTCAGCAGCTACTAAGGTAAGTAAAGGTATAATAATTATTGAAGGATTGCAAAAGCAATTGGCAAAATAGTTTACCTTCCAGAAAATTACAATAAAAAGGTATGGGGCAGCAGATTGTGTATCATTATGAGGTTAAGAAAAAGAGAGTTATGGGGTGCCTGGGTGGCTCAGATGGTTAGGCATCTGCCTTCGGCTCAGATCATAATCTCCAAGTCCTGGGATCAACCCCCACGTCAGGCTTCCAGCTCAGCAGGGAGTCTGCTTCTTCCTCTCCCTCTTCCTCTTCACACATAAATAGTATGTGTGATCAACTGAAATGTAAATATCAGTAATAAACTGATACGTAAAGTACAACAACAAAAAAAAAAACTGCTTTCTTACCTATATGAATCACCACCTATTAGCCTTTAGCATTCTTTAAAAAACTGATAATCCTGCTTTGTTTTAGGAAATATGCCTGTTAGAGTAATTTCTATAGATAATTCTGTTCCTTGTGTGAACTTACTTTCAAGTTCAGAAACAAATGGAATATTACTATATTCGTTCTAATTGGATATAGTAAAAATATTTAGTAATGTCAAGTATTGGTGCTAAACAACTCAAATCTTTGGGGAAAAAAAAGTACAATGCTTTAATGCCTTATGATTTTATAGGAATTAAATAGTAATTATATTTCTAACCTTGGAAAGTAATAGGATTTATTTTATCATTTGTTGAATAACAATTTTGTCAAAAGAACATTGGTTTCCAAAGTAGCTAGAAGTTACTTTAAATTATAGAGGGACACCTGAGTGGCTCAGTGGTTGGACATCTGCCTTCGGCTCAGGGCATGATCCTGGAGTCCCAGGATGGAGTCAGGCTCCCTGCATGGAGCCTGCTTCTCTCTCTGCCTCTGTGTGTGTCTCTCTTGAATGAATAAATCAAATCTTTAAAAAAAAAAAAAAAAGAAATTAAATTATAGATAGGCTACTTACTAATATTCTCACCACAGACAACAATTAGATGGTGAATTTTTTTAACTCAGAGGTGAACTAGAGGCAACAGAGTTAACCAAATCTGTGAAACTCTGTGCCCAGACTTGGTTCACAGTTGGCTGTATAAGAATTCTCTTTGTTGGGATCCCTGGGTGGCGCAGCGGTTTGGCGCCTGCCTTTGGCCCAGGGCGCGATCCTGGAGACCCGGGATCGAATCCCACATCAGGCTCCCGGTGCATGGAGCCTGCTTCTCCCTCCGCCTGTGTCTCTGCCTCTCTCTCTCTCTCTGTGACTATCATAAATAAATAAAAAATTAAAAAAAAAAAAAAAAAAGAATTCTCTTTGTCGTCCACCATAGAAGGATGTAAGTAACTAACTCTACGTATTGTTTCTGTTTTTAGGGTCCACCAAAATATACAAAATCTGTCCTTAAAAAAGGAGATAAAACCAACTTTCCCAAAAAGGGAGATGTTGTTCACTGCTGGTATACAGGAACACTACAGGATGGGACTGTTTTTGATACTAATATTCAAACCAGTAAGTCTAAATGTAATCCTATCTTTTTAGCTTTAAGGCATTGCAAAATATTTGTGTGGTACATGAACAGTTGGTTATACCTTTCTCTTGGCTGTCAATTTTTTCACAGGTCCTTTGCACCTGTGATTATTGGCCAGGGGAATAAATCTTGGTTGTTGGGAAGCAAAAAAAAAAAAAAAAAAAACGCTTAGTCTAAACTTGGTTAATGTCCTATAGTTGAGGCTTTTGTATTTAACATAAAAGGCAGAATAGTGGGGTGTTTTAGTAGTGTAAACATAGGTCTTTACCCTCTTCCTGCTTTGGGGACCATAACTATTTTTACATACAGAATTGTCTTGATGAGTTAACTTTCTGAATTTTTATTTCTTTTCCCTGGGTGGCGCAGCGGTTCGGCGCCTGCCTTTGGCCCAGGGCGCGATCCTGGAGACCCGGGATCGAGTCCCACATCGGGCTCCCGGTGCATGGAGCCTGCTTCTCCCTCTGCCTATGTCTCTGCCTCTCTCTCTCTCTCTCTGTGACTATCATAAATAAATAATAAAAAAAAAATTTATTTCTTTTCAAATGCATAATATGGTAAGTTCTAAAATCAGTTTAAAGACAAATCACTGTTTTTCCACTGGAACTTAATTTCATCATGCATTATAAGGAAAATTTGTTTTACAGGTTCAAAGAAGAAGAAAAATGCCAAGCCTTTAAGTTTTAAGGTTGGAATAGGCAAAGTTATCCGAGGAGTAAGTAAAAAATGGCAATGAATCAATAGATATTCTGGTACATGCTACATCGTAGGATTTGGTATATGATGAAAACATTTGTCTTTGGATTCTGACAAATCAGATGCTATCACTGTTAACTGATCTGGCACAAGTTTTTTGGGTTTCAGATATGGACAACAGTACATTCTTCCTCAGGGTTGCTAAACAATTAAATGAGCCTGACTACAGTATATAATGTAATAGAGGCTCAAATATTTTCTTCATGCCTACCCCTCTTTATTTTTTCATCAGAAAGTAATTCATCAGAAAGTTTGGCTTTCTAAATTTATGTTTTAAGATTCTTAAAAAATGTCACATAGTTGTTTTATCACTTACACACAATTGAGAAAGGTAAAAGATCCATTTCACTGCAGTACCTGATAGAAGCAGAAGTTTGTTCTGGGCCTTTTCACTTCTCACAACCAAGGTTCAAAAACCAGAAGAACTTTTCACACATAAGCATGCTTTTTTACCTGCCTTTACATGTGAGAGATAATAGAAGGGAACTTTGAGAAAAGGGGAAGGTAGGATTGAGCTGTACTGACCAATGCAGTGTACAGGAGTATGTAATAGAGCGGGGGAGAGGGGGGGATTATCAGCCTCACTGAACAAAGCTGTTTTTGTAGGGCCTATTTGTTGTTATTAAAAGGTCTTTATTCACAGCATCAAACATTATAACTGAAATGCCTGTTAAATGCACTTATGAGAACCCTCGGTGTTCTTCTTTATACTTGGGCAAGTTGTAAAATACGGAACATATCCACAGCCCAAAATAGCATATAAAACATCTTGAAACTAAAGGTTTAGCTAAAAATAACCTTAACTGCTACCTGATTATACCAAGGTGATCAATTTTTCTATTTTAGGACTAATTTGCTTACATATTTCTTCTAGTAAACCATATTCTTAATTTCCATTATATAACAGGTCTGTCCCTTGAGCTTTATGTGACTGAACATTTCAACAGAGTATATGATATTAGTCATATATTTATCTTTGCATCCTGTTGGTTTAACTGTTTTTGGTAACTGGCTTTAAGATCCAGAGCATCTGGCTGGCCTAGTTGGTAAAGCATGTGACTCGATCTTGGGGTTGAGAGTTTGAGGCCCACACTGGGGAGGAAAGAGTCTACTTAAAAAATATATATATATATACAAGATCCAAATTTGGACAAACTGGAATGGCAACCCAGAAACCTGTTATTATTTCTTTGAATACTCTTACCTTCTACAGAAGATCCTAATGTTGTAACATGTAGTTTATCTTATATGCCACCATGACTCCAAAATCTAGCAAACTTAAGATGATTCTAGAGTAAATACTTATTAGTTTATCCTTATAATAGAAATTCAGAAGTTTGCGCTAGGATATAACAAGTATAGCAAATTTTTTATGATAGTACTAATAACTGGTTTCTGTAAAGTATGACAGCTAACATTTACAAAAAGTGCTTTCACATTGTACCATTTAAAGAGTGTATTACACAAAAAAATAACTTTTTTTAATTGAGGTAATAAAGGAACAAAGACTCAATCAAGGACATTATGAAATCCAGTAACAATGCTTTTTGGTATGTTCAGTCTTCTAGTTTTTCATGTATTTTTTGCAAATTATCATTAGTTTTTATTGCATGTTCTTGCCTTTAGTGGGATGAAGCACTCTTAACTATGAGTAAAGGAGAAAAGGCTCGACTAGAGATTGAACCAGAATGGGCTTATGGAAAGAAAGGACAGCCTGATGCCAAGTATCCTTTTTTAACTTTTTGAGTAAAGAAAAAACACGAAGAAAGGCCACCTGAATATATAAAAGATATGTTGTCTAGGTTAACTTCCAGATTAGGAATCCTGTCCATACTAGTATTCCTGTGTCAACAGCTCCAATATAGACAGTAGTTAATATTTTTTATTGGCACAAAGTATGCCAAACTTGAGCTAGAATAGAATCTACCATTTTTCCTCTTGAACTCAGGTTTTCCATTTTTGAGAGCTAAACTGTGAGGTTTTAAGATTCCATCTTTGAAAAGCAGTTGTTACTGTATGAAGGATTTACTTCAAGGAACTAAGATGTCCAATACAAACAACTGAAGCAAACAAGTATGACTTACAGTAATTTTATGCTACAGTATAATTTCAGGCAATTAAATGGGTACTCAGAGATTAGAAATGGAGGACATGTTGGGGATTACCAGTTGTGAAGGAGACCATGGGTCCAACATAGTGGAAGCATCTGTGATTACTATTAATGACAGTACTTTTCTAATAGGCCCAGTTTGAAATTTCTTTTTAAAAAAACACACCTCCTGACCATGTCTAGCAGAACAATCCAATAACTAAGTGAGAAGTAATTTTTTCAGTTGTTGGTTCCATTCCCATTGGACTAGTTGAATCAGTTAAAGTAACTTTTTAAAAATTTGGAAGCTCTCTCCAATCTTACCAGTTAAGATTATTTGGGAATATAATAGCCCTCTTCTAAACCTATCAACATTAGATGGCTCAATTACAGCTCCCTCTCTCTTGTGAACTATCTCAAGACCAATCAGATGAAAACCACACTTCTTTGAACTCAGCATCTGAAAATTCACAGTAAATATCAGGTACTACACCTCAAACGAGAACTTTGATTTAATGTAATTTATACACTCAACTAGATTGAAATCGCCTTTATTTTCTTAAGCATGGACTAGCAATCTTCATTAGGTGGTAGCTAATTTGGGAATAGTAGGAAAAGAAGATCCTAGTTCAAGCTCAACCGATCTAGTCAACCTATACTGATAGATTATGATCCCCATTCACAAAGATACTTTTAGGAACCACTAGGCACCTCACTCAGTCATAAAGCCCTTCCCTTTGGGGTTAATACCCAATATCCATATATAATTCTAATTTTAGACCGAGGTTATTGGGAGTGAAGGAAGAAATTATTTTTATCAAATTTACCTTGACTACTACAATAGAATTCCACCAAATGCAAAACTCATTTTTGAAGTGGAATTAGTGGATATTGATTAAAATAGCAATGCTTCAGATATAAAGACATTAGCAACAATAAAACATGGCCTTGAAGAAACTTATGTAACTAGAGCTGGTTACTATTGTAAGGGGAGAGTCAACTGGAAAATTCAAGAACTCAGATATTGTTTACCCAATCCCCAACTTTTAATATATGTAATCCATCATAATTCCTTAAAGTTTGAGATATTTTACTACAGCTGTGTAAAATATTAGTTAAGGTGAAGTGACTTTCCTTTTACCTCATGTTGTAAACTAAAAGGCTCAATAAAAACGTATTCAGTGTCTTGATTTGTTTGGTGTTAATATATAAATGTTCTGATGAGGTTAACCAGGATTAACCAGAGCTACGACTTCATCAGAAGAGGGACTTAAAAGCAAAATTGTCTAGAGAGCTTTGCCAGGGGCACTCTTAAAATCTTTTTTTTTTTAAGACTTTCTAAGGGGGCACCTGGGTGGCTCAGTGGGTTAAGTGTCTGCCTTTCGCTCAGGTCATGATCTCAGGGTCTTGGGACCAAGTCCCAGGTCGGGCTCCTGGCTCAGCAGAGAGCCAACTTCTCCCTCAATCCCCCTGCTCATGCTCTCTCTTGTATCTTTCTATCTCAAATACATAACATCGTAAAGCTTTTTTCTAAAGCTTTAGAAGCTCTTTAATATTTTATTTATTTTAAAAGGAGACCACGCACACAGGTTGGGGGGGGGCAGGAAGAAGAAACAATCTTAAGCAGACTCCCCACTGAGCACAAAGCCTCATGTGGGGCTCCATCTCACGACTGAGATATCAACATGAGTCGAAATCAAGAGTTGGACGCTCAACCAACTGAGCCACCCAGGCGCCCCTCCTCTTAAAAAAATCTTTAAATGTTTCTGTATAATGAGAAAACAAGCACAGAAACTGAGGAAGCAAAAAGCTAAATGGTTTAATCCTGGCAAGAAGATAACTAAGTTCAAAAAAAGTATACTTAAACCAATAAACCACTAATCATGATTAATAAAGTTGATATTGTTAGGTGATCCACCTCCTCCCCCCCAATAAATTAATAACAATTCATTGAGGAATCTTCAGTTTTATTACAAAAATGAAGATGATCAGTTTGATCAAAATGAAAGCTTGCTCACAAGTTTTACATGAATATTCTAAATACAAAGTCTCCTGAAACAGCTTACTTTTGATATGACTTTCATTTTTTAAAAGGGATGCAAACATTCCTTTTCATTTATAATCTCTATCCCAAGACATAGTATTTAATAGTGTATCTTTTCTGCAGTTAGATCCAAATTCACAAGGATAATTGAAACAGACAAAACCTTGTCATCAAAGTTTAAAAATCCATTTTTTTTTACAGAGGTAAATCCTTAATAACCAGCCCTTATGTATTTTCAGAATCTTGTACTACACTGACATGATTTACAGTCAGTTATTTTTTTTCCTACCCCTTAAGGCTACAAAACTCTGTTGCAAATGCATTGCAAAAGAATTCTAGACCACTTAATGCAAAAATCAAAAAAATAGTTCTCCAATAAAAAGTAAATTTTATAAATGGTAGGAAATAGTATCTGTGGTAAGCTAATAAGTGACATTTCTTCCCCTATTACTAAACAAATCATGTTACACAGAAACAGGAAGACAAGTTATCAAATACAACAAGCTTATGCTATGTTTACATCCCTCATTAAAAAAAAATAATTTCATATCTTTCACAAATTCCATCTGATACATTTTCTCATCAGGTTGGAGGGGGAGGGTAATACTGTCCATAATTCCAAGGATTCTGATAATTGTACTGAAAGGAAAAAGCACACATGTTAGCATGCTAGAACTGGCTGAGTTCTATTTATAAAAGTAATTAAAGAGGATATGTTTAAGAAAACAAGCATGTGTTCACTGCTAAAATTCTAAGACTTAACCACAAAAGACAATTATACAGTCTAGAATAGAAGTAGTTGTTTAAAAAAAAAAAACTCTTAATTTATGCTTTTCTAATAACATCTATGCACAAAGAATTCAATTATGTGAACTCACTTGATACCAGGCACTATAATTATATGCAGCTTGATTTGCCTGTAAATCACCATCAATCATCTGTGTAGATGATGAACTTGTATCTTCTGTATGAGCTTTCTTTTCCTCTGGTTCTTCTGATCTAAATAAAAGGACAAAAAAGAAACTTTCAAAATTCCAACAGGTAAGTATTTTTAAGACAAATGGGTGAATGGGTACATTTATATCTATGTACATTTGTTTTAGTAAAGTTCTTAACCACTCAGTTTTGTATGATTTTTTTTCAAATCGTGAATATAAACTATTTAAATTACCATAATATGAAATGAAGTGTCTTTTAAGCATCCCTTCCCAATTCAAGGAGTTACATACCCATTTTCTGCTTTCCTTTTTAAAGAATCCTGTTCTTTTAGAAGTGTCTGATGTTCATCATAAGCATTCAGAAGCCTGAAAGGAAAAAAAATCCTCTAGAATATACAAAAATCAAACTGTTAAATTCATAAAGTTTTGGACTTATTTCCACTTGGAAATAAAAATATGTTGCAATGAACATTGATTTTTTTTTTTTTTTTTTTTTTTTTTTTTTTTGGTGAGATGAACCAGTAAGCAAACCTCCCAGCTAGCTACTTTTCCAATGTATTTCCTTTGGGAAACCACTACTCTGCACTTTCCTTCTCAGACCATGTGATTCAAAATGAGGCTTCAGGGGTTCAGGACTGGCCAGTACTATATACCCTGACCAAGAATTGGTTTAGCGTGAGCCTATGACCCAAACCAAAACGTTTAGTCAGTCCTGGGATTTTTGAGCTACTAGAAAATGCCTGTTCTCTATACTACAGTTGGCTGAAGCTGATGGGATATTGGTCAAGAGCTATCTTTGGGATCATTTCTAACACATGTGGAACACCTGCCTAGGAAATTATTATATAACTAAGATAGTGATCTTGAGAATGTGTTTTTGTCCATGGCAAAAGAGTCCTGACCATTTTGTAATTTACATATTTTTGAGATCTAATTTAACAATGCTTATTAAAGATCCTTGATATCAGGATAAAATATATTTAAACTTTGGCCATATGATAAACTGAATTAAAACGAATACAAAACTACAATATAAAAAAAAAACTACAATATAACTGTTATCACTGATTAAAAAGATAATTTTCAGGAGGCACCTGCGTGACACAGTTTATTAAGCATCCAATTCGTGGTTTCAGCTCAGGTCATGCTCTCTGGGTTGTAAGATCAAGCCATGTGTCGGGATGTGTGCTCAGCACAAAGTCTGCTTAAGACTCTCTCCCCTTCCCTCTGCCCCTCTCCCCTGCATGCTCTCTTTCTCAAATAAATCTTTTTTTTTTTTTTAAGAACTTATTAAATAAAAACATTCTAACATGATATGTGTATTAAGTCTCACCTGGAACTCAGAACTTCAAAAACGATGTCACTTGAAGCCAAACTGACTGTAAAATCCTAAAGATTGTTTTCCTTTTACCATTTTCTGAAATATTTTTTTATAAAGACAAATGGCCTTATTTTTAAGGTAATCATAAACTTGAACACAGATAATTAACATTTCTGAGGAATGACCATTAACACTTTACATGCATATACAACTTCCCTGAGCAGCCTGCATACATACACATCTAATAACAACCAGTAACTCTATTCCAAAATGTTTAAGACACTATAAAATTGTTAATACCAGCAATCTCTGGTTAAAGTGTTTACTCATCAAGCACTTTAAATGTACTAATTTTTTTAAGGCTTTTAACAACCTGTGCATTAGGTGCTGAGAGATTCAATCATAACATGAGAAAATTTGAAAACTGAGAAATACACAAATAGTGACACAGTTAAGATTTAAGCGTGTATTTGTCTGAATTAAACCAATTCTTACCAATACATTATACTGCTACCTTAACTTCTAAGCTCATTTATTTTTCAGTCAATTCTTTTCAAAATCTCAACTATAAAAATCTTAAGACCTGATATGCAAAACCTCTGTATTTTGAGGGGCCTAACTGGCATCTTTGTGTTACGACTCAGATTTGTCCACATATTACTGCCAAATTTAAGTATGTCATTTAATTTCAGTCAAAACTCGAATAGCTTCCTACCATCAGTTGTGGTACTGCTTAACTTCCACCATTTTATCCTCTGTCAGAATCCAGTAACTAAACGAAGCCTCATCTCCTCTTCGAAGGATGACAAATCCATTCTGATCCGCAGAAATCACAGCCTTAACAGTACCACCTCATATACCTAACATATTTCCTCTGATCATCAAACCACCCAACTAGACTAAAACCTAGAATTAAATTCCCATTTCTTTTGTGTACTTTCTTCAGTACAAAACAAAGACACTAAATATACAGCCCACGTGGTTAGAAGCACAGACTCTGAAGCAAATTCTAATCCCAGTTGCACAATGTAATAAGAGCTAACTGACCTTGGAAAAACTTCTAATCTCTTTAAGCCTCTCTTCACCTATTAAAAGAACAATACCAACAAACAACAAAACAGTATCTATACTTTCATTAGACTGTTCCATATTTTACACTAGATAATTCATATAACAGATTTAATATGTCAAGCACATATATACAATTGTATTAAAAATTATGTTAAAATGTTTTTTAGTTTAACTAAAACTTTACTCAGCCATCAAAAATGTATACAAACATATGTAAAACAGCCACATAAATAATCCTCATTTTATCAAGAACTGTTTTCGATGGAAATCACTCTATATTAGGGTAATTAGAAAAGAGACAAGAACTGGGATAAGTTCCCTACTAGAATCAGTTAAGAATGAAACAGCAGCAATACTCTAATCAATACTTCTATTTTGCAAAAATAAATCATAAGCTTTTTTTCCAAATGCCCTAGAGTAAAATCCTTCTGCTACCCTCAACTTTCAGCTTCTTAAAATGTATGAAAATGAGTTCATTAGGCATGATTTGTGCAACCAGATCTATTTTCTCTGATCAGAAATAAAGCAGCATCCCTATCTCTGATTAATCCCATCTACCTTTCATGGCCTATATACTGTTTGTGTTTTAGGGTTCAATCCTTGATCCATTTCTTTTTTTCATGGAATTACTGCTTCCTGCCATCTCTCATTGTTTACATTACCATGCTAAAATTTTGAAAACAATTTTGAAGGAAACACAAACCATATATCCTGTTAAACACATACATATTTGCAAAATTGAATTACCCCCCCATATATTTAAGGAAAAAATAACCTAGACACACATCTTAAATTTAACAATATATTAATTTGTACTGATCATCAAACTCTCATCCAAAATTATCAATGCTCATTTACTATACAAATAGATAATATATAATTAAGATCTTACTTATTAACATCTGAACCAAAATCTTCAAGAAACTCCACTTTTCTCTGAGAAAATGTAATTCTCATTTTAATAGGTAATGAACCATGTACAGCTTTGTCAAAACAATTTAGGATATTTTCTTCATTTTGTTTGAGGTCACCACTATATTCCATTTCAAGTAAATTGAGGTATAACTTTGTATTTTCCTGTGTAAAAAGCAGTATCAATTAATAATATTTCTAAGATACTTTCATTAGAATATATACTTAAAATGCCTTCATTTTAATGTCTAAATTTGAAAAGAAAATCATATTAAAATGTAACACACTAAATGTTTTGAGCATACATCAAAACAGGTGAAAAAAACATTAGCACATTGATAAGTAAGGACATCATCCTAGTATCTCCCAAACAATGCAAACTGTTAAATACCTGTAAGTTAAAAGCCTATATCCTACCTTGGGTTTAATGAGCCTTGGCCTACCAGGCCAAATATAAAATAAGCATCAAAAAATGGTTTCTACAGTTCCCAGTAATTTAAATTTTTACAACTATAATCATCTTAAACTGCAGCTGGAAACACACTGTTACAAACCTGTGTCTTGGGTGACTGGGTGATGGGCACTGAGGGAGGCACTTGATGTGATAAGCACTGGGTGATATGCTATATGTTGGCAAACTGAACTTCAATTAAAAAATAATAAAAATAGGGATCCCTGGGTGGCGCAGCGGTTTGGCGCCTGCCTTTGGCCTAGGGCGCGATCCTGGAGACCCAGGATCGAATCCCACGTCGGGCTCCCGGTGCATGGAGCCTGCTTCTCCCTCTGCCTGTGTCTCTGCCTCTCTCTCTATCTCTCTGTGACTATCATGAATAAATAAAAAAAAATTAAAAAAAAAATAATAATAATAATAAAAATAAATAAAAATAAAAAAATAAATAATAAAATAAAAAATAAGCCTGTGTCTTAAACAGCCCTGGCATTAGCTTAAAATCTAAAAAAGTGAAAAATATAAAAAACACTGGCTTTAACCGACTGATAAAGTGAAATATTTTGGAGGAGAATCTCACTGTTATAGTTGTTTATAAGGTATTCTCTCTCCCACGCTCTCTACCTACAATAATCAGTAAATTTGCTATAAAATTTCTCAACATGAGGGAAATATAAAGTGTCACAATGTCTGCAACACTTTTTAATCCAAGAATCTTAATTTTCTCAACCTTTTAATTCAAAACATTTTTTTCAAAACATTTTTAAACAATGGCAACATCAGTTTAGAGGGACTGCTGTCTTCATGTAGTAATAAAATATATTACATACAGAGCAAATCTTTCATCACAGTTGCCAAAATGAGAAAACAAACAACGGCCATTGTTTTGTTTTGTTTATGGAAGATATTCTAAAATACGAATACTTACTTTGTCTCTTTCGATTGCTTCCAAAAGCACCTTTCTTGATTTGGGAAGGTTTTTTTGTATTTTAAAAAGATGTCGGGCTAGTTTGATAGCATAAAATGATGATTCATTATTTGATTTGGCATTCTTAATGGCATCCTGAAGCAAATGTTCAGCTTCTTCCATATTTCCGTGCCGTCGTTCTAAACTTACTCTTCTCAAACGAACCATTGCCAGTCCTAGAACACATTCTTCAAATGTTCTCAAGATATTCCTGGCTTCATTAATATTACCTAGAAATGTTAATTAAATGTTTATGCTTTTGTTTAAACCTCTGAGATATCCTTTATGCAACAAGGTACTGGCAAATGACAGTCCACAGGCTAAATTCAGCCCTCTGCCTGTTTTTTTATTTAAAACTGAAAAGAGCCACGCTCATTTGTTTATTATCTATAGATGCTTTGGGGATATAATGGCAGAGTCATCAGAAAAGAGAGCAATGGCCTGTAAAGCCTAAAGAATTTACTATCTGGCCCTTTACAGAAAAAAGCTTATTGACCTCTGCTTTACACCATCCCAAGACTCAACTCCTTTAACTTTATCCTGAAGTAACTTAAAATCCAAAAAATATCAACTGAGTTTCCTCATTCTTACCCTGCTGTTCCTCAAAAGCTGCCCAAAGCATATGCACCATGGGTTTCTTTGGGAGATGGATAGTGCAAGCTCTGCTGAAGACATGCCTCACTCCTTCAATGCTATGGTTTTCCATGTACTTGGCATACTACATACAGAAACAGAGGAAATACTGAATAATTTACAGTTGAACAAGCCATTAAATATGTGACAGAACGATAAAATTCTATTTGTAAACCCATTCAGCACCTTTATTGAACCACTAGACTAGTTTCTGTAAGGAAGGACGAAGAGAGGCAACGAGGTTGGCATATGCAGCAGTCAAATCTGGTTGCAAGCAGACCATCTCCTAATGCAACAGATATAGTTATATGAACAACATTCAACAGAAGTACAAAAAAGGTTAGTCACTAGATCAATGTTTATAATATGTTCAAGTTTCAGAGCATCTAATTTTCTTACCTTAATCCAAAACTCCTCATAGAGGGCACATGATATGACACATCTTTCAAAGAGAACCACAACTCGTTCATGAGTCCCATTTTCAATTTCAAATTCTAAGTATTCTTTCCAGTTTTTTAGTTGTGCCTTTTCCAATGGTTTCACGTGAAAATAAGGTCTTTTAATCTGTAATAAAAGTACGGTAGGAAAAAAAAAAGTATGACATAGGAATGAAAGTAAATCAATACCAACACCAGAAAATGCATCAACATATAACAATACAAATTATCTAAATTATGTGTGTAATTATGGTGAGCCAAAAAATTTTAATCACCATATTTCGTGATCAAAACTTTTAAAATTAAAATTTTTAAGGCTTTACAAACTGAAGAAATAGAATGTATTTTCCATTTATTTAGTAACTGTAATGGCACTACAAAATTTCCTTTATGTTGAGGAAATTTTTTCCTTTGTTGAGTATTTTAAAACTGAACAATTATACTATATAACAGGTAGCAGACCAGTAGTTGCCTAGCACTAGGAGTGGGGTGAGGGTTACCAAATGAAAAGGGGCCAAAGGAACTTTCTGAGATAACAGACTAGTTCCATATCCTGATTGCTGTGATGCACTGTAATGTGCATATACATGTCGAACCGCATAGCCAGTCACAAAAATACCACATACTGTAATGATTCCACTCATATGAAAGGCCAGAACAGGAAAATCTATAGAAACAGAAAGGTTGGTGCTACCTTAGGACTGGGAATGAGAGGTAGAACAGACAGGTGAGGGAGTAGAGGAATGACAGCTAAAAGGTAAGGGGTTTCTTTGTAAGGTGATAATGTTCCAAAATGGACCACAGTGATGGCTGTATGTATCTGTGAATACACTAAAAAACTACTGAAATTGTATACTTTAAATGGATAAACTATATGGTAAGTGAATTCTTTCTCAATAAAGCTGTTTAAAAAACAAATTAAGAACTAGAATCTGTGGAGGGAAACCCTCATTTTACTACAGTATTTTACATCTAAAATGGGTGCATCTGTGTACCTAAAGTATGAACTCAAGTTGATTTTAAAAACTGACTGTAATAAAATGTTCAGATTAAATAGGTATATTCCAACTCAAGTAAATCTGAATTCATTCTATGAGATTCTAAAATTGACAATGGAAAATGATAAAATTGATTATGGGAAATGAATAACGCTAGAGGTAAATGGGGCAAAAATCTTAAGTTATTACTTGAACAAAAAAAAAGTAGTAGAGACATTATTCAAAACTGAAAGAAAAACACATTATTCCTATCTTTATATTTTGAAGCCTATTACAAAACAAAAACACTTACACCTTCTTCAAATGTCCACCTTTTACTAACTTCATGCTCATTATAATTAAACATTTCTTGATGAATTTCAATGATTCTATGTCTCATGTTTTCTATTTCCGTAATTAGCTTGGGAAGAAAAAGAAAAAAATTTAAATCACACAACTTATATACTGAAATTTTTCATATTATTGCTTACATTTAAGTATTATCCACATCTACTTTAAAATCTTAGAATAGTGTTAAGTTTTAAACTGTTAACAATTATGTGCAAAGTACAATTAACAATACTAAAATTTATAACAGAATTTCCTAATAAACCACTCTCTGTGTGTGTTTGTGTTTAATAGGGGACTAGTAGATCATCACACAGACAAAATGTCCCTTTTAAGCTATTTCCAGGTATCTCTCATAGTAAAACAGATTCTCTTACCTTAAATCTGTATTTAAAACCACACTAAAGCTCAAGAATTCCCACTTGCCTTAATCAGAAACTAATTTTATATGAGCCACAAATCATTCAACACATGCAGTCAAGAAATACAAAGTCTAGTTTCTCATCCACTGAAGGATTCTTCAGTAAGTCTGGTTACCTTTGCTGGATCAGTAATGTCTTCAATTCCCGATGGTAGATCATCACCAGGAGGACCATCATCACCACTATGTCCATTTACAGAAGCTAATTCCCTTCGCAGCTGAATAAACTGTTCGCCAGTTAGAAGATCTCTAGGCAAGTTATTCTGTACATGTTCTTTAAATCTAAGAGAAGACAATAAAAATAAATGCCCTATATATGAAGCATAATTTTAGATCCCATGTTCAATTCCTACTACATATTTCTTTTCCAAAAAAACTCTGATTTAAAACACCAAAGTCTCCTTTTTTATAGTAAAAACCTACCACTTGATGAAACAATCTATAGACATCTTCATTTCTTTCATTCCTTTGCAGTAGAATGGAGAAGGCCTGGAGAGCATAAATTCAAATTCTAATTCTCTCCATTATTAGTTATTTGACCTAAAGGAAGTTTTTCCCTCTTTAAGTCTTAGTTTTCTCATGTGTAAAATGGCACAATACTATTTTGCAAAATGACTTTAAAATTAAATATAATCCCTATGTAAAATATAAATGATCATTTGTAAATGATCAACGAATGTTTGCAGTTCCTTCCCCACCTCCTAATTACCCCTTAATCTGTGTCTGTGCCAAACACTCCAAAGAAATTGCCCTAATTAAAGTCACCCAGTGCCTCTTACATGCAAAACTAAAATGGACACCTGTTTCATAGAACAGTCTATACCCTACGAATGTCTTCACTACTTAAGACCTTTAGCCATGCTTTCTTTTTGGAACCTTCTTAATCCTTGGCTCTGAGTTACATTTCTCTTGGTTTTCCTCCAAGCCTTTGACCAATCCTTGATCTCTGAGAATTCTCCCTTCCTATCAGCCTCTAAATGTTACAACTGCCAAGGATTCCACTTAGCATTTTGTTCTCAACTATTTTCATTTCCTTCCCAACCCATCTAATTAATACAAAAATAATAAGCATACTATGATGACTCTCAAAACTTTAACTCAAGCCCATACGGTTTTCCTCAATTCTAAATTAGTCTATCCAATTGCCAAAACTCTGCACAAGGAAATAGGTTAAACTAAGAGTGGTTTGAAAAACAGTCACTTCACTTTTACATACTTTATATATGTGTGTGTGTGTGTGTGTGTGTGTGTATATATATATATATGCAAATTTTAATCAAAAACACCAAGTTGAAGAGGTAAAACAGCTACACTATCTAAATTTGGAACCTTATGTATAATATCTTGAACTATATTATGTAATTTTTATGCACAAATCAACACCCTCAGCATTTCTAATCTTGATTAATGGTACTGCCAACCACTCAGTTTCTAAATCTCTTTGACCCTATTTATCACTTATATTCCATTGGGTACCAGGTCCTATTGATTCTACCTTCTAAATACATCTTCATGTCCTTCTCATTTTTCACTGGATAAACATAAACTGGGCTTGTAGTCTCTAGTATCACTATGTCCATCTCAACCCTAATACTATCAAGAATGTTATTAGAATGTAAACAAAAAAGGGATGCCTGGGTGGCTCAGTGGTTGAGCATCTGCCTTTGGCTCAGGGTGTGTTCCCATGGTCCTGGGATCGAGTCCTGCATCAGGCTCTCTGCATGGAGCCTGCTCCTTCCTCTGCCTATGTCTCTGCCTCCCTGTGTGTCTCTCATAAAGAAACAAATAATTTTTTAAAAGAAGTAAAAAAAAGAAACCAAAATAGCAAATATGATCACATCTCCCTCCTGCTACAATAACTTCTGTACATTTACCCTGCATTCAGGCTA
Organism: Vulpes vulpes; assembly: GCF_048418805.1. Classification (NCBI taxonomy): domain Eukaryota; kingdom Metazoa; phylum Chordata; class Mammalia; order Carnivora; family Canidae; genus Vulpes; species Vulpes vulpes. Next base: position 83,656,221 of record NC_132785.1, on the reverse strand, counting down.
AAATCCAATTCCTTAGATAGCCTTTCATATTCTGACCTAGACTGACTTCTTCTAATTATTAGACATACTTGTACATGTACCTTCTCTTCCAATCTTACAGGCTTTTCCCCAAGTTTCTTAAAACTGATTTCGGCTATTGACACCGCAATTTTCATGGATTTTAAGGCTCTCACAAATATATATAAATAATATTGGAATCTAATCTAGATTTTGCAGAATCAATGGATACAGAAGCTTAAACTTGATCCATTTTACCACTGGGACAGAAAAAATACAGACTGCCTTAATTAAAAAAAAATTAGGAAGTAATCTTCAAAAGCATAGTAAGAAAATGAACAGATTTATTATTCAGATAAATATTAAAACTCAAAACTGTTACGATACAAATAAAAAACTTTAAAAAAGATAAAATTCGGGATCCCTGGGTGGCGTAGCGGTTTGGCGCCTGCCTTTGGCCCAGGGCGCGATCCTGGAGACCCGGGATCGAATCCCACGTCGGGCTTCCAGTGCATGGAGCCTGCTTCTCCCTCTGCCTATGTCTCTGCCTCTCTCTCTCTCAATCTCTCTGTGACTATCATAAATAAATAAAAATTTAAAAAAAAAAAGGATAAAATTCCTAACTATTTACAGAGCACAAATTGACTACATTATCTAAGAAACTGTTTCAAATGGGGATAAAATATTAATACTAAGCAGTAATTTTTTTATCAGCCTTTCCTACTATAAAGCTAATTTATTCAATAAAGAATGGCTGAGTGTCTAATATGTATTGAGCCCTATTCCTTCATATTTAGGATAAAAAAGAATAAGCCTCAGAAACTGACAGATGTACAGAGTGGTATAGAAGAGACATAATTTCAAAGCAGTGTTATTAATGTTTAAATGTATGCTGGGGCACCTGGGTGATGCAGTCAGTTAAGCCTCCAGCCCTGGTTTCAGCTCAGCTCACAATCTCAGGATCATGCTCACTCAGCATGGAGTCTGCTAAAGTTTCTCTCTCTCTCCCCATCTCCCCTCCTGTCATCCCCCCACCTCTGCTCGCTCTCTCTCTAAAATAAATTCTTAAATATATATATATAAATGTAAATAAATAGGCAAAGTGCTGGCACAAATGACAGAACAAAGACTTCCTATTTTGGCAAACTAGATAAAGTTTCACACAGAAGACATTAAGCATACTGTATGGTTTTGAGTAATATAAGTTAACCAGAAAATGGCAAATAGAAAAGGTATTACAGCCACAGAAGTACAAAACAACAGTGCCTACTGGGAAATTATCAGGATTTACATATGTCTGGAGCTTAGGAATACCGAGACTGGGTCTGAGAAGTTAGATCAACATCACAAACTCTCATGCTAAGGAAAATTTTAAACTACCTATTTTCTTAGAGATAATGTCATCAGTATACATCCAACGTACAAACCTACACAACAGAAATACTTTTATTACATCACTTAGAACACTTTTCTTATAAGATTTGTCTATTTGAGAGCAAGGAAAGAGAGTGCACATGCACACAAGTGGAGAGAGGGGCAGAGAGAAAGGGAAAGAGAGAACCCCAAACAGACTCACAACGGAGCATAACACGAAGCTTGACCCAGGTCTCAATCCCAGAACCCAGCAACCTCCACAAGACCTGAAAATCATGCTCAACCAACTGAGCCACCCAGGTGTCCCTGAACACCTGTTTTAAACATATGCTTCCTCCTCTATACTTCTGACCAGCTTGAGGGCCAACACCATTCACACAAAGCTTCTTTGAGCCGTTATTTCTACAACTTAAATGGCATACAATCTTTACATAGCAAGCACTAAATAAATGACCAAACAGGAGGAATATATTAGGCAAAAGAACACATTCCACTAGTTCTCAAAGCAGTAGGTCATGTCCTAAGATTTACTTAAACACCACATGTGTGTTTGCTACATACATTGATTAGAAAAGTGGTTGTCAATATATTAAAAGAAAAAGCAGATTAAAGTGCAGTATGTGTAATATAATCAACTAATATCTATAAGCATATATGCAATTTTTAAAACCCAGTGGGATACTGATTTAACAACAAAAAGAAAGATTTGGAGGAGACTACACTAAGAACTTTGGAGCCACATTATCAAGGTTCCAATCAGCTTCCACCACTAACTCTGCAACCTCATGCAAGTATTTTAATCTTTCTGTGACTCTACTTCCATAAAATGGGGATAATAAAAGTACCTATACCGGGATCCCTGGGTGGTGCAGCGGTTCGGCGCCTGCCTTTGGCCCAGGGCGCGATCCTGGAGACCCGGGATCGAATCCCACATCAGGCTCTCGGCGCATGGAGCCTGCTTCTCCCTCTGCCTGTGTCTCTGCCTCTCTCTCTCTCTCTCTCTCTCTCTGTGACTATCATAAATAAGTAATAATAAAAAAAAAAAATTAAAAAAAAAAAAAGTACCTATACCTCACCGGCTTGTTGTGGGGATTAAAAATATTATCTGACATTCAGAACAACATCTGGCATACAGCAAATGCTATGTAATAAGTGCTTCCTAATTATATTTTATTTTTCTTACCAAAAATAAAATTCTTATCATCATAGACTTTATTGTATACTGTAGATCCTAGAAGAATTGGTTTAGGAGAAGGCATCCTCTTTGCCTCATAAGGATTTTTAAAACCTTTGTATTCACTTATTCAACAAATATTCAGGGCAGCCCTGGTGGCTCAACAGTTTAGTGCCACCTTCAGCCCAGGGTGTGATCCTGGAGACCCGGGATCGAGTTCCACGTCGGGTTCCCTGCATAGAGCCTGCTTCTTCTCCCTTTGCCTATGTCTCTGCCCCTCTCTCTCTGTGTCTCTCATGAATAAATAAATAAATAAAATCTTTAAAAAACAAAAAACCAAATATTCATCAAGCATTTCCATGTGTCAAGTTTTAGGTCTTTATCAAGTGTCTTCCTAGGTCATTACACTCTAGAAACCTGGGCATCTCCTCTATTCCATAAAAAAGAGAGACAGTATATTCAGATCTACACAATTCCTATTCCTAACCTGGATCTGCATAACTTCTCCTCTCTTTAGCAAATTGATCCACATAACTTTTTAGATGCTTCAAACAGTCCTCTACTTTTTTAGTAAAGAAAAATTTAGAAAAACACTTACTTAAAAAGAACCTAAGTTTATAAGCCCTAACACTATACTACTTACAAAAGTTATAGCAAAAATGTAGAAAATATGTTGGCTAAAAAAAATGCAAGTACGTATCAACACAGCAAATACTTGCAATACAAACTTTCTTGTTCAGAAGGACATTGAGTCGGGGATCCCTGGGTGGCTCAGAGGTTTCGCGCCTGCCTTTGGCCCAGGGCGCGATCCTGGAGTCCCGGGATCGAGTCCCACGTCAGGCTCCCGGCATGGAGCCTGCTTCTCCCTCCTCCTGTGTCTCTGCCTCTCTCTCTCTCTATGTCTATCATAAATAAATAAATAAATCTTTTTTAAAAAAAAAGAAGGACATTGAGTCTTTATCCGTGGGATATTTTGAGTACAGCAGAAAACAGAACATGGAAATCACATCACACAAAATTAGCTGTTTTCAAATATGCATAAAAACGAAATGATACCAGTCATGACAGAAAATCATAGTGAAAAATTTAAATGGAATTACTTTTAATTGAATATAAACAGATTTAGACCTACTATGTGAAATCATCTTTCACCATTTGGTATAAGGTATTATATGAATCACAAGAATGTACTGTTAGTACACCATTAAGTTGTTTTTTATTTAAGATTTATTTTTTAGGGGTGCCCAGGTGGGTGAGTCAGTTAGGCATTTGCCTTTGGCTCAGGTCATAATCCTAGTTCCTGGGATCAAGGCCTATGAACTCAATCGAGCCTGCTTCTCCCTCTACCTCTGCCCCCAATTTGTGCTTGCTCTCTCTCTAGTGTACTCTAATAAATAAATAAAATCTTTAAAAAATAATTTTTTTAAGTAACTTTACACTCAACATGGGGCTTGATCTTACAAACCTGAGATCAAGAGTCACATGCTCCACAGAGAGCCCACGCCAAGGAACCCCAAATAAATCATTAAGTTTTAAACAAGCATCTTTCTGTGCCATGTACTCTATTAACTTAGTACCACAAAGAATAGTTAAACTTAGGTTCTTTATTCTCATTCCTTCACACTGAAATATCTACTCTGAAATGTCTTAGATAGAATTCCCATTATTCTTAATCCATAAAATGGATAAAGAAAAATTTCTGTTTAAAAGTAGTAAAATTCCTAAACATTTCATAAAGTATATGGAAAAATGTCAAAATTTAAAAGTGCATAAATTGTGGTTATCAGCAAGAAAATTTATTCCTGTTTGTATCTAAAAGAATCTCACATTTCAAGAGAATTATAATCCTCAATGCTAATTAATTACCTGAATAATCAAATATATTTTAATGATCAGATTTTTTCCACCCACCTCTGAAAATGGTGACTATACAGCTGTGTTGGAATACCAAGAATACGATCATATATAGCTGTAACTTCTCTCAGGTTTCCCTGTTCATTTTCCCAGTTTATATACATTTCCCACAGTCTGTCAGATCGGAAATCTGTTCCTGCAGCTAGAACAGCATGCTCGAAAGTTCTGAAAAATTAAATTACCTCTAAGTTATCTTTCCAAAATAAAATCACTTTTAAAATATTATTTCTATACCTTGCAAAATATATAAATATCAAATCATTAGGTTGTACAACTGAAACTAATATATATCAATTATACTTCAATTTAAGAAAAAATAAAAATAAAAATAAAACATTATCTTTAAATTTCAAAAGATCAGGCTAAAGTCAAAATTACATTCATCCGTTCTTTTACAAGTAGGGAGTAAAAGGCAGAAGGAATAACAGAAAAGTGTATGATAGCTACTTTTTAAAGAGTAAGTAAACATAGAATATGTATACTTTTATGTAATTTTATCTTATACAGAATTATAATGCAAAACGTACACATTGCAAACATACAGAGTGACAATATAGACACTTAAATATGTGTGAAACTTGAAATGTTTGTTGAATAGATTCATTTACAGCAGAAGAGACAAATTTTATCTCAATTTAAAGAATCATTTTCTGGCAAAGTAACTCTCCAAGAAGGGACCCAACTGCCTTGTAAGGTAATGAAAAGTATACATACATTTCAAAACTTTCAGAAGTTCTCTTCTGATTCTAAAATTACAGATTACTAAGAAACAAAACAAAACAAAACAAACACCACTACCACCACCACTACCATGTGCTTTTAAACTACCTAACTCATTTCAAGAGATTTTTGTAAGCAATTTTAATCATTGGATTTGATATCCCAGTTGGATAAAACTTTTAGGTACATATTTTCAAAATGAATACATTCAAGAGGGATTTTTAATGGTATAAAACTACACTATCTGAATTAATCTACAACTTTAATAGGATTCCAATCAAAGCTCTAACAAATTTTGACTGGAACAGGTGAAACATATTCTAACATTTAACATTCGGCTAACATACCAAAAAACCAATGCAGAGGGCATTTCCTGAAAAGTATCAAAAGAAATTAGGAAACTATAGTAATTAACAGTATGGTGATAGCTAGGAAACAGAAAAATAGGTCACATAATAGCTCCAAGAAAATAAAACAGATGAGTATACATGTGAGAATTTAGTATATAATAAAGAAATTTTAAATCAATGCAGAAAAGTTGGACAAAATAAAAGGTTAATCTATCTTAAGACAGATTTAAATGTCAGATGAATGATAACACAAAAAAACTTTTAAAAAATTAGAAGAAAATACCAGATTTATATATTCTTGGCAAGACAGGCACAAGACTCACACCAATAAAAGATTAAAGACTGAACCACAGTAAAAAAAAAAAAAAAAAAAAAAAGATTAAAATAACGATAAAAAGACATCCTAAACAAAGTTTAAAAATGTTCTAAAACTGGAGAAATATGGTAACATACATAAAAGGATTAAGAGTGTGTATATGCATGCATGTACACATGTATATGTTTGCACCTGAGGTTTTCAAGACAATAAAATACATGTTACTGCCCCTGCAGAACCCCAAAATGATTCAGAAAATTAAAGCACCAAACAAACACTAAGAAATGTGGGGGGGAAGGAAGGTTGGGAGAGGAAGTATGATAAGAAAGTAAGGAACTAAAGACAAGACGTTTACAAGAAGGTTTGCCTTAAGGAATGATAAGAGATCTTAAACTTCCTTTCATACCCAGCAAGTAAGGAATGGTAAGAGATCTTAAACTTCCTTTCCTACCCAGCTGTGGGATTTCAGGAGCTAGGTATACATTCCCCAGGCAGATCAGATGATCCTTCAATGAGAATCTGTCTGGTACAGTAAGGCATAAGGATACCACCACTGGAACTCCCCCAACAAAAACCTGAGTGGCCATTTGATCACCCTACAGTGAAGCCCACCAAGCCAGCTAATAATAGCCTGCATACAAGACACAGAGCTTATATTCAGTTTATTAAAATATAATCCTTGGGATCCCTGGGTGGCGCAGCGGTTTGGCGCCCGCCTTTGGCCCAGGGCGCAATCCTGGAGACCCGGGATCGAATCCCACGTCGGGCTCCCGGTGCATGGAGCCTGCTTCTCCCTCTGCCTGTGTCTCTGCCTCTCTCTCTCTCTGTGACTATCATAAATAAATAAAAATTTAAAAAAATAAAAATAAAAATAAAATAAAATAAAATAAAATCCTTAACATAAGCAGAAATCAGACAAGTCAGAGATGAAAAGAAGAAAAAAAAAAAACTTCAGAGGAAACAGTGCTGGAAGCAGAGGAAAACTTCCAACACTTCTTAATACTTTTTTTAAAAATAATAAAAAAATTATTAAGCCAAGAAACAAGACTAGGAAGATATAAGAAAAGGAACAATAAACAAGAAAGATTCTTGGACATTAAAAAAAAATGATGGCAGATATTAAAAATCCAATATAAGTATCAAAGAAATACCTCAAAAAGTCAAACAAAATATGACAAGTAAAAAATAAAAAAATTAAATGATGAAAACAGAAGATCTAATGTCCAACTATTAAAAATAATAGAGAAAACCACAGGAAAGAAATTATTAACATGAACATACACAATAACATTATTTATTAATTTTATTATTTTTTTTAAGGCGAACTCTATGCCCAACCTGGAGTTCAACTCATGACCCCAGGATGAACAGCTGCATATTGCATTGACTGAGCCAGGTAAGCACCCCAATAACATTTCTCAGAAGAGAAAGACGTGAGCACCACAGATTGAAAAGGTCTATTAAGTAAGCACAGTAAATTACAAAAAGAAAACCCACACCAAAGCATACCATTATAAAATCACATTTATATCAAAGATAAAGAGAAGATTTTAAAAGCTCCCATGAGGAAAAACAAGCCATACAAAGGGAAGCCACAGAGTTATCATACTTCTCAATAATACCACCAGAAGCTAGAAGAGAATGGAGAGATGCCTTCAAAGCCATAATGAAAAATTACTTCCAATTCAAAATTCTGTACCTCACTGGACCATCAACTGGGTGTTTCAAACTTATAAAAATCTTATTTTTTTTTTCTATCTAAGAATCCTTTATCAAGAAGTTATAGGACACACTCCTCTAACGGTAGGCATAACATTAGAAACGACAAATACCCACCATTTGCTTCGACGTGAATGGAACTGGAGAGTATTATGCTGAGTGAAAGAAGTCAATTGGAAAAGGACAAACATTATATGGTCTCATTCATTTGGGGAATATAAAAAGTAGTGAACGGGATTAAAGGGGAAAGGAGAAAAAATGAATGGGAAATATCAGAAAGGGAGACAGAACATGAAAGACTCCTACCTCTGAGAAACAAACTAGGGGTGGTGGAAGGGGAGGTGGGCGGGGGTGCGGGTGACTGGGTGATGGGCTCTTGACGGAATGAGCACTGGGTGTTATTCTATATGTTGGCAAATTGAACACCAATAAAAAATAAATTAAATAAATAAATAAATAAATAAATAATAAAGGTAGGCATAAGCCAAGAATAAACAGGATCTAATAAAGTCTCAAAAATAGAGCTTGAAATCCCAGGAAAAAGGTAAAGATATTTCCTAGAATCACGAAGAAGAAATCCCAAAATAATTGCTATATGGCAGAAACAGAACAGAGCAACCAATCCAGACTATAGAAGACAAGGTTCCAAGAGGGATATCCACCAAGAGGAAAGGTTAAAAATGCAATTTACAAATTTCAGAGTAGAATTCTCCTTCACAATTTTCAGATTACATAAATAACACCAGACATATACACTTTTTAGCTTCCAAAAAATAACTTACCTAGCATTTGTACATTGTGGAAAGTCAGTATTAATACTGACTACCAAAAGTAGCTATTGGAGGGAGTGGGAAGTTTTCTTTCTAAGAAAACTAAGCAAATAGGAAAAAGGGAGAGTTGAAAAGCAGTAATTAATTCAAGGAAAAATAAAAGGCCCTGAAACCTATCCATATTAGAAAAAACAAGAAAGGGAAGACAGGGTATAAGTGAACTAAAAATCTCATCTACCATAACAAAACCATGATGTAATGAAGAGAGAGAAAGACCAGGAAAAAGCTACTATTATAAAAATGTAGAAACAGCTAAAATACTTGGAGAGGTAAAGAGACTGCTTTTTTGTTACAAGCAGTTTCAACAGTGACTTTTTAAACTATATGCACATACTTTGATAAAAACAAAAATAAAAAACACATTTAAAAATTCCTATAATCGGGACGCCTGGGTGGCTCAGTGGTTGAGCATCTGCCTTTGGCTCAGGGCATAATCCCAGGATCTGGGATGAAGTCCCACATCAGGCTCCCCGCAGGAAGCCTGCTTCTCCCTCTGCCTGTCTCTCTGCCTCTCTATCTGTGTCTCTCATGAGTAAATAAATAAATTTTTTTTAAAAATTTAAAAATTAAAAAATGAGATCACTGGAGGTTAAAAAGAATGTGTCACGACTAAAAGAAAATATGACTACTCTCATATTCTGTGGGAGAGTAAAATTGATACCACTTTTGAAAGAACATACATTAGATAAAACTTAGCTATGTTTTCTCTTTGGCAAAAGTTCCACTTCTAGCATGCTCTACATAAATAATGATAACTACAAACATGTTTACTGCACCACTGATTATTTCCTATAAATAAAGATTTGGTCAAATAAAATACAGTACTATGATATCACAAAATACTTTTGCAATGCTTGAAAAAATACGAGAGATTCTAAAACATTCTATTCCTTTAAAAAATCAAATATGTACAAATATGTATGTATATGAAAGAACACACAATTCAGAAACCATGAAGGGAATGGGATTGGGGACATAAGGAACAAGAATATGAAACAAGGACATTATTATCCACAATTTTTATAATCATGTGTAAGTTTATTACATGTATCATTTTTTTAAATAGTAAAAAAGAAATCTATGTTAAACAGTTTAACATTCATGAGTAGTTCTATTATCAACATCAGAATACTTATTTCTACTTTGAATACATTTGAATATCAATGTTTAGCATACCCTCTTATTGTACTGTTTGTCTCAGGATCACCAGGGTCCAGTGTTTCTTTTAAGAAGTTTATATAATGTATCCATAGGTCAACACTAAGAGGTATTGCCTGAAGCCCCCGCCGATACACCTAAGAAGAAAACAACAAACTGTACTTCAAATATTTAATTATTTCTTAACAGAGAGGCAACACTGTGTTATCCGGTGAACCTTAGAAATACTAATTACTGGAATTTTGTTTAAATAATCTACCATTACCATTTGGGTGGAGGTTGGATAGAACATGGCAATGTTCTGATCCCCACGTGCAGAGTCTTGATCTTCAAAGCGCAGCAGTCCCTGCATTCTGACCGGGTTGTGTGGGCAGGCTTTGGGTTACAGACCATAGGGCACAGACCCATTAGAGCATCAATGACAGCGTCTGACCAAAAATGCAATAAGACGTAGCAAATGTGACTAGCAAACCAACTATATTGTTTGGAAAATGAGAAATAAATGTAAGTGAGAGAAAAGCCCTGCCCTACTTGTTAAGCTGCAGTGTAATACAGAGGCTTGCACTGCAAAGCTTGACAAACTGTAGAGGTTTAACGCACCTGCCAACAAAGAGAGAAAATATTAGCTACAAATGCCACAAGAGTGACAAATGCAAATAAAATACCCTATAAAATTGTTTGACCATAAATCGTAGGTACTGCCAGCCAAAAAAAAAAAAAAAATTTTGTTTCGTTATTATTTGGCTTACAGTACCTAATGGAGATAATTTTATTCAGTAATGTACGCACCTCATCTGATTGTTTAATGTTGTCATGCCGCTTTTCAAGGTCTGCATACTTTTTCCAGTAACCATAGCAATACGGATAGTGTATGAAAAATTTGTCAAACGCTTTCCTGGCAGCCATCAAGTGATTCTGACGAAAATAAAACAAGGTGTTTAAAAATCTTCGAAGTTTTTGTCAAAAAATATTTATTATTTCTTCCAAATGTATTATCTCAAATAAAATAAATGGCAGATTTAAAAATCACGCACACACAACAGCTCTTTTCCCTACATATTATAGTCTTATCCTTTTAACAAAAGGAAGGAACTATTAAATAGCAAGGTAACTTTTTACTTCAGTGATTATACACACACATGCGCACACATACATAAAACAATTATTACAAATATTAGACTTGGACAAATGTCATGAAAATTATTTAAAGCTAAAAAATGTACATATATTCAGTTTAACCTGAAAATTATAAAAGAGGCAACTTTAATTACAAAACAGTAAACCTCATCTGATATTACTTGATTAATCTATCCCTTCTAGTCCCATTTAAATAGTTACTAACCTCCTGTTCTACATACTGAAGCAAATATACCCAGCCTGTAAAATCCTGAGGATTGTTCTCTACAGTTTTCCAGAATTTTTCATATTCTGGAGGGAAATTTGTTTCTGTTTCTGTCACTGGCAGGTCCACAGCATTTGCTATTTCATTTTCTTCTGTAGTTGCATTCACATTAGGCGATCCATCAGGGGACTGTTCCATTTCCGTAACATTCATAATCTCAGTACTGAAATCAGCAGATTGTTCTACCACTACCTCTGAACTGTTGCCTGTGCTGCCATTACTAGAATTCCTGTACTCATCCATGTGAGAATTTTGCATAGTTGTTTGTCTTCAGTTAATGATCTGTGGAAACACAAATAAAAAGGAACATCTTCCAAATGTTTATTTGGCATCATCAAAACCACCTTTTAAAACCCCAGTTAGCTATTAAAGGAATATATTAATTTCATTCTTGATCTCTAAACAATGGAACCGTGAATCAAAGAATACATGTATACTAAATCTGGGAAGATGTTGACATTTTGTCTCTAGAAAAATTGCATTAGCCATGTGGTGTCACTTTTAGTTGTCTATCCAATATCGTCTCTCATCATCTTCCTAATAAAATACTGTTTTTGGTCAGGGTATCACTATATTTAGCCCCTTACAGGGAATCCTGAGACTGAAAAGGTATCTGCTGCAAAGCTCTGGAAAAGATTTTGTTTTTCTGATGAAAAGGGACAGTCACTGGACACCTGGGTGGCTCAGCGGTGGAGCGTCTGCCTTCAGCTCAGGGCATGATCCTGGAGTTCCGGGATCAAGTCCCACATCAGGATTCCTGCATGGAGCTTGTTTCTCCCTCTACCTGTGTCTCTGCCTCTCTCTCTGTGTGTCTCTTATGAATAAATAAAATCTTAAAAAGGGGGGGGGGGCAGTCACAAATAGTGTGGGTTCTACTACTTTCTTCCCAGTTTGAATGTGAACTTACCTAAAACAACTTATGTCCTTGAAGCAGTCAATATGGGAATGGCAAGAAAAATTAAGAAATGCTAGCTCTGACATCATCAAGCTACTAATAAGACAATGCCACTTCATACTGTGTAAGAACATAAGTTCCTATTTGTTTAAACTATCAATAGACACATTTTCTATTACTTGCAGACAAATGAAGTCCTAGTTGATTAACCCACTAACAAAGCATGATAATGTCCATTTCTTCATTTCCCCTTGTCAACACTAAGTATCATAAAACCTAATTTTTGTTCATTTGGTTAAAAAGAAACTATCTCACTGTGATTTGCATTTAACTGTGAGAAAGCTGAATTTCTCTTTTTTCTTAAATGTCTTCGTCTTCACATCCTTTATTCATATTTTCTATTACATTACTAATTTTTATTCTTAGTGATTCATACAAGCTCTTTTTAAGCTAAGGAAATAAGATCTTTATAATACACATTGTAATTTTTTGTGTTTTTCTTCTTTCTAGTTTTTTTGTGTGTATTGAAGTTATCTTGTAAATTGTCAAGCAGATATGAAATCCAAATTTTAAAACATTATTTCAAAATACAGTGAAACAAAATTTTTCCCAACAAAGGAGAAATTTAACATGTAAAATCAGGAGACCTTCTGAGGCTGAATGCCACTGGAAGAACTATAACCAGGTAAGTCTATGGAACATTGTGTTTTTTTTTTTTTTTTTAAAGATTTTATTTATTCATGAGAGACAGAGAGAGAGAGAGGCAGAGACACAGGCAGAGGGAGAAGCAGACTCCGTGCGGGGAGCCCAATGTGGGACTCAATCCCAGGACCTCAGGGTCACCTGAACTGAAGGCAGACACTGAACCACTGAGCCACCCGGGGCCCCAAGTCTATGAAACATTAAAAAAAAAAAGTGGGGATTGGCTTCCGGATGGCTCAATCAGTTGAGGGTCCAACTGTTGGTTTCAGCTAAGGTCAGGATCTCAGGGTCCTGGGATATAGCCCCACATGGGGTTCTGCGCTCAAGGACATCTGCTTGAAGATTCTCTCTCTCCCTTTCCTACTGCCCCTATCTGCACTCATGCATGTGCATGTGCATGCTCTCTCTCTCTCAAATACAACTTAAAAAAAAAAAAAAGTAGGGGGAGGAGAGAGAAGAGAAAAATAAAGAAGGGGGATAGTTAGGGTGGGGACAGAAAGTTAATGGCCTAATGTACGTTGTCCAATACTAATTATATTCCTGGTAGAGAATTATCTACGTATATAAGATAAAATCCTTACTCTAAGGTTTATTAATTTATTGAAAAGCTATCAAAAACAGGCAAAAGAGAAAGAGAGAATTTAAATGAAACAAAGTCAAAGTTTAGAGAAATCAACTGAAAATTACATCCATCTAGAAGAGCTTCATGAAATACAGAACTGGGTCTTAACTTTGAAAAAAAAAAAAAGAATAATAATGAATTATTCCAGAATAGAAAAAAGCCCACTTGACTTGATGGAACAATCTTCTTGACAGTAGACAAAGAGGCAGAAATTAGGATTGATTCAAAGATGAGAGAGAAACTGACCAGAATGAACATGGTTTATATTGGGGAAGAAGGGTAAGCAGCAGAGTAAGCAGGGCAGAGCCAGAGGGATTTAAGAAAAAATGACAGAAGTACACAGGCATCTGAGAAGAAATAATACAAGCAACAAACCTGGTTGGTACATAGTTAAAAAAGAATCCAAAATATCAGACTACTAGAAAAAATAAAGTTCTCTTCCCATAAGCTTTTCCAGGTTTAAGCCATTTGAGGCCCTAGAAAAAGGCAAAGAAGTTCTCTATTTTTTTTCTTTTCCCCTTCCTTTATTTTTTTAATATTTTATTTATTTATTTATGAGAGACAAAGAGAGGCAAAGACATAGGCAGAGGGAGAAGCAGGCTCTCCACGGGGAGCCTGATGTGGGACTAGATCCTGGGACTGCAGGATCATGCCCTGAGCCGAAGGCAGACACACAATCTCTGAGCCATCCAAGGCATCCCTCCTCTTCCTTTAAAGAAAAGACACATTTGGGGATCCCTGGGTGGCGCAGCGGTTTGGCGCCTGCCTTTGGCCCAGGGCGCGATCCTGGAGACCCGGGATCGAATCCCACGTCAGGCTCCCGGTGCATGGAGCCTGCTTCTCCCTCTGCCTGTGTCTCTGCCTCTCTCTCTCTCTCTTTGTGTGACTATCATAAATAAATAAAAAATTAAAAAAAAAAAAAAAAGAAAAGACACATTTGAAGATTAATTTTCCATATGCAAATTAGTCATTGGTTTTTGTCTTTTGATTTCAAAGCCGCTGTCAAACAAAAAAATCTTAGGTTGATACATTGAGTCATTTACTACAGGCCCTATTCTAATTGCATACTTAAGTGAGACATAATGGTGGCCCCATTCTAATTGCATACTTTAGTGGGACATAATGGTTTCTTCTGCAATCAGCAAATTTACCACACCCCTGCATCTATCAATTATTCCACACCCTACAATTAAAGTGTTGTAAAAAGAATTAAGGATATCATCCTTACCCTTCGGAAATCATTTTTCTGATTACTCCAAAAATCACAGAGCCAAAATAATAATACACTGAAGTTATTTTTTTAAATAAGTTTTTCCAACATATTCTTCATAATGTGGCAATTAACTAGTCCCACGTTATTCTTGACAACAACCAGTAACTTCCAATTGGCAAAATAAAACAGCAAAGGGGCAAAAAATATCAAAAGGAAGGAGACAACAGTGTGGTTTTAGCATAAAGACAAACCAACAGAACAAAGAGCCAAGAAATAAACTGCATATATAGTTAATGATTTTCGACAAGGGTTCCAAGATTATTCAACAAAAAAAGGGCAGTCTCTTTAAGAAAAGGTACTGGGAAAACTGGATATTCACATGCAAAAGAATGAAGCTGGAGCTTTACCTTACACCACATGCAAAAATTAACTCAAAATGGATTAAAAGCCTGAACGTAAAAACCTAAAAATATAAAATTTCTAGAAGAAAACATAGGAAAAATCTTCAGGATACTGGACGTGGCAATCATTTCTTGGAAATGATACCAAAAGCAAAGGGAACAAAAGAGAAAACAAATGGGCTATACCAAACTTTAAAACTTTTGTGCATCAAAGAACACAACCAACAGAATGAAAAGACAACATAAGAATAAAAGGAAATATATGTAAATCTTATATCCAATTAGGGGTTAAATCTTTGTACATTGTTGGTGGGACTGTAAAATGATGAAACTGTTAACAGAAAACAGTATGGAGGTTCCTGAAAAAATTTAAAATAGAAGTAGTGAAAAAAATAAAAAATAAAAATAAAATAAAATAAAATAGAAGTAGCGTATATGACCTAAGAATTCTAACTTGGTATATATCCAAATTAACTACATGTAGAAACTCAAAGAGCTATATGCACACTCACATTCATAGCAGTACTCTCCACAACAGCCAGAAGAAGGAAACAACCCAAATGTCCACTGGCAGATGAGTAAACAAAATGTAGTATATACAATGAAATATTATTCAACCTTTAATTTTTTTTTTTTTTAGAGGAGGGAGAGTGAGTGCAAGCAAGGGGAGGAGGGGCAGAGAGAGACTCAAGCGGGCTCCACACCCAGCACGTGCGAAAGCAGGGCTCAATCTCAACCCTGAGATCACAACCTAAGCCAAAATCAAGAGTTTTGGGGTTTTTTTTAAAGATTTTATTTATTTATTCATGAGAGACAGAGAGAGAGACAGGCAGAGGGAGAAACAGGCTCCATGCAGGGAGCCTGATGTGGGACTTGATCCCGGGTCTGCAGGATCAGGCCCTGGACTGAAGGTGGCGCTAAACAGCTGAGCCACCCGGGCTGCCCCCAAATCAAGAGTTTTAACTAAAATCAAGACATTTAACTAACTGAGCCAATCAGGTGCCCCTATTCAGCCTTTAAAACGAAAGAAATCCTATCATATTCTAAATGGAAGAACCTTGTAGACATTATGCTAAGTGAAGTAAACCAGTCAAAAAACAACACCACTGTATGATTCTACTTATATGAAGTAACTAGAGTAATGAAATTCATAGAAACATGAAGTAGAATGCAGTTACCAGGGAATGGAGAGAGGGAGAAAATGGGAGTTGTTTAAGTACAGTTTCAAACTTGTAAAATGAAAAGTTCTGAGTATGCCTGGGTGGCTCAGTGGTTGAGTGACTGCTTTTGGCCCAGGGCATGATCCGAAGGTCCTGGAATAGAGTCCCACATCAGGCTCACCTCTCACCACAGGGAGCCTGCTTCTCCCTTTGCCTATGTCTCAGTCTCTGTGTGCCTCTCATGAATAAATAAATAAAATCTTAAAAAAAGAAAAAAGATGAAAAGTTCTGGTAATCTGTTTACAACCATATGTACTTAACACTACTGAACTACACACTTAAAAATAGTTAAGGTAGATTTTATGTTATGTGGTTTTTATCACAATAAAAAAAAGGTAAGACAACTACTTAAATATAACCAAATTAGGAAATATAAAGTACAAAAGACTAGAAATTAGAATTTCCAAATCCCTTTCGCTTTTTTTTTTTTAAGTTTATTTGAGAGAGACAAACACAGCAAAAGAGCACACAAACGGAGAAGCAGGATCCCTGCAGAGCAGGGAGCCAAACTCAGGGCTTGATCCCAGAACCCTGGGATCATGACCTGAGCCAAAAGCAGATGCTTAACCTACTGAGCCACCAAGGCATCTTCATTGTAAGATATAATAAGATAAATATTATAATGAACTAGGGGGAAGGGGAGAGTCCTACTTCTCTCCCTTAATAGCCTATGATCCTAGGGTCAGTCTTACTTTCCTCACTTCTAAATTAGAGAGTAATAATAATACTTTCACAGGAGTGTTAAGAACATCAGATGAGACAGAGCATGTGGAAGTCTATAAATTCACATAAACAAAAGTATCACTCAAATAACAAATTCCTCAGAAAGTATTTTCCAAACATAAGATGTTATACTTTAAAATACTAAGGAGGGCAGTCTGGGTGGCTCAGCGGTTGAGCGCCGCCTGCTGCCCAGGGCTTGATCCTGGAGACCCGAGATTGAGTCCCGCATCAGGCTCCCTGCATGGAGCCTGCTTCTCCTCTGCTTGTGTCTCTGCCCCTCTCTGTGTCTCAAATAAATAAATAAATAAATAAATAAATAAATAAATAAATAAATAAATAAATAAATAAATAAATAGATAGATAGATAGATAAATAAATAAATAAATAAAATTATAAAATAAAATACTAAGGAAAAGGGCAGCCTCTCACTCTCATTCTCTCTTGCTCTCACTCTTTCAAATAAATAAAATCTGTTTTTAAAAAAGGGAAAAGACAAAAGAGGGAAAAAAAGCTGTTGACTTTGACATCATAAAACTAGTAGTCAACAGTTTATCAAGAGGTCTATCTTATTTCTTAATTTTTCAATTTTAGACATTTTTGCTGTCTTACTACTAGAGAAGATTAAGACTTAGCTATTATACCAAACATGCTTCCACAACTTCTCTCTCACATACATGCTCCAATTTCTATCAGTTCGGAGTTAAATCAATATTCAGATTACATCAGTATGGCTATGTAAACATTTTTTTCAAGGTATCTTGTATACTCTACATTTCCTTGCTTCTACTTCTTTAAATCTTTTCTCATTATTTTCATATACGTGGTTTTCTTTGAAAATTGACC
The DNA here is from genome assembly GCF_048418805.1 of Vulpes vulpes. Lineage (NCBI taxonomy): Eukaryota > Metazoa > Chordata > Mammalia > Carnivora > Canidae > Vulpes > Vulpes vulpes. The sequence goes on along the minus strand of NC_132785.1, from coordinate 83,638,648 downwards.
TCAAACTCCTGAAAAGCTCTTATAAAAGGCCTTCAAAAACAACTGACGGGATCCCTGGGTGGCTCAGCGGTTTGGCACCTGCCTTTGGCCCAGGGCGCAATCCTGGAGTCCCAGGATCAGGTCCCACGTGGGAGCCTGCTTCTCCCTCCTCCTGTGTCTCTGCCTCTCTCTGTCTCTCTCTGTCTCTCTCTCTCGGTCTATCATAAATAAATAAATCTTAAAAAAAAAAAAAAAAAACTGACACCAGGGCTTCCTGGCTGGCTCAGTTGGTAGAGCATGTGACTCAATCTCAGGGTCCTGAGTCTGAGCCCCAGTTGTGGCATAGTTTATTTAAAATAAAACAAACAGGGATCCCTGGGTGGCGCAGCGGTTTGGCGCCTGCCTTTGGCCCAGGGCGCGATCCTGGAGACCCGGGATCGAATCCCACGTCGGGCTCCCAGTGCATGGAGCCTGCTTCTCCCTCTGCCTGTGTCTCTGCCTCTCTCTCTGTGACTATCATAAATAAATAAAAAAAATAAAAAAATTTAAAAAAAAATTAAATAAAATAAAATAAAATAAAACAAACAAACAAATAAAAAACAATTGATACTCATTTTCCCTTAGGGAGACATCCTTTTTGAAACAGCTAACCTTCTGCAGCAATTCAGACTGGTTTGTCTCGTCTAAGTTTGTTCACTTTGATACAAGGAATTCCTTTCACTCCTTTCCGGGGCTGAATCTCATTTATAACAGCCAAAATCCTGTTCTTTCTTGATTCTCTTTTAGAGAATCATTTCTATAAATTTCTAAAATAGGGTATATGGGGCAAAAAAAATTAAGACTTTTCAATTCTAAAATCCTAATAATTGAATGACAGATTGTCTAAATGTAAAATTCTAGAATGAAAATAATTGTTTCTTAAGAGTTTTTAAGGGGGGGGGGGGTGCCTGGCTGGCTCAGCTGCTGGACCATGCAACTCTTAATCCCAGGGTGGTTAGTTTGAGCGCCATGTTAGGTATACAGATTACTTAAAAGAAAAAAAAAAAAAAAGTTTTGAAGGAATCTTTGTTTCCTAGCAGAAGGTGTTGTTTTATGTTTTAAAAGATTTATTCATTTTAGAGAGAGAGAGAGAGGGCACACACAGAGAGGAAGATAGATGGAGAGATGGAGAGACAAGGAAGAAAAGAGAAACTGATCCCAGACTTCATGCTGAGTGTGGAGAACAACGTAGGGCTCAATCCCACAAACCCAAGATCATAACCTGAGTTGAAACCAAAAATTGGGGGGGGGGGGGGGGGGGGCGGAATCCCTGGGTGCCTCAGCGGTTTAGCGCCTGCCTTGGGCCCAGGGCATGATCCTGGAGTTCCAGGACTGAGTCCCACATTGGGTTCCCCACAGGGGGCCTGCTTCTCCCTCTGCCTGTGTCTCTGCCTGCCTCTCTCCCTCTCTCCCTCCCTCTCTCTCTCTCTGTCTCTCATGAATAAATAAATAAAATCTTTAAAAAAAAAAAAGTTGGACACCTGACCAGCTGACTATGCCACCCAGCCGCCCCTAGGGTGTTGCTATATAGAATACTTCTCTATATGTGACCTGTTTTTTTCTCCGTGGTAGTGTTTAATCCATGTGTTCTCAAATTCCGAAATGATGTGCCATAGGAAGTCTTTTCTACCCATTTTTCTGGCATTCATTTGGAAGGCCTATTTTAACCTAGATATTTACATCATTTAATTCATATATTCCATATTTATCATTTATGTGACAATTTTCTCCCCTTGGTTTTCTCTTTTATCTTTGTTGAACTCACATTACTCGGGTGTTGGACTTATTGGATGATCCTCTACTTTTCTTATCTTTTCCCACATTTTCCCCATCCCTTTGATTCATTCTACTCTGAAAGACACTTTTACTAGATTTTTAATATATGAATCAAAATTTTAATTCCTTTTTACCCTGAATAATCCATTTTACAGTTTTTTATTACTGTTTCACTGGTGCAGTATCTCCTGCTATCTATCTGTAAAATCACTTTAAATTTTCTTCTGTTCTCAGCACTGTCTCTCTTCTGAGTGTTTTTTGACTATTTGTTTTGGTCTCTCAAGTAGAGTGATCTAACTGCTGTTCAAGTGTGAGGCATCACACAAAATCAGAAGCTAAAGCTTCAAAATTGGTGAACTTCAGTGCAGGATGGCATTCTACTGAGGGGGAAATTCACTAAATGTCAGTGCTTTATTTCATTTCCCTGGTGTTAAGTTTTCCCAAAGAAGAATGTTTCAACTTAAAAATGTATAAAGAAGGCAACAAGCATTCTGGGAGCAAAGAAAACAGGACTAAAGATCTTACCACTCAATATGTAAACTTTCATTCAATTTCCCATTTTCATCAAGATCCTTCATCCTGTCCCAACTCCCACCAGCTGTGTCAAAACTTCTCTGGTTCCACCCTTTTCAAATAATAAACATTCAGGTTTCTGTTGGCTGAACTATATGGAGAAGTAAAATCTAGAGTCTACACTACTCCAGACTTCAACTAATCCTAAAATTTTTAGCTCCAAGCAGCACTCTCATCTAAAGAGACACTTGATAACCAAGATTCCTGAGCCCTTCTGGAGTTTTGTGGGAAGATCCCTCTTATTTCTTATGAACTTCCCTCTCTGCAAGCACAGAATGAATGCAGAAAAATGAAAACCTAAGTTTACCAGTTAAATCAGTCCATCTCTTTCTTCCAAAAACGTTAATTCTCATGTTGATACTTCCTCTTGTCTTTTGTCCTTTAGGGTTTACACGATTTTGTTTTTATGTTATCTTATTTTTTTATTTTACTGAAATTAGGTTTACAAATTATGCTGAACCCCATTCATGCAGTATTTTTTAATAAATTTCTAACCAATATAATTTCCTTCTGTAATAATAGTCATTCAATAGATATTTAGTGAGCAACTTCCATGTGTCAGATACTACTGTTCTAAGCACTGGAAATTTAACTGGGAACAAAACAAAGTCCCTATTCTCAAAGAGCTGACATTTTAATTGAAGAATATAGACATTTCTTTAAATAAAAAAAAGTCTACAATATGTACATGATACTAAGCGCTATGAACAAAAAAAAGAGGAAAGGATGATATAATAAGAAAGTCAAATTATACAAATATGTAGAGCAAGAAAATTCCAGGCAGCAGAAAAAGCACATTCTGAGACAACTGCTTGTTTAGCATAGTCACAGAAACATAGATAAGCAAGAAGAGGACTACAGCTGGATTTATTTAAGTATCCCTCAATCTGGTTTGAGTCCTCCCTAATATTTAGCTTTACTGAATACATCATCATCAACCTCATGTAATGCCCATTTTCATTTAGCATAAAGCATTAACATATTCTGACCTACCAATAACACTTGTAGAATTTTCTCATAAAGAAATACTGAGGAAACCAGAGGCAACTTATTGGAAGTATTAGACTAACAAAGCTGCTATACAAATGAGAAATACACAAAAAAGTGACATTTTTCTAGTTAGAAATAATTCTTTTTAAAGCCCATTTTAGAGAATCATGAACAAGCATGTTCATTGCAGCATTTTTCCTAAGAAAATAACCATCTGTTGGTTCACTATCCAGTCCAGCCTCAACCACTCCCAATAAAAATACTAATTTCTCATAATGAGCTATTTGTCACAACCAGTGGCCAGTCTTTATCCTCTTAGATTTCTACGAAGCTTCCATTTCCTTCTTAAAATTCTTTACATTTCCAAGAAGTAAATCTATTATGATATCAACCACCAAATCCTCTCCACCTCATTTGTAATGTTGCCTTTCACCCCCCCAAAGTATTATTTGCTTTGTATCTCTACTATAGAACTCCTGTAATGGCTGAAATACTTAATCATCACTGGTCCACCTCTTCCCTTGGTCACAATGGATAAAGTATCTCTGCCCCTAACAAAGGTCATACCCTGAACTCATGATTTGATCATTTCTCCCACCCATCTTCTCAGGAATAGTGTTTCTTAAATTATCTTTACTCTCCCGTTATCAGTTTCTCTCAGTGTCTTAAATCACTTCCACTAGCATTGTCATATAAATAGTTTTCTTCTATTTAAAAATTTATAACATATATACTACAATTTAGCTTAAACACAAGCAAAGAATGGGTAATCAGTCATAAGCTATGTTAAAGGTTTGGATTTTGTTCTAAGGACAAAGGCAATGAAGTTGAATTGAAACTTGTTATTTCTACTTCTGTAGCCTCCATTTACTCTTCAATTCGGTTTCTTCATCACTCTCTAAAATTTGCCAAGGTCACAATCTTCTTGTTTATAAGTCCAATTAATTGAACATTTCCTAATTCATCTTTCTGATTTACTCTTTTAAGTAGCATCCAACAGTAATGACTTTTTACTTGAAAGGTTCTCTTTTCTTGCCTTCTCTGACATATTTCACCTAGCTTTCCTCCTACCATTCTGAAGAATTTTTTTTATATTTTATATTTATTTTTAATTTAAATTCAATTAAGAATTTCTTTTTCTTCTCAACAATCTTGTAAGAATTGGTAGTACCCGAGATTTTGTCCTCAGCTCTCTCCTTTTTTCAATCAACACTCTCCTTGGGCTAATAGTGTTCTTCCACTTGATATATTTTCTTCACTTGACTTCCAAGTCACATCATCACCTCTCCTACTTCACAATCACTCTTATTCGTGAGTGAAGAGGCATGAGAGCTAGCCTACTGAGGCATCTGATCATTCTTTCAAGGTCATCTACCCTTCTCTATCTCCATTAACTCCCAATCTCACATGGTTTTAAATATTAATTATATGCCAATTCCCAAATTCTATCTCCAGCCCTCTTCCAGATCCATATATCCCACTGCTACTTTTATCATCTGCACATAGAGACATCTCAAATTACAAATTGTCCCTAAGTGAACTTCTGATATCTCCCCAAAAACCTGCTCCATCCACTGCCTTCCATGTCTGCTGAAAGGAAATCCCTCCTTTCAGATGCTCAGCCCAAAAATCTTGGAAGTCACCCCTGACTCTTCTTTCTCTTACAAACAACCACTCTGAAAAACAAACAAACAAACAAACAAACAACCACTCTGTTATGGAATCTTTCATATAGATTCAGCATCCCACTCCTTATAATTATCATTCAAACCACTCATCTCTCAACTAGACTATTACAGTCTTTTTGACCTCATCTTTTTTTTACTTTACCCTCACTCAGCCCCAACCACGCTGACATGTTGTCTTCTCTAAAACAGACCATACTCTCTAGCCTCAGAGCCTTTAAATTGGTTGTTTCCTCCACCCAGGGTGATCCTCTCCCAGATCTCCTCATTTGTTGTTATGTCACCTCTTAGGGAGTCTGACTCTTGATTTGGGCTCAGGTCATAATCTCAGCCTGGTGTCAGGCTCTGTACTCAGTGGGCAGTCTGCTTGAGATTCTCTCTCTTCCCCTCCCCACCCCTACTCCCACTTGTACCCTTTCTCTCAAATAAATAAATAAATCTAGAAAGAAACAAATTAACTCACCTTCTCAATAATACCTACCTGGGCAATCCTATTTAAAATTGTCACTTGTTCCCATCCCCAGCACACATGATCCCTTTTCCCATATTTGATCCACTTTACCTTCATTTTTTTTTATCCATGATATTGTACTCTAACATAATAATTTACTTATTTAGTATACCCTAACATAGGAATCAACTACCCCCTTTCTATTCACAGTACTACTGCTATAGTTTAAGTAATCATTATCTCCCCACTAGACCAGTATTTTTTAACCTGCAGACTGCTTCAGACCAGCTTTCTCTTTTTTTGCATGTGAAAAATAAAACAGAATTTTTATCAGAGTACTTCACACACACAGTAAGGTACATTCTTTCGTGACATTTGCTGTGATTATACCCAAACACACACACACACACACAAATTCAGTTACTGCATCCTAAGTTGCCTGGCATACTGAAGACATTACTTGTGAAAGAATGAATGAAAGCATGTCATCATATACTGCTATCATTTCAACTACTAGCTATTTGTGATAATACTGAGACACTATTGACTGAACAAGTATTTTGTTGAATGTCACCCATTTTTAAGAATGGGAAAAAGAAAACTGACAAGATTAAATAATCTGTCCACGGTTACATGGTAAGAAACAGACACAGCATTCAAATCTCTTTTCTTTCTTTCTTTTTTTTATTTTAAAGATTTTATTTATTTATTCAGAGAGAGAGAGAGAGAGAGGTCAGAGTCACAGGCAGAGGGAGAAGCAGGCTCCATGAAGGGAAGCCTGACGTGGGACTTGATCCCGGGTCTCCAGGATCACACCCCGGGCTGCAGGAGGCACTAAACCACTGTGCCACGGGGGCTGCCCTCTTTTTTTTTTTTTTTTTTTTTTTCCCAAACCGCTTCTAACACCAAAACTCTCCCTGCTCTCTACTAATTTCTGCAGCCAACAAATTCTATTTTGGTTGAAGTTTGGTTTTGTTTTGTTTTCCAGTTCAGCTCCTTTCCACTTCAAGTCCTTAGTGTACCCAGTTTCTTCCATTTGGAATACTCTGCTACCCTTCTAGCTCATCCCCACTTAGAAACCTCAACTTAGCTGAAGCCTACTCATTCTTCTGCATGAAGTTTAAACATTACTTCTTGAAAAGTATTCCCATACACTCCAAATTAGTTACATTCCTTCCATGATGCTTCCACAGCATTCTTTTTCTCCAAAGAAGAAATTACATTTGTGATGTAATAACCTTCTGTAATAACCTTCTTTACTTGTTTGATATCATCACTTTGTAATCTTAACTACAAGTTTCCTGAGAGTAAGGACCAGATCTACCAATACACAGGGATATAGCACACCCAGAGGCCTACTACTACACACTCAATTCACTGAATAATAGACGCTATTATAGTCCTTAGTTCCCCCAAACTAAATACTAACATATCATTTTCATAACCAAATAAGAAATGGTATAATAAAGTACTTGAGCTTTAGAGTCAGACAGAACTGAATTAAACATCTGGCCCACAAACTAATTAGGGAACACTAAGCAAAATAGTTAATCTCTCTAAGCCTCATTCACAAAATAATCACAAATACCTTGCCATAAAGGTTGACTTCTTTTCATTCACACTGCTATTACTACAATTTTTTTTAAAGATTTTATTTATTTATTCATAAAAGACACACAGAGAGAGGCAGAGACACAGGCAGAGGGAGAAGCAGTCTCCCCACAGGGAGCCCCATGTGGGACTCGATCCCAGGATCACACCCTGGGCCAAAGGCAGGTGCTCAGCCGCTAAGCCACCCCAGCATCCTGCTATTACTACAATTTAGGTTATTTACCATCTCCCCTCTTTAAAAAAAAAAAAAAGAAAAGTTTATTTATTTATTTAAACAATCTCTACATCGTACACGGGGCTCTAACTCACAACCTGGAGATCAAGAGCCGCATGTTTTACTTAGTCAGCCAGGCACCCCTATTTTATAATACCTCTTGTGTAATATTTTTCAAATTTCAGACTGCTACAAATCAGCTTCTCTTTTTTTTTTAATGGAAAAATATAGAATTGAAAACAATATATCAAAGTTCATGAATGCATCAAGGGCTTACTGTTGAAATATATACAGAATACAACTGCAGTTTATTGGGATGCAAAATTTACATGTACAACCTATTATGGGTCCTAGTCAAAAAATTTAAAAACATTGCTACACTACCACTACGGATGTATTAATATTAGTGTAATATTAAATTCAGCAGAACAGAGGTAGTGCCTTTGTTCACTACTGTGTTCCTAGAACCTAAAACAGTGTCTAGTATGTAACAGCACATTAAATCCCTGTTGAAAAAGTGAATGACAAATCTGGTCCCCACTTAACTTTTCAAACATACTAATCCTATAGTATTCCTCCTCATTGCAGTTTACAGAGCCCAATATAATTTTCATGTCTGAACCCTGGCTTACTCTATTCTCTTAGACTAACAAAACTTTCCTCCTTTTCTCAACTCACAAATCAATCAATGCCTTTTTGCTATATTTCACCTTATTTTTTTTTTACATTTCATTTTCTTATAAAATCATATTAGAGGGCTAAAGTCCACAAGAATGAAATATGATAAAGTGACTATGTAGTACACTAAAAAAATACAATGCTATATCACATTCAACTTTTAGCTCAGTTACAGCATACTTTAAACATTTCACTAACAATTCAGCACGCCACCTTAAAATTTAAAAGATCTTTTGGAGGATCACTTAACCAATACTTAACTAAAAGTGGGAAGTCTAATTAAATACCTTCCCTTTTAACTCTCTATAGGTACCCAAAACCATACTATACACTCTTGATAAACAGAGCAACACAAAAAAATCTAAGGTCATCACTAAGGACTAAAAAGTCAGCGATCTGAGTATTGCAAATCAACTAGCTTCGCAATCTGCAAGTTACTCTGCCCCTCATCCACAGATAAGCCAATTTGAAGACACAAGTTGGTAAGAAGAGACTATCATAACCACTGGTTTTGGCAACTGTTTTCAGAGGCTAAGTAGAATTTTCACAGATTGACCTTTTTCAATTTTCCACATATTAGACACCGAGTATGTTCCAGAAACTCAACTTTATATACAGATATTTACATAAATATCTGCATCACCTCCAAGTCTTTGGGGGGAAAAAAATCACCACTTGACTGGAACTAGTACTTTCTTTCTCCATTGAATATTTTTCACACACACACACACCCCTTACGTTTTATGCAGATTACTTATTAACATACTACAAAAAGTTCCATTCTTTCTCTTTATTTTTTTTAAGATTTAAAAATAATCTCTACAGCCAATGTGGGGCTCAAACTCATAACCCAGAGATCAAAAGTCACGTGCTCTCTTGACTAATCCTGCCAGGCGCCTCTGTTCTTTCTCTTAAGACACGTGTGCACACACACCTTTTATCATTTGATTTACAAAATTATTTTCCTTACTCAACTATAGGTAAGCAAATAAAAATATTACCAAATACTCTGACACTCAAAAAGATTGTGCTTTATAATTCTCACTTCAAATATCTCACACCACTTACTAACTAGCTATCTTTGCTCAACCCCTAATTATTCCAGAGTTCACAATCCAGGAACTAGAGTTCTTTAGCAGAACTCCTTTCGTTCACGTTATCCCTACCAGAAGCTGAACAGTGGAAAGTTCCAACTTTTGCAACTCTAGAATAAGGTTATAAATGGGACAGAGAAAGGAAGGGGGGGGGGGGGGGGCTTGTTTTTTTTTTTAATCCAGTTAAGCTCCCAGAGAAACCAAAATACTTAGGTTCCCCAACATGAGCTTCATACTTCCCTGTATAAAATTTGCTTTAAGCTTCAAACCTTTCCAGCTGTTAAAAAAAAAAAAAAAAAAAAGTTTAAAGTATTTCTGAACAGACTGGATCAGTTGCCAAATAACTTAAAGTCCTTAAAGGGAAGGCAACATAAACATCCAACTAAAAAGTAACACTACGATCGGCATAAACTCATGCGGTATTACATTATCATCCATAACGCACGAAGAGCAGTACTACTTATTAAAGACGTGATTTCAGGGCGAGAAAAACGCCAGTGTTGGCCTCTGATTGAAAACAGGCTTCCTTTAAGAGATCCTACCCGGACCTTTAATGTCCGCTTCTCTCGCTTCTATCCTACGCTGCCAACAGCTCTGGGCGACGCTGGCGGTGCGGACTGACTCAGGGGCCCAGCAGCGCGGCTGGCGCGGTCGGAACGCGGAACGCGCCGCCACAAGGCGCCCCCAAGCTCTTACGGACAGAATCTGAATTCTCGCAGGGGTCGGCCGGCTATAGGGAGCCCCTCCACTTGCAGTCGTCCCAGCACGCTGCTTTCCGGCTCCCGGCGAGCCAGGGCTCCCCACTTAACCCCGACACGCTCCGCTCCCGAAGCCCAGGTGGAGGCCCACAGACCCCCGCCCTTTATAAGGCGCACCCATAGAGAAACGTCTGGTCTAACTAGGAAAGGAAGCCTCGCCCTGCTCCACCCAACAGGTGGGAAGGAGAAAGGAATGGACGGCTGGACGCCGAGACCAGGCCAGGCCAGGCCTCAAGCGGGCCGGGAGCGGGAGGCCGCAACCCCAGCGCGGCCTGAAATCCGGCAGGCCCTTCCTGCCCCGCAAGTCACCCCCGCTCCAGCCAGCTCCAAGACGCCCGCCCCAGCCGACCTGACGGCGGATGCCACTCAATGCCATGAGCCGCAGTCTGGGCCAACCGAGCCGAAGATGGCACTTCCCCCCGTCTCTGTCCCGCAGCAGCCGCCACCAGCACCACGACCGCCTCGTCGAGAGCGCTTCGCGCATGCGTCGCTGTCCCGGGAGGCGAAGGAGTCACGTGGTGGCGCCGCGCTCAGGCCTCGCCCTCCGCGGGATCCTGGGCCCCGGCCCCGCCCGGCCCCCGCCCCGGCCCCGGCCCCGGCCCCGGCCCCGCCCCAGGCCCGCGGTGCCGCTGCCGGCGGTTTGCTCCGCTCCGCGGGGACTTTCTAAGCGAAAAGTCAAGTGTTTAGGGCCTCTTACGTCCTCGATCTTAACCGTAGACAGCGCCTCACCCCCCTCAAAGAAAACCATTGTTGTCTTATGGAGCAAACCGAAGGTTTTCCCAACAACTGCCCAGGTTTTACCCCTCCACCTGAACGTGAACAAAAATTCATCCTTACATCTCCATTCTTCGGGATGATATAGATCTTGGGTCCTCCCAGGTTTCCCTCAAGAGGAAACATCAAAAACAAAAGAGAGGAAACCGTAGTGGAAACAAATTAGGGGCTTGGGGACGTGATCATTATAGGGACGTCCGGGTGGCTCAGCGGTTTAGCGCCTGCCTTCAGCCCAGGGCGTGACCCCGGAGACCCGGGATCGAGTCCTCCCGGGATCGAGTCCCCGTCCCGCTCCCTCTGCTCTGTGTCTCTCATGAATAAACAAAAATCTTTAAAAATAAATAAAAGAATATATAAAATGAGTGAAGGCTTCTTGCATTGACAGACTTAGCCATCCTCTTCAGTCACATTCCCATCTTCATTTTTTTTTAAGATTTTATTTATTTGTTCATGAGAGACACACAGAGGCACTACACACAGTGCCTACACACTCTTGTACCACTTTGAAGTTGAAAAATTAAGTTGAACCATCATAAGTTGCAATACTTTCCAAAGATGCTGACTGTCCCTTCACCGGTGTGTTTCTTAAATCTTGGGGAAGGGAGTGTACCTGGCACTCCTAGTGGGATACATAGTTATAGATGAGTGGAAAGTTGTTCATCAGTAGTTCATGCTAACACTCCTATAGAACAAAAGGTTCGTACCATTCCTGGCTATTTAAGCTAGCATATTGAATTTATACATACATATACATGTATATGTTAATATGTAATATTACAAATATATATATTGCATATATATATTGTCTAACCTAAAATCATTTCCTCCTCAGTCTAGCACTCAATGAAATTTCTCATGTATTCTTCATATTTTTGTCAACATAAATTTGTAAAGTTTCAACTGTCTTGCTACATAAATCCAGGCAGAGGGAGAAAGTAGGCTCCCTGTGGGGATCCTGATGTTGGACTCCATCCCAGGACCCCAGGATCACGACCTGATCCAAAGGCAGACACTCAACCACTGAGCCACCCAGGCGGCCTACTTACCGTCTTTTCTAAACTTACAACAGAATCAGATTTCAGCATATTGTGGAGGCCAATTATAATGTCAAACCTGTACAGTGGGATTTATGTAACAAGATCGATCCTAAGACCTCGATCCTAGGACCTCGGTGATCATGCTGAGCCAAGGTTAGATGCTCAACCACTGAGTCACCCAGGTATCCCCCACCAGATTATTCCATCTTCATTTTACATAATGTCCCATTACATGTATTTTTAAAAAAAGATATTTATTTGTAGCACGTGTATGAGTGGGGGTTGGGGGGAGCAGGCTCCACATCTGGTTTGATCTCAGCACCCTGAGATGATGATGGAAGTCAAAACCAAGAGTTGGATGCTTAACCAACTGAGCTACCCAAGCACTTATATTACATGTAGTTTTTTAATTGACTACTTTGTTTAAATCTGTAAATTACTTTAATGCCTAAATTTAACCCTATGTTTATCCATTGTTCTGCCCACAGTTTAATTGTGAAGAATTTAGGTTCTCTTTTACAGTACAGGTTATGACACCACAAATCAATAATATAGTGCTTAATTGATTTTGCCTTTGTTTGACATATTCAATCCTCTAACTAGCAATGAAGTAAGTAGCTTAACTTATCCTAGCACTAAAGATTTCTATAGGGTTTGTGCTTGTTTTTTTTTTCTTTTCATTTGCTCTTGGGAATAAACTACCTTTGTAGAAAATTTGAGATTTACAAATGTTTTCGTATACATAATCCCATTTTAATTTTGGATCCCACAGTAACTCAGAATATACGTAACGTTTGGTAAGTAATAATAAAATTGGGTTCCAGTGACACCTGGGTGGTTCAGTGGTTGAGTGTCTGCCTTCGGCTCCAGGTGTCGTCCCAGAGTCTCCAGTTGGGAGTCCCACATCGGGCTCCCCATGGGCAACCTGCTTCTCCCTCTGCCTATGTCTCTGCCTCTCTTTCTTGGTGTCTGTCATGAATAAATAAAAATCTTAAAAATAAACAAACGAGGTTCCAAATCAATGCTTTCTAAATCCGTGTTAAGCTCTTTATATCTTGCTTCCCTTTGTCATCTCCTTTCTAGTTATTTTCACTTCCCTTAATACTAATATTCACTCTTTTTTGCGGTATTCTTTCTCACATTACCTTTTCTTCAGATTCTCTTCAGACTTTCACTTATTGTAATTTAAATTATATTACATAAGCAATACATGTTGCTCATTTCTGAAAAAATAGAAACTGCCTAATAGTAAACTAAAAAAATTAACTTCTTTACTCATAGTTTACTATAGTTTAACATGTTGTTAGAGGTATATAATTCCAGTTCTATTTTCTGTGTGCATATGTTAGAGAAACTGTATTTATTTTGAGGTCAGGTTTCTTTTTTTTAACACACTATGGATATTGCCCTGTGATTAACATTTTCAACAACTATATGATATGGATTCCACTGGTTATTTATGCCATTTAAATTTTTTTAGTTTTTAGTTGCACTGATGATGGGGATAAACTTTTTTATTATTATTGCTTGTACAAAGAATTCATTCCAATTTATTCAGTCTTTCGGCTCCTTTAGTTCTTTCAATCAGTGATCAGTCCCCCAAATTCTTTGTTGACTTCTGGATTGCTAACAATTCTTGATAACAGAGTGCTAGATTTCTGAGTGTTCAATAAGTTACTAAAATAGAGGAAATCTTTAAGGCTTGGGACTCTGTTACACAATGAGTATTTTCTATGTAAAGTCCTATTAGTAGTAGTGATTATATTTATTGTACTTTTATTTTTAAGATTTTATTATTTTTTGAGAGAGAGAAAGATTGTGCACATATGAGCAGGGCGGAGGGGCTGAGGGAGAGGAAAAAGGAGACTTCCCAGCAGGGAAGCCCAACACAGGGCTCAATCCCAGGACCCTGCTAGAATGACCTGAGAAGAAGGCCCACCTGACTGAGCCACCCAGGCGCCCCTTTACTGTACTTTTTCAATGGAAAATTCGTAGTATACATATTTTTTTAAAAGGGATAATTAAGCTTATACATAAAGTAATGGTCTTTTGCCTTTGAAATTTAAAATTTACCTTCAATATATCCAACAATCAATCAATGCAAATTTAGTAGGCACATTTACAATGACACAAGGACAATGGTCAAAATTAACAATACTTGGAATCTGTGACGATTGTTTCAATGGTGCATACCACTGAGAGCTAAAGCAAAATTTAATGATGATTTCAGATTTACAACTGACGTCAAAAGAGTCTAAACCAGGTGCTGACAAACTATGCCAGAGATCTATTTTTGTTTGATTTGAACTAAGAATGTTTTTACATTTTTAAAGGGCTATAAAAAAAATAAAAACAAAAAACAAAAAAAAATATATCACAATCTCCTTGCCAAAAATATTTACTTTTTGGTCCTTTACAGAAGGTTTGTCAACTTCAGACCTAAACTATAGAAACATAAAATACACTTAGAAGAAAAGATAAAGCATTTTTAAAAAGCATATATGTAACTATGAATATATATAACAATACCTACAAACAGAAAAGGTAACCAAGTCTTTACTTTCCATTCAGCTTAGCTTTGAATTGCTGTAAAACCCCTTTTTTTCCCTCAGCAGTCATGGAGTAATACAAAGAATCACAATTTAAAAGGCAGCCAAATGCATTAGAAAACCAGTCAATGACATAAGAAGTAAAAAAGAACGAGGATAGTTCACAATTGTAATAAAGTGATCACCAAGTAATCTACGACAGAAGCACAGAATTTTAGAACAAGATAGAACCTTAAAAATCATCTAATCCAGCCCTCACATTTTAGAAATGAGAAAACTGGACCTAGACCTGGCAAATGACTTGACCAAGGTCACATGGATCATTTCCTCTAAAGCTGAAATTATAACCCAGGTCTATTGTTAGGTCAATAGAAATAGGTCAGTATTATTATCAATTATACCAAGTGAAAGTAATAAGTCAATATTAAAATATATATATTTTTAATTTTAACATATCTGGAAGGTGGAAAAATAGGACACCTCTCACACATCTACAGAAATAAATCCTTTTATTTTTATAACATCCTTTTCTTTTTCAGATGCATACAGTACTTATAGCCCAAGAATTCTGAGAAAAGCTATAGAAGACCTGGCACTATTTTTGAGAATTACACAACTGGGCAGCAAAATAACACCTTTATAAATGTTGGGACATATAGAAATAAAATTTAGTGTTTGCACACAAAAATAGGGAAGTTACATTCAACACGTTTTCTTTAACGTGCATTTAAAATGTGTTTTCTAAAACTTTGGTCATCATGCTTCATTATAACTTGTTAAATTTCACAATTATGTAGATGATTTAACCCAAATGGTAAGCAAATATATCACATTAACACAGCAGCAAAAGCAAGCTAATACTGCACAATCATATTAGCAAACTGATTTTAGAAATACATGTTTTTCACAAATAGCACACAAAAGATAGTTTGTATTAACATAGTTCAATGACTTTTCTTTCACTTCATTAAATAAGGCTGAGTAATGAGACATAGCAGAACATGATTACATAATAAAAAGTATATTTTTAATTACAAATCTAATTGTACATATGGGGCAATGAATTGTGATTTCTATAGAATAGTGCAAATGAGCAGGACTTTCCTCAAAAATAATATAATTGGATTCATTCTATGTGCCTCAGATTTCATGAATATTACGGTTATATTAATTACTTTAGGTTTTTACGTGATGGGTGCAAATGGTAAGGTTGATAGAAGGCAGATGTGTACTCACTGGCTGCAAATACAAATAACCATTGCCTTAATTTACTAGATGAAGTGCAGGCACTGAAAACGTAACTTTAAAAAAGTTCCATTTGTCATTATGTAAACAATTTTCTTCATATTATATTTCATTAAGATGCATAATTCATTTCATATTGTCATATCAAGCAATTCTTCTAAACTCTTTTTGATATGTGGTGGTTGAGATGCAGCCTGATTTAATAGATTCTGGCCCATTTGTGCAAAAAGTGCTTTTGATAATTTAGCTGTGGCTGTTCGTATATTTCCTCCAGCTCCAGGCAAAGAGCCACTATTTGTCATGTTCCCTAAGAGATGCCATAAAACAACCAACACTTTCTGTTCTGTGGCGTGGGGCTTCCTTTGATAAAGTTCCATAACAATATCTGAAATGTAAAAATAAATAGTGATGTTTAAAAAAAAATTCAAGTTCTGTTAATTAAAAAGGATACAAAATATACTAAACTTCTTCCCTATGCCATTTGTTCTAAAATGTCAGGCATTTTAAGGAAAAGTAAGGTCAGAAACATTCCTTCCAAAAATTGGAATCTTTAAATATTAGAATTTCATATATGTCAACTTAATTCAGGCAAAAGTAGTAAGGACAGGGCAGCCCGGGTGGCTCAGCGGTTTAGCGCCACCTGCAGCTCAGGGTGTGATCCTGGAGACCAGGGATCAAGTCCCACATCCGGCTCCTTGCATGGAGCCTGCTTCTCCCTCTGCCTGTGTCTCTGCCTCTCTCTCTCTCTGTGTATCTCTAATGAATAAATAAATAAAATGTTTAAAAAAAAAAAAGTAGTAAGGACAGGAATTAGATCCAAAACTCATCTCATGTAGTTATATAAAATAAAAACATATATATATATATATTTTTTTTTTTTAACTCACTGATCTTTTATAAAACACATCATTTGAAATAGTTTTCTAAGAGCACTAAACTGATTTTAATGTCTTTTTATTTTTCCTGTATTATTTCTACTGACAAGAAGACAAAATAAATACTGGGAAAAAAAAGGTTAAAAACCTTTATAAAAATTTTTTTTGTTAAGTCTTAAAAGTTTCTCATATGGATCATTATGCAATTTATTTCTACACTGTGATTATTGATACTGAATTTGGTAGTTATCCCAAAATTAAATTGAAATGCCTATCAGTTTATCCTTAGTTAATAAAATATTTCTTTGGAAATAGCAATTAAAAAATACTTACCAGCAAGCTTTTCAGTCATATCCTGTTTTGCTTTTCCATTTAAAAACTGAGCTTTTGTGCAAAATGGCTGTAGAAGCAAGTAATTGTCTAAAAAAAAAAGAATACAGATATATAAAGAATTATGAGATCTTAGTTTCCATTACATAGCACTGAAAGGAAAATATATTCGTGCAAAGATTTTAAATTTATGCAATCGCTACTTAATATGATCTATAAAACCTTAATAAAATAATATAGCAAATATATAAAAATATCTCACAGAGTATTAAAAGAGATATCATATGGTATAAAAAAGCAAAAGAATTGCCCATCTTCCAGGCATCTTATTCAAAAAAATATTACATAGGTTTATCAAAAACAAACAAAAAAAGCCCCCAAAAAACAGAAAAAAAAGGTTTTCTGAGAGTAGTTTTTATCTTTACTGATTTTTTCAAAGTTTTGATTTTGTAATAATTATAGATTTACAGGAAATTGCAAAGATAGTACAAAAAAGGTCCTATGTACCTTTCACCAAAGGTTACATCTTACATGGTTATAGTACACATCAAACAAGGAATCTGACATCAATACAATACATGTACAAAGTTCTAACCTGCATCATTCACCTTCTTTATTAATTTTTGTTTTTTTTTAAAGTAAGGTCTACACACAATGTGGGGCTTGAACTCATGACCCTGAGATCAAAAGTCACATGCTCTAACAAATGAGCCAGCCAGATGCCCCTACATGTGTATGGTTCTGTCATTTTATCACATGTGTAGATTTGTGTTATGATCACTGCAATTAACATACAGAACTATTCTATCCCATAAAGATCTCTCTAGTGTTCTCTTTATTGTCATATCCAATCCCTGCTTCCACCCCTAAACCCTGATAGCCACTAATCTGAGATAATATTTTGAGATGGAATCCTACGCATGTGAACTTTTGGGACTGTCTTTTTTCACTGAGCATAATGCCCTTTAGATTCATCCAAATTGTTGTGTGTATCCATCATACTACTTTACTATTTAAGTAGTTTTCTATGGTGTGGATGCATCACAAATTTTTTCACTATTAACCCACTGAATTACATTTAAGTTGTCTGCTATTTTTGGCTATTGTAAATAAAGCTGTTATGAACAATAGTGTATAGATTTTTGGATGAAAGTGAGTTTTCGTTTCTCTGGAATAAATGCCTAAGGATGCAACTGATGAGTTATATGATAAATGTAGTTTAGCTTTTCTATGAAATTGCCAAACTCTTTTCTAGAGTGGCTACACCATTTTATTTACATTCTCACTAGCAATGTAGAAGATATTCAGTTTCTCTGAAATCTTGTTAGCATTTGGTGTTATCCCGCTTTTTAATTTTAGCTGTCCTAATACTGTTATAAACTGAATGTCTGTGTCCTCCAAAATTCATATGTTGAAACCCAATCCCCATTGTTATGGTATTTGGAGGTGAGGCCTTTGGGAGGTGATTAGGTAATGAAGGTGGAACCCTCATGAATGGGATTGGTGCTCTTATTAAAGATGCCCCAGAAAGCTTCCATGTCCCTTCCATCGTGTGAAGACAAAAACAGAAGATGGGGCCATCTAGGGACCAGGAAGTAGGCCCTCACCAGACACTAAAACCATTGGCATCTTGACCTCAAACTTTCCAGCCTCAGAACTGTGAGAAGTAAATGTTTGTTTTCACACCATCTAGTCTGTAGTAGTTTGTTATAGCAGTCAGCAGACTAACATATTTGTGTAGTGATCATGATCTTAACTTGCATTTTATATTTCCCTAATGACTAGGGATGTTGAACAGCTTTTCATGTATCTATTCACCACCCATATATTCTCTTCAGTGAAATGTTTCTTCATGTCCTTTGTCCATTTTCTAACTGGATTTTTTGTTTTAATGTTCCATTTTGAGAGTTTTTTATATACTTCGAGTTCTTCCCAGATATGTGGTATGCAAATACTTTCTTCCAATCAGTAGTTTGTCTCTTTATGTACTTACTAGGGTCTTTTGCAAAGCAAACATTTTTAATTTTGCTGAGGTCTAATTTATCACCTTTTTTGGAACATGCTTTTAGTGTCATCCGTCATGTGTCATGCTAACAACTCTTCACCAAGCCCTCAGGTCCTAAGGATTTCTGCCTATGTTATCCTTAAAAGTTCTACAGTTAAGTTTTACATTTAAATCTGATCCATTTAAAGTGAATTTTGCATCAGATGTGAGACTGAGGTAGACAAAAGGAACTAAAAAGTCAAAAACAAGGGGAGATAAAGTCAATTTAATAGTAAAGCATTTTATCTCTAAAAATAATTTAAAATACTACTGAGACTATTACAACATTAAATGACAAAATATTGACTATGATTTCAACATTATAAAAATATATCACGTGTAAAATCAGAAAATACAAAATTCAAAATAATTTGAGTGCCAAAGTAAAGATTTCTTACCTACATGCTGACTCAGTGCCTGAATAACATTTGTGGCAGCAGCATAGATGCCTGGATTCTTAGAATTCAGATTGTTATCTACTAT
This sequence comes from Vulpes vulpes, assembly GCF_048418805.1. Lineage (NCBI taxonomy): Eukaryota > Metazoa > Chordata > Mammalia > Carnivora > Canidae > Vulpes > Vulpes vulpes. The sequence continues at coordinate 83,619,463 of NC_132785.1, read as the reverse complement.
TGCTGGAATTAGCATGTTGATTATAGGAGATAAGTTATCTCTAAGCAAAGGAATCATTTTGTGCATTGTTTCTAGAGCCACCAGATTTACTTTACTATTGGAATCATGAAGTCGAGATTTAAAAGCATCAAAGATCTGAAAGTAAATTGGTAAATTACTTAAAGTGAAGTAATGTTTATAATCATTTAAATTCTTTTTGGCATTCTTTAGTATTTATCCTGTTAATATACTGTTAAAAACATACACACAACATTCTATTTAACCTGAACTTAGATAATAGGAATTTTATAAAATAAAAAATATATAAATATGTACATTTTAATATAATTTCACATACAAAATTAATAATATATAACAAATATAAAAGTTAGGATGCTAAACCTAAATCTAAAAACTACTTATAGGAAAGAGACAAGTCTTCAAAAATCACCCAAAAAGACATACTAATAATAAATTAAGGTTGAGAAATTTGGCTTAGTAGGAAGATGACTGGCGTACTGTAAATGTGACAAAAATGCTATTTTTTGGAAGGTACAAAGTTAGCCAACTCTAAGAACTCAAGAAAAGTTTCTATTTTTATCCCTATTCATAACAAAATTAGACATGTAAGTTTTACCGCAGAGAGCTGATTTAGTTTCAGTTTAAGTGAGTGTCTTATGAGAATTTTATATGCAATTTCACAGTTAAATTTTTATTATTACCTCTTAATACCTGACTACTTTATTTTTTTTTTTAAGATTTTATTTATTTATTCATGAGAGACACAGAGGGAGAGAGAGGCAGAGACACAAGGCAGAGGGAGAAGCAGGCTCCATGCAGGGAGTCTGACATGGGACCCAATCCCGAGTCTCCAGGATCATACCCTGGGCTGAAGGCGGCGCTAAACCACTGAGCCACCTGGGCTGCCCTTAATACCTGATTACTTTAACAATTATTCTTTGCTCTTTAGACTCCTTAACTTTCATAAGCTTAAGGTATATTAAGGGAATGGTAAGCAAATATTTAGTCACATCAAGTGAGTGAAGAGCTAATCTGTGAGGCTAAGATATATACATATACATCTTTCACATAATATATATAAATAAAATTTTTCATGGTACAAATAGGCTCCCCAAAAGATTTATATTTACTCAACAGATATCAGAAAATGTAACTTTCTGGTGCCCATGGCATGATAATATGGTATTTTTCTTCTGAAAATTAAGACACAGCACTACTGGAATTAGTAGTAATGAGGGATGCCTGGGTAACTCAGTGGTTTAGCATCTGCCCCCTCAGGGCGTGATCCTGGGGTTCTGGAATGGAGTCCCACATTGGGCTCCCTGTGAGAAGTCTGCTTCTCCCTCTATGTCTCTGCCTCTCTCATGAATAAATAAATAAAATCTTTAAAAAAAAAAGTAGTTATGGTACTTTGGCCAAGTTTAATGAACATAAATACAAATTTAAAATGGAATTTAGTTAATAAATTACTAATGGAATTAACTGAACTCTGAAGAAGCATAAATCATCTACACTCACTTATTACTACCTTCTTTTCTATTTCTTGGTATCTTCCTAAAGGGTTGGTATATAAATTAATGTATACAAGATTTCTAATCTTGGGACGCCTGGGTGGTTCAGTGGTTGAGCGTCTGCCTTCAGCTCAGGGCGTGATCCTCGGGTCCCGCACTGGGCTTCCTGAATGGAGGCTGCTTCTTCCTTTGCCTGTGTCTCTGCCTCTTTCTGTCTCTCTCTCTGTGACTCTCATGCATAAATAAATAAAATCTTAAAAACAACCCCCCCCCCCACGATTTCTAATCTACACATAAAAACTTTAATATCTATTCTTAAATAATATGAGAGCTCTTAAATGCCCTGGTTCTTAAAATATTTATTGATTCACTCAACATATAGTCACTGAATGTCAGGTCCCAAGAGCTCTGAGAATACAGAGCTTTCAAGAAGTTACCACCTAGTGGGAGAATTTAGATAAATAAGCAGCTATTTTCTTATTTTTCTCCAATTACTTTGAATTGGTCTAGAATGTTTTTAATACAGCAAAACCTAAGCAATCCATTCTTCTCACTAAGTTTAACATTTTAAAATAATATATGTAAGGTACTAAGATTTAGGGCAATTTTTTATACAAATGAGCTGTTAGCCACATATTGAGAATGAAAATTAATTTTTATAGTTCATTACCTTCACAATGTTTCCAACAACAAGCTCTTGATTGTTTTCAGTATCTGATAAAAGCTGCTTAATCCCATTAATACGATCACGGAAGTCTTTTGCATTTAATAAACTGGTTATGACTTTAATATATTCAGCACTTTCTAAGGAATTGCGGGGAACTGATTTTCTGGTGATGTCACGGACTTCAGTTACTTCTCTAAAGTCAAAGAAAGGTAAATTTATTTTCATTATTAAATTCCAATAAGAAATATAAACATAATGAACAGTTCCTTTTTTTTTTTTTTTGATAGTCACACACACACAGAGAGAGAGAGAGAGAGAGAGAGGCAGAGACACAGGCAGAGGGAGAAGCAGGTTCCATGCACCGGGAGCCCGACGTGGGATTCGATCCCGGATCTCCAGGATTGCGCCCTGGGCCAAAGGCAGGCGCCAAACCGCTGCACCACCCAGGGATCCCTGAACAGTTCTTAATACACATTTATTTTTCAATAATTCACAAAGTGATCTAACCGTTAGCCAAATATCTGTGTTCGTGGCCCCTAAAATCTCCTGAGTGTGGTGATTTACTAGAAGGACTCATAGGATTCAGCACGTAGTTTTTACTCACAGCTAAGATTTACTACAACAGAAGGATACAAAGCAAAATCAGGAAGGGGAAAAAGTACAAGGCTCAAAGTCTGGCTAAAACTAGATATAAGCTTCCAGGGGTCCTTTCCCAGTGGAGTCATACAGAACAAATTTAATTACTCCAGCAGCAATCCATAACAACACATGGGAAATGCTGTCTACCAATGAAGCTTATTAGAGACTCACTGCTCAGGGTTTTTACTGGGCGTTGGTCATGGTTGGTCCTCTGCCTAGGATATACTGAAATTTCAGGCTCCCGGAAGCAAAGCTGGTCTTCCAGCATAAAACATATTGTTTACCCAAATTATTGTAGTACAGTAAACTACTCTTACTAGTTAAAGAACAGTGGCAACCCTCCTTAAATCCTAGTTCCTGGATGCCAACCAAGGGCTAACATTGTAAGTAGGACTTTCCAAAAATAGTAGTCTCAGGCTTCCTATGTTAACTCAAAATATCCATTTGATTTTGCATGAGAAAACTAGAATCTTGACACTAGCAGGATTTGCTATTCCAATGACTTACTATTACTAGTATATGTTTTTTATTGCTATAAAGGGGTGACTCAATACAGCAGAGGAATGATACCTTTGAAACTAAAGTGTCATGCAAATTGACAGATCTTAAAGACAATGGTAAGAATTGCCAGTTACCATTTTTCTGACTACTATTATTAAAAATGGCACTAAAGTTGTCTTAAGAGCACTGATTAATGAATGATGCAGAATCATCCTAAAAGTAGGCACAGGATGGTGATCTAGAATGCAGATCTTACATGTATTTACTCATTATTTTTAATTTCCTTAAATAAATTGATCCAGGGATGCCTGGGTGGTTCAGCAGTTGAGCGTCTGCCTTCAGCTCAGGGCATAGTCCCAGAGTTATGGGATCGAGTCCCACATTGGGCTCCCTGCGAGGAGCCTGCTTCTCCCTCTGTCTATGTCTCTGCCTTCTCTCTGTGTCTCTCATAAATAGATAAATAAAATCTTTAAAAAAATGATCTGAGGTTAATTTGTGAAATGATTAATTCTATACAATGAAAAAAAATAGAGGATTAAATTTATAAACTGAGAAGTATGATACATAAAAGGTAAATATATTAAAAGAGTAAAACAAGAACACCTCAAGAAGCCTTTTAATTACTGAAACTTTTGTTCAAAGATGACCTTTTGAAATTTTAAAACAAAATGGACTTGATAGTAAAATAACAGTGATTATATCTTAGAGGGAAAAGATACAGTAAGAGTGAAATGGAGGCAGGTACTCACTAGGTATTAATATCAATAAAATTTATTAAAAGAGAGTATGCATTAAAAATGATCATGGAGCACAGATGCAAAAAACACCAAAATATTAACTGAATCAGCAATACATTAAAAGGATCATACAGAATGACCAAGTGGTATTTATTCCAGGGATGCAAGAATGGTTCAACATCTCCAAGTCAATTAATGTGATACATCATATTAACAAAATGAAGGATGAAAATCATATGATCATCTCAACAGATGCAGAAAAAGCATTTGACAAAATTCAATAGCCATCAACAAACTGGATACAGATGGAACATACCTGAACATAATAAAGACAAGTATGACAAGCCCAGAGCTAACATCATACTCAATGATGAAAAGCTGAAAGCCTTTTCTCTGATAACAGGAATAAGATAAGGATAGCCACTCTCTACACTCTTATTCAACACAATACAGGATGTCTTAACTAGAGTAATTATGCAGGGAAAAAAAATAGAAGTCTCCAAATTGGAAAGAAAGAGGTAAAATTGCCTCTATACACAGATGACATGATATTATGCAGTCGACCCTTAAACAACATGGATTTGCACCATGCAGGTCCACTTACATGTGGATTTTTTTACAGTAGAGTGCTGTAAATACATTTTTTCTTCCTTATGATTTTTATTAACAATTTCTTTTCTCTAGCTTACTTTACTATAAGGGTATAGTATATAAAATATTCAAAACGTGTTAATCAACTGTTTATTGTTTATCAAGTAAAGGCTTCTGGTCAACAGTAGGCTATTAGTAGTTAATTTGGGGGGAAGTAAAAAATTATATGTGGATTTTCAACTGCACGATGGTTGATGCCCTTAACCCCTGCATTGTCCAAGGGTCAACCATATATAGAAAACCCCAAAGACTCTACCAAATAAACTAAGAAACCAGTCAATCAATTCAGAAAGTTTCAGGATACAAAATCAATATACAAAAATCAGTGGCATTTCTACACACTAACAACAAACTTCTGAAAAAGATATTAAGAAACAACTGCATTTAAAATCCATCAAAAAGAGGGATCCCTGGGTGGCTCAGCGGTTTAGCGCCTGCCTTTGGCCCAGGGCATGATCCTGGAGTCTCAGGATCGAGTCCCACGTCGGGCTCCTAGCATGGAGCCTGCTTCTCCCTCTGCCTATGTCTCTGCCTCTCTCTCTCTCTATGTCTATCATGAATAAATAAATAAAATCTTTAAATGTTTAAAAATAAATAAATAAAATCCATCAAAAAGAGATGCCTGGATGGCTCAGTGGTTGAGTATCTGCCTTCTGCTCAGGGCTTGATCCTGGAGCCCCAGGATTAAGTCCATATCAAGCTCCCTGCATGGAGCCTGCTTCTCCCTCTGCCTATGTCTCTGCTTCTTTCTTTCTCTGTGTCTCTCATGAATAAATAAATCAAATCTTTAAAAAATAAATAAATATAATGTAAGAATCTTACAGCAGTATACTCCTCTTTCATCTTTTAAGCTATTTTTAGAATATTTTATTTATTTTAGAGAGTGTGAGCATGAGGACGAGCAGAGGGAGAGTGGAGCCCAATGCAGGGCTTGATCTCAACCCTGAGATCATGATCTGTGCCAAAATGAAGAATCAGATACTTAAACAACTGAGACACCCAGGCATCCCCTTAAGATAATTTTGTCATGCATTTTACTTCTTATATGTATTATAATCCTCACAATATGTTATTGTTATAATGGCTTTTTAAAAAAGATTTTATTTATTTATTTATTTATTTATTTATTTATTTATTTGGGAGAGAGAGAATGCATGTAAGTTGGGGGAGAGGCAGAGGATATTCTAAGGAGACTTTGTGCTGAGCACAGAGCCTGTCATGGGGCTCAATCTCACAACCCTGAGATCATGACCTGAGCCAAAATCATGATGGTCAACCAACGGAGCCACCCAGGCACCCCTATAATGATTTTTAATAGGCATATAAGGTATATAACATAATGATTGTATATATGTATATATTGCAAAATGATTACCACAGTAGTTTAGTTAATATCCATCACCTCACAGAGTTATAATTTTTCTTATAATGAGAACTTAAAAGTTTTACACTCTTAGCAACTTTCAAATATACACTACTGTATTATCAACTATAGTTACCATGTTGTAAATTACATACCCAGAACTTATTTATTTTATAACTGTAAATTTGTACCTTCTGACTACCTTCACGCATTTTGCCCACCTCTAGCCCCCTGGCTCAGGCAACCACCAGTCCGTTCTCTGTACCTTTGAGTTTGTTTTCTTTAGATTCCACATAAAAGTGAGATTATAGTTTTTGTCTTTGTCTCACTTATTTCATTCAAGGTCCATTCGTATTGTCACAGATGGCATATTATTATTCTTTTAGTGACTGAAAAATATTCTATCATGTATATATACACATTCATCTGTCATGGGCACTTAGGTTTTATTTTTTTTGGGCACTTAGGTTATTTACATGTCTTAGGTATTATAAATAATGCTGCTAGAAACATGTGGATTTGAATGTATGACCATAAAACTAGTAGAATAAAACATAGGTGGTAAGCTCATTTTTTTTTTTTTTTTTTTAATTTACAATAGTCACAGAGAGGGAGAGAGAGAGAGAGAGGCAGAGACACAGGCAGAGGGAGAAGCAGGCTCCATGCACCGGGAGCCCGACGTGGGATTCGATCCCGGGTCTCCAGGATCGCGCCCTGAGCCAAAGGCAGGCGCCAAACCGCTGCGCCACCCAGGGATCCCAGGTGGTAAGCTCATTGACAATGGTCTCAGCAACAATCTTTTGGATATGACAACAAAAGCAAAAATAAAAAGTGGGATCATATTCTTCTGCACAGAAGAATCCATCAACAAAATGAGGAGATAACCTACAGAATGAGAGGAAACATTTCCATATCATATACCTGGAAAGTGAAAGAGGTTAATACCCAAAATATATAAAGACCTGATACAACTTAATAGCAAAGCAAACAAACCAACCAGAAAACAAAAAAACCTACAAAAAAGCCCAAACGGGGACGCCTGGGTGTCTCAGTGGTTGAGCGTCTGCCTTCAGCTCAGGGTGTGATCCTGGAGTCCCGGGACTGGGTCCCATATCAGGCGTCCCACTTACATTATATTTAAACTGATTTAATATTATTTGAAAGTAGACTATGAGAAGGTAAAGATGTATATAAAGTATGTTTATTACATAGCCCAGAACAATCACTTAAAAAACAGAAATGGAAACAATGAGATACATAGAATACGACAAAAAACAATCTCTCTCACACACACACACACACACACACACACACACACACACCTCACTCAATCAATTCAAAAGAAGGCAGCACAAGAGACTCATTTTAGACATAAAAAAACCTGCAGATTGAACGTGAGGGGACAAACATTTATCATGCAATTGAACATCAAAAAAAAGCCCGAGTAGCAATATTTAGACAAACTAGATTTTAAACTGAAGATTGTAACAAGAGATGAAGAAGGGCATTATTTCATAATAAAGGGGTCTATCCAACTAGAGCTAACAATTGTAAATATTTATGCCCCCAACTTGGGAAGACGCAAACATATAAAACAATTCATAACAAACATAAAGGAATGCATTGATAAGAATATAATAATTGTAGGGGACTTTAATACCTCACTTGTAGCAATGAACAGATCACCTAAACAAAAAATAAACAAGGAAACAATGGTTTTGAATGACAGACTGGACCAGAAGGACTTAACAGAAACATTTAGAACATTTCATCCTAAAGCAGCAGAATATATATTCTTTTCAAGTGCACACAGGGCGTTCTCCAGAACTACTAGGTCATAAATGAGGCCCAAACAAGAACAAAAAGACTTAAGATTATACCATGCATATTTTCCTACCACAATGCTATGAAACTTGAGGTCAGGGACGCCTGGGTGGCTCAGTAGTTAACCATCCACCTTTGGCTCAGCATATGATCCTGGAGTCCCAGGATCGAGTCCCACGTCAGGCTCCCTGCATGGAGCCTGCTCCTCCCTCTGCCTATGTCTCTGCCTCTCTCTCTCTGTATGTCTCTCATGAATAAATAAAATCTTAAAAACAAAACAAAACAAAACTTGAGGTCAATAACAAGAAAAAAATTGAAAAGACTAAAATACATGGAGGTTAAACCACATGCTACTAAACAAAGAATGGGTCACCAGGAAATCAAAGAAGAAATTAAAAAAAAAATACATGGCAACATATGAAAATGAAAACATGAAGGTCCAAAACCTTTGGGATACAGCAAAAGGGGTCCTAAGAGGGCAGCCTGGGTGGATTAGCAGTTTAGTGCTGCCTTCAGCCCAGGGCGTGATCCTAGAGACACAGGATCGAGTCCCACATCGGGCTCCCTGCATGAAGCCTGCTTCTTCCTCTGCCTGTGTCTCTGCCTCTCTCTCTCTCTCTCTCTCTCTCTGTGTGTGTGTGTGTGTGTGTCTCTCATGAAAAAATAAATAAAATCTTAAAAAAAAAGGGGGGGGGCCCTAAGAGTGAGTTATATAACAATACAGGCCTACTTCAAGAAGCAAGAAATATCTCAAATAAACAACCTAACCTTAAATCTAAAGGAGCTATAGAAAGAACAACAAACCCTAAAACTAGCAGAAGGCAAATAATAAACATCAGAGCAGAAATAATAAGAGAAACTAAAAAAAGAGTTTCTAAAATAAAACTAAAAACACATCAATGAAAGCAGCAGTGGTTCTTGGAAAAAAACTAATACAATTGATAAACCCCTAGTCAGAATTAATAAAAAGAAAAGAGAAAGGACACAAATAAATAAAACCATGAATGAAAGAGGAACAATCACAACCAACAGAGAAGAAATACAATTATAAGAGGATATTATAAGCAATTATATGCCAACAAATTAGGCAATCTGGAAGACATGGATGCATTCCTAGAAACATGTAAACTACCAAAACTGAAATGAGAAGAAACAGAAAATTTGAAGAAACCCATAACCAGCAAGGAAATTGAATCAGTTATCAAAAATCTCCCAAGATACAAAAGTTAGGACCAGGTGGCTTCACAAGGGAATTCTATCAAACATTTAACGAAGAGTTCATACCTATTCTTCTCAAAAGCTTCCAAATTCATTCTATGAAGCCAGCAATATCCAAATTCTAAAACCAGACAAAGACTGCACTAAAAAAGAGAACTACAGGTCAATATTCCTGATGAACGTGAATGCAAAAGTTTCAATTTGCTGGTATTTTGTTGAGAATTAACAGTACATTAAAAGAATCATTCACTGTGATCAAGTGGGATTTATTCCTGGGCTGCAGTGGTGGTTCAATATTCACAAATCAGTCAACATGATACACCACATTAATAAAAGAAAAGAATCACACGATCCTTTCAATAGATGCAGAAAAGTGATTTGACCAAGTATAGCAACCATTTATGATAAAAACTCTCAAGAAAGTAGGTTTGGAGGGAACATACCTCAACATAATAAAGGCCATAATGAAAAATCCAAAGCTAAAATCATCCTCAATGGGGAAGAATTCAGAACTTTTCTTCTGCGGTCAAGAACAAGACAGGGATGTTCACTCTCACTTAAATAACATAGTACTGGAAGTCTTAGTCTCAGCAAGCAGAAAATAAAAAGAAATAAAAGGCATCTGAATAGGCAAGGAAGAAGTCACACTTTCACTATTTGCAGATGACATGATACTTCAAAAATCTAACAAGAAGTTGCCAACTGACAGATTAATGAATGACAGGATACAAAAATCAATGTACAGAAATCTGTTGCATTTCTATACACCCATAATGAAGCAGCAGAAAGAGAAATTAACAATCCCATTTACAATTATATCCAAAACTATAAGATAGTTAGGAATAAATCTAACCAAAGAGGTAAAAGATCTGTACTCTAAAAACGATAACACATTTAAGCAAGAAATTAAAGATGACACAAAGAACAATATTCCATGCTCATGGGCTAGAAGAGCAAAGATTAATAAAATGTGTGTATCACCCAAAGCAATGTACACATTTAATGCAAATGCTACCAAAATACCAACAGCATTTTTCACGGAGCTAGATCAAACAACCCTTTAATTTGTATGGAACCACCGAAGACCCTGAATAGTCAAAGGAACCTTGAAAAAAGCAAAGCAAAGCTGGAGGCATCATGATTCCAGACTTTAAGTTATATTACAAAGCTGTAGTGATCAAGACAGTATGATACTGGCACAAAAGTCAAAACACAGATCAACAAAACAGAATAGAAAACCCAGAACTGGGAACATCTGGGTGGCTCAGTGGCTGATCCCAGATTCCCGGGATCGAGTTCCACATCAGGCTCCTTGCATGGAACCTGCTTCTCCCTCTGCCTATGTCTCTGCTTCTCTCTCTGCATCTCTCATGAATAAATAAATGAAATTAAAAAAAAAAAAAAAGAAAACCCAGAATTGAACCCACAACTATATGGTCAACTAATCTTTGACAAAGCCGGAAAGAATATTCCATGGAAAAAAGATGTTCTTTTCAATAACTGGTGTTGGGAAAACTGGGCAGCAACATGGAAAAGAATGAAATTGGACCACTTTCTTACCCCATACAAAAATATAAACTCAAAATGGAGGAAAGACCTAAATATGAGACAGGAAACCATCAAAATCTTAGAGGAGAACACAGGAAGTAACCTTTTTGACATTGGCTGTAGGAACTTCTTATTAGATACGTCTCCTGAGGCAAGGGAAACAAAAGCAAAAAAAAAAGCTATTGGGACTTTATGAAAAAAAAAATCAATAAAACTAAAGGCATTCTATGGAATGGGAGAGGATATTTGTAAATAAATGACATACCATATATGTCACATGATAATTGTACAGACACATGAAAAGATCACTCATCATCAGAGAAATATAAATCAAAACTACAACGATAAATCATGGATGATACATAATGAATGTGTAATGCTCTCCAAACTAAGTTTTTTTGTTATGGTATATAAACTTTATTTTTTTTTATTTTATTTATTTATTCATGAGAGACACAGAGAGAGAGGGGGGCAGAGACACAGGCAGAGGAAGAAGCAGGCTCCATGCAGGGAGCCCGACGTGGGACTCGATCCCGGGACTCCAGGATCACGCCCTGGGCTGAAGCACTAGACAGAATGGCTAAAATGAACAACACTGGTTGGTGGCACCATAGGTGACTGGTTAAATTGGTTAAATTCTTCTTTTAATGTTTGGATTTTCTAAAGTTGGATTTTCTAAATTTTTTTCACTAGTCATAATTATGTACTACTTTTATAATCAAAGGGAAAAAGTAAAGGCTATAAATCAAAATCAAATTAATCAGAATTATCTAACACAGGTCTAATATTGACAAGTTCAACAGCACAAAAGCTTTAATAATGGTTAGTGCATATAAAAGCCAGTTTGAGAATGAGAATGCTGTGAGAATATAATTGCTTTATTAAATATAATTACCTCACACTTTCTAAGTTCTTACAATCTTTTAAAACTCCATTAAGTTTTGACAAATACCCCTGGGATAGTTCATAAAAACATCCAAATGAGACTACTATCACTGGGGAGTAATTTTTCTAATGATGTGGAATATCAAATGATCCTACCTTTCAGCTGAATTAAAAGCATCTCTAGAAATAGATGATGACCTTGTATTTCCAACAGTGCCAGTATGAGATCGTCTTCCTTTCGCTGAAGGAGTATCTAGTGGTATCTCTCCCAAGCCCTTTAAAAGTAATATAAAGAAAGGCAGTGTAATAAAACTCTTAAAACTAGTAAAGTAAAATAATTTACACTATGTAATTTTCATAGAAGACATTATTGATCTTTTTATAAATGAATACATTTTAATAATCAGCTATGCTTATGCTTTAATGGGTATCAATATATAAAATAAAAAAATACATTAAAAAATACATAAAATACCTTCTAATTAGTAAATTAAACAAATATGTGATCAACTAATAGGAAAGATATTGGCTGAGTAAAATTTAAAAATTTTAAAAATTAATATGCTATATTTTATAATTATTCTTCTTAAACCTCTCTATCTCATAAAAATAAAAAAATTCAGGTTAAAGAAATGATGTATCTAATGTTGTATAGTTGGCTAATTCTCAAATCCAAGTCTTGATTCAACCCAAGTCTTGCAACTCCAATAAAGCACATTTATATTCTACTAAATATCAAACTTCTATTCAATAAACACTTAGTGACACTATGAATGTGGATTGCAAGTTGTTCACTTGCAGTTGTTGAAATGCTACTGTAGCTATATTCTGAATGGTTAATAGAGAAATAATCAAAGAAGTTATTACTTCTACCTTTAGCTTCCTGGTACTTGTTTTTAAAGATGTTTACAAAATAAACTTTTTCCACATACCTTTTGCCGTAAGCTTTTAACAGATTCCTTAATATATGGCAAATCTTTGGATGGAACATATTTTTCAAGCATTTTATCAAAGTTTGGATGACACATCATAAGGAAAAGCATCTTCCGACCATAGTACCTATGGATATTTGAGAAATACGCAAATAATTTCATGTATCTTAAGCTCAATTTCTGTCCTTAGATGCAATTTTTTTTAATAGAAAAAAACCTGTTAATATCGTCATCCCTATCTTAAATAAGCCACTGAAATGTAGTTATACTAACTGAACTAGAGTACAGCATTCTCCTGTCCCTCACTTTTAAAACTACTAAGCTCCAAATCTTCAAATCTCTTTTTGGAGAACCAAAAGTTTGAATTCTACTTTTCAGGTACTGTGGTCCATATCAGGGCTGATATTTGGCAGAACTGTGAGTTAGGAGAAGTTTGTCTTTGTCCTGGGCTCTCCGCTCAGTGAGCTTTTGCTGCTCACCTATTGGTCAGAGGTGTTCCGACTTAAGTTAACCTTCCCAAAGTCTGTATTTTTTATATTTCTTATCTCTTTCCTTTTTCCCGCTGCCAAAACTTACTTGGGTTCCAATTCTTTAAAAACCTATTCTTTGCTACCAAAAACACACCCAAAGTTAGTTGATAAATCATGGATGATACATAATGAATGTGTAATGCTCTCCAAACTAAGTTTTTTTGTTATGGTATATAAACTTTATTTTTTTTAATTTTATTTATTTATTCATGAGAGACACAGAGAGAGAGGGGGGCAGAGACACAGGCAGAGGAAGAAGCAGGCTCCATGCAGGGAGCCTGACGTGGGACTCGATCCCGGGACTCCAGGATCATGCCCTGGGCTGAAGGCAGGCGCCAAACCGCTGAGCCACCCAGGGATCCTGGTATATAAACTTTGAAATAATTTTTTAAGTAATTCTTTTTAGGATAAAACCTTATGCCAAGATATCGTTCTGATGGTAGAACCACAGATCTATCATAGAAGTGCATATTGGAGATATTTTTGGATAGAGAAGTCTTATAGTACCTTGTAATCATACCATATTACAATTCTTCAAAGAGGCTTGGTCGTAAAATTAATTACAGTTATGCTTTTTTCTGCAACTTGGAATATATGGGACTAGAAGAACCAGAGAAGGCAAGGGGGTTGGGTGGGGAATACAGAATAATCTCAGGAATATGTGTTATCAACCAGGCCTCTTTGATTGTAATGAAATTACAGAAAGGGAGGTAGTAACAGAAAATAAAAATTACTGTTCTCTCCTCAGAATCAGAATAAGGTTCACACCTTGATAAGCAGTTCCTAATCAGTTATAGTTTCAAAGATGATTATAACTTTTAGCCCAGAACATTAAGGACTATAGGTCCATCATAGGCCCCATGATAAGAGATTGGCTAAAACAAACAAGTAAACAAGCAATAGGGACACTAAATATGAGAAATAGTAAGACTGGAAAGTTGTAGCCATTCTATAATTTTAAAACTTCAAATAAGAAACCAAGAAATGACAAAATGGATTAGAAGAACTACCATGTCATTAAGGAAAAGTTACACATAACAACTATAAATTGGTTTTTTTTTTTTAGATTTTTTAAAAAATTTTTTAATTAATTAATTTATTTATGATAGTCACACAGAGAGAGAGAGAGAGGCAGAGACATAGGCAGAGGGAGAAGCAGGCTCCATACACTGGGAGCCCAACGTGGGATTCGATCCCGGGTCTCCAGGATTGCGTCCTGGGCCAAAGGCAGGCGCTAAACCGCTGCGCCACCCAGGGTTCCCTATAAATTGTTTTGAACTTTACTGTGGTATACACAACTTCCAAAATGGCTCCCCAAAGATATCCTACTCTAATTTCTACAATTTGTAAACATGAGATATAACTTCTAGGATTGGGGATCCCTGGGTGGTGGAATCCCACGTCGGGCTCCCAGTGCATGGAGCCTGCTTCTCCCTCTGCTTATGTCTCTGCCTCTCTCTCTCTGTGTGTGACTATCATAAATAAATAAAGATTAAAAAAATAACTTCTAGGATTATGTTATGTTATACGATATAGTTGACTCTAAGTTATGGAGATTTCCTGGGTAGACATAATTTAATCAAATAGGCCCTTAAAAGCACAAAGCTTACTATGGCTGGTAGCAGAAGAGGAAATCAGAGATCTTCTAAGCACAAGGAGTAGGTATTCGACATACTATTGCTGGCTTGAAGATGGAGGGGGCTGCACAAGAAGGAATTTGTGTGGCCTTAAGGAGCTGAGTGAGGACCGTGGTTAACAACCAGCAAAGAAAAAGAGACCTAAGTCCTTTAACTACAAAGAACTGAATTTGGCGAACAACTAAAATGAGTTTGGAGGCAGATTCTTCTACAGAGCCTCTAGGTAAGAGCTCAGCATTATCATTATCTTGATTTCAGCCCTGGAGACTTCAAGCAGAAAAAGCAGTTGAGCCATGCAAGACTTGTACCTTAAAGAACAGTAAGGTAAAAAAAAGTCTGAGTTGCCTTAAACCACCATGTTTGTGGTAATTTGTTACACAGCGATAGAACATGAATACACATTGACTTTATTAGTTTCTGGAATTATGATTTCCGTAAGATTAACTCCAATTACCTAATCATGGATACTTTTGTCTTAAAATGTTAATAATTTGTTATCCTTTACTTTAGTCTCTGAACTCAGGACCCACCCTCCTCCCTTTAATCTATCTTCAAATGTAACTGCCATACATTTTTAGGTTTCATATTAGACATTATCAATCACCTAGCCCCACCTATCTAATTTTACATATGAGGAAACCTAGCCTAACAGACTAAGTAATTTGCTTAAGGATAAAAAGTGACTGGGGTTATGAATTGAACCTAGGCTCTTGACTATATCCAAAATTTGTCACCAATACAGCTAGGGGCACCTTGCCCAGTCAGTAGAGCATATGACTCTTGCTCTTGGAGTAGTGAGTTCAAGCCCACATTGGGCATAGAGTTTACTTAAGAAAAAAAAAACATGTTATCAATACAGCTAATGTACCATCCACATCTTAATTATTTTGTTATTTTTCTCTGACTGTTCTTGACCTACAAAAATTGTTCTTCAAGTACAGCAATCAGAGATTTTTTTTTAAGATTTTATTTATTCATGAGAGACACAGAGAGAGAGGCAGAGACATAGACAGAGAAGCTGACTCCTCACAGGGAGCCCAGTGAGGGACTCAATCCCCAGACCCAGGATCATGCCCTGAGCTGAAGGCAGATGCTCAACCACTGAGCTACTCAGGCATCTCCAGCAATCAGAAATGTATGGGATTTTCTGAGAGCAGCCATCTCATGTCTCAGGAGACAATACATTATCCATTTTGCTTTCTGTCTTTTCCATGTGTACCGATTTCCTTGATTTCACCTAATTGCTTGGAAAATCTATCATTTCCCGTAAATGCCCATAAGGAAGTTCTTCTGCCACTTTTCTGACCACTCCTTTTCTGACACTCTTGTGTCGTTTTCCTGCAGTTCATCCCTGTGACATGGCATCTCACTACCCAGAAGAATGTAATGTCATCTGTAAATCTGGAGAATTCACTGTGCACTCCCTTAACATCATTTACGAACTGTTAAATAAGTCTATCCCCCAGCACCAATCCTTGGGAACCTCACTTGTGTATGTGTTTGTGTGTATATATATATATATGTGTGTGTGTATATATATATATACACACATATATATATATTATTTTAAATATTTTTATTTATTTATTCATGAGAGACACACAGAGAGAGGCAGAGACATAGGAAGAGGGAGAAGCAGGCTTCATGCAGAGAGTCTGACGTGGGACTCGATCCCTGGATTCTGGAATCATGCCCAGAGCCAAAGGCAGATGGCTCAACCACTGAGCCACCCAGGTGTCCCCTCACTGTCCATTTAGAAAAAATGTTTATTCTTTTTTAATCCTTGCTGCCTACTTTTAAGCCCTTATCCTAACAGACTCAGCAAATATTATTAGCAGCTATTCACCTGGTTTCTTGTGAACTGTCCTGAGCAAACCTGGCAGCAGCTGGTAATATGCGGTCAGCCATATCCTTTGTTCCAGATAAAATACGCTCTGGTTCCATATATTCTACTACATCTGATAAGTGTTGGGCTGTACATCTTCTTACTGCGATGTGTAAATGGCTACAAGGAAACATGATCAATTGAAACAAAGCTAATGTATGAACTACTTACCAAAGATTTAAATTTAAATGATTAAACTACACTTAACCCTCAACAATCATCTTTGAAAGCCAAAATGACAAATTACATTATTCACCACTCCTCAAGAAGTTAAAAACACAACAATACTCATAATAACTGACATTTATTTAGTTCCAGATCTATGAATATAAATAAAATTATTGGAATAACAATATTATTATTTATTTGCTCTGTATCTAATATGATGTTTATTACATAGGAATTGGTTGTTTTTTGACTGAAATAATGCTAAAGTATTATTGCCTGTGTTTTTCCTATATCCTAGAGTGCAAACAACTGCATTTCTAGTTTGAGGATATGTCAAGATTATTTTGAACATTACCTTTGTCCTCCATTGATAAGAGAAACAACTGCACGTGCAGGAGTTACATTACTGACCATAGCTCTCAGTGCTTTGTCAACATCTTCTCTTATAAATGTATTTGATTCTCCAGCCTTGTGCAACAAAACTTTTACTGTAGTATCTAATTCTTGATCCATGCTTTTTTTCAGGTAAGTGAAAAGATCACTTAAACAGACCACAGCAGCACGAGAAACTCCAGAGCGTAAATTTTTCACCTAAAAAAAATTTCCAAAATGTACATTTTGCTGATATTCTGAAAGAAAATCAGTAATAATGACTTTGAAACCAAATTTACTATTAAATAACATGTTTTAATACATATTTTCTTATGTCCTAAAAATAAATATTTAATAAAAATTTTTAAATGTTGCAAAGTGAGGTATAATCTACTTTTTTACTTTTAAGTAAAATTTACCCTCAACATGGGGCTTGAACTCATGACCCTGAGATCAAGAGTTGCATGCTCTCCTGAGTCTGCCAGGAGCCCCAAACCTGAGCTACTTTTAAGTATATATAAGCCTACTCGTATCATTTAGTACAGAGGGATTTTGTTTTGTTTTGTTTTTGAGAGAGAGCGGGGTTGGAGCAAGGTACAGTGAGGGGCAAAAGGAGAGAAAGAGAATCTTAAGCAAGCTCAATGCTCAGTGCAGTGCCCCATGTGGGGCTTGATCTCATGACCCTGAGATCACAATCTGAGAAAAAATCAAGGGTCAGATGCTCAACCACCTGAGTTACCCAGGCATCCCAGAGGTACTTTTTAAAGGTCAAATAAATGTGGCATATTTATCCTTTGTTATCCAAACAATACTTAATTCAGCTTAAGAATAAGTTTACCTCTTGAACTACTGCGAAATTTGTTTCATGTAACTTTGTATTCAGTATTTCAGAATGATAAGCAGCTAAGCATCTAATAAAATTCAGCCCTTCAATTTTCTTCTCCCTATGGGAAAAAGAAATAAATAACAAAAATCACTTATTAAATGGGGCCCAACTGGAATAGGATCTCAGATGTCTTCTTTTGTGTGTATAAAAAACCGCCAATGAGGAACTCTTGTTTTTCTCATACCATTTAGGAATTCAAATAAAAAATATGTAAAATCTGGTTTGCTCAAATAGTTCTCTTTCATGATTCACAAGATTTTAAGAGCTAAAATCACCATTAACAGTCAAACTAAGTTAATGCTTTGTAAATAAAAAGGAATACTTCCTCCCTAGTGATAAGAATGTCATATTCTTTCTAGAGAACAGAAGAGAAAGGAATGACAAGAGGTGAGTGAAGCAATAAAACAAAAATGGAAGAAAAGTAACTACCTTATTGGCAAATATATAATCCAACAGCAGAAACCACCAACAGATGGTTCTGTAATTTGTATTTTTCTTTCATTATCTGCCCTAATAAGGCAGATGAAGAGTAGGTGGATACTAACAAGACAGTGGGATTCAAGTGGGATGGATTCAAGTAGAATTTAGATAGAACATGTCTAATGTGATGATTTTCATCTTGTAGGTTTGAAAAATGTGAGCCAAAATGAGTTCCATTAGTAATATTGTTATATTTCCTTAGGTAATATTGATTGCAGCCATTTTTTAAGCATTCAAATTCCCTGAATGACTTATGGAAAACTCAGAGAAAGGACAAGACCTAAGAATCCAAGGTAGCAAGAGTAAACCTATTTAATAGCTGTCTGATTCAAAATTCTTATTTTTTATATAAGCATAAAATAGTTTACAATTATAGAAACAACCCAGTTCTATTAAAGTAACAGAAAGTACAGTTAAGAGATGGAAGCAGGAAAAGAAATTAAGAAAAAGTGGTGAAAATTTTTCCAAATTTGATCTAAACTACAAAAACCCTCACAACATGGGATATCATAATCAAATTGCTATGAGAGGTATAAAAACACAAGGTCAGAGAGCAATATTAAAAATAGAGCAGTATAAGAGGATAAAGAAAAGAACACTAATTTAAAGTCATGAGAGAAGACTTTTCTGAGGAGGTGACATTTGGCAGATACCCACATGAAGTGAGAGAGAAGGCACTGGTAGAAGGTTCAAAGAATTAAATACAAAGATCTTGAGGCATAAATGAGCTTAGGTATTCAGGAAATAGCCAGTTGTCTAGAGTAGATAAGTAAAGCAGAGCATGGTAGGGGATGAGTCTACAGAGAGGCAATGGACAGAAAATGAAGGGCTTTGTAAGCTATAGAAAACAGTTAATATTTTTTTCCCAGTGTTCTAGGGGGACCCTAACATGTTTTAACAGTATCAGTCTGGCTGTTGTTATGAGGCAAGCAATAATAAAAGTATGCCAACCAGTGATGACACTACTACAGCCAGGTGTGACTTGGATTACAGGATCAGCAGCCAAGGTATGTTCTGAAAATAAAAGAATTGATGGAATGTGAAGAAATGAGAAAGTCAACACTGACTTGGTATGAACAACCAAATGTTCATGGCAGAGCTATTAACTAAGATGATGAACACCGAGGGAAAAGAAGATTTGGGATTAGGACGAGAGGAAATAAAAACTTGTTTTAAAGATTTTTACATCTAGCCCATTTGGGATAATAAATTATTACAGTGTTTATCTTTTCATATAGTTAGCTGATAAAAAGCTTTCATCTGCACCCTGCATACTCATGATAATGGTAATAAAAGTCAAATTGAGACAGTTTTCATCCATAACTGAAAGTCAAATCTTGATCAACTGATACCAAATCTCACATAGCCCAGTCAGATTTATAAAATGAAGGTTAACCAGTCTATTCACAGCATGGGATTAGTAGAATCAAACATTTTGAAAGTCTGTCCTTGAAGGACTAAGAAAAGTATGTTCTAATCTTTACATGAGGACTCTACATTCTTTAACTCCCATTACCATGTAATGGCAGTTATATTTGCAGTTCCCATACTAAAGACCTGAGAATTTATCCCTAAAAGCATGAGCTTAAAATATAAGATTGCCATATTAAATTTTTTGTTGACATTAGTCCCAGCAAAGGCTCTGGAAAAAAGAAACAAAAGCGCTGGCTGTCAATGTCTTCTGTTTATCTAAATGTGGATTCCTAAGGAAACTCGACTCTCCATTAAAAGTATTTTTAATGAATTGGGCCAACTTGTAAAATGTATGCCACATTTAAAATCAGGTATACTTTCCTAATTAGTGTTTGCTCCTTTACCTAAGTCAAATAGACTTGAGGGAAGAAGACACTTAAAACTTTGTATTTCAGTATGAGTTATCTGATTTGAATTTTCTTTACAAAACCCGAACTCATTACAAAACCCAAACTCATTAGAGTCATGTTTATCTGCTTAGCAGTTTAGAGAACAATTTGGCAATTTTTTTGTTTTTTTTGAGATTATTCTCTCTTTTTTTTTTTTTTTTTTTAAGATTTTATTTATTTATTCATGAGAGACACAGAGACACAGGCAGAGGGAGAAGCAGGCTCCAAGCACCGGGAGCCCGACATGGGATTCGATCCTAGGTCTCCAGGATTGTGCCCTGGGCCAAAGGCAGGCGCCAAACCGCTGCGCCACCCAGGGATCCCGGTTTTCTATTTTCTTGATTTCTCGTGCAATCTTTACTATTTCTTTTATTTTGGGCTTCATTTGCTCTTCTGTTTCTAGTTTAAGGTTAAAGCTGAAGTCATTGATATAAAATGTTTCTTCTTCTGTAATACGGGTGTTATGGTACTATAAATTTCCCAGTAATTTAGCTGCATCTCATAATTTTTAGTATGTTTTATTTTTAATTTCATTAAATTCAAAATACTCTGGGGGTGCCTGAGTGGCTCAAGTTGGTTGAGCATCCAACACTTGATCTTGGCTCAGGTCTTGATTTTAGTCAGGGTCATGATTTCAAGCCCTGTGTGGGGCTCTAAAGCTGGGCATGGAGCCTACTTAAAAAAAAAAAAAAAAAAAAAAAAGAACAGTTACAAAATACTTTCTAATTTCCCCCTTTTTAAAAAAAAAAAAAAGAAAGATTTTATATATTTATTCACGAGAGACTCAGAGAGAAAGAGAGGCAGAGACACAGGCAGACGGAGAAGCAGGCTCCATGCAGGGAGCCCAATGTAGGACTCAATCCCGGGTCTCCAGGATCATGCCCTGGGCTGACGGCAGCACAAACCGCTGGGCCACCGGGGCTGCCCTAACTTCCCTTTTGATTGCTTTCTTAGATCCATGCTTGCTTCTAAGTGTGCTAATTTCAAAACATTTAGAGATTTTCCAGGTATCTATTCCTAATTTCTAATTTAATTCCACTGTAGTCAAAGAACAAAATGTGCATAATCTGAATCCTTTTAAATTACTTATTTTATGTCCCAAAATATTATTCTTGGTAAATGTTCCTTGCAGACTTGAAAAGAATGTAAATTCTGTTGTTTTAAGTGGAGCATTCTCTAAATGCCATTAGGTCAAGCTAGCCAATCATGTCATTCAAGTCTTCTATATCCTCACTAATTTCTTTCTTCTAGTTCTATCAATTAATAAGAGAAGGTTGTTGAACTTCCAACTATAATTATGAAATTTATTTCTTCTGGCAGTTCTACCAGTTTCTGCTTAATGTACTAATAAAATTCTGTTATATGATAAATAAAATCAGCATCACTTGATGAATTAACCTTTTTATCATTATTATTATAAAGTAATCCTTTTTATTCTCAATGTGAAATACAGAATTCTAAGATGGCACCCATGATTCCTGCCCCCTGATATATACCACCCGATAATACCCTCCCGCCTTGAGTGTGAATATAAGGGGATATTATTTCCCTCAATCGTGTTATATTATATGGCAAAAGGGATTTTGCAAGTTGTCTGACAGCTGATTCTCTGTCCATGTCTTTCCTGTAGCTTCTTCAACACATGGAAGAGAATTATTACTATAGCTATAATGTCCTTGCTGACTAATTCTATCATCTGTATCATTTTTGGATTGGTTTCAATAGTTGGCTTTTTTTTCCTTCTCAGTATGGGTTGAATTTCCCAGCTCCTTTGCATGCCTGGTAATTTTTTTTTAAAGATTTTTAATTAAAAAAAAAAAAGATTTTTAATTTGTTTATTCACGAGACACACACACACACACACACACACACACACACAGAAAGAGAGAGAGAGAGAAAGAGAGGCAGAGACACAGGCAGAGGGAGAAGTAGGCTCCATGCAGGGAGCCCAACATGGGACTCGATCCCAGGTCTCCAGGATCATGCCCTGGGCCGAAGGTGGTGCTAAACTACTGAGCCACCAGGGCTGCCCAGGCCTAGTAATTTTTTATTGGATATCAGTCACATAGCATTTCACCTGAGATAGTTTTGTATTCCTAAATCATTTTAGAGCTTTGTTCTGGGATGGAATAAGGTTATTTGATAAATTTGATCCTTTTAGGCCTTGCTTTTATGCTTTGTCAATAAGGAGGGCCAAACCAACCTTTAGCCTATGGTTTATTTTTCCATACTAAGAAGCAAAACTCTTCTGAGTTTTCTACTCGATGCCCTGTGAATTATGAAGTTTTCCACTGTGCTGATGGGAATAAGAAGTATTCAGGGATTGTTCCCTGTAATAACTCCATTCTAGCTCTAGCTTCGGGTAATTTATGTACATTTATGCCCTGACTAGCATTCAGCTAATATTTGAGAAGAATCCTCTGAAGGTCTTCAAGAGTTTTTTGTGAAGCTTCATCCTCTCTAGCACTCTGCCTTGCAAACTCTAGTTACCTTGGAACCCTCCTAAACTCTCAGCTCCATTTTCAACTCTGTGGTATTTACACAGTTTTCCTTTCTTTGAGCTGTGACCTGGAAACTCTGCAGAAAGTAAGTCAGGGCAACTGTGGAGTTCAGCCTGTTTGTTTCCTGTCTCTCAAGGATCACTATTTTTCATTGTCTAGTGAAGAATATTTTGAAAACCACCGTTTCATATATTTTATACAAATTTCTTTAGTTCTTTCAGATATGTAGACAAATCTTATGCCTGTTAACTCACCTTGGCAGGAAGTGGGAAATCAAGAGTTCTATTTTGGATATGTTAAACTTAAAATGTCTATAAGCATCAAAGTGAAACTGTCAAGTAGGCAGATGGATTATAAGCTTAGAGCTCAAGAAGATACCCAGTATCCAGACACACATTCAGCTGAATGTAATCATTTAGGAAAAGGGTTGGCAAACTCTGACTAACAGATCAGATCTGGTTCCATAAGATTTTCTTGTAAGCAAAGTTTTGGAACATAGCTATATCAAACCAACAAAAGGAATAAGAACATACTAAAGAAAAGAACCAATAGACTCTGATTTTTCCAAGGTGAAATCACAAAGAGCGTGTCGATTGTGTCAAATGTTGCTAAAAGGTTAAGATGGCTGCTAATAAGTAACCAGTATAGATTTAGCAAGATGATCACTTTCATAGTTTTATTGATGGAGTGTCATGGTGGGGAGTGTTAAGAGAGAATTAAACGTTGAGAAGAGAATATGAGAAAAAAGTAGACAATGAGCCAGCCTTTTGGAGCACTTGGCTAAAAAAAGGGGAATAAAAGAAACGTGAAGATGTGCAGTTTAGGGTGCTTTTATAAAAAATAAGAGATATTATAGCACATTTTATTGTTGATGAATATAGTCTAGTAGAAATAAAAGTGAGGATATGGAGGATGGGGATGCAGAGAGATATTGGAGGAGAAGGGAAGGAAATGGGACAAGTGCAGCCAGTATACACTCCAACTGGGCTGGGTTGAGTGGCTGCTGCAGCTATGCTAGTAACATAATTATTTCCAGGATTGTTATTTCCAGGATTTCCAGGATTGCATTTCACAAAGAGACACTTGGAGAAATAATGAAATTTGTATTCTAGTACCAAAAAGTTTATGTAATCCATAATAAAGCTAAACTATGTCCTTATGGTATATAAATTATAACTGGTAGTAATACAGTGCTATTAAATCAGAGTTCAGTTACATTAATATGTTGAAACAAACACAGACTGTCTAAGAACTATAATAATCATTTCTAAGACTATTTTAATAGGAAATGTTTCAAAGTTTTCAATAAAAAATTTTCAGAAAACTTCTGGAACTCAGCCTAGTTTTAAGGTAAGGATGGTGAACTTACCAATCTTCATCAGCTAAAAGCCTAAGGGCTTCTGTCAGCGCTATTTCTGGTTTGGAAAACGGCCGTAGTTCTGATGTATCCATTATTTCTGGACTATGAGTGACAGAAGACATCCTTTCTTTATATTGTGGAACAGCTCCAGGAGAGGCTTCACCTAAAACAAAAAAAACATATTAAATAAAGCATCAGAGAACTCTGATACAAAGGATATTCTGACCAGATTCCATGAATATTTCTTATGGAAACTAAAATTACCAATTTAATCTTTAACAAAAATGTAATACCCTATTTAAAACTTTACTTTTTATATACAAAATTATTAAATTATATCAAATACAAATACGTAAGTGGTTTTTCACAGTCATGAGTCATATAATAAAAGTCTAGCTTTAAGGGATCCCTGGGTGGCGCAGTGGTTTGGCGCCTGCCTTTGGCCCAGGGCGCCTAGCTTTAAGAGCCAAAAATCAGTAAGAAGTATTATGGTCTCATTTTTTAAAAACATGTGGATGTACACTCGTTTTACTATACAACTGACAGCTGAAAATGAAGCTTCATAACACCCATGTAAAAATTTTTTTTTTAAGATTTTATTAATGAGAGAGAGAGAGAGAGAGAGAGTTCCAGCGCAGGCAGAGGAGCAGAGGGAGAGGGACAAGCAAGACTCCACACTGAGGATGGAGCCTGCCAGGGGGACTAGATCTCAGGAACCAAAGATCATGACCTGAGCTGACCAAGAGTCAGATGCTTAACCCACTGCGCCACCCAGAAGCCCCAGGGTAAAGAATTCTAGCTGAATTCCAAAAATACCAATTTTTTTGCGTGACCAGTGTTAAATTAATGGTCTATTACAAATCCTAAGACCAGGTGTGGTAATAAGAATGATATTTTTTCCATAATCAAACATTTATAAACTATTTTCCAGATGTAAGGCATTGTCTTAAACAGTAAGGAAACAAATCATTGTCATTGAGTGCTTAGGGTAATGCCCTCGGGGCACCAAACAATGTAAGACACCTGCAGTAGAGGTGTTAGGAAAAGATCAAAAAGATCACATAAAATGTGAATTAGCATTTTTAAAAAAAGATTTATGTATTTATTTGAAAGAGAGAGAGAGAGCGCACCATGTGCAAGGGGGAAGGTGGGGAGAGGGAGGGGAAAGGGAAAGGATCTCAAGGATCTCAAATTCAGAGCAGAGCCCAATGTGAGGCTTGATCCCACAACCCTAAAATCATGACCTGAAGTGAAATCAAGAGTAGGACCTTAACCGACTGAGCCACCCAGGCGCTCTTGTATTGGCTTTTGTAAATGGGTAAAAATGTATTATTTTTTCATGTTAAGAGATATTTTTTAAAAA
Source organism: Vulpes vulpes (assembly GCF_048418805.1). NCBI lineage: Eukaryota > Metazoa > Chordata > Mammalia > Carnivora > Canidae > Vulpes > Vulpes vulpes. Next base: position 83,593,943 of record NC_132785.1, on the reverse strand, counting down.
GGTAATATCAGGCACTAGAAAATGACTATCATAAACATATTTATCAATTTGTACTATTTGCTACTATCTGCACTTCTCTTCCTACTGTTAACAGTACTAGCCAGTATTTTTAGGGTCTAGGTAAGAAGTTTGGTGGGTTTTCTCCCCCAAGATTTTATGACATTAATAAATAGTGAAATTATTTAAGAATGTTAGCAAATAGACTTAAACTTCACAAATGCCTACATTTAACTGGTTTTTAAGGATATGTTTAACCAGTAATTTTACAGGTCAATATCTGTCATCAGTCATACTTAATGATTATTAGTTTTGAGAATACAGAATTTTTTTTTAAATTTTTATTTATTTATGATAGTCACACACACACAGAGAGAGAGAGAGAGAGAGAGAGAGAGAGGCAGAGACATAGGCAGAGGGAGAAGCAGGCCCCATGCACTGGGAGCCTGACGTGGGATTCGATCCCGGGTCTCCAGGATCGCGCCCTGGGCCAAAGGCAGGCGCTAAACTGCTGCGCCACCCAGGGATCCCGAGAATACAGAATTTTTTTAAAAAATATTTTATTTATTTATTCATGAGAGAGAGAGAGAAAGAGAGAGAGGCAGAGACACAGGCAGAGGGAGAAGCAGGCTCCATGCTGGAAGCCCAATGTGGGATTTGATCCCAGGATTCCAAGATTACACCCTGAGCCAAAGGCGGATGCTCAACCACTGAGCCACCCAGGCGTCCCGAGAATACAGAATTTTAACAAGTTTTCTAAACTTCTTGCATTACAAAAGAAATACAAACTAGGATAAATCAGTCATCTAGTTCAAATCTCTTTTACATTTATCTTTGAGAGCTATTAAGTATGTTGTCCAAGATCACATTTATATATTTATTTTTTTCTAGATTTTTTTGTTGTTGTTGTTGATACCTAGACTTCAGACCCAACATAAATTTTAAAATGTTTATGATAGTTCGGTTTACTCTTCAGTAACATTAAACAATAAACAAAAATAATAAGCAATAATTCTTTTTTTTTTTTAATATATGATAGTCACACAGAGAGAGAGAGAGAGAGAGAGAGAGAGAGGCAGAGACACAGGCAGAGGGAGAAGCAGGCTCCATGCACCGGGAGCCCGACATGGGATTTGATCCCAGGTCTCCAGGATCGTGCCCTGGGCCAAAGGCAGGCGCTAAACCGCTGCACCACCCTGGGATCCCAGCAATAATTCTTAATGTTTATTATAGTTCATGTGATTTTTTAATTTCAATCTCTCTGATTTTTCCAAGTTGCTACTACACCTAAGACCTATTTAATATTTTTAAAAATAGCACTGAAAACATGGAAGTCACTCTTCGACAGGTACAGAGAACCCAGTAAGTACAGAACAGCAGGTTGAATAAGTGATAAATACAATGCTTTTTTTTTAAAATCACGATCTAATATAAATCAACTTCACAATTTCTTTTAACCTCAGCTATAAAATGGGATACCACTTCCTAGTGAAACAGGACTATTTGTAGGGAGTACAGAGGAGACTTTTGAGATAATCTGGATCTTTGAGATAATTTGGATATTTATAGAGGCAGAATATTGAGGCCTATTTCCAGGTTACAAAGTTCATTAAAAGGCAGGCCTGATAATTATGAAGCCAGGTCTGTTTACTGACTCCTACTAGTTTAGTGCTCTTTTCATCACAAACGCAATTAACCATACGGTTCTCTTCAGCTTAACCAGCATTTGTGACAGTATTCTTTATATTTAAATAATTTACTTACCTGAATCTGAAAATACTAAAGATGGTGACCTTTTTAAATAAGTTCCCCCTTTCAATGGAGGCCTGAGGACAATATTTTCTAAAGGGGAACTCTCATTTTTGATATTCCCACCTCATCTCCAAAAATATTTAAGTCTAAAAGGGAGAAAAACAATCAACTTCCTTTTTATGAGAAATAGTATTTATTATAATAGAAGATACTGGGTCTTGCAAATTTCAGTGTTATAGTTCAACATATTGCATTATTAGCCTTCAGTTAAAGCACAGGTACACGATCTTTAGAATATTATCAGTTAAAAAACACACCAAAAGTTAAATTACACTTACTTTCAGATGTCATTTTCTCAGTTCCTGTATGTTTCATTCGCTCCCAGGAATTCTGTTCCTTCTTTTCACAATCTTTAAGGTCAAAAAGTTCTTTTTCCTCTTTTCTCTTTTGTCTCATCTTGTCATAAGTAGATTTTGAAATAGAAATTTTAATCTGAATGAAAAAGTTGAAATATCTGAAAGTATTCAGGGAGTTTGACATTTAAAATAACTATCTTTATCTCAGAAAACTTTATATAAAGTGTCTACATATAAAAAAATAAACTATAGGGGATCCCTGGGTGGCGCAGCGGTTTGGTGCCTGCCTTTGGCCCAGGGCGCGATCCTGGAGACCCGGGATCGAATCCCACGTCGGGCTCCCGGTGCATGGAGCCTGCTTCTCCCTCTGCCTGTGTCTCTGCCTCTCTCTCTATCTCTCTGTGACTATCATAAATAAATAAAAAAATTAAAAAAAAAAAAATAAACTATACATTTTTTAGCCCTTATTTCAGGATTCCAAAATTAAATTACATAGCACTAATATCGTAACTAAATTTGTGCTTGAGGATACCAGTCTGTTAGTCCTAGAGTGTCCTAGAAGATTGTTGAATATGTACATACATACATATATATATATAAAGTACATGTATAGTATAAAATACACTAGATATTTTATACCAGAATGAGAATGTATTTGCTGGAAAGATGAATAATCCATTACTTAAATGATTAAGGATCAGAAATTTCAATTATCCTGAGATTTTAAAAATTTTAATCAAAACACCTTCACCCCAAATCTGATGAACATAGGCTTCAGTTTATCCTAATAATCAGCAAATAACCTTACATCTTTTTCATTCTCAATATCAATACATGATGGAATACTTTGCTGGACTGCTCTTCCATAAATTCCTGATGGTGGTTCAATGCTTTGTTTAACTGAAAATGTATCTCCATTTTCCACAGAAGGTATTAGTGATTGGCTGCAGGCCGCTGGTGCTGAATTTGGACTTCCAAATACACCTGAAATTAACCAACCATCAAATTGCCATTAAGTATTTATGTGATGTCACTTTGATAACAAAGTTAAACACAAGGCTCTTGACTTTAAGAAATAAATAATATAATTAGCAAGAAAAACATGTTAAATAAAAAATATAAAAACAAATACCCTAACAGGACAACCACATAGGAGGTATCACTGGCCATTTCACAATATTAAATGAGAACTACATATTGCAATAATTAGTTCACATGAAGGAAAGGTTGGTATGAGCTGGGTGTTTAAAATGATTTCAAGGAGCAAGGATTTGAGCTGGGATTGGAAGACACAATGGATTTGGAAGGTAAGTGAAGAAGGAGGGGACATCCTATGAGATGGGAATGCTTACAAGCAGAGCTGAACAAATATAAAGCATGTATGTGAAGTAAATAACTTAGTTTGGTTGGGTACAAGGCAAACAGAGGAATAACAGAAACTAAGTTTGCAAGGATAGGTTGAAGCCAAACTGAGAAGGGTCTCAAATTAAATTCATGAGACTCTACCAAACAATTAAGAAAGCTTTCCAAGCATTTCTTTCTATTCCACTGTATTTACCAAAAATAAGATGTGTATCTTCAACGTCTATCATCACATTTTAGTTTTTTTATTAAAAATGAAACTAATTGAGATGTGGTAATTAATGATGGGGAAAACTTTCACAATGTATGTGGATATCAAATAATCATTTTAAATGCTTACAATTTTATTTGTCAATTATACTTAAAGTTTAAAAGAAAAAAGTTTTATTTGCAAATACATTGTTCCAAAGGTCCCCTAGCCCTCCAAAATATATATAACAAGTGTTAATTTTGATTTGTCTAGGCTCTATGGAAAATAATAAAATTATATTAATTACTAAGCTGATAAATGATAAATAAGGGCTATTATTTGAACTTAAAATATGATAAAACTGTCTTAGCTATCCTAAAAAGATCTTAGAAGTACCTAGACTGAAGCTGTCACATAATACATCGCTCTGAAAATTACTAACATCAATTTACTGTTAGGTTAGAAGACAGAAATGTAAAATTAAGTACTCACTTCTAATTTTTTCAATATAATGATTTTTAAAAAAGAAAGTTCTAATAAAAAAAGTTCTAATCAACACTTGAATCACACTCTTCTCTGTTTTTAATGATATCCTTTGCTTATGTGCGGAGAACACATATGATTAACAAGCTAAATAACTTGGAAATACCTTTTCCAACAACAACTACTGAGTCTTCTGGGAAGGTATTTGTGGATGTGAAGTCAAAACTGGGAATTTGCTGTAAATTTGATGATGACCCTGTAAATGCTTAAAAAAAAAACAAAAAAAAACCAACATTTAAAAATTGTTATTATATAGTATTTTAGGATGTTGTAACATGTCCTTTAAAACAGAAATTTTATTTCATATACAAATTCTACAATTTACAATTTATTTGTTCACACTTACTTAGTAATTCAATAAATACTTGAAATTAGAGGGGATCCCTGGGTGGCTCAGTGGTTTAGCACCTGCCTTTGGCCCAGGATGTGATCCTGGAGTCCTGGGATCCCATGTCAGGCTCCCAGCATGGAGCCTGCTTCTCCCTCTGCCTCTTTATGTCTATCATGAATAAATAAGTAAGATCTCTTTAAAAATAAAAAAATAAAGAAATTAGAATACCTCGTATGGACTAGGCAGTAGAGAAAAAAGAAATCTTTCCCCTAAGGAGTTTACACATGCCAAAGTTAAGAATGAAAAACGTACATAATAATCACAGAATGATAACTGAGCAACAAAAGGGTAACCGTAACCATGAAGGAAAACCTCTGACTTCTGAAAACAGACCAAGTCAATCTCACAGCAATCTGTACTTTTCTAGTAAAAAGTACAGATTAACTTTCACCTCAGTTTGTGATTATTTATTTAATTATTCTACTACTAGACTGTAAGCTCTATGGAGATAGGGCCCATTTCTGGTTTTGATTATCATTCTTTTCCAGAGCCTCTTAGTAGGGCATATAGTAAGTATTCAATAAATATGTTAGATGAATGTTAGAAGAAAAAAAAAAGCAAAATATAATTAAATTAGGGTCAACAAATAGAAACCTCAGGTAGCCTCAATGGTGGTCAGTGACAAAGGAAAGCCTATCTAAGTAAATGGAACAATTTGCTCAACATCCATCCGCAAACATAAAGTGTATACATAGTCTGTCAAGAGATGACTGAATAGGGATCCCTGGGTGGCGCAGCGGTTTGGCGCCTGCCTTTGGCCCAGGGCGCGATCCTGGAGACCCGGGATCGAATCCCACGTCGGGCTCCCCATGCATGGAGCCTGCTTCTCCCTCTACCTATGTCTCTGCCTCTCTCTCTCTCTCTCTGTGTGACTATCATAAATAAATAAAAAAAATAAAAAAAAAAGAGATGACTGAATAATTAGACAAACCTCATGAGGAAATATATAAAGAACATGTAATCTTTAAGTAGTTTAATTTCATTTATCACAGAAGCTGATATAACTAGTCATTTTAAATGTTACTTCTACTTTTTACACTTTATTTTCTTGTAAACAAAGAAAATCTGAAAGAATGTTGCTCATTGAGTCTCAATTCTAAAATACAAAGAAAAAATAAGCTTAAAAGACTCTTGACGTATAAACTACTTTTATATAACTTTTTTGTTACTTCTATCTCATTCATCCAAATAGAGAAAAAGAGAATATTAATTTATAACAGCTAGTTTGCTAACACTCCAAGCAACATCACTAATCATTTCTCAAGTCATTAACTAGGGCTCTACATTTGTATGTAGAAAATGGGCAGGTTCACACACTGGAGGAAAACACTGCTTTGTATACAAGAATCTATAGCACTCATGCACTCCAGAGCAGAGAGTCTGCACGTTAACTCATTTGTCTTTCCTTGAAACTAAATCCTTAGGCTGCTCGGATCCTCCTCATACTTCAAAGCAGTGTCTGTCTCTAAAATTGGAAGCAAAACTTACAAATCTTGGAAGCATTTGGGTGCAGCCACACTTTGTTTTTAGGAGATCGTGCCAGAGATGCTGAGAAGCATTCCCAGGTTCCTGAACTGTGTTTAGGACTGTGGGACGTGCTGTGCCAGGCCTCCAGGGACAGAGGCCCCCCACGAGTTCTTTCACACACTTAGAGTGTGTTTATGATTTGCAGGCCCTCTGAAGAGTGGGTGGAGGGGGGCAGCTCAGGAGCCCCTCTTGCCTTGGCCAAAGGGGATACATTCTTTTCTATTAGATTCTGATTGAGGGTAGTCGTTGCATTCTTGGATCAGTGTATTTCAGCTTCACTGGGTGATAAGGGGGGGTTTCAGTTCTTTTTTTTTTTTATACATTTATTTTTTATTGGTGTTCAATTGCCAACATATAGTTCAGTTCTTTATAGTACTCATCACTTCCTGAAATATTTTGTTTTTCAAAAACAAAAAAAGACTACTGCTCACCTTCTCCTTTAGAATGTAAACTCTAAGAAGGGAGATTATTGTCTGTTTTCTTCCCTGCCTTGGGCACCCCATAGTTAAGAACTTAAAGAACATATAGTGAATGTCTACAAAATAAACCAAGGTATCTTGATGGTTCAAAAAAAAAAAAAAAAAAAGAAAATGGGCAGGTTCAAAGGAACAACCAGCAGAGGAGTGGAATGGGAAGAAGTGGTTCTGAAAGCTAATCAATCCTTTTTTGTTTTTTTAAAATATTTTAATTATTTATTCATTAGAGACACAGAGAGAAAGAGAGAGAGAGAGGGAGAGAGAGGCAGAGACACAGGCAGAGGGAGAAGCAGGCTCCATGCAGGAGCCCAATGTAGGACTCAATCTTGGGACTCCAGGACTACGCCCTGGGCCAAAGGCAGGCGCTAAACTGCTGAGCCACCCAGGGATCCCCAAGCTAATCAATCCTAAAACTGTCTGGGGTTTCTTGCAAAATGAATCCATTCACATATACCATCCATTGCTGATATTTCTTTCAGAAGTTGTTTTATTCCCTTTAACACTGCACTCAAAATTCATTTTAACCTGATTATTCAAGGATGCAATGTTTGAATGACTGTATCCAAGGCTACATTGTTAGTTTGGGTTGGCTCATCACCATTTCATTCATTTAACATGTGACAACAGACACCATTACATGCAAAGCCTAACAGGAATATAAAGATGACCATATCTTTACTTCTAATTTATACTATTATACTATTAATACTTTTAATTTATATTATTTATACTATTATTTGAACTTAAACTATGATAAAACTGTCTTAGCTATCCTAAAAATATCTTAGAAGTACCTAAACTGCAGCTGTCACATAATATATCTCTCTGAAAATTAGTAACATTAATTTACTGTAGGTTAGAAGACAGAAATGTAAAATTAAGTACTTTAGGCCAGTTAAGTGGGGAAAGCTTTCTGAAGAAATGGATTTCAAGCCAGTATCCAAAAGCCCACATGATGTGAACCATTAAGATTGGAAACTGTATTTAGGCCAACCGCACATGCTAACTAAGAAAACTTCTAGTATTAAGAATGCCAGAGATGGGATCCCTGGGTGGCGCAGCGGTTTGGCGTCTGCCTTTGGCCCAGGGCGCAATCCTGGAGACCCGGGATCGAGTCCCACGTCGGGCTCCCGGTGCATGGAGCCTGCTTCTCCCTCTGCCTGCGTCTCTGCCCCTCTCTCTCTCTCTGTGTGTGTGACTATCATAAATAAATAAAAATTAAAAAAAAAAAAAAAGAATGCCAGAGCACGGTGAATGAAAAGAGGAGTGAAAGAAAGTTAAGCTGAGGCAAGATTAATAAGGGTTTTAAAAATTATGCCACAGAGCACAAAATTTATTCTGTGGGAATTGGGAACTACTCAAGTAGTTCCATATTGAGTATGGAGATGGTAACTATATTTCAAAAAGCTAATTCTGGAAGGGTATGCAGTATGGAGTAAAAAATGGATAAAATAAGAGGCAAGATATCTTAACAGAAGGCTATTGCAATTAACCAGGAAAGAAGTAATGAAGGCACAGATTAAACAGAACTGGCAGGATGGGTCATTGCCTGAACTTGGAGAGTAAGGAGAAGTAGACAAAGATGACTCTAAAGTTGTAAGTCCCCATAACTGGGAAAACGGTAATGCTACTAATAAAAATGAAAACAAAGGAAGAAGAGCAGGCCTGGAAAGGAAGGTAAGTTTGGTTTTTAAACATGTTCATTCTTATTGACCAGACAGATATAGTAGGTATTTGGTTTAGAATTGGAAGTCTGAGTGTGAAGCAATTTTCTCGAGTAGAAATAACTGCTGGTCAAAAGATAAAATATTACTATGGTTCAAAAAAAAGGGTGCACTAGTAGTGAATGAACATATTTAGCAATTATTTCAAAATAGTTTTTAAAAAAATAAATTAAGGGGATCCCTGGGTGGCTCAGTGGTTTAGTGCCTGCCTTCGGCCCAGGTGTGATCCTGGTGTCCCGGGATCAAGTCCCATGTCGGGCTCCCTGCATGGAGCCTGCTTCTCCCTCTGCCTATGTCTCTGCTTCTCTCTCTCTCTCTCTCTCATGAATAAATAAATAAAATCTTTAAAAAGAAAAAAGAAAATTAAAAAATTATATGTTAGGGTTTGAGTCATACCCTCTTTACATGAGAAATAAAATATGTATATAAATAGGAAAAGAACTTTGTCATTCTCTTTTGTAAAAACAGTAAGAGAAGAAACCTTCCACAAAGAACAGATACTAAATTATATCATGGATGAAACTTTAAAATCTTACAAAAAAAAAAAAAAAGAAAATCACCCCAGCAACTTCCCTTTACTTAATTTATTTCCACAAAAAATACATGTGTCCTAAAATGTCTGACTGCCTACACATATATATATGACTTCAGATGATCAGAAATAATAAAGTTGACCTATTACACTCACAATTGCTACATATAAGAAAATGACAGTTCCTTACAGTTACTAGATTAAATACTTAAATACAGTGACTTCTAATTACACTGTTTAGATATTTATACCCTTTAAAATAACTTCCTCTTTACCCTAAGGATAAGTTTTAAAAATGTATATAATAGGATCTCTGAAAAAATGGACAGAGCAGTCACAGAAGAGTTAATTGCTACACTAAATTTAAAGAAAAAAAAAAAGAATGTAAATTATTAATAATGGTTAGTGATAATAAAGAAGCCTTCCCCGGTTCTACCACAGGAAAACTATATTTGTGTTTCCACAGTTTTATTCCATGGTTACAATCTAAGTAGGCATCTGGGCTTTATTTATTTACATGATTTTCCTGCCCCATTTTAGTGGTAAAATGTCTTGTAAAACGTGTGTGTATATAATCTGAGGAGGTAGAGGTCAGAAGAAATTCCCTAGTTTTAATCTTTCAGGTAATCACCCCCTGCTTTGGCTTTTCAGGCCAGTCCATTAACCAATACATGAACCTGTATGTTCTATTTGGCAAAATTATTGAAGCAATGACACATCAGCAGAAGGGTAAGAAAAATCTCAAAACTGAGAAATCTCAGTTTATTGGCATGCTTAGTGAGATACTCTGAGACATTTAATTCAGGATTTAGAGACATTCAATCTTAAAAATTAACCTGTGAAATTTACTAACCTTTTGTATGTTTATAATATCTTGGGTGTTCTTTATTTTGTATTTTGAAAACACTAGGTGAAATGTCATGGGACCTATCATCTTCAAAATCACCACATCCAAACCCATAGTTCATACGTTGACCAATTATGCTTACATTGGATGTTGTAATCCCTATAAAATAAAATACATTAAAATATTTATGTATGTATGTAAATATTTGAAAAATGATTCAGGTAATATTACAGATAGGTGCATATCTCCCTTTTAAATCTACCTTGCCTTATAAACTTTTAAAGAGGTCAGTGACATAATATTAGAAATTATAACATTATAGTAATTTAAAGTTTTATTTTAAATTTTGTTATACCTTTTACTAGCAGTTAAGAACATTTTTATTATTAGCTATATCTAAAACATTTTATAAAACAGGCTTTAAAATTACAATGAAATACAAAATTCAGTGTTTGGAAGAAATAATCAAATATAAATATATTTAAAATGATAGGCATTTAATGTTTAAATGACATATGAAACTTTAGAGCAAAAAGATAAATTTATAAATCTAGAATTTTTAAACTCTATCCTGAGAGATATTCCATTTCTCTATTTCCTCCCACTCTTGTGTAATGGGTCTATAGCGGTCTAGCTGGTGAAGGAGTATACTATACAATGACTGAGGTCAGAATCTAGAATCATGCCTCCTGGCTTTAAATTATAGTGTTGCCACTTAAACTGCTGAGAGAACCTGGGCAAGACACTTAATTTTATTTGTAAAATGGGGATGATATATTACCTCTTTCAGAATCACTGTGAGGATTAAGTGAAGAAAATACATGTAAAGGCCTAGCATAGTGTCTAGCATACTGTAAATACCCATGTAAATGTTATATTCCTAACTAAAAATAAATCAGGGCACGTAAGTGGTTTAATCAGTTAAGCATCCAACTCCTGATTTTGGTTCAGGTCATGATCTCAGGGTGTTGAGACTGAGCTCTGCATCAGGCTCCATAATCAGCAGGAATGTGCTTGAGATTCTTTCTCTCTCTCTGCCCCCCTGCCCATCGCCCAAAATAAATAAATAAATCTTAAAAAAATAAAAACCCTAACGTGAGCTTCCTTTTAACAACATAATAAATTTTAATCTTCATTTGAATGTTTCAACTGACTACCCTATACCAATACTTTGAAGCTATTAAAACCACAAAATATCTACCTACTAAATGGAAAATCCTACATGATATACATTTAAGTCACCATCTATTTACATATATATATATAGCTCCTACAAATAGCATTACTTAATAATGACAAAATGCAATTTGTTCTTAATATTATTGTAGTTGTTTTTTTTTTTAAATAAAAATAGGATCGTTGGGAGAAGGGGTGGCTGGTGGCAGCTGGGCAACAGAGGATTGCAGAGTAAAAGGCACTGAGTCAGTTCAAAGAGGGTCAAAAAATACCTAGTGTTAAATGATAGCTTCTGGGAGTAACATATCTATACACTCTTCTTAGTTTTGATAGTTAATTCGTAAAGGTAGCCTCATAAAGATACTGGCTTTGGGTGCAAACGCTTTCTGTTAATAATTGGTATTATTAATCCGATGCTACAGGAAAAAAGTTTAGATAACATAATTCAGGAGATTTACTTATATAAATTACTAATAGCACATTTATCTGTGTTCTATACTAGGTAGTGGTGGATTAGATGTGGAAATATTATTGGAAATGATGATATAAAGACAAATTCAACTTATAGTTTTTACATAACTATTTTTTATTTTGGTTTCATATAGTCTTTATTCTAAGCATTACCATTTTTATGATTTGCCAATTAAATGATAAATTTGTAGGAATCATATACTTACTAAAAACAAAACCCTATCCCACAAAAACAGAAAATGTAAACCCAAGTTTATAAAATCATAAACCATTAGCCATTTTGGCTAATGTATATGTAAAATGTAAAAACCATTTACATTTTGAGGGCATAATTAAATTTAACCAAGAATATCTCATAGTGAACTCAATAGTAAGTTTCCAAAACTTAGAAATACTTATTTGTTAAAAACACAGATTTCTAATTCTGAAGATCGATTCATTAGTTGTGAGTTCCCAGAATCTGTGTTATAAGTATCCCTGGTGATTCCTAGGACTAGGCAAGTTTGAGTAATACTAAATATTAGACAAGTTTGGCAAACACTAAATACTATATATAGAAGTATGTACTGGCTTAAGAACTTTTTCACACTTCACTAAAACAAGTGACTTACTAGTACAGGGCAAAACTCAAATCTAAGTTTTCTAAATCTATTCTTTTCTAATTCCAAAGATATTCTTCCAATAAAAGGCTCCACTTTTGTAAACAAGACACAGCCTACCATAACTTATATATTTATAAAGTTATTAATAATTTACTATAATAATCAGGCTTTTAAAAGGATTAAAGAATAAGTTTATATGTTATGTGTCTTCTCCTGTAAGAGAATACCAAATGTTCACTATGCATTAGGTGCTTATACTTATATGTTTATTACCCCTTCTCACAGTTTACATTACCAAATGAGGGAACTGAGTTTCAAAGCAGTTAAATAACTTGCTCAGCTCATGAATATGGCCAAATTGGGATTCTAGCTGGGGTCTTTCAGACTCCAAAGCACATATACACTGTCTTCCTGTGCCTAGATTAACTAACTCTTTGTGGAACAATAGGTTTGTGGAAGCCAATATATTAGGCACGCATGGTTGAATGAAACATTCATGATTATGAAGGCACTTGGTAGGTAATAAGAGGTAAATAATCTCTGGGAATCTGAGAGTCGAAAATAGTAAAATAATGGTAATATCACTATAAAGATGTCAGTGCAAAATATAATGATATCACAAAAGAGATAATAATCAATTTTGTTTGTGAATGGGAAAGGTTTCCAGAGAAAGCAACTGAACTGTTTTTACAGCTTAATCAAGTGTGTGTGGATTCCAGATTTCACCCAGAAGAAATGGTACGTGCAAGTGCAAAAAGAGAGGAAACGGTACTTAAAATGGTCTGATTTAACTGGAATACAAAAATGCAAAGAAGGGACTAAAATATGAGGCTGGAGAGGTAGACAAGGACAGATCAAAGAAGAATGTCCAAAAAAAAAAAAAAAAAAAAGAATGTCCTAAGTAAATTAAGGCTGGACAACACAGTCTGACTTGCATTGTGGAGAATGGATTATAGAGAATGAAACTGAAGCTGGAGAAAAATCTTAGGAAGCTAGGAAGGTAAGAAACGAGTAAAAGTGATAGTGGAGACTAAAAAGAGGAGATGAAATTAAGACATACTTAGGAGCAAGAAATTTAAAAATCTTAATAGACAATTAAATACATACATATATATATTTTAGAGAGGAAATTATAATGTAAGGTAGAGTAGCCTTAAAGTCATTAGGACTTTTATACTGAGATCATGTGAAAATAAATTCCAATTTGTGATATAATTCACTCATAATCCAATACAGTTTTACCAATCATAAAGAAGAATCACAGACAGTTCCCATCCTAAATAGATCAGAATCCAAATATTTTCCAATAACTAAGTCTATTCTTTTTTACATTTTTAAAATTTAAATTCAATTTGCCAACATATAGTATAACACCCAGTGCTCATCACATCAAGTGCCTTCCTCAGTGCCTATCACCCAGTTACCCCATCCATCCCCCCACCCATAACTAAATCTATTTTCTGAAAAATTCTATGTTAGAGACTGCCAAGTTAGTTCACAAAATTCTTAACAAGATACAAATGAACTTAACTACTAGTTAAGTGTTGTTTTTAAAACAAATTGTCTTTTGTGATGCCTAGTGGCTTCCAAACTATGCTGCATATTAGAATCATCCTGAGGGTTTTCAAAACTCTGGCAGCCAGGTCACATTCCATATCAATTAAACCAAAATGTCCAGATGGAAAAGCCAGGGATAGGTACACCTATGGGCTTAAAGGGGGATCCATTATTTAGGTAAATATTTTTACTTCCAAGAACAATACAATACCTATTCTTGCTTTTTGGCAAGTATAAGGCCTTTTAAGGAGTTGAAAAGATGATTAGTCTTAACTGGTAACTACAAAAATTCTACATCTGAAATGTATTTTTTTTTACCATTTTTGATATTATTTAAAAATCATACTGTTTATAAATCACATTTTAAAAAAGTTATAAAATACCTGCAGTGAGGCTTTGGTCTATTTCAGAGTTTTTATTCTTTGCAGAAGAAAGTCTTGTTGGACAAGGTTTTTTTCCAAATGTTGGAAATATATCTGACCTAGAATGAAACAACGTAATTTTAATAAGCTTTTAAGGCCTAAAGCTAATTCAACATTCTTATATAGTAAGGCAGGAGCATTATAAAAAACTATAGCTAAAAACATTTATTGGTATTCCTAGTTCACTTTTTGAACTCTCAACCATTTAACATATAAGCAGTTCTTAATTATTCATGAGAGGATTGCCAAAGGCAGGGAAGATTCTCCAACTTGTACTTTATAATCTTTTGTTGGGTCCAAAAAAAAAAAAAAAAAAAAAAACTGATCCAAAGAAAGTTCATTCTGAAACTAAAGCAAATGATTCCTATGTATCTACTATACTATCTTTCCTTATAGGTAATAATGCAAAAAAAGAGACTTGACTACACTATATATTAGAGATAAGCAACAAGTAGGTTGATTAGCAAATGCCACTTTCTTCCTGGATTATTCTTTTAAACTTCCCTGACATTATAAAGACCTACAGGCTTTTTTTTTTTTTTTTTCCACAAAGAAAGCAACTGAAGAATGTTAAATCTGAATGTAAAGAAACTTTTAAATTAATTAAGCATTGTAATATCAAAAAGACAGTGATGGATATTACAAAGAGATTTTACAAAGGAGTATATTTCTTAGTAGTTGGGTAAGCATATTTGTTAATTGGCCTAGTGAGAAGTCAGTGCTAAATATTTTTAAAGAATAATTTCTCAGGGATCCCTTGGGTGACTCAGCGGTTTAGTGCCTGCCTTTGGCCCCGGGCATGATCCTGGAGTCCCGGGATCGAGTCCCACGTCGGGCTCCCTGCATGGAGCCTGCTTCTTCCTCTGCCTGTGTCTCTGCCCCCCTCTCTCTCTGTGTCTCTCATGAATAAATTAAATCTTAAAAAAAAAAAGAATAATTTCTCTAGAATTGATGACAAGTTTTTAGTCAATTTACATTTATACTATGTATCTGACTTGAATGAAAGAAAATACTTTAATCTCTAGAAAAGTGGTTCTCAAGAGTTTTTCCTTTCCAACCCACTTAAAGATGAAAGCTCCACATGAGGTAGTACTAGCTCTCTTTGCCATGATTTGTAAGGCAAGATGCAAGCTGGATAAGAATAACTGTTTTAAATCTATTAAATTTAATGTGGAAATATGAAATTCATTAAAGGTAATTTGGTCCAGAAATGAGGGTATATTGAACTCTTTCTTACAGAGTTCAGTATCTAAGGGAATAATTCCATGAGACAACATAGGGAATAGCAAATTCTAAATATTATAGTATAAAATGAACTTTTCTACCCAGCTGGGTTCCAAATTATTTATAGGACCTTACAGCTGTAGGAGTATTTAACATAAAATTTCACATTCATAGAAGATAAAGGAAGGACTTTAGGTCTAAAAGATAAATACCTATTTCAAATGTCTGGTAACTAAACATAAATGTAGTCACTTCACTAGCCCATGTAGCTGTTCCAAATTAATTTTGTAAATATACTGCATTATTTTACCCAGGTAATTACAACAAAGTAATTTCCAGTAAGAAAACTTTCCAACTGTAAAATAAGCTGCTACTTAAGTTAAAAATGTAGAGATTGGTTCAGGATAAAATCAAAGGAAAATAAAGTTAAAAAGACTGACAACAACAAAATAAAAATAAGACTAGACTGACAACAACAAATATAAACAAGGATGTGAAACAACTGGAACTCTCTTACTTTGCTAGTGAGAGTATAAAATTGCACAAGTATTCTGGAAAACTGTTCAGCAGTTATTTAAAAAGATAAATTCTATGACCTAGCAATTCTACTCTTAGGTTTTTGTCCAAAATAAAAAAGGAAGATATTCCCCAAAATCCTAGAATAGAGTTACAGAAATTCTCAGAAATCAAGGTGGGATCACTGTTTAAGACTTAGAGGTCACTGAGGTAATCTGGAAAAGTTTGGTGAACTGCTATACTAAAAATTCTTTGTCAGTTGTGGGGCAGTCAAGACTCTAATTTGAGAACTGCAATAAAGAGGCTTCTGGGAAAGCTGCAAAAGCTATGGCATGGAATCCTAACCTTCTAATAGAAAATGTAACAACAAAATGTAAGAAATAGCGAGGTAATAGCTGGGTAGAGTTTATCTAACCAATTACAGGAAATTGGTGCTGAGTTTTCAATGAAAGCAGTAATATCAGGTATAGCTTTACTGCAAAAGATTCTATGATCCAGAACAGAGCTAAAGAACTCAGAATATTGGGCAGCCCCGGTGGCGCAGCGGTTTAGCGCCGCCTGCAGCCCAGGGTGTGATCCTGGAGACCCTGGATCGAGTCCCACGTCAGGCTCTCTGCATGGAGCCTGCTTCTCTCTCTGCCTGTATCTCTGCCTCTCTCTCTCTCTGTGTGTCTCTATGAATAAATAAATAAAATCTTAAAAAAAAAGTCAGAATATTAGGGTAAATCTTAGGCAGGAGAACAAATAGGGCTTGGGGAATATGGGCTCATGTTATTGTAGGTGCTCTAAGTTGCACTAAAGGTTGTGTTCTCTCTCTCCATCTGTTCCAAGCGAAAGCCATGCAAGACAGTATCTGTAAATTTTTCCACTGTCTTTTAAATGTACTTCAACATTTTAAAACCTAGAATATACATAGTTTTAAAGTTTTTTTCAAATATGATATTAGGGGTCAGACTACAAATTAAAGATTGGCATTAATTTAACATGTCAAAAAATAAAATACATTATTCTCTTCCCCTGGGGAGTTGTAGACAGAGAAGAAGTCAATGATTCTTGGCTGTAAACTCCACTTTCACTGTAAGAGCTGATGTTTGGAGAGGAAGATCGAGATGGTGAGTCCATAATCAAGTCGAGCTTAATTGCTGAATCAGGGCTTTCAAGATCAGAAGTACTGCCACTCAGTTTTGCTCTTTTCTTAGCTGCACTATTACGAAGGGACCTAAGAGAGCTCTGCATCTAAGAAAAAAATAAAAACAATTAACTTTACAAGACATTTATGTGAGTAAAAGTTATCCTTAGATTTTAAATTCCATTCACTATACCTAGCTAGCCATTCTCCAATCTGGTACTAACAAGATGGATATTAACATATTTGTACAGAGTAAAGATACATATTTTATAAACAACCAATTTATAAACAAGACTGTAAGCGCCTTTAAGAGGAAGGATCTTAAGCTATTATTCACCATGGTATTTCCAGCACTGAGAACAATGACTAATATAATAAAATTTAATTAGTAAAGGACTCATTGAATCAGATGGTAGACATCAGAGTTGAAGTCAGTGAGGTCTCGCTAATCTTAGGGCATTGGTGTATGGATGTGGCCATTTAAAAATTCTGTGAAAAGTAATCAGCTTTATAAAATTTGAAGTTTATATCAAGTTTGTCATTGTTAGAGTTCTGAGAACAACAGATGACTGTATATGACTTATGAAGCCAAGTATTTCTAGAAATGTAGAGTAGAAATTGCCATTGCAAACAAATATATTAAAGTCGGGAATGGAACCTTGAATGAATTAAGGAACCCTGTGCCACCTGGATGGCTCAGTGGTTGAGTGGCTGCATTTGTCTCAGGTTGTGATCCTGGGGTCCTGGGATTGAGTCCTACGTGGGGCTCCCTGCAGGGAGCCTACTTCTCCCTCTGGCTATGTCTCTGCCTCTCTCTGTGTCTCTCATGAATAAATACATAAAATCTTTTTTTTTTTAATTTTTATTTATTTATGATAGTCACAGAGAGAAAGAGAGAGAGGCAGAGACATAGGCAGAGGGAGAAGCAGGCTCCATGCACCGGGAGCCCGATGTGGGATTTGATCCCGGGTCTCCAGGATCGCGCCCTGGGCCAAAGGCAGGCACCAAACCGCTGCGCCACCCAGGGATCCCTAAATACATAAAATCTTAAAAAAAGATTAAGGAACCCAGAAATACATAAACTGTATTTCACTTACATTTTGATTATAACAATTATAGTGGTTGATTCAACTATATGGTCACTTCCCTAGTAAATCCCTGGAAGGTTGAATATTTAAAAATAGTATAGTATTTGACTATTTAAAAATAGTACTATCCTCCTATATTTACCAATAATTATATAAAAGAAATTACCCTTTCAATTATTCACTAAAGAAAAAGGGTTATTTTTAAGATATTATACAAATAACACAAAAATACATAGCATCAGATGAAATTTATGAGTTATGAAGGAAAATGTCTCTTCTAGAACTTTCTTCCCTTTAAATGAATTCTCTTCCTAGTACCAGTGGAATAAAACTAGGAGTCGAGGGGAAAGGAAAGATTTTACATGCAGTCAGAAGTGGGAATGACTAATTAATTCATTAAGAACCAATTTTGGTACACCAGCTTAATGTTAAAGAAATGTCCTTAAAATGAATATGCATTAATATTAATTTTATTAAGCAAACTATCAGTATATGATGCTTACATCTTAAAAACAGGCAAAAATAAAACCACAAAATATCATTGAGTGTTTCAGTTTACATATTTAATGTAAAACACTTTTTTAAACCTGACATCAGGCAGACTAATATGATAAAAAGAAAGCATCTATGGAAATAGTGCATATAGTAGTAGTAACATAGTAACCATATTCCTTCTCTGACATAATTAGTATGTACAGAGTTGTCATATTGGCAATGGATTTTTATAGTATAAATGAAGTAACTGAGAATTCAAAGATGAGTATATAGTATTTCAGTTTCATAAAGATAAACTTGTACGTATACAAAACAGACATACTCAGGAACGTTCAGCATTGTTTCCAATAGCAAAGAATTAGGAATAAGCCAAAATAAATTATGGTTATAAAATAAATATCAAAACATTAATATATTAAAAGTACAAAAACACATAAAACACAAGTTAATGGTGACAGTGGTTGCTTCCAGTGGAGAAGGGGGAGTAACTAGATTGGGAAGGAACTATGTTAGGTTTCATTTATTTAAAAACAGAAAACATGGCAGCCTAGGTGGCTCAGTGGTTTAGCGACGCCTTTGGCCCAGGACATGATCCTGGAAATCTAGGATCGAGTCCCAAGTCGGGCTCCTTGCATGGAGCCTGCTTCTTCCTCTGCCTGTTTCTCTGCACCTCTCTCTCTCTCTCTCTGTGTCTCTCATGAATAAATAAATAAAATCTTAAAAAATAAAAAGAGGAAACAAATATGCAAATTGTTCATTTGGGAGGAATTAGTGTATGAATATATTGCTGTATTACTCATACTTTTAACTTAAAAAGAAATAGTATATGCATAGAAGAAATACTGAAAGGAAACACATTAGATTGTTAATGGCAAATTAGTCTGGGTAGTGGGATTTGGTATGATTAGTTTTCTTCCTAATACTTCACTATGGTTTCTGCATTTTCTATAAGGATCATGCAATATTTTTATAAAAAAACATATTCTGGAATTAAAAAGTACTTGATTTTTCCTTAAATAGAAGCTATTGTATTATAGAAAATTACAAGCATTGAAAAATTATTAAAAATTATTATTTGACTCTAACCTCTTCTTGATCCAAATCTTTATCTTTGATATCTAATTCTGAAAAATCAATCGTAAGACTATCTTTTTCACTCTTCCAAAAATCATCAGGCTCTTTCTTTTTGGGTCCAACTGTGCTTAAGTCAGCTTTATCAGGCAAAAGGCTGATTCCTCTTGGTATGGGAGGGACAGGTTTAGTTCCATTTAGACCTCGTCGGGAAGATGGTGATCTCACCAAGGCAGGTGTAAGCTGAACTGGAGAAAGTTTTTCTTGAGAATTTTCTCCTGCGTGAAAAAAATATATTTTACTTACTTTTTTTTAATTTCAGGGAAGTGGGAGTTATAATTACAAGTGTTTGGAATACAGTATTTTTAAATTAAAAAAAAATATCTTTTATTAGACTGCTATTTAAAATGAGATCAAAGTATCAGTGTCACCTAGCCAAATAAAACAAAAATGAGTCATCAGAAATTCATATTAAATATAAGAAGTTAAATTTCTATTTTTATAGACATTGTCATAACCAGTATTTGTATGGTAAAGTCCACAAGTAAGCCAGAAGGACTATTCTCCTGGCTTCATTTACTTATGTAAGCAACATGTGAATGACTATTATATGCAAAGTAGTAATGCTGGGCACACGGGAGAACAAACTGAATAAACTCTCAGCTTTCAATACAATATTTGATCTTGTAGGAAAGACAAACATAGGAAGAAATTAATGGAGGAAATGAAGGTTTAGTGCTAAGAAAAAGGGATATAACTGACTAACCATGCAACAAATTGACCTAATGGTAATGTTATAAACTGGAACACCAGTGTTACAGCGTAGTTTAAAGGTAGAACATTTCATCTCAGAGGATGGGGATAAGAAAGTATGTGGGATACAAGGGCTGCTTTTAATAGACTTTTTATTTTGAGATTGATCTGTCTTGAATAAATTTAAATGCTAATTTCAATATTTTGGAGAGGGCTCTTGGTAAGAAAATAATATTTTAGTTAACAAATAATAGAAAACCCTTTAAAATAAATTTAACATACACTAAAATTAAAAAAAATGTAGAATAAATGGATACTAAACATTAATTATAATAATTATATGAATGACATTTTATATTTCTAAAGCTAAAATTGTTACTTAGGCTCTCAGGCTGTTCACATTCATGTTCATTACAAAGCATTATTAGTTGCCTAATTCTGAAAAAGGATTTTGAAGTATAAAATTAAGAAAAGAAATAACAACTTCATTTGCATTTTACATTACATGTTTGATCTTTTTAACATACTTTTTAACATTTTCCTAGATGCTTATTAATTCAGAGAAATAAAATGCAGTTTACTAGCTTTCAAAGATCAAACAACCTAACTCCAAAGCAATAATTCAAAAACACAAATAAACTTCAATAAAGTATTAATTTTTACCATCAGTTCTACATGGAGGATCAGATGATTTTTGGCTGACAAGCTTTTTCTGTGGACTTGGCTTTGGTAGTCCTTCAAAGCTTTTAAGAGGCCAGGAATTAGAGAAGTTAACGGAATTATCCTGAGACTTCTTTGGAGATACGGTAAGAGATGTGTGCTTTGGACTAGTTCGAGGTGATGAGAGAGGATAGGATGGAAGGATGAAGCCTCCTGGACTTGGATTTAGACCAGAGTGTGATGAAGTACGTTCTGTTTGGCCACCAAATGTCTGCTGTGTCTTAGGGGCAAAATTGAGGCTTGCATACACTGTAAAAAAACAGAAGAGAATATGTTTTTTATGTATATACACCTAAGAGTTTAAATTGTTTTTGTTTTTTAAAAAGACTTTATTTATTTACTCATGAGAGACAGAGAAAGAGGCAGAGACATAGGCAAAGAGAGAAGCAGGCTTCTCTTGGAAAGCCCAATGTGGGACCCGATACCTGGACTCTGGGATCATGACCTGAGCCACAGGCAGATGCTCAAGCATTGAGCCACCCAGGTGCCCCTGTTTTTGCTTTTTATGTTCAGGTTTTTATCCCATCTGGTGTTTATTTCTCCTTGTGTAGTATAAGGTAAAGATCCAATTTAACTTTTTCTGTACAGATAGTATAATTTTCCCAATGCCGTGTTTTAATTTTATTTTTTTAAAGATTTTATTTATTTATTCATGAGAGACACAGAAAGAGGCAGAAACATAGGCAGAGGGAGAAGAAGGTTCCCTGCAGGGAGCCTGATACGGGCCTCGATCCTAGGAC
This sequence comes from Vulpes vulpes, assembly GCF_048418805.1. Taxonomy (NCBI): domain Eukaryota; kingdom Metazoa; phylum Chordata; class Mammalia; order Carnivora; family Canidae; genus Vulpes; species Vulpes vulpes. Next base: position 83,572,282 of record NC_132785.1, on the reverse strand, counting down.
CCCGGGATTATGACCTGAGCTAAAGGACCCTGGGATCATGATCTGAGCTAAAGGCAGATGCTCAACCACTAAGCTACCCAGGCATCCCCCAGTGCCATGTTTTAAACTGTCCTTTTATCTATAAAGCTCCCCCCAACACACACACATGTGTATGTATACACACACACTTAGAGGCTTCTTATTGGTTCATAGTCTATTTTGTCTATCCCCACACTAGTATTACAATGTTTTATTTATCATGATTCTATCCAACAGGATTGGGTGTCCTTCTATTTTTTTAATCTTCTTTAACTTATTTTGGCAATTCTTGGCCTTCTATTCTTTTATATGTATTTCAGGGTCAGCCTGCCAGGTCCTATACAAGATCCTGGTTGGGTTTTTTATTATAATGACACTGAATTTAAGATCAATCTAGGAATAACTGCCATTTTCCTGATAGTTAGCCTCCCTGTTTAAAAATGTGGGATCTCCTTTAGTTTATTTAGGTCTTTTTTAAAGTCTCTTAGAAATATATTTTAGTTTTCATAATAAAATGTATGTAAATATTGTTAGATTTCCATATACTTATTGATTTTGTTGATATTATAATTTTTCTTAAAAATTATATTTTCTGAAAGTTACTAGTGTCTAGTAACTTTATTAACCTTATATTCTGGCTTTATATTGAGCTACCTTGCTAAATTGTTTAATATTTTAACAGTTTTCTATATATCCTTTCAGATTTTCTTTGTAGATAATCTAGTAATTTTAATAATATAATTATGGGAGCTAATGCTTATTGAGCACTTTACTATGTTCCAAGTGGTATTCTAAACACTTCATGTATATTAACTAATTTTTTTTTAGAAAAGTGTATTTTTATTTATTTTTTAAAGATTTTATTTATTCATTAGAGAGAGCAAAATAGAGAGAGAGCACATGTGTGCATACACACACAGGGGAGGGGCAGAAGGAGAGGGACAAGTAGACTTCCCACTGAGCAGGGAGACAGACCTGGGGCTGGATCTCAGGTCCCAAAATCACGACCTGAGCTGACAGCAGATGCTCAACTAACTGAATCACCCAGGCACCCTGTGTATTAACTAATGTAATCCTCACGACAACCTTGTGGGTACTATTTTTATCTTATAGATTTAAAGAAAAAATGTAACTGGGATAAGTAAATTACCAAAATCACATACTAGGAAATCATAAAGCTGGGATACAGACCCAGGCACTGTGGCTTCCAAGTCCTCTTAATTACCATATTGTATCACATTTTATTTGAAAGTAATGATAATTTTTGTTTCTTCCTCTACAGATTTTATACTTTTAAGTTTGAGCTAGGCTCTCCCTAGGTAGAGAATACAATGACTCCCAAATTTTTAGCATGGATTTTCCTTTGTATCCAGATCTAATAACAAAATGCCACTCAATATCTTCATTAAAGAGACAGTTGTCCCAAACCAACATTTTCAAAACAAAACTCTTGATTTCACAGTCAAATCTACTCTTCTCCTAAATTTCCTCTTCTTGGTAAAGGGCAGCTCTATTCCTCAAATTGCTCAGGCCAACAATATTGGACTAATCCTTGATTCTTCTCACAAACTTCACATCTAGTCCATTAATAAATCTTCCTGGTCCTACATTAGCAACACAAGGTGATTCCTGAGTCTGAAAACTTCAGTGAATACAGAATAAATGGCTTATTCACATTATATTAGCATACATTATAAACTTAACTATGTTTCCAAACTTTATGGCCACCTTGTATATCAGAACCCACCTAATTCTCATCACTTTCATTGCTTCCTTACTAATGCAAACCATACCATCTCTTATCTTTACAACTGCCATATCCTAACTAGTTTGCTTTGTACCCTGCCTCCATTGCTACCAAACTTATTCTCTATATAGCAACTCTGATCTTTTAAAAAAATAGTCAAACCATGCTATTTTTTTTTCTCCAAAACCTCTCATATCTTCCCTTCCCACTCAGGATAAACTCCTGCAAGGCCCCATGTTATCTTTGAATATTACTCTCCTCATTCCACTGGCCTTGCTACTGGCCCAATAAGCCAATATGGTCCTACTTCAGAGCATCTGTACTTTGTTCTCTCTTTCTGGAATGCTCTTTCTCCAGATATCCATGTAACACACACCCTCACTTCATTTGGGTTTCTGCTTAAACATTTTCAGTCCAAAGAAACTTTCCTTATCACCTTCTGTCCCCTGCCTTATTTTTCTTCACAACAGTCATTTTTTTTCTTATTATTCCTTTGTTTGTTTTGTCCTCTACTAGATTTTGATCTTTAGATTCTAGAACAGTGCCTGCTTCCCAATAAGTACTAGAGGGATTAATAACTAAATGTTCAAAAGCAATGGTAACAGTGAACATTTTTATCTTACTCTTGACTTTAAAGTAAATTCCAGGGGCACCTGGGTGGCTCAGTGGATGAGTGTCTGCCTTTGGCTCTGGTGGTAACCTTGGGGTCCTGGGATCAAGTCCCACATCAGGCTCCCCCCAGGAAGCCTGCTTCTCCCTCTGCCTATGTCTCTGCCTCTCTCTGTGTGTCTCTCATGAATAAGCAGAATCTTAAATAAAAATTAATAAAAAAGCTAAGGTTTAAAAAGAATTAAGTGAATTCTAATATTTTAACACTAAATCTAGTTGCTATAGGTATTAACAGATATTAATCCGGTTAAGAAAGTTATTTATAGTTTTGTTATGAATTTGTAATCATGCAGATGTTGAATTTTAACCACATCCTGACACATTTATATGGTTTTCCTCCTTTCTGTCATAGCGTCAAAAATACAGGTGCTGAACCACTATATTGTAAACCTGGAACTAATACTACACTGTATGTTAATGAACTGGAATTTAAATAAAAACTTTTAAAATTGGAAAAAAAAATAAACCAAAAACCCCCCAGCATTTCAATTTTAATAAATAAAACCATCTATGTTATTTATTTATTTATTTTTTAAAAAGATTATATTTATGTGTCATGAGAGACACAGAGAGAAAGAGGCAGAAACACAGTCAGAGGGAGAAGCAGGCTCCATGCAGGGAGTCTGACATGGGACTCAATCCCGGGTCTCCAGGATCAGGCCCTGGGCTGAAGGCAGCGCTAAACCACTGAGCCAACCACGCTGCCCCATCTATGTTATTCAAATGGTAAGTTCTATGCACTGATATTTATGGTGACTACTGATATATTCGGCTTTAATTCTACCACCTTATTTTGTGCTTTCTATTTATTGTGTGTTTTATTACTTTATCTTGATTTTTCTTGATTTTTAAAAAATTATTCCTCAACTAATACAAAAGTCTATTCATAACCATTTATGGTTCCCTTAATTTTTCTTTAATATTTTTTGGGAAGATTTTCAACAACAAAAAGGCCTAACTTATATACACTAAAAAAATTTTCTTCTGAAGACTTAAAGAACTACATATAATTATATATCATTTATTTTTAATTCATATACAACATGGTTAGGACTTTTATTTCTACCTAAATCTTATTTGGGTGGGAAAGGGCACTACAGGGGATTTAAGTCACAAGTTGACATGCAGAATGAAAACTTTCAAGTTCCTGATTTGAACTGCAATGCTCTATTAAAAGATTCTGATGCTTCCATGTCAGTGTATCATTATATATTCCTTTTATTAAGAGATTTAAAAAAATATTTCTTACAAAGAACTCAAATATCAAATCTTTTTATGCACATAAACAGAACCAATAGAATGCCAAAAAATATACTAACATTTTCAATGTTTGGTGTGAATCACTGCAACATTTAAAACTGGCATGGAAGCTTCTGGATGGTTTGGTATCTGGCATCTATACCCAGGTCTCCACAAAAATCCCATGGAGAATATTAGTTGACATGGTAGTGGTCCTAATAGATTTTTAATCTACAACCTATTATTAAGTTAAATGCTGACTTTGGAAGAATATGATATCCCTTTACTAGCTGGTCTTATAGGTGTTCGGAGAGGTCACAGAAAAGCCAGAGCCTCTGTGAAGTTCTGATTAAACATTGAGAGTGGAGGTAGTTATCAAAGGTAATGAAATCATTTGGGGATATCCTAAAAAGGATGAGACTAAGCAACAGAGAGAATCCTTGCTGCTTCTACTAATAGATAATCCCAAGTCTATCTAGTCAAAATTCAGGAAATATCTGTATCATTAAGAAAGATGAACTGTTTTATGGGGAGTAACACCATAAAGAAAAACTTTATGTAGTCATGTGACCCTCTGTGATGAGTGGAGGACTAAAATGTAAGTGCTATATTAATTAAATCTTCCTTATTGATTTCAAATGAGCATTACTTTTCATTAACAAAGATGGGATACATCCAATCCTATTATTCCAAAAACTTTAGTAAAGGATATGCAACAAAAATTAAAATACCACTAGAAATATTTCATTTGATCTACCTCTAAATAACTGATAAAGCTATTAATTAACATAGACATTAAAGAATTCCCTTCAAATCCAAAATTCATATAACTGTCAGCCAGCCTGAAGCCCTTCCTTACGTTCTATATCTTAGAGACATATAAGATATCTGAAATGATAGCTAGTCAGGAAGTTATGGTTCCTTACAGGAGATTTAATAAATTCTAAGCAGCCTTAAAAGTTATAACTGCAAAAAAAAAAAAAAAAAGTTATAACTGCTAGGGTGCCTGGGTAGCTCAGCTGGTTAAGCATCTGACTCTTGATTTTGGCTCAGGTTGAAAAAGTAGTTCTGTTTTTAGATGGAGGCCCTCATGCTTCCATGCTTAAGATTCTCTCTCTCCCTCCCCTGAAATTTGTACAGGCACACACTCTCTCTCTCTCTCAAAAAAAGTTAAAACTGCTATAGAAAATAACTGTCTTTTGCTAACACAGTACTTCTTAATGAATAATGTTTTTAATCAGTTGGTATTAAAATGCTCATCTCCACCATGAGTTTCTATGGGCAGCCTGGGTGGCTCAGCAGCTTAGCACTGCCTTCAGCCCAGGGCATGATCCTGGAGACCCGGGATCGAGTCCCATGTCGGGCTCCTTGCATGGAGCCTGCTTCTCCCTCTGTCTGTGTCTCTGCCTCTCTCCCTCTCTCTGTGTCTCTCATGAATAAATAAAGAAAATCTTAAAAAAATAAAATAAAATAAACTCTCTAATTTTCACCAGTCATATTTACATTAAGATTATTATTATTTTTAAAAGATATTTTTTATTTATTCATGAGAGACACAGAGAGGCAGAGACATAGGCAGAGGGAGAAGCAGGCTCCATGCAGGGAGCCTAATGTGGGACTTGATCCTGGGACTCTAGGATCACGCCCTGAGCCAAAGGCAGATGCTCAACCACTGAGCCATCCAGTGTCCCTACATTAAGATTATTAAATCTAACATTTTAGGGGAAATTATTTTTAAAAAATTATTAAAATTATTAAAAATACAACATCAGGAAGCCTGGGTGGCTCAGTGGTTGAGCATCTGCCTTTACCTCAGGGCGTGATCCTGAGTCTGGGGATCGAGTCCCGCATCATGCTCCCTGTGAGGAGCCTGCTTTTCTCTCTACCTTATGTCTCTGCCTCTCTCTCTTTCTCTGTCTCATGAATAAATCTTAAAAAAAGAAAAAAATACATCGTTTTCTTTTTTGCAATGAATAAAAAAAATTATGTTTCACAAAATAACATGCAAACAACATTTGGAAATCCCACATAATATTCATAAATCATTTATATTCAAATAAAGTTGAAATTTAAACCTTTATCTTGATGATTGTTAGTTGTCCCGAGGTACTGTAAGTCAGAATCCACACTTCCAGTTTTCCCAAATATCTGTGAAAATCCAAGTTGTCCATATTTGCCAGAAACATTTGTCTGATGAGTCCCAGTACTGCCTTTGGAAGGAAGAGAAAAACATAAAAGCAAATGTTAACTTTATTTCATAAATACATCTAATTTCAGAAATATTGATTTCATTTGTATAGGAATAACTATAGGAGTAAATTGTACAGTGAACTAGGCAGGCAAGAAAGGGATAGTTTTGCTATTGGCATATCTGATTAGTATCAGGGGTTCAAAAACAGAAGAGAGACCAGAAAAGTACAAAAAAAGATATACTGAAAAATATATACAAAAAACTTTCTTTCTACATGTTTCCTCCTCTTACCAGGGAACATTTCCCCAGATCTGGCTTTTCTTCTCCCCTCCCAACCGAAGTTTGTATTTAAATTCTAGTTAGTTAAAATACAGTATAATATTAGTTTCAGGTATAGAATTTAGTGGTTTGTCACTTATATACAGTACTCATCCCAACAAGTGTCCTCCTTAATATCCATCACCTATTTATTTATTTTAAAGATTTTATTTTATTTATTTGAGAGAGAGAGAGAGAGAGAGAGAGAGATCACAAGCAGGGGTAAAGGCAGAAGGAGAAGCAAACTCTCCGCTGAGCAGGGAACCTGATGCAGGGCTCGATCTCAGGTGCTACCCCAGGATCATGACCTTTGCCAAAGGCAGACACTTAACTGACTGAGCCACCCAGGTACCTCTATACCACATCTTTTTTTTTTTTTTTTTTAATACCACATCTTCTTTATCAATTCATCAGTCAATGGACATTTGGGCTCTTTCCTTAATTTGGCTATTGGTGATAATGCTGCTATAAACATCAGGTGCATGTGTCCTCTGAATCAGTATTTTTATACCTTTGGGTAAATACCTAGCTGTGCAATTACTGGATCATAGGGTAGTTCTATTATAAACTTTCTCCCATAACCCCAGTACCTAGCAGAGTATCTGACATAGAGGAGACACTCAATAAATGTGGATTGCTGATTAAGTAAATATTACTTTACATTACTATTTAAAGGGTTTCAGTGAGAAGCCCTTCCAGGGTCTTAGGAAACAATTATATCAGTGTCCATTCTTACCAGATTTTTTTTTTTTAGATCAAGTGAGAAAAGAGCATGCACAAGCGAGTGGGGGAGGTGGGGGAGACGGAGAGAGAGAGAGAAAATTCCAAGCAAGCTCCATACTCTGCTGGAGCCCAACACAGGGCTGGATCTCCCAATGCTGAAATCATGACCTGAGCAGAATCAAGAGTGGGCCACTCAATCGATTTAAGCCACCCAGGCCCCCCATTCTTACCAGATCTTTAGCAAATAAACTGTCTACTAGATTATAAATCCTTTGAGCTCTTAAATGAATTATTAAGTTTAGCAAGCTTTAACCTAGTTTCTAACATGTCCATTACCAGCATCTTTTACTTACCAGCAGTACATACAGGAAGAGAATCTGGGTTATAATCCCGGCTATTCTGAAATAAGTTTCTTGACACTCTTTTTCTGCTAAAACATAAATCATCATTGACTGGCATTCCTTGAGAGGGCTTTAATTTTGGAGATGGGATGAAATCATATGCTGAAAACTATAAGAGAATAATAAATTAGCAAATTTGTGTTACATCTACTTGGTAATAAATATGACAGACCTAATTGTGACCTAATTGTGAAATTCAGATTAAAAGAAAAATATTAAATTTATCAAGTATACAGTGATATAAATAAACATCCACATATATTATGGTGAAATACTAACAGTATTTTTCATTCCATGATAGAAATTCTATAATTTTGCTTCTTTTTATTACTTTACCCCAAACTTTTTCTGTACCTACCTTCCTAAAGTACACATCTGGCAGCTAGGAAGGAAAGAATGTAAATGACAGAATTAAAAAACAACTTGAATAGAGCAAAGAATATTTCTGATTTAGCAGTATAGACTGTCACACTAGGCCATCCTTGAGCATTACACAGTAAATGCCAACTAAAAGTCATTGAACCAGTAAGCACCCCACTCTACTAGTCTTACTGTGGCAAATTCAGTATCCATATTCTATAGCTCAAATAAAAATGTATACATGGTAACCCATGTCACAGTTCCCTTAGGAGATTTTCTTATAATAGATCTTTTAGTTAAAACCAAGTGTCTGATCCTTTTATATATCTAGAATTTTACAGCATCCAATTTTTTTTTCACATGCCCCTTTTGAAGGCATAAAACTGCCAGGATAGAATTTTGAAGTTAAAGAACAATCATAGTTAAAGAACTAAATGAGAGATGATTCAAGTGTTCAGAATTCTTCACCAATGATGACCTCAATTGTTCTGGATCACTTCACATTCAATATGGCTATAGCATATTTTAAAAACTGAGTGAACAGGGGTGCCTGGCAGGCCCAGTCAGAAGAGCATGTGACTCTTGACCTTGGGGTTGTGAGTTTGAGCCCCATTTTGGGTGTAGAAATTACTTAAAAATAAATAATCTTAAAAACTAAAAAAAAAAAAAATTTTTTTGAGTGAATAGAAATTATATTTATTATCTGTATATTTATTTGGAGCTTATACACAATCAAATCTAGACAAGTGATAAACTATAAGCTTTTTCATTATGCTTCTTTGCAAACTTTGCCAAGTATCAACAATGAAAAACAATAAAATTAAAAATATGTCTATTTGAAAACTTCTTAGCTACTTGACTCTTAGAAGATATCAACTACTAAATCCTCAGATAACTTGTTACACTTCAACAGATTCTGTGAAAAACCAATTAACATCTTCAAAAATTAACCCAGAAAATACCAAAGAAAAATAAATAATGCCCCAAATGAAAAAAGGACTTTACTTTCTCAAAGTATTTCTAGGACTGATTATACAGTAGTTTGTATTAAATAGAATAAAAATTAACCAATCACGACAACTTTTGATTAGCTACATTAAAAGAAGACATATTAACCCAGTTAAAATAGTGAGCAATCCAGAATAATTCTATAATATGGAATACATTTTTTTTTTTTTAAGGTAGGCTCCACATGCCCAGCATGGAGCCCAACACAGGACAGGGCCTGAACTCATGACTCTAAGATCAAGACCTGAGCTGAGATCAAGTCAGACACTTAACAGACTAGACTGAGCCACCCAGGCACCCCTGGAATACATTTTATTTTAGATTTTCTCTGTCATTAATTTCTGCTTAAAGGACAGAACATTAGTGTGTATGCCAGATACATATAACAACTAGTGATGGTATTGGGGATGGGAAGGGGGGGGGCAGTGGTAGTGACAGAGAATGTTTGTAAGTGGGGAATTTTCAAGAATGTAGAAGTCAGTCATGGATTAATAAATTTTGCTACAGAAAAATCTACAAATATTTGAGGAACCTGGGAGGCTCTGTTGGTTAAGCATCTGACTCTTGATTTCAGCTCAAGTCATGAACTCAGGGTAATGAAACTGAGCTTCATGTTGGGCTCCACAGTGGACGTGGAGCTTGCTTAAGATTCTCTCTTCCTCTGCCCCTGCTCTGCCCCCACTTGCTCACTCTTTAAAAAAAAAAAAGAAAGAAAGTTTATTCTGATCGCTAAAGGCTCCTTCTGAAACATCTTTGTGTTTATTCAAATCACTTTTTATGTACACTTGAAAATATAACTGTTACTAGATATGAAGTATTACTTCCCACTCAACATTACCATTAAAGTATTTCTCATGTCGTTAAACCCTCTTATAGGAGCTATAAACTTTAATTACAAAAGTAGTAAACAGCTTATTGTAAAAAAAATACAAAAAATATAGAAGTAAATAAGATATAAAATCAAATTATTCTTTGGTACCTCTTTCATTAGCTTTCTATTGATGAACTCTGTCTCTATATATAAACATATTTCAATAAGCTATTTTTATCCATTCATTTTAGACAGAGTGTTTTTAAAAAATAAAAAAAAATCACATAATACTCTGGCACACAGTAAGTGTTCATCATGTTGTAGACATCATTCTGTATTAATCCATATATATCTGCTGATTCTAATGGTTGGCCAGTATTTCATATCATTATTGGACTCATAGTTCCTGACATTTTCTTTGTCACAACTTTTCACTATTATAATCTTGTAGCGAACATTATTATGCACATATTATTGTACATTTTTGTTTGTTATTTATTTTTTAAATATTTTATTTATTTATTCACAAGAGACACAAAGAGAGAGGCAGAGACATAGGCAGAGGGAGAAGCAGACTCCTCACAGGGAGCCCAATGCAGGACTCAATCCCAAGACCCCAGATCACGCTCTGAGCTTAAAGCAGATGTTTGACGACTGAGCCACCCAGGCGTCCCTCTTGTGCATTTTTAAAGGCTATCTAACATTTCATCGACTAGATATGCCATTCTCCCATTTGCTTCTAAATCTTTTTTTTTTTTTTTAAATGATTAGGAAGAAATTTCAATGAGGGAAATGGTGCATATCTGGCTTAAAGTAACAGTGCTAACTGAAGGTGACTGGCAGACCTTAGAAATGTTGTCATATATGTTATATAGCTAAAATATCTTTTTAAAACAACTAAAATGGTTTCTTTAATATCCTCAGGCTTCCTACACAAAGGCAGAATAACTTTTTGTAGCTGTCAGCTAACCAGTTTACCCACAAAATATGCAAACAAGATTATTTCTAGTTTTTCCTTAGTTTAGCCAATTAGTTGATTCTCCTACATGTAAGAACACAAACTGCACTGCAAAATAACAAACTAAGTATTTCTGACTCCTTGGTTTGACATTTATTTCTGGGGATTTCACTAATATGCTGTCTTTACATGTCCTAAAAGAGAATCAAACACATGGCCTGAAAGCATACCTTTTCTGAGACTTAGGCCCTTGAGTCCTCAGCTAACCTTTCCTCATATAACTGACTGAGCAACATGGCTCTTGCACGGTAAATCTGATTCTTGGTAAAGCCTCATTCTGGTTCTGACTTTAAATGAACAAATGGTTAACAGTTGCTACACATATGGCAGCAGGGCAGAAGTGGGTTTTGATTTCATGATCTATTATGTGATTTCTGCTGGATGACAGTATACTGGGCAGGTGACAGCTAAAAGGGAATCTACAATATCCTTTCCTTATTGGTGTGTTCTGTTTATGTTCATTTTTAAAGGTAGTGATGTTAGCTCCTTTACTCTCATAACCAGAACTCTCTTTCCCCATGTAAACCTTTCATGTTTACTTAGAATGGGCCCAATATCCACCTGTCAATAAAATCTACCTGTCTACAAAAATCAAATTCCCATACCAAAGATGAAAGGAAGCAAAACCTATAATATTCAATGGTCAACTTCTTCCTTCAATTTCTCTAAATAACTAAGTGTAAATTAAATATTACTTTAAAACTCTGAAGCTAAAGAAAGGATAGTAAAGAAATTATACAATAGGAACCCTCAGAGAAATCACGGTTTCCAAAAGCCAAACAAAACAATATTTAATAGTTTTCCAAACCTCAAAGTTTATCCTTTTTAAAAACTAAGAAAATTCAATGCCATTACTGTACAAGATATGGGCACTGGGAAAAAAATAATGTCTCTCCAAATTCTTGAGAATCACAATTCTCAGTCTATTAGTTATCTACTGCTATATAATATGTTATCCCAAAGTACAGTAGCTTAAAACAATGAATATTTATTATCTTTTTTTCTGTGGATCATGAATTTACAAGTGGCTTAACTGAATGGTTCATATACCTTGGACACTGCAATCAAGATATTGGCTAGGCTGTTGTCAATGGAAGGCTTGACTAAGTGAAGGATCCTTGAACTTCACTCAGTGGCTCCTGGCAGAAGGCCTTAGTTCTTTGCTATCTGGGTCTCTCCAGGGCTGCTCATGATGGGGCAGTTGGCTTCTTCCAGAGCAAGCAATCCAAGAAAGACAGCAACAAAGATGGAAGCTACAGCGCCTTTTTATAACCTAGTTTCTAAAGTCACACACCATTATTTCTACTTTATTTGGTAGAATTGAGTCATTAAGTCCAGACACGTGCAAGTAGAGGAGAACTGGATTGCAACTCTTCAAGAAGAGAATCTCAACAAATTTGTGGTAGTTATATTTATTTATTTTTATTTAAATCCAATTAATTAACATATAATGTATTATTGGTTTCAGAGATAGACCTCAGTGATTCATCAGTCTTATATAATACTTGGTGCTCATTACATCAAGTGCCCTCCTTAATGTTATCACCCAATTACTCCATCTCCCCGCCCCCAGCGACCCTCACTTTGTTTCCTATGATTTAAGAGTCTCTTTTGGTTTGTCTCCCTCTCTGATTTCATCTTGTTTTATTTTTTCCTCTCTTCCTCTATAGTAGTTATATTTTTTAAAAAACAATCAATAATGATGAATCTAACAGTGATTAAGTATTTTTTTGTTTCTTTACCTGGTCAACATTAATAGACTGGCACCTGCTTCTACCTTAAATTTTGCTGCTCTATCATAATTAGATCTACTAAGTTATTCGGAAGGTAAAATTTTTCCATTTTATGAATATAAAATATTTTTTAGCAAACAGATTGGTATATCATTTCTTTCTATAGATTCTATTAATCTATCAGAATAAAATCATGTTGTTTCAGTCGACATACTAAAATCTTTTAAGAGGGTAAGTGCTTATGTCACATTAAACTAAATAAGCCAAAAGACTTCTAAGATTTCTTTACTTCTGGGATCCCTGGGTGGCGCAGTGGTTTAGCGCCTGCCTTTGGCCCAGGGCGTGATCCTGGAGACCCGGGATCGAGTCCCACGTCGGGCTCCCGGTGCATGGAGCCTGCTTCTCCCTCTGCCTGTGTCTCTGCCTCTCTCTCTCTCTCTGTGTGTGACTATCATAAATAAATAAAAATTTAAAAAAAAAAAAAAAAGATTTCTTTACTTCTTATGACTGTTTAAGGAAAACAATAGTCTTGGCAAAAGCTGTACATTCAAGAGAAAACACAGACTAGCTGTGAGTTTAGTTAATAACCTTGGTTAATGAAGAAAAACAATGTTCTTCTTTTTTTTTTTTTTTTGAAAAAAAATGTTCTTAAACATACTTCAAAGTTTTAATATCCAGTATATAACTATACAGGAAAGGTTCATGTAAAACCCTTTCAAAAATAGCACTTTGGACAAATAAAACTAATTTAAAAACAGTTATTTGTCTTTGCCCATATTTTATCACCATATAGAATAATATTGCACAAACAATTATATCAATTGCACAAACAATGATATAATTGTGCCAACTTGAATTTATCTTCTCAGGAAAAGCCTAATAATATCAGTATGATATAATCACACAAACTTGAACTTATCTTCTCAGGAAAAGCCTAACTAACTCAAATTTCTTAAATTTCCTCCACTGGCTACACAGGTTGGATATGTTAATATCACTCCTTTTCAAAATAAAAATTGTAAAATCATGAGTTCAATTAAGTTTTATAATAGGTATCTTTATTAAAAGGGATCAATTCCTATAATGCCACAAATCCTATAAATGATTAATATGTTAGCCTGTGTTGTAATTTTCAAACCCTTACTTAACTTTAAGATTTTAAATATAATATTTATAGATCCTGAACTTAAAATTAAGACAAAAATGCAAATCAGAGGTCACCAAATATATTTTTAATTTACCCTTGTCTTTTACATATTATTGAGTAACTATCAAAAAAAACAGGTTAAAGGATATGTAAATAACCTTCAGGTATGTTAAATACATGTTTTTATTGCCACTTAAATCACTGTAAAAGGATATGAAATATGTACTCATATAATGAAACAAAATTCTTGGTTATATGACTCTTGTTTTTTCTGCATCTATGAGGAAAGAAAGTTGGTTTCTTTGAGAAAGGTTGCATTTAATATATACAGCTGATATGGCCCTAGGTAAAAATGTTACAGGGAAATAAAAATATGTATACAAGGTATGGATATGTGCTGTCCATTTATCAAGGGCATTGGGTTTTTTTGTTGTTGTTTTTAAGATTTTATTTTTTCAGGAGAGACACAGAGAGAGAGGCAGAGACATTGGATTCCTTGAGGAGCTCAATGTGGGACTTGACCCCAGGACCAAGCCACAGACAGACACTAAATCACTGAGCCACCCAGGTGTCCCTATCAAGGGCACTGTTATAGCCTTTTTCAAGATGGGAAAATACATATAAGTATACATTGTTTTATTTAATATGTTTTTAAGGTTTATTTTTAAAATTTTATTTTAAAATTATTTTAAAGTTTTTAACTAGATCATCTACAGTGAGAAGCCCATCTAGGGTTTTGGGTTGTTAAGGATTTTGACAAGCATTAAACTTAAAAAATTTTCAAATTCTTTCTTTCTCTCTCTCTTTTCTTTCTTTTTTTCTTAAAGATTATTTATTTATTTGAGAAAGAGGGCAAGAGCACAAGCATCTGGAGGAGCAGAGGGAGAAAAAGAAGCAAATTTCCTGCTGAGCAGGGAGCTGGGGAGGGCTGGATCCCAGGACCCTGGGATCATGACCTGAGCCGAAGGCAGATGCTTAACTGATTGAGCAATCCAGTCAAATTCTTTAGACATCTAGTAAAATTAAAAAAAGAAAATCAGGGATGTCTGGCTGGCTCTATCAGTAGAGTGTGTAACACTTGATCTTGGGGTCATGAGTGCAAAAATTACCTTAAAAAAATTTTTTTAAAGGAAAAAAGAAATCAGTGACGACTACTACTTACTGAAATCTAACATTACAATCTAACATCTGTACTGATATTGAATACTGTTTTCAGGGCTGTTCATGATTTTGACATGCTTAATCTAAGAAGTTTTTCTTTGAGATATTCCAATCATTTTAAAAAGAAAAATAAAAAACAACTTATTAGGGGCAGCCCGGGTGGCTCAGTGGTTTGGCGCCGCCTTCAGTCCAGGGCATGATCCTGGAGACCTTGGATCGAGTCCCACGTCAGGCTCCCTGCATGGAGCCTGCTTCTCCCTCTGCCTCTGTACTCTGCCTCTCTCTCTATATGTCTTTCATGAATAAATAACTAAAATCTTAAAAAAAAAAAAAAAACTTATTAGAAACAATCAAACCTCCAAGAAAAATCTCAATTTTTAAAATTAATTCACAATAAACGCATTAGTGCAGCATAATAATTTTCACCTTTAAATTTGTAACATATTAACTTTTGTTTTAAAATATTTTATTTATTTAGAAGGTGAGTGAATATGGAGGGAAAGGTACAGGGAGAGGGAGAATCTCAAGCAAATTTCCCTCTGAGTACAGACCCCAATTCAGAGCTCAATCCCAGGACCCTGTTATCATTACCTGAGTTGAAATCAAGATTTGGACACTTAACTGAATGAGCCACCTAGGCACCCCTGTCATAATAAGTATTCTAAAACTTTCCCACATTCTTCAGACCCTTGACCCTTTATTTTTCATTTTCAGCTTGCCTCTTAAGTTTACCAGAATATGGAAGCTTAATATTACTTAAGCCTGGCTCTCAATATGTGGTTCACAAATAAGAACATCAAAAATACCTAACAGCTTATTAGACATGTGGTCTCAGATCCCATTCTAGACAAATTGAATCAGAATCTATTTTAACAAGATCCTAAGTCAACTCACATGCACATTAAAGTTTAATAAGCATCGTTCTAGAGCCACATCTTCCTTCCTTTTTTTTTTTTAAGATTTTATTTATTTATTCATTCATGAGAGATACACACACACACAGAGGCAGAGACACAGGCAGAGGGAGGAGCACGCTCCATGCAGGAAGCCCAATGTGGGACTTGATCCCGGGTCTCCAGGATCACACCCCGGGCTGAAGGCGGCGCTAAACCGCTGAGCCACCGGGGCTGCCCCATCTTTCTTCCTTTTGACTTAAAAATAAAACACATCCTTCTTGTTATCTCAAAATTTTTCTGTATCCTAAGTCACCTTCTTTTTGTTTTTCCTGCAGTTCCAAAGGAAAAGACTTCCTCTTTCCACAGCTAAGCTCCTTATGTATCCCTGTGTTCTTGACTCATTCAGTCCTTATTTAGAAACATTAATTCCTTGCCTTTCTCTCCCAAATATGCTTACAGGGACCAAATCTTATGTATTTTGCATATCTAACATCTATCGCGGTATAATACACAGAGTAAGCATTTTGAATTCATAGGAGACTCCTTTTTCTGCCTCTCTCAAATCGAGTGTTTCCTATTCAAATATAAACCAGTAATAACTCACCCTGCTAGATCTTGCTTGGTCTTTTCTTTCACTGTCAAATCCTTAGAAGTTTTCTCACTGAACATATTATTTATTGATACTAAGTGTGGATAGAGCACTATGATTAGTACAGTTGCGAAAACCAAAACCAAAAGAAACAGTCCTTATCATCCTAGTGCTTACCATCACTGAGGAGAAAGAGGGCAGGGCTCACATGTGTTAAATAACAAAAGAGGAAAAAATGCTAGGCAGTGCTTTAAAGAGTAGGCTATAAGCTCGTACTTGACTTTACACATAGTGGAAGATCAAAACAATGAATAAATGCTTACTGCCTGTATTTCCTTATCAACTCACCTCATAAACTTTTAAATTTGGTTTCTAAACATTCTTCTAAAATCACTTTTCCATGTCCCAATGATCTTCCAATAACCAAATCCTCCATTCTGAAAAAACTACAGACCTAGTAACTACATATGCATGAAACAAGTATACTCCTTATTTTTCAGTCTATGTTACTGACTACTAAGACACTCACTACATTGTTAGGAAAAATACAGCTAATATGGCAGCCAGCTAGTAAGCCTGATTACTGACCCTACTAATCCATTAAAACACTCACAAAAACAAAAAAGGAGATGCAAAGTTAGAATAGCACAGGAACCTGGTTATCAGTGATTTGATTTGTCAGGTAATCGGAGAATCAAAGTAATCATCTAAATGGTGGAAACACAAAATCCTAGAGGAGAACACAGGCAACATCCTTTTTGAACTTGGCCACAGTAACTTCTTGCAAGATACATCCATGAAGGTAAGGGAAACAAAAGTAAAAATGAACTACTGGGACTTCATCAAGATAAAAAGCTTCTGCACAGCAAAAGAAACAGTCAACAAAACTAAAAGACAACCTACAAAATGGGAGAAGATATTCACAAATGACCTATCAGATAAAGGGCTAGTATCCAAGATCTATAAAGAACTTATTAAACAGCAAAGAAACAAACAATCCAATCATGAAATGGGCAAAAGACATGAACAGAAATTTCACCAAAGAAGACAGACATGGCCAACAAACACATGAGAAAATGCTCCACATCACTTGCCATCAGGGAAAGACAAATGAAAACCACAATGAGATACCACCTCACACCAGTGAGAAGGGTGAAAATGAACAAGACAGGAAACACAAATGTGGGAGAGGATGTGGAGAAAGGGGAAGCCTCTTGCACTGTTAGTGGGAATGTGAACTGGTACAGCCACTCTGGAAAACTGTGTGGAGGTTCCTCAGGGTTAAAAATAGAGCTACCCTACGACCCAGCAATTGCACTGCTGGGGATTTACCCCAAAGATACAGATGCAGTGAAAGACTGAGACACTTGCACCCCGATGTTTCTAGCAGCAATGTCCACAATAGCCAAACTGTGGAAGGAGCTTTGGTGTCCATCGAAAGATGAATGGGTAAAGAAGATGTGGCATATATATATATATATACACAATGGAGTATTACTTAGCCATTAGAAACGATGAATACCCAACATTTGATTCAATGTGGATGGAACTGGAGGGTATTATGCTGAGTGAAGTAAGTCAATGGGAGAAGGACAAACATTTTATGGTTTCAGTCATACGGGGAATATAAAAAATAGTGAAAGGGATTAAAGGGGAAAGGAGAGAAAATGAGTGGGAAATATCAGAGAGGGTGACAGAGCATGAGAGACTCCTAAATCTGGGAAACAAACAAGGGGTAGAGGAAGGGTAGGTGGGCGGGGGGATGGGGTGACTGGGTGACTGGCACTGAAGGGGGCACTTGACGGGATGAGCACTGGATGTTATACTATATGTTGGCAAATCGAACTCCAATAAAAAAAATATACAAAATAATAAATAAATGGTGGGAAAAAAACAGAATTTAAAAATCTAAATATTGTAAATCTAAAAAATTTAAGTATTCAAAAGTAAGAGAGTAAATAGACTATGATATTATATTATCTAATATTAAACGGGTACTAACAATCTTTCTACAGATTACTGGATGTTAAAGAAAAAAATGTTCATGGTAAAGTGAATAAATGAAAGGGGGAACCTCTGTGTATGGGCAACAAAACACTCAGAGCATCCCTCTCTCAGTAGTGGGATTACTGAAAAATCTAAATTTCTTCTTTGTCTTTTTTTATATTTTCCAAATTTTCTATAATGAGTACATATAACTTTTTTATAATCAGAAAAATTAAGAAGAAATTCAGAAAGAAAAAATTAAGAGGAAAGTGCCTTCAAAAATCATTTTACAAGTAACAGCCTGACTACGTAAGAACAAGTCCTGTTTCAGTCCTGTTTTAACTTCTCCTGCATTAAATGGTACAGATGTACTTCCTGAAACTTACTGCTCCTTTAAAACTTTTAAAATTTAAAAGTTCGTTTTTTCTTGATTCTCTTCCAACACTTAGGCACCTGTCTCTGCCTTGTTTGGTTCTATTTCCTATTGCTATTCTCTAAATGGGACTGTATGCCAAGAATAAGTCCTAAGCACATTGCTCTTGCTCTATATGCCCTTTTCTGGAGAGCCCATTCATTCTCAGTCTAAGCAATTATTTCTCAGAGCATTACTTCCAAGATCTACATCTCTAGTTCTTTCCTTGCCTGTTGAATAGTATACTTCAAATTCAGCTGGAATATTCTATCTTCTTCCACCTAAAGTTCATTTTCCCCCAAATTAATTTCTTTGTTTGGGGCCTTCCTATGTGTATTCATTTGTGTATTCCTATGCGTATTCATGGATTATACATTGGTTATCTTATTTAAATCTTAGTTACCTCTCTCTCTCTCTCTTTTTTTAAATTTTATTTGACAGAGGGAAAGAGAGAGAGAGAGTGAGCACAAGCAGAGGGAGTAGCAGAGAGAGAGGGAGAGATGTGGGTCTCAATCCCAGAATCCTGGGATCATAACCTGGGTTGAAGGCAGATGCTTAACAGACTGAGTTACCCAGGCATCCCATTAGTTATTGCGCTTTCTCTCTCTCTCCTCCAATATTTTGCCACTAAATGCTTTGAAATATCTCTAACGTCTATTATTTTCTTTCTAGTCTAATCCTGATACTCTACTAATCCTCATAAATCTCAATACCTCACACCAAGTAGTCCGGTAAGTATTAATCTAATTAATCTAAGTCTCCAGTCTCCGGCTTTTTAAAAAAAAAGAAACAAAACACAACACAACCTATACATTGCTGCTGTTGTGATGAATTTTCCTAAAACACACTGCTTAAAAAAAAGAAAAGTAAAACATGGACAAAAATAAAAACAAAAAAACACAACTCTTTAGTCTCAAACAACTGTCAAAATTACAAGCTAAATTCTTTGGTCTGATATTCAACAGTCTCCAGTGTAGCTCCTGCTTTTCTTTTGTAAACCTATTTCCTAACACTACACTACAAAAATCATCTTTCTAAGCAAACTAGTCTATCTTCAAAATGAGCTCCAGGAATATGTAATGTAAACATTCATGAATCTTCCTAAAAGCATTGCTGTTTAATGTCACTAACCAATGCTATATGTGGACAAGACAGAAATAGCAGATTAACAGTAGATAGGAGATGTTAAAGCAGCAGAACTTGGGCAAGAGCCAGCACAAATCAGACCAGGGGCTGACTATGACATTCTGGAAAAAGCAAATTCAATAGTTGCTGGGAGGGAGAAAAGGAGGGATGAAGATGCAGAGCACAGATTTTCAGGGTAGTGAAACTATTCTGTGTGATACTACTGGACATGGACTATGGACTTTGGGTGATAATGATATGCCAATATACATCAACTGCAATAAATGTACCACTGTGGTGACAGTCCAGGAGGTTGTGCAAAGGTTGGGGCACAGAGAATAAGGGAAATCTCTGTACTCTCTCTTCAATTTGGCTGCGATCCTAAAACTGCTCTAAAAAAATGTTTATTAAAATATATACATACTGAGTGGCTCAGTCGGTTAAGCATCTGCCTTCAGCTCAGGTAGTAATTCTGTCCTGGCCTCTTTGCTCAGGATTTTATTTTTAAAATTGGATATTTTGGAACTGGAAGGAACCAGAGAATATTTAGTTCACCTCCATCCATCTGAGGTCTGCTGCAAAAAGTACAAACTCCATAAAAATGATCTCTGTATTTTTGTTTCTGACTACGTTTCTAGTATCATCTTCTGCTACCTCTCACCAGTTTCAGCTGTGCAGAAACTCACCATTTCTTACTCATTTGCGAAGTCCTTTCATAACTCAGCATCTCAACATATATTCCCTCCATTTATGAGGAGGAAATGGAAATTTATGAGGACACATCCACACAGAGCAAACTCTTTACATCTTTTATCACACAGTTTAAATAATCATAATCACCCAGGAAACAATTAATTTAAGAAGAATTTGAACATTAAACTCTGTGGGATAATTCTAAGCAGAAAAAGAACCGCAAAGAAATCTTGACCTTTAGTAAGTAGTTAGTTGTTATGTTATTGGTGTAGTAATTATTTTTTTGTATTGTAGGATACAGCATACGGATAAATATGACTGACACTAGGAACCAGGGTTTTACCGTGGGAGAAAGGTCTAAATATGGGCTAAAGGAAGAAAAGAAAAAACCCTGTAGTGCTGGATTTGAAGTGGAAGTATTAATATGATTTGGAAAAAAAAAGGTACTCCCTGGTTTTGTCCACTGAAAGAACCAATCCACGTAAACAATAGCAATGAGTACATTTATACTTAAACTTTGGTTTTTAAATTCTACTTTTTTTTTTAAAGATTTTATTTATTCATTTGAGACACAGACATACAGAGAGAGAAAAGGCATGAGCAGAGGAAGAGGCAGAGGGAGTAGCAGACTCCCTGTTGAGCCAGGAGCCCATTGTGGGGCTTTATCCTAGGACCCCGAAGCAGATGCTTACCCATCTGAGCCACACAAAGGGCCCCTAAATTCTACTTTTAACTAAAAAAGTAGTTCTAGAGCTCTTGAAAAAAATGGTTGATTCCAGCTCTAACACATAAAAGGTACAAGGTAAGCCTGGGCATCCTGTATATTTACCAAAGTGTTCAAAGACTGAGTCACAGCAAGGGACATAAGAGTTGGTCACTGGTCAAATTTGAGCCCATTTTAGCATCAAAAGGAATACTGACATACTTAACACACAGAACAAAAAAAGAATGACAGATAACAAATATAGAATATAAGAATAAAAAAATTATCCTTTCTTTGTAGCCCTTGATGTAATAAATGATACAGGTAAGGATCATTACTGGATGCCAACAACAGTGGCTGACAGGTTGTTGGGTTATCCATAGGGTCTCAAAGTATCATCCTACAGATCATGTGCTAATTACAAAAAGGAAGGTAAACCTTACAATAGTGATCTGGTTATCACTACCTTAACCAAGTGGTAAAATTTAGCTCACCAGTAGCGGGACAACTCGACATTATATGTCTCCTGATGTGATGTCATGTGAAGTTCACATCTTCCATGTAATATTTTTGCTAAAATTGTTTATCTTGAATGTAATCATAAAGAAACAATCAGATAAATTAAGAAATGTAGAAAATTCTACAAAACTACCCCTCTTTAAATAAATCAATGTCATGAAGAAAACAAAGAAACAAATAGGCATATTGTTCTAGATAAGAGACATATTAACCACATGAACCTTGATTGGAACCTGGATGATAAAAGTAACACACTATAAAACATTTTTTATGGGACAACTGGAGAAACTTAAAATACAGACTATATATTAGATATTACTGAACTACTATTGATTTTCTGAGGTATGATAATATGATAAAGGAAAATCCCATTTTTAGAAGATACATGTGGAATATTTAGGAAGGAAATATCAAGATATCTGCACTTGCTTTCAAATAGCTCAGCAAATATGAAGCATATATGGGGCAAGAAAACATCTGGTAAAATATAGAAGGAGGAGATGGATATTCCTTGTACAACTCTTTTCTCTAAAGATTTGGAATTTTCCAAATAAAACTTGGGGAGAGGGACGCATGGGTGGTTCAGTGACTGAGCATCTGCTTTTGGCTCAAGTTATGATACTGGAGTCTTGGGATCGAGTCTCACATCAGGCTCCCCGCAGGGAGCCTGCTTCTCCCTATGCCTGTGTCCTTGCTTCTCTCTCTGTGTCTCTCGTGAATAAATAAATAAAATCTTAAAATAAAAAAAAAAAAAAAAACTTTGGGGGAAAAAAACAGTTCTCATGTCACCTCTTCTTGGAAGGCTTTTAAACTTTCCTAGTGAAATTATTTTTTCTCTTTTCAGTATTCCCACAGGATTCTTTATATTTCTACTTTAGCACTTAACAAATTTGAAACTGCCTGTTTACAATTCTGCCCTTTTCCCCAAACTTCATGGAACCAACCTCATCTTTATTACTAGAATTCAGCTCTCTATCTGACATGTACTAACCATTTAGTGTTTGTTGCATGGATGAGATAACCAATATGCCAAATTGACAGGACAAAACTGAAATCCAGGCATTGTTACTATCATATTGTTACTCAAATTCAATGAAATCCATTAGGCAGTAAGCCTATTAAACGTTCCTACGTGATTTGTAACACTAGAATAGGTATCTACAGCACCATTTAAACCAAATTAAAAACAAAACATAAGCCTAAAACAGTCTCACCCTTAAGTCATTAGAGGCCTATTTTCATTTTAAATTTTCTAGTCTCAACTCAAGGCAATTAGAAAAGATGCATACCTGTTCTATATCCTTAGAATTGGAGGTCTGATTTTCTCCCATGACTCCAGGCTGCTCATTTTCCCATGGTAATTTATTTTTTCCTTTTCCTGCACTTAATACCCTTCGGGTACAGATAGTTGGACTGTAAGATCCATAAATTTGCATGTTGTCCCGCGTGTTGTCACCACAGTGACAGTGTGCACTCTGAGTTCTGTTACCAGCCAAAAGCCAGTCTGTATCTGCTCCATGTGCCAGATGGCTTGACCTACCCTGGGCAGATGATGGCATAAGAATTGCATATTCCACAAATCCCTGTTCTGTTAACCTGGGGAGGGTTTTCCTAGCCAGTCTGGCCTGCACAGCATTCATCACTCCATCTCCATTATCCTGCAGTTCAACAGTATCCACAGCTTTGAAAAGGATGCTGGTTTTACCTGAGCCCATTGACGATGCCAACACCGCAAAGGCTTCAAGAGCTGCTTGGCGTACCCTGCGTTTGCTATCCACAAGAGCTGGGGCAAGACTAAAAGACAGTTTGGGTAAGTCAAAATCCTCGCTGGGATAGGTCAGTAGAGAGCAGATGCAAATGTTCACTACCTCCTCTCTCACTCTGGAATGCTTATGTTTGAGATGTTCCAGGAGTAAACAAAGCACCTGTTGAGGACCTACTTCCTTCATTAGCTTGAGGAAGATCTTCATGTATTCTTGTTTGATTACCAACTTGTTGTCTGCCAGCACTTTGACAGAAGCTGCTATAACTGGTCCTAAGAACTGTTGTACCTGCTCTCCGAGGCGAATAACCAGTAAATGCAGGACCTGGAGTGTACCATGAACCACTTTAAAGTTGGAATCATCTAACAAATTATACAGCAAGCTAATGAAACCGACAAGACTGGAATGAGGGGTAGAGCTAGGGTTAAATCTTCCCATCACCTGTTTTAATTCCTCAACGGCCTGAGTCCGGTTCTTATAGTCTTCCTGATCTAACAGTCTTGAATGCAGCTCTTGAGGAATAATCCCAAATTTAAGATTGCTGTTAGAAAGAGTCACTGCACCGGGGAGAGGATCTTCAGGAAATGCAGAGGCTTCCAGTTCCAAATAATAAGGAACCTGACTTCCAAACTGGGACTCTAGGCGGCGATTGTAGTGTCTCCTAAGGGCGGATGGCAGGCGAGAGATGTAGGACTGAAATCTCTCTTGGCCAAGTCGTTCTCCAATTTGCTGAAGTGCAGAGAAAGCAGTCTCAGATTCTTCTTCTATCTCCTGTTCTCCAAGCTTTCTGGCTAGGGCTATTATTACCTCGGTAAGATCTAGACTGAGCAACAAATCCTCAGGAGTAAGCAAGATCGGGAACAGCAGTGCTGTGGCAGCTCGAAGCCGGGCATCCGTACTTTCTAATCCTTGTTGTATAAGTGTTCTCAGCACCTGTCCAGAACTACGTTTCAGACATATATGGAGGATCTGCAGCGCATCTTTCCGTAGGGCTGGATTCTCTTCCCGTAAGGAGACAACTAGTTGAGGCAGAAGTGCTAAGCTAAAGGCCTCTTCCAGCTGGCCTGCCTCCCCCTGACCCCGGAGAACGTCCGAGAGGAGTTGCAAGCAGAGTCGCTTCTCATCACTACCTCCTTCCAAAAGCACTCGGCCCAGGGCCCGATACAATGCTTCCTTCCGTCGGGGAAAGCCGAGCCGGCCGCCCCGCCGCGGCAAAGCAGCCTGCAAAGCCTGGAAGGCCTCGGAAGGGTCTGGCGCGGTCCGGAGGAGTTGGAGAAGCCGAGTCTCCTCTTCATCTCCCGCAGACAAACCACCTCCAGACCCAGACCAACTACTTGTGATCGCCTCCGCGGGCATTAAGAAGGTCGAGGCCAGAGGCGAAGGTGTCGGCGGGCAGGAACCGTGGTCTCCGGCAGCTCCACGGCAATAGTTTTTCTCGCCTCTCATGGCGCCCCCACCTCGACTATCATCAGTCTCTGGGGCGGAAGAACGACTGCAGCTCTGGAGGCGATACGCACAGAGGGCTGGAAGTTGCGGCAGCAGGAGGGGCGCAGAGGGCACAACCGCCATGGAGGGTCGTCAGGTGGCAGAGGCTAGAGGAAACCATCATCTCTGAAGGGCTCGGTGGAGCCCAGCCTTCCAGTTCCTCTCCAAGCCCCAAGCTGCAGAGGAGAAAAAGAAAGAGCTTCAGTTAGCTGCCAAGCCACCCCCGAGTCTGGGACGCTGCCTTCGGCAAAATGGCCCCTGTCTGAGCCCCAGACCCCACAGCAGCCACCGGGCGTAACCAGGACCACCACGTGACCAAACCGATGGCTTCCATGGTGATCTAGCCAGCGCGGAACTCTTGACCCGGAAATCAACCTGCCGTGATGAATGCTGGGTCATGTAGTCCACATCAGGTGTTAGGACTAGACAGCGGTCTCCTGGAAAAGGAAGTGAGAACGTTACGAAAGTAGCAGACGTATCCAGAGCGGAGCAGGCCAAGAAGGGTGAAGGCATTGAGCGGAAGTGACGTTTCCGCTCCAAGCGGAAGATCCCCGCCCCACCCGAAAGAATTGGGGTTTGACTGGAGAGAAGTGAGAATCCTGCCCCGACTTCGGTGGTCCACGAACCCTCCTGTCTTTGCCGGCGTGATTCCTGGGACTCAGGTATTTTCCATTTGCTGTCTTCTTGCGGTGTAGGCTTTTTGGTAGAGTTTTGCCAGCGTGACGCTGGTGCTGCAGTAAAAGGTAGAGAGATGACGGGAGCAAGCAGGGAGGGAGGCGACATCTTCTTGTGCACGGCTTGTTACCCTTGTAAATGCGTTGCTTTCTACAACCCTGAGTTAAGTGCGATTCTTTTCTCCTGCGGTTCCCGTACCCTGACAGGAAATTCGGACTAAGGCCAAGCTCATAGCTCCCGTACTTTTTTTTTTTTTTTTTTTTTTCCAAATTCTGGTCTTTAGGGCCCTTACACCCTCTTGCGCCCCCCTCCCCTTTACCCTCCGGTCGTGGAAGGTTAATGATTTTCTTACATCTTTCCTTACTTTTACC
Source organism: Vulpes vulpes (assembly GCF_048418805.1). Taxonomy (NCBI): domain Eukaryota; kingdom Metazoa; phylum Chordata; class Mammalia; order Carnivora; family Canidae; genus Vulpes; species Vulpes vulpes. The sequence continues at coordinate 83,546,521 of NC_132785.1, read as the reverse complement.
ACTCAAAATTCTCTTTGAAAACGTAATCTGTTTTTCCCCCCCCAATATCTCACCACTTCTCCCTTAAACGTTCTCAAAGTCTCCTAATGCAGTTCCTCTCTGAGACTTACTCCTTCCCTCCTCCTGCGTCCTCTGCCACCCCAACCTCCCTGCAGGATCCTTGCGCGTCTCTGCAGCCTCTCAGTCTCCTGGAAACCGAGATTGCAAAGACAATTTCAGTTGCGGTTGAAGTTCTTGGCATCATGGTCCTAGGAGAATTCTGCTCTGTAGATTTAGGGCAAATAATAGCCATTTCATTGTTTTAGGCGATGTGTGAATTGGTGAGCGTTCTCTCCTTTTTTGTAAATGAAACTTAAGCGGACACAATTGAAGAGCAGGCGTGTGTGGTATGAGGCTGAATTCTTTGGAGTGTGGAAGAGTTTTTTTTTTTTTTTTTTTTTTTTTTTTTAGAAGGGATAACGCAGTAAATTACTTTAGAATTACCCCCTGAGAAAAGGCTGAGTTATCATTTGAAGTCTCAAATTTATGCAGTTTAAACACAAGCGAAGTCTTAGGATAATTGAGTTACATATGCCAAACCACTTTATAATGTTGCTAGATAATGCAAGTTCAAACATAATTTCTGTTTTTTTGTCTTAAAGCAAATTTTGAATATCATAGGTTTCTTTTTTGTCATTTGGGAATAGAATAAATGTAAATGAGGTTTGTGTAAACATCCTTATGTTTTGGTTTCGGTTTTAGGTTATTTTGACTTTAATCATTTTGGTGTTTAAATGAATCTGCCTAATTTGGTTTAAGTATATTTCAGTAGATCAAAGTCCACCCCCAGCCCCGTGCCTTTTTCTCCTTTTTTTTTTTTTTTTTAATTTTAGGGACAAGGTAAAGGCTGGGGATTGAAAACGAGATTGTAGCAGTAGCGGTAAGAAGGAATGTCCGTCTGGTTCTCATATTTCCAGTGTAAGCAGCTCCTATCTATACTTTACTCATATATGCTCAGCCTTCAGGAACCCAGTTCAAACTAAACTAAATAAGAGAATGATGTACACATTAGAATGTACATATTAGAATGCCAGTTTATGTTGGAATAAAAGATAACCCTTTCCAACAATCAGAATTTTCAGGTTGAAAAATCCTGGGCACTCTTTCCTGTATTGAAGAACTTGGGAAGTGGCGGTTGTGTGGTAATCATGAAATCAAAGAAAAGGAACTTGAAAAGTCTTGAATGATATGTCATCATCATAGTTAATGGTAGAAGCTTAAGAATTACTCCTTTTCTCCAGAGAATACTTTTCAAGGGTTGTGGATCCTTAAACCAACCAGTTATGATGTCCTTTCTCTTAGAACAAAGGAAAATGAGTCTTCATTTTGACCCCTTTTCTCAGGACTCTGTAGATCACTATGTTATAGATTGCAATTTATTTTGTATCTATTACATTTAATTTCTTTGATAAAGACTTGTTAGATGGATTAGCCTCCATAGTGGGTATTCAGGAAGTGAGACCTTATCAGCATCGTGTATCTTACTAATTATCTTTTAAGATTATTTTGTGGAAGATAAATCTCATTCATTAATGTATATTTTATTTATTTTACAAAGCAAATTTTTAAAATATCTTATTCATGAATTCCAGGAATCCAGGGAATTGTAGGAATTGTGTATTGACTAGAAAAACCTTTTATATTTAGCCATAAATAGAGATAGGATAAAAAATTTTAAATCAAATTTAAGAATAGTACAATACCCTATGTGTTTAATAGTATACCTTTGAAAGTTGAAAGGCTGTAATACATTGAAGATACCGATTTTAGGTAAAACAAATTAAAATATCTATATTTTATTTAAAGTTTAGTTAAATTAATGGATTATAGGCATATTTGTGATATATTAATTTTTGAGCTGGATTTAAGCAAGGTAAACACAGTTGCCTTAACAGCATCTTTTATTTCAACAGTTAGAGAGATAAGCTATCAGTTGGTTGAATAAACCACAATAGTTTTTTCCATGTTTTTACTCAAATTTTACAGACATCCAGGAATATTGGAAATCAGTGTGAATTCTGTAAACTCTTAAGAGTTTTGTATGTTTAAGAAGTTACTATGAAGAAATGCTATGCAAAGGAAAGGTGTTATTAACAGATTGTGATAAGACTACCATTTATTGATTGTTGTGTGTCATACAGGGTGGTAAGTACCTAATGAATATTGACTCATTTCATTTTCACAATTTTTTGAAGTTAAATCTGTGTTTGTGCTGTGGCACATGTTATGGTGTATCAGAGATAACATTTTCATTTATTTAGGTTTATGTTTCAAAGCCATTGTGCATTTCTGACTGAGTCAAAACTATAATTTTAAACAAAAATCCAATTTTCATTGCATTTCTGGTACTAATCTATATAAGTTAACAGGATTTCACTTTCATTGCAACTGGTTTTTCAGTGCACAGATTAATTATGTAACTTATAGCTTTTGCTGGATGTAGAAGAGGCTTTAAGGACTTTCTTTTGTATTATTTCTGACTTCATTATATAATGATTTATATTAGAGCAGGCTTCTAATTTTACTTTTGTTTTTCCAGACGTAATGAAAGTCAATCTTAGAGAACAAGAAAATATGCCAACTTGTTCATAAGGTCACTAATAAAATAGTTGCATAATTATTTGAATTCTTCTATAAGAAGAGTTTAGCTGTAGGGAAAAAATGTAAGAAAAGAACTGATCTGATAAAATATTCTCATTTTCATAAATCACACTTTTTACAGCAAAGTATATGTGTGTTTGGATTTTTTTTTTAACAATTCTTATTTCTCATCACCATTTATTTGCTCTCGTCGTAGCAGATAATTGCCTCCCAACTGATTTCAGTACCACTGTTTTGTAGCTTAGGTGTCAATTAAGTAGCTACCAAACTCATAGCTTGACCTTCATTAGCTTTGTTTCAGAACCTAAAATTATGAAGCTGCTATAGACTATGGAAAGTTTGATTTGATTTTATCTTACGTTGTCTTTGTATTGTATATAATTATGTAACAAGAATGCTGCCATTATATAAATAACAGAAGGGAATGATCCATAGATCCCTCTATATTTCATTTTAAAACCCTGCTGTACTTTTGTATCTAATCTACATAGTATGTGTCTATATTTTATATATGTGTGTATTTGTATGTGATCTATCCTTTTTAAGTTTCTGTCCTGCACTTTTTTAGATTCTTGTTTAAGTTAAAAATTTAATAACGTTAAGAAATTATGAGTTTATAAGTGAGACTTTATAATATAGTCATGAAGAACCCTGGAGACTGCATGCTCAGATTTAAATCTTGCCTAAGCCTAATTTCTCTGTGCCTCAGATTACTTGTGTAAAATAGGAATAGTAACAACAGTACTTATCTCATGCTGTTATTCTGAGAATGACAGTAGTTAATACATGTAAAAAGCTTAGAACGGTAACAGGCACATTTTAAGTCAAAGGTCTTCCAGTAGCTCTTTATAGAACAATTTAATTTTCTCAAGAATGGCAACAATTGTAAATTGGTTCACTAAATATTTTGAGCAGGCCTATATTGTTCAGTATTGAAATGTTTTTAATGTAATGTATAGAGAATATTGTTCTAAGATTAAGGAAACATTATTATAGTCCTAGTAGTGTCTCTTACTACTTGTGTAATCTTTATTAATTCATTTAAACTCTCTGAACTTCAGATTCTTCATCTCTAAGTCTTAGGGCAAGTTTAGCGCCCTATACATACATTCTTTTTCTTCTGTGCAAAATTTCAAAAACATGCAAAAATAGAATACTACCATAAGCGCTCATGTACACCCAGCCTCAGCAGTTAGCAGCTAGCTCATGGCATCATCTACATCTCCACTTACTCATCCCGTATTAATTTTTTTTAATATTTATTTAGAGAGAGGGTTCGTGCACATATGAGTGAGGGGAAGAGTAGAGGGAAAGTGGGGGAAAGAGAGAGAGAATCTCAAGCAGACTCCTCACTGACCATGGAGCCTAACATGGGGCTAGATCTCAAACCCTGAGATCATGTCCTGAGCCAAAATCAAGACTTGGATGCTTAACTGACTAAACCACCCAAGCACCCCTCATTTCATATTACTTTAAGCAAATCTCTAATATATTTTTTCAATAAATATTTTAGTATGTACAAGATAAAAACTCTTAAAAACATAACTACAGTTATCATTTTTCAGCAACTAAGTTAACAGTGATTAATTAATATAATCAGTATTCCAGTTAGCATAAAAATTTCTAGCTGTCTCCTTAATGTATGTGTCTGGGTATATGTGCACCTGTCTGTATGCATGCACACACACCTATACAGTTCCCAAGTTGTATTTGTTTTATATGTCTTACAAATTTATTTTGATCTGTAGATTCATTTTCTTTTAATTTCATTCAGTTTATTTGTGGAAGCATCTAGGTTATTCTAAAAGTTTTTCTCAGGATGTTTTTGCTGATTGCATCCTCTGTTACAGTTTAACATGCTTTGTCTGTTCTCTGTATTTCTTGTAAATTAATAGTTGGATCTAGACTTTTGACCGTATGTTTGATTTTGGTGTGTGTGGGGGGAGGGGTTGGGGAGTTCAAGAATATCCATAGATAATTTTATGGTCTTCTATCAGAAGGTCCTGATGTCTGGTTGTCTCTGTTTTTGTGATATTAGCAGCCCTTCATAATCACTGCTTTTGAACAATACTTAGATTTATTCATTAAGATTATGAAATGGTGACACTCTGTCATCCCTTCTTTACTTACTAACTGGAGTACTTTTATGAAAGAAACTTCCCCTCATGTGTTCAGTAACCCAGTGGTACAGTTAGTATCAGAAAGATGTGATAAATATTTGATTCTTTCCCTTTATATAGTAGGCTTCTTTCTTTTTCTTTTCTTTTTCTTTTTTATTTAGTGTCCTCCAGTGGTGATAAATTAGTGTCATAATTGTATTATAATTATGGACTCATAGATTTAAGCATATCTGATATGTTTTAGTCAATTGCAGTTATTGATATTCACTTTGTTCCATCTTTGACTAATAATATCCTATTCAGTTTCTCCTGTTTTTTATAACCTTAGTTGTCATTGATAGCTTTTTTGCTACCTACTATGTAAAGATTCCAATTTACCTTGAAATTTTCTTGCCCAGGCCTTGAATCAGCCATTTATACAAGGAGTTCTAATTCCTTGGTGGGAAATGGTATTTAGGGACCACATCTAGGTGATAGGAGTGCTCCTTGCTACTGGGTTGGTCAGTTTCTTTTCAGTAAATAGAGCTAGGAAATAATAATTAACTTTTTCCTTAAAATAATGTATGTATTTTATACATTTGTATATCATATGTATCTTATATACATAAAATATATATTAGTACATATAATTAATGTTGTTTCTGTATATAGATTTGTTCTTATACTTTTTATTCAAAATCTGAGTACAAAGTTTGTATTATTTAATATCTTAGTCTTATATCTTCATCTCTTTTCTCCCCTACTGAGAATTACAGATCACAGTGATCCTAGGGATGATGATATTAGAAATGCCATGTAATTATGCAAGGCACACATAAAAGTTTCAGAATACAAATAACACTTTCACCGACAATGTGATTACTGAAAATTGGGCCACTAAGGTAGATAAATATTGGATTCTTTTGCTTCCTTTTATTTTCAAGTTTCTTATGGATTGTGTTTTTTAAGATTTGACTTTTGTTTTATAATTATGTAAAATACTTTAGTGATTCCACAGGCAAATCTATAAAATGTGATATATTCGGAAATGTCTAGCTTCTATATCTCCTCTACTCTGTACCCTCCCTTGCTCCTGTAGATAACTTTTTAAAGGATATTTAATATTTCCTTTGTTCTTTAAGATAAGTAAATCTGTATACTTGTAACCTCCCCTTAGATAAATGGTGATGTACGATACACATATTTCTATTCCTTGCTTGGATCAGGGAGATCACTCTAGAGCTGTACGTACAGAGATTCCTTATTCTTTTTCCACAGCTGCATACCACTCCATTGTATGGGGTCGTCATAGTTTTTTTCAACCATTCTTTTGTTGGTGGATGTTAGAGTTGTTTTAAAATTTGTGGTCAGTTTCATCTTAGTCTCTCAAGCATGAAAATAAGCATAAAGAATTACTATTTTCCTTTTATAAATACACTTACAATTACTAGCTCTTTGCAGTTGTCATTATATATTTTTGCCATTGTATTTTTTGGGTAAATTCTTAGAAGTCAGATTGCTGGGTCAAAGAGTAAATGCAAATGTAATTTTGCTAGACTTTCCAAATTTACCTCCAGAGGTCTTTTATCATTAAACATTTGCACAGCAATGTGTGAGAGTGCCTATTTCTCACAGTCATACCAACAGAGTATATATTGCCAAGGAATAATTATTAACTTGTTTACTCTATTTCATCATAGGTGAATTTGAGTGATTTTTCATATAGTTATGAACTATTTGCATTTTTAAACCAACTGTTCATTTCTTTAGCCTATTTTTACTATAGGGCTAGAGTATTTTAGAAATGTTATAATTAGGGATGCCTAGGTAGCTCAGTGGTTGAGGGTCTGCCTTTGGCTCAATTTGTGATGCTGGGGTCCTGGGATCAAGTCCTGTGTCAGGCTCCCTGCAGGGGGCCTGCTTCTCTCACTGCCTATATCTCTGCCTCTCTCTGTGTGTCTCTCATGAAAAATAAAATCTCTTAAAAAAAGAAAGAAAAAGAAAGAAAGAAAAGAAAAGAAAAGAAAAGAAAAGAAAAGGAAAGGAAAGTTAGGTTATAAATAGAGGTGCCTGGGTGGCTCAGGTTAATTGTCTGTCTTCAGCTCAGGTCATAATCCCAGGGTCCTAGGATTGAGACACACATTGGGTTACCTGCTCAGCAGGGGATCTGCTTCTGCCCCTCTTCTCTGCTTGCATTTTTCTCTTTCTCTTTCTCTGTGTCTCAAATAAATAAATAAATCTTTAAAAAAGAAATGTTATACTCTAATATATGTTTTACATATGTTGCAAATATTTTTCTCAATCTCCTATTTCTTTTTGGCTTATGATTTCCTTAGCTAGTCAAAGTACTGTAGCTAGTTGAAGCTTTGTAATGTAATCAAGTTGATCTGTCTTTTCACTTGTTACTTCTGGGTTTTGTATAGTAGTTAGGAAATTATTTCTAATCTTGGTTACAGAGGAATTCACCCTATTTCGTTGTAATAGTTGTATGATTTCATTTTTTACATTTATACCTCTGGTCCATTAGGAATTTGTACTGGTGTAGATAGATTTGTGGAAGAGGTCTAATTTTTATAGTTTTTATAAGGCTATTCAGTTATTCTACATATTACTTAAAAGCCCTGTTTTCCTCATTGATTTGAGATAGTACCTTTATCATAAGCTAAATTTGCATATGCTAAAATGTTCTTTTTCTGTATTTTAATTCTCCATTGGTCTGTTTCTCTAAACCAAAGATTCTATTTAATCCACAACAAATTTTACAAATGACATAGTTCAAGTCAAGAATAAGTAATTTGCCCAAATTATACAGCTATTAAGTATCAAATGTAGACTTGAACTCAGATCCCTCTGGTTCTGAAATTCAAACTTTTGTTCACTGTTCTTTCCTGTTTTCCTTGATACTTGCTTTTCCTTCTGTACAGGGTTGTTATTGAGATGAAATGGTCAATATAAACCATCAAAGGTGAAGTTTTAAAAATTAGAAGTTAATGCTTCTGTGAGTTATTGTTAGCCATTTAGAGGTAAATAGCTGAGAACCAAATATAGTCATTGTTGTAATTTATAATTTTGAAGAAGTTATAGTATGACGTAGAATAAGTTTTTAGCAGTTACACTTGTGCTGGCAATATTTTAACTGGTTCTCAAACATTAGCATGCATATCACTTTGCCTGGAGGGCTTAAAACCCATATTGCTGCCCCTTCATACCTATGTGGTTTCTAGTTTCTTAGATATGTGGTTGGGCTCAAGAATTCGCATCCCTAGCAGGTCCCAGGTAATGCTGATGCTGGCAGTACAAGGATCATATTTTAAGAACTGTTGTTTTAAAGCTTCTAAAAAGATTTAAAGTTTTGTGAATTTCTCTTAAGTCAGATTTCTACAGAGAAGAAAGGGTTCAAATTAAAAATTTTAAGAGTGATGTTATGACAGACCTCTGGTGTAATTCATTTTAAGTTCCCTATTTTTACCTTGCCCTTTTAAAGTTTTTAGTTTGAGTTGTTTTGGTTAACCATTAAAAGTATTATTTATTTACTTATACTTTGTTTTCAGTATTTTTTAAAGGGAGTGAACATCATGTTATTTGTATCCTGTACAGTGATGTGCAGAAGTATGTATGGGTGTTCTTTTACAATGTCTTCATTGGTACCCTTTCTTTGAGTGGTTTTTTTTTTTTTTTTTTTTTTCTTTGAGTGGTTTTTAAAACTTTGATCATTTTTATTATTTGAGGGGATACTAAGAAAGTAGAATAAAGGAGAAATACAATAGAGGGTATAAGTGTAGGAAAACAGCTTCATCATGACCTTCAGTGTAACCTTGTATATGTCCATATAGGCAAAAGCTTAGATCCTGGGGCCACAGCTTATTCTGAGTGTTGGAACACCTTGTGATTCTCCTGAAACACAGAAGTTGAGAGGCATTTAAGGAGATGCTACAAAGCCATCTCCCCTTGACTCTTAATAATCCCTTGAGAGTCTATCATGAGACAACTTCCTTTCAGTTCCCTGATTATGAAGAGATGTGGGTCTTTCATGTCCCCCTACCCCAAAGAATAGACCTGCAGAATATAGTAGTGCCTAGCTGCAGTCTAGTTTGTGTTCTTCACAACTTGTGTTGCCATCATCCAGCCCCTTTTGTTTTGGTGTCGTCCTTTTTGGTGTGTGGGACAAGGACTCAGGAAGCTTAGTCTTTGGCTTACTCTTCATTGTAATTAAACTCTTGAAATTTAAAAGTGGTTTGTATCTTTTTTGGCCAAATTAGTCAGGCTTTGGTTATGTTAGTTCACTTGATAGTAAGTAAGCTTTGTTTCTTTTTTAGCCGTGAAAGGAAGTCACATGCTGGCAAAAATTCAGCCTTTTTAAGGATGATAATAATAATAGTAATAGTCTCTAACAGATATTGAGTTCTTATGTGTACTGTTTTGTCTGTGTTTTACAGATGAGAAAACTGAGAATTTAAGATCACTTTCCCAAGGTCATATAGCTAGTAAATAGTAAAGACAATGTTGTAACCTTAGGACCTTCATTCCTGGTCCCAGTCTCCTCAAATCATACTGTTCTGCGTATGTGGATATTTGTGATATATACATATGCACAAACACGTACATATATGTTTGTGTGTATTTTTATAAGTCAGTATTGTGTCATGCTTTCATATCATATGTTAATGGTAATTTGTCAGTCTTGAATACACAAAAATTAGTTTTATATAAGGATCTGTCACTATATGATTCCTTTTTTTTTTTTTAAGATTTTATTTATTTGTTCATGAGAGACAGGGCGGGGGGGGGGGGGCAGAGACACAGGCAGAGGGAGAAGCAGGCTCCATGCAGGGAGCCCGACATGGGACTCCATCCCGGGTCTCCAGAATCAAGCCCTGGGCCAAAGGTGGCACTAAGCGGCGGAGCCACCCGGGCTGCCCTATATGATTCCTATTTACATGAAAACGAATGTAGTCAGTAACTCATTAACTTGTTTTAAAAATCGACAATTCGAGGCCCCTGGGTGGCTCAGTGGCTGAGCATCTGCCTTTGGCTCAGGTCTTGATTCCAGCCCTGGGATCAAGTTCCGCATCAGGCTCCCTGCAAGTAGCCTGCTTTTCCCTCTGCCTAAGTCTGTGCCTCTCTCTCTGTTTCTCTCATGAATAAATAAATAAAATCTTTTAAAAAATAAAGAAAAACAAGCAATTCTGCGGTATTCTGTGGGGCACAGGATATCAGTAGTACAGGGTGGATTTCTTACCTAGTTGTGAAAGATGGTGCAACATAGAAAGCAGAATACCTCTTAAGTTGACAACTTGAGAAATTCACTAGTAATACAATAACTTATTGGTAAATAAAGTAATATTTATCAAGAGCTTGCTTAGTGATAAACACTATTCTAAGCACTTTATATGTATAAGTGTATTTAATTCTCAAAACAGCCCTATGTTCTATGATTATTATTGTTGTTGTTGATGATAACCTTTAGGTTTTTCACATGATAACCATCAGATTTCCTTCTCTTCAGACTCAACATCCTCAGTTCCATTACCCATAAGACATGTTTAAATTTCTTCTTTTCATCATGTGTCATACTTTGTTTAGTTTTCTTGTAAAGGTTGGTACCCAAGATTTGTACTCCAGATGTGGTGTGACATTTGCAGAGCAAAGTGAGAATATCTTCTTTAGTTCTGCATGTTACAGTTCTATTATTGCAACTTAAACCTACATAAGCTTAGTATACTAAAATAATACTGAAATAAAAATCCCCAAGTCCTTTAAACACATCCTACAGATGACTCTTTTCTCTCTTAAGCTATACTTACGTAGTTGTTTTGGAATCCACTATGAAATCTTAACATTTATCCCTTTTAAATTTTTCTTGTTAGTTATCAGGTCTTTTTGAACCCTTGATTTGTTAACCAATGATTTTCCTGTCTTTGGAAGCTTCATGTCATCTGTAGAGCTGAAGGTATCTTCATTTTGGCTTTATAGCATACTCTAGAAGCCTTCCTCCAAGGAGACCTCATTCCATTAAGTAGTATGCTCTGGTATTGCTAATTTAGCTAACTGAACTAGTTTATATTTTTTTAGTTTTACTGTCAAGAAAATCATGAAAGTCATTGTAAAATTCTTTACAAACATCAAGTTTACTTTCTTGATCTCCAAGTCTTTTAAATACATCAAAAAAGAAACAAGATTAGTCTGTGACATGTGTTATTATTAGTTCATCCATCCTAGTCTTAGAGGTCACTGTATCCTCTTCTAAGTATTCACAAATCAAATCTTTAATAATTTATTTTATTTTTTAAAGATTTATTTATTTATTCATGAGAGACACAGAGAGAGAGTCAGAGATACAGGCAGAGGGAGAAGCAGGCTCCCCACAGAGAACCTGATACGGGACTCCATCCCAGGATCCAGGATCACACTCTGAGCCAAAGGCAGATGCTCAATCACCGAGCCATCCAGGCGTCCTAATAATTTATTTTAAAATGTTATCTGAAATTAACATTAACCTTACCAGAATGTTTGTAGAGTTTACTGTGTTATTTTTGAAAACAGTCTCCAGTCTTGTGGCCCTGGCAGTGATTCAGGGAGTTCATTTGCAGATTCTTTTTAAATATTTTGCAACATTTTTTAGTCTGGGAGAGATGTGAGCTAGGTGTAGCTAGGTGTCTTTTTTTTTTTTTTTTTTAAGACTATTTTTTTTAGAGCAGTTTTAGGTTTACAGCAAAATCAAAAGGAAGGTACAGAGATTTCCCATATATACCTTGCCCCAACACATGCATACTTTCCTCCATTACCAACCTCTCCACTGGAGTGGTACATTATATTACCTACCTACATTGACACATCATTATCACCCAAAGTCCATAATTTACCTTAGGGTCACTCTTGGTGTTGCACATTCATGGATTTGGACAAATGTATAATGACATGTATCTACCATTACAATATCATACAGAGTAATTTCACTATGTGCTTCACCTGTTCATTCCTCCCTTCCCTCTAACCCCTAGCAACCATTGATCTTTTTATTGTCTCCACAGTTTTGCCTTTTCCAGAATGTCATATAATTGGAATCATGCAGTATGTAGCCCTTTCAGTTTGGCTGCTTTCGCTTGGCAGTATTCATTGAAGTTTTCTCCATGTTTGGGATGCCTGGGTGGCTCAGTGGTTGAGCGTCTGCCTCAGCTCAGGGTGTGATCCCAGGATCCAGGATTGAGTCTCACATCGGGCTCCCTGTGAGGAGCCTGCTTCTCCCTCTGCCTATGTCTCTGCGCCTCTCTCTCTCTTTCTCTCTCTGTCTCTATGAATAAATAAATAAATCTTTAAAAAAAAAGAAAAGTTTTCTCCATGTTTTTTCATGGCTTGATATGAAGCATTTAGTTTTATAAGAAACCATCAAAGTGTCTTCTAAAGTAGCTGTACCATTTTGCGTTCCTACAAGGTATAATGAGAGTTCTATTGCCACATATTCTCTCCAGGATTTGGTGTCCTCAGTGTTGTAGATTTTGACCATTCTAATAGGTGTGAAGTAATATTTCATTCTTATTTTGATATGCAGTTTTCTAATAACATATGATCTTGAACATCTTTTCGTATGCTTTCTTGCCATCTGTGTATCTTGTCTGATGAGATGTCTGATAAGGTTATTTATTTTTGAATTAGGTTTATTTTTAAATTGTTGAATTTTAAGAGTTCTGTCTTTGAATAATAGTTCTTTTTTTAAAATTATTTAAATTTAACTTAGTTAACATATACTGTATTATTGGTTTCAGGGGTAGAATTTAATGATTCATCAGTCACATATAATACCCACTGCTCATTATATCAAGTGCCCTCCTAAATGCCCATCAGCCAGTTACCCCTTCCCCCCAACCAGTTCCCTTCCAGCAACTCTGTTTCCTAGAGTTGTCTCTTATGGTTTGCCTCCCTCTCTACTTACATCTAATTTTATTTTTTCTTCCCTTCCCCATGTTCATCTGTTTTGTTTCTTTAATTCCATATATAAGTGAAATCATATGTCTTTCTCTGACGGACTTATTTCGCTTAGTATAAGTTACATCCACATTGTTGCAGATGGCAAGATTTCATTTTTTTTGATGGCTGAGTAATATCACACTGTGTGTGTGTGTGTGTGTGTGTGTGTGTGTATGCACATATATATACATCTTCTGTATCCATTGAATAGCAGTTCTTTATCAGATATGTCTTTTGAAAATACTTTCTCCCAATGTATGTTTTGTCTTCTTGTTCTCTTGACATTATCTTTTTCAGAGCAGAAGTTTTTTTATTTTAGTGACACCCAGATTATCAATTCTTTCTTAAATGGATGGAACCTTGGTGTTATATCTAAAAAATCATGGTCATACCCATGGTTATCTGGATTCTTCTCCTATGTTATCTTCCAGGTTGTTCTATAGGTTTGTATTTTACATTTAGGTTTATGATACATTTGGGTTAATTTTTCTTAAAGGATGTAAGTTCTGTGTCTAGATTTATTTTTTAACATGTGAATATTCAGTTCTAACATTTTTTTGTTGGAGAGACAATCTTTTCTCCATTGTATTTTCCTTTCTGCTTTGATAAAGATCAGATGACTATGTTTATGTGATTTTTTTTTTTTAAGATGTTGTTTATTTGAGAGAGAGAGTGTGTGTGCACACGAGAGCACAATCAGGAGCAACAGAAGGAGAGGGAGAAGCATGCTCCCTGTGGGGAGCCCAATGCAGGACTCCATCCCAGGACCCCAGGATCACTCCCTGAACTGAAGGCAGACGCCCAACCACTGGGCCACACAGACGCCTCTATTTATGTGGTTCTATATCTGGGCTCCCTATTCTGTTTCATTAGTCTATTTATTCTTTCACTAGTGCTACCTTGTCTTGATTACTATAGCTTATAAGAATTCTTAAAATTAGGTAATGTTAGTTCTTCAACTTTGTTCTTTTTTTCGATATTGAATTAGCAATATGCATCTTTTACCTCCCTATATCAACTTTAGAATCAGTTTACCATAGCCATAAAATAACTTGCTGAAAAAAAAATTTTTTTAAAGATTTATTTATTTATTCATGAGAGACAGAGAGAGGCAGGGGCACAGAGAGAGGGAGAAGCAGGCTCCATGCAGGGAGCGTAATGCAGGACTCGATCCCAGGACTCGAGGATCACACCCTGGGCCAAAGGCAGTTGCTAAACAGCTGAGCCACCCAGGGATCCCCAACTTGCTGAAATTTTTATTCAGATTGTGCTGAATTATATAGTTCCAAGTCAGGAAGAACTGACTTGATAATATTGAGTCTTCCTATCCATGAACATTGAATCTCTTCATTTATTTAGTTCTTTGATTTCTTTCAATAGAATTTTATAGTTTCTCTCATATAGTCTTGTGTACATTTTGTTAGATTTGTAGCTGTTTCATTTTCTTAGGTGTTAATGTCAATGGTAATAGATTTTTAATTTCAAATTTCACTTGTTCATTGCTGGTATATAGGAAAGTGATTGACTTTTGTATATTAACTTCGTATCTTGCTACCTTACTGTAATTGCTTATTAGTTCCAGGGATGTTTCTGTTGATTGTTTCAGATTTTCTACACAGTCATGTCTCCTGCCAGCAAAGACAGTTTTATTTTTTCCTTTCTAATCAGTTTACCTTTGTGTTCTCTTTTCTTGTATCATTAGATATAGCTCCGTTTTCGATCCCTTCTCTTACTTCCTGTATCCATTCACCTTTCCTGTTTATTCTGAACTTTTCAGTCTGATTTGTTAAATCAGACAAATGAAAATTGAGAGTTGAGACTCTCAGACAATGGAAGAGTTGTTTATGTTATGCAAAGCAGCATATAATTAATTGCATGTAAAGGAGTTGAGTACTTAAATGTTTACAGGGTTACCCATGAAGTTAATTTTGACCCAGCCTTTTGAGAATTTGAATTGAATTAAAAGATGATGCGAGGAGAAAGGTTATAGACAAAAATCTGGCTTATGGGGGTAAGAAAATATTTGCATAGAGCTATAATAATTACATAAACTTTATTGGAGTGAAAGGTTATTGTAGAAAGGGTGAGAATTAGTGGAACTGAGGATATGGGAAGAGGCAACTTAATAAAATGACACTTAAGTGCTGTATTCATGGCACTTAAAGTTGTGTAGAACTTTACATTTTCTTGGCAGAGTCGCAGTCCAAAAGTCCATTGTCAAGAGACTTTTGTGGTTTAGGGCATTCCGCATAATCTTTGGGCCTCTATTTCTTAGTATCTATAATATAGGAATTGAATTATATAATTGCTAAAAGCCCTGTCTAGTATTTAGCATAAAGTATTTGAAAACCAACAAACAGGCCAATAAATAACAAACTTCGTTTATTTTGTACTGTTTGAAAAAAGAATCATACTGGCAAGATTATTTTGAAATAACTGTTCATGCTTTTTGTTTTTCTGCAGATGGACCACACATCCCCGACCTACATGCTTGCTAACTTAACCCACTTACATTCTGAACAGCTTCTGCAGGGCTTGAATCTTCTTCGTCAACATCACGAACTCTGTGACATCGTTCTTCGAGTCGGTGATGTTAAAATCCATGCTCACAAAGTGGTACTTGCCAGCATCAGCCCATATTTCAAAGCTATGTTTACTGGAAACCTTTCTGAAAAAGAGAACAGTGAGGTTGAGTTTCAGTGCATCGATGAAACTGCTCTCCAGGCCATTGTAGAGTATGCCTATACAGGGACTGTTTTTATTTCACAGGACACAGTTGAATCTCTCCTTCCAGCAGCAAACCTGCTCCAGATAAAGCTTGTCTTGAAAGAATGTTGTGCGTTTCTTGAAAGCCAACTTGATCCTGGTAATTGTATTGGAATTTCTCGTTTTGCAGAGACATATGGTTGTCATGACCTTTATTTGGCAGCTACTAAATACATATGCCAGAATTTTGAAGCTGTGTGCCAGACTGAAGAGTTTTTTGAGCTTACACATGCTGATTTGGACGAAATTGTTTCCAATGACTGTTTGAATGTAGCTACTGAAGAGACTGTTTTTTATGCGCTTGAGTCTTGGATCAAGTATGACGTACAAGAACGTCAGAAATACTTAGCGCAGCTACTTAACAGTGTGAGATTACCATTGCTGAGTGTTAAGTTTCTCACTAGACTATATGAAGCAAATCATCTTATTCGTGATGATCGCACTTGTAAACATCTTTTGAATGAAGCCCTAAAGTACCACTTTATGCCTGAACATAGACTCTCTCATCAGACAGTC
Source organism: Vulpes vulpes (assembly GCF_048418805.1). Lineage (NCBI taxonomy): Eukaryota > Metazoa > Chordata > Mammalia > Carnivora > Canidae > Vulpes > Vulpes vulpes. The sequence continues at coordinate 83,530,535 of NC_132785.1, read as the reverse complement.
CTGATGACACGACCTCGCTGTGCCCCCAAAGTACTTTGTGCAGTAGGAGGAAAATCTGGACTATTTGCCTGTTTGGATAGGTAAATCGAAGGCTTTCTTAAAGGATTTATGCTAAAAGATTTTATATTTTTTAAGTGTGCTAATTTTTTCTATTTTTTAAATAGTTTGATTTTGCTATTTATTTGCTTCTTTCTGTTTATTCTTTCTGAATCACATAATCTAGTTGTTTTAATCACATTGTCATTGATTCCTTTCAGTAATCTCTGTTATTAACAACCTCCCCCCACCCCCCCGTGCACAAACTTTATGAATTTTGGTTACTTTTCTACTATTTTATGTCTTTTTTTTCTTTTAATTTGTGAAACTGCTTACATTATTATTTGACCAGGTCAGCAGGGATTTATTATTGCTAACTATAACAGAAGATGCTAGTAAGAAGGAGAGCTAGGAATCTTTGATGAGGGCAGACTAGGGACAAGAGTGAGTTTAAATGAATATCATCAAGGAGAAGAATCATGAAAGAAATAAGAAAAAGTAGGATACTGAATAAAAATCATGGACCTACACATTTATTTTTTTCAGTGTAAATATTTTTAATGGCAGTAGTAAAGAGTGCTTTCTTTTCTAATAATCTACAGTAGGAACTGTCGGACTTTTTCTATAAAGTAAATATTTTAGACTTGGTGGCCATATGGTCTCTTACATCTACTCAGCTCTGCATTGTAGTGTGAGAGCAGCCATAGACAATACATAAACAAATGAGATGACTGGGTTCCAACAAAACTTTATTTACAAAAGTCCCTGGTGGGCTGAATTTGGCCCTTAGTCATAGTTTGCCAGTCCCTGATTTGGAACACTATACAGGTAACTTTCATACATTGAAAATAAAGCTGGATGTTACCTTTCCTTTATTCTTGAATGGGAATGCTCTGTGAAAACATTCATGTTTGATAAGTTTATTTAAATTGTGATTTCTTTCTGGCCATTTCCAAAAATTTAGTAGATTTTTCTCCCTCCAATGGTAGGAAACTATTGATGTCTTAGCAGTGTCAACTGATACATCTGTATCTTTTAGAAAGTCTCAGTTGATTTTTAATTGTCTAAATTAAATTAACTGCAAAGTCTAAAGTTAGTATCATTGAGATTGGACTATAGGTAGAATATTAGTTATGGTCACTACAAAAATTGTTGACTCTTATTTTTAAGGGCATTAATTATTGGTATAAAGTAAAAAATATTAGTAAAATGTCATGACAAAAAATTCCAAACGTGAATTTACATGGTAAAAATTCTTCACCAAAAAAAAAAAAAAAAAAAAAAAATTCTTCACCAGTTGCCTCTTGGTCTCTCAAGTATTAAAGATGATATACATAAATTATTAAAAAGTTATAAGAACTGTTCATATGTTTATAACTAGTAATTTTTTATCATATATCTGTTTTTTTTTTTAAAGAAAGAAACCTTTTTTTAAAGTAGATTCTATGCCCAGTGTGGAGCCCAGCGTGAGTCTTGAGCTCATAACTGAGATCAAGACCTGAGCTGAGATCGAGTCAGATGCTTAACTGACTGAGCCACTAGGACTCCAGAAAAAAAAAGTTTAATGTCTTTGGACAGAGCCATTTATTGCAGTATTATTTACAACTATGGAAAAATTGGAATCAGTGTAAAAAAGTCTATTTAATTCTACAAAGAATGTTAAACATATGCGTGCATCAGATACCATGCTGGATAATTGATATTTAACATGTTTATAATTTACTTAAGGAGACAGATATTTAAGTAGATAATTATAGTATGTAATGTTAATGCAGTGATAAAGATAATACCATGAAAGTATTAAGGAAAGGCATTTATCCCATTTGGGGGGGGGGGTTAGGGAAGATATTGTGGAGAAGTTAATGTCAAAAAAAAAAAGAAGAAGAAGAAGAAGAAGAAAGAAGTTAATGTCCAAAGTGAAATGTTGAAGGCTAATAAGCAAGACCCAAGCAAAAGGTCACAGGACGTGCACAAAGACACAGTGGAATGATACAATATAGGATAGGAGGTGCAGGAGACTAAAAGCTGTTTGGTATTCTAGAGTATAAAGTTCAAAGATTGGGGCCCCTGGCTGACTCAGTTGGTGGAGCATGCAACTCTTATTCTCAGGGTTATAAGTTCAAGCCCCACGTTGGGTATAGAAATTACTTACGAATAAAATCTTGGTGGGGGGGGGGGGGGTGGAAAACCAAATTAAAAATAAAGTTCAAAGATCTAAACAGTAAGGGGTAGACAGTGGTCAGTATGGGCCTAGTCAAAGAAGTATTGTGTGCCATGGTAAAGAAGGTTTTTCTTATGTGGATCAAAAAACAATTACAAGGAGGGTAGTGAAATGATCAGATTCACATATTAGATCATTCTTTGCTGCCTTATGGAGAAATATTAAAGAGCCAGAATTAGTATCTAAGTCATTAGTAAGTGGCTATCATAAAAGTATAGGCAAGAGATTATGAGGTCCAAAGTAGAAATAGCAAAGCTAGGAAAGGGGGCATTAATTTTAAGAAATGTTTTAAGAGAGCAAATTGACAGGATTTAATGAATGGATATGGGAGGATAATGAGAGGGAAGAATCAAAAATAAGTTAGATTTCATGGTTAGATATTGGATGAATGGTTATATATCAAGAGAGAGAATATAGGAGGAGGAGCCATTTTAAAGGGGGGAAATAATGTGTTCAGTTTTGGACATACTGAGTTTAGAGTGCCAATTAAATATCCAGTGAAGGATGTCCTACTAGCTAGAAATTATTGCAAAGCTCACTGAAGAGATCAAAGCTAGGTATTTGGAAGTTACTAGTATATAATAGCATTTGGAGGTATAAATTAAAACCGTGAAGTCTTCTGGACTTGACTGCTTAAATGTCCCTTCTTTCTACCCACTGAGAACATATAGAAAGGAAAAAAGATTGGTTCATAAATGAACCTCTGGAGAATGTTAATATTCAAGATGAAGGCCCCAAGAACAGTCTTAGAGGTAAGAGAATCAAGAGAGAAAGGTGTCATGAAAGCCAAACAATTTAAATGTGTCAAGAAGAAAGAAGTGTAATTAATAATGTAAAATGCTAAGGAAAGTTCCAGACAGATAAAGGTAGAAAAATGGCTCTTGTACTTGGCTATATGGAGATCATTAATGACTTTTGGTGGAGTAATTTCAGCAGAATTGTAGAAATGTTGTGAATATATTATAGCAGATTGAGATGTGTATAAAAATAAGGAAATAAACTGTGAAGACTTTTAAGAATCTTGGCTGAGATGAGGAAAGAAGTAAGGCAAAATGATAGAATCGGGAAGTTTTTGTTTATTTTGTTTTTGAAGAGAAAGAGACATGAATATGTTTATTATCAGATGCCAGTGAAGAGAGGTAAGGTAAAGGTACAGGACAGAGGATTGGTCACTGATAAAGCAAGATTTTAGAGACAATAGGAAGGGGTTGGTATCAAAAGCAAAGATAGAAGGTTTTAAATATGAGGAAGAGGGACTCTTTATGCCCCCAAACCAGAATATGAGGATAGGTTTACTGGGGCGGGGAGGGATGGAAGAAGGAGTTTAAGATAGATACTAATAGCCTCAGTTTTTCCCTTTAACTAGGAAAGGAAGGACACCTGCAAAAAGAGGAAAGTAGAGATTGGGTAGTTGGCTTAAGGAATCTCAGGGAGCTCTGAGTTTTGTTTCTATTTACACATAGGGAGTCATAAGGATGACAGTACATTAGAAGTGATTTTGAATAACTGTCCAAATACATTAAATGTTACATGGACTGTTAACCACACCACTCATGACACTACTCACCTCAGTGCTCTAAGTTATAGGTCATATTCCAAGAAAGAAGCTCTCGTTACAACTAATTATCCCTTTGCCCTCAAAAACCATAAGGACTAATACCTTTATATCTTATATCTGTGTTTACCTAAATCATCTACAAAAATCCATCCTCATAGCTGAACTCTTACTATCATTGAGAAGTTTTTTCTCACACCAATCAATTGTCCAGTTCTCCAACACTAACTGCATGTCTAATAATTCTGACACTATCCAGAGTTATATGAGACCCCACTGCTTAGAGTCTTAGTCCCAGAAGACTGTCCCCATTAGAGAAGCTGGCCACAAATAGGGTGCCCAGGCTGCCCACATTTCTGTCTGGAGGACAGAACACTCCCCACTTCAAGTTCGCTAGAATGACTCTTAGAACTTAAGGAAAGTGCTGTACTTACCAGTTTATTACAAAGGATATAACTGAGGAACAATGAAATGTAAGAGACACATAAAGCAGGATGTGGGGAGGAGAGGGAAGGACAGAGCTTCCATGCCCTTTCTGGGCATGCCACCCCCTCCTCCCCCAGCATCCCAGTGTGTCATCAGCCTAGAAGCCCTCCAAACCCCATTGTTTAGGGAGTTTTATGGAGATTTCCTTATGAGGGTTTGATTGAAAATCATTGGCTTTGGTGATTGAGCTCAGCCTCCAGACTGTTAATAACACAATTGATACCTCTGGCTTCCAGCCCCCTGCTGAAGCTATCTAGGTGGCCACTGGCAGTCACCTCAGTAGCATAAACTCAGGCATGGTTGAAAAGGGCTCTTTATAGGGCAGCCCTGGTGGCACAGTGGTTTAGCGCTGCCTGCAGCCCAGGGCGTGATCCTGGAGACCTTGGATCAAGTCCCACGTCGGGCTCTCTGTATGATGCCTGCTTCTCCCTCTGCCTGTGTCTCTGCCTCTCTCTCTCTGTCTCTATGAATAAATAAATAAAATCTTAAAAAAAAAAAAAAAAAAAGAAAGAAAGAAAAGGGCTCATTATAAATAACAAAAGGCATTCCTATTACTCAGGAAATTGCAAGAAGTTTAGGAGCTCTGTGCTAGGAACCTGGGACATAACCTGAATATATTAGTTTTATTGCACCATTATTGTATGGTCCTGTATGTCATCGAATTTAACCTAATTACCAGGCCTTTTAAAATTTATTATTGTTATTTTTAAAGATTTTGTTTATTTATTCATGAGAGACAGACAGAGAGAGAGAGGAACAGACATAGGCAGAGGGAGAAGCAGACTCCATGCAGGGAGCCTGACGTGGGACTCTATCCAGGTCTCCAGGATCACATGTTGGGCTGAAGGTGGCGCTAAATCGCTGAGCCACCGGGGCTGCCCCAGGCCTTTTTTTTTTTGACTCCTCAAATCTGCCTGCCATATCCTAGAGAATTCATATTCAGTCATAAGAAAAAATCCCCTTTATTTTCAACTTCTTGTTCTAATGAAAGATGACTGATGCTTAAGGATACTGTTTTTGCCGAAGCCTCTCCAAACTGTTTTGTTTTGTTTCCCCATATCTCATGTATCACAGGTCCTAAAGGTTGGGTAAGTGTTTTCTTTGTTTCTCATATCCACTTCCAAAATTTTTTCATCTCCCCCCTCAAAAATTTTGAATCATTCCAAGCATTTGCCATCAGGCTATATCATTTGATACCCCTTCTTGTTGCCAACATCTATCTCTTTAGTAACTTCATTTATTGAAAATTTTTGTAGCTGGCTTACTATCTTTTTCATCATTCTGTATAAACAGTCATTTTTGCTGATTTCAACATTGCCGTAGTATGACCCACAGTTATCCATCAACTTTGGCTCTTTCCTTAGTCTCACTTCTAACAGTCTTTTCTGCCTTACCATAGGCACCTGTTCTCATGATTATACTTCAACTTTGTCATTACTCATGTCTTCAGACCTTGAAAATCTTGGTTTCATACCTTCCATTATCTGACTGCCATTCCTTTCTTGCCAGCTTATTTATTTCAGTACATCCACTGCAATCATTCTTTATTCCCTTCAAGACTTTTAATCCATTGGCCCTATTATCAGAAAACTTACTGCTCACTAATCACTACATGTCCTCACCTTCACTCCTTACCTAGCTTAGATTACAGAAACATCACTGTTAACATTCCTTTGAATACGCTCAGAGCTCTCTTGCCCTTCTTCCATCATACTCCTCTAGTTAGGATCTGTTCTCCACTTGTGCCATGGCTGTACCTGAGCAGCCGTATGAGGCTAGAGAAACACATATATCCGTCTTAAGTGGTCTCACTTAGGGCTCTGAGCACTGGCAGCAATCCCTTTACTTTCCCTAAGCAGTGTACTCTTACTTCCCTGGAGGACTGTTTTATACCTCTTTTCCCCATTAAAATAAAACGTCCAAACCCCCACAATCCTCACCTTCCAACTCTCAGCTGATGACTTTTGTCTCTAACTCTACTATCATAGAAACAGAAGAGAACTATCTCATCTTCTCATCTCCAAATCCACCTAGTTATTTCTATCTAAGACCAATTCCTCCATTTCTTTGCTTACTGGCTTCTATTCCCTCTCCACTACACGAGGACTCTGCTCTTGGCATTGATCCCATCTCTCTTACGTTACCTTCTCCCTCTGTACTACATCATTGCCATTAGCACGCAAACATATTCTGGTTTAAGCTCCCAGGTTCAACCAATCTTCCCTGGACACCATGATCTTCCTCTGCTTATCCTTATATCTGCTTCATCTGTTTTACTCTCTATAGTAAGGTCCTTTGAAAAGTCAATATCCACTGTTTTCACTTCATCTCCCATTCTCTCTTGATCCACTCTAGTCAAGATTTGTCCCCACGACCTCACTGAAACTGCTCTCATTAAGGTAAAATAATTCCTTAATGTATCATTCTCATTGGAGCAAATTCATTTTTAAAACTAGCAATATAACAAAACTGTATAGAGGCATTCAATAACTATTGAATGAATAAATATTCTTTGATCATTCTGGATAGAGAATTTATATTTTTATGCTATTGCACTTTTGAGTTTGGAGACATGGAAATGAAACATGTATACTTGAAAGAGACTGTATATAATTTGCATGCAAGGTATAAAGAATAGAAATCCAAGGACGTATCAACCAGTTTAAGAAATAGACAATACCTTTAAATTCCTTTGTGTCCCTCCTTGATGCATCTCCTTTCCTCCCCAAGAAGTAACCACTATTTTGAATTTTCTATATGTTATTTCTTTGCTTTTCATTACAGTTTTGCCACATATTTCTGTGCCCCAATACAGCATTGTTTCACACCTTTTTAATATAAATACAGTAATGTTATACATACTCTTTAGAGATGTGTTTTCTTCCTGCACATTAAGTTTATGAAATACATCTGTGAGATTGCATGAAGCAATAGTTCGCTTAGTTTCATTGGTGTATGATATTACAATATATGGGTTTAATACAATATTTTTTTCTACAATGAACATATTAATTATAAGAGTTACTTAAAGTGTTGCACACATACAGAAGAGTGCACAAATCCCAAGTGTACAGCTCAGTGAATTATCACAGAGTGCATGTTACAAACCAGTTCAAGAAATAGCATGGGACCAACACCCAGAAACCACTCTGGACTTCCCTTCCTGCCCTCCCCAAAGGTAACCACTATCCTCATTTCTAATCTCTGGATTAGAAATGTTTTTGAACTTGGTATAAATGAAACTATGCAGACTATATTCTTTTGAGTTGGGCTTCTTTCCCTTGGCATTATATGTGTAAGATTCATTCCTGTTAAAAAGGAAGAAAAAAATTCATTCCTGTTACATGTAGCTGTAATTTATTTTCATATTTTCTGATCTGCCATAATTTATTTATCTATTTTTTATGGTTAATGAAAATTTGAACTGTTTCCAGTTTTTGACTGTTAACAAATAATGCTGCTGTGAGCATCATACATATACATGTGTGCATTTCTCTTGGGTACATATCTAGGAATGGAATTGCTCAGTCATAGGATGGATATACCACATCTTATTTATTCATTCTCCTTTCAATGGGTGATTTTTGCTGTGCTGCTGTAAACGTTTCTGTATGTATGTCTTGATGCAAAAACTGACTATAACAGGTATTCAATAGTGTAGATACACATGAACGAAATTGCTATGTCAGAACATTTGTATATATTCAATTTACTATATAATGTAAAATTGTTTTCCAGCATAGGTTGTATCAGTTTATGCTCCCACCAACAGAGTATGCATTCCTTGCTCACATTCTTGCCAAGAGTTTTGATTATCTGACCTTAAATTTTTGCCAGTCTGGAAAGTGTCATAGTTTGTTGTGGTTTTGATTTGCATGTCCCTGGTTACTAAAGAGATTAAACATTTTAATTTGGTTTTGGGTCATTTTGATTTTTAAAATTTAATTTTTTCTGCTTATTCTTTAGTGTGGAGATGTACTTTCCTCAGAATGACTCTTGGATTGGTTTGGCACCCCTAAACATTCCTCGCTATGAATTTGGAATATGTGTTTTAGACCAAAAAGTGTATGTTATAGGTGGTATTGAAACTAACGTGCGTCCTGGCATCACTATCAGAAAACATGAAAATTCAGTAGAATGCTGGAATCCTGATACAAATACCTGGACTTCTCTTGAGAGAATGAATGAGAGCCGAAGTACTCTTGGAGTGGTAGTACTTGCAGGAGAACTTTATGCGTTAGGTGGTTATGATGGACAATCTTATTTACAATCTGTAGAGAAGTATATTCCTAAAATAAGAAAATGGCAACCTGTGGCACCAATGACTACAACAAGAAGCTGTTTTGCTGCAGCCGTGTTGGATGGAATGATATATGCCATTGGTGGGTATGGTCCTGCCCACATGAACAGGTATTTAACTTAATGAAGTTGTATATGCTTGTAGATTTTTAAAGTCTCATTAACAATGATTCATACACAACTTGTATGTATGAATGAACTTCCCTTTTTAATTTTTAAAGTAATATTGTTAGGCATTTAAGAAATATCTGCTCTATGAGTCTAATTGTTTTACATGAGGATTTAATGCAAACTTAAGAATCAAATCTCTCTTACAAATTTTTAAATACACTCATTTAATATAATTGGATTAGATTTTAATTCAAAGATTCAAAATAAAATGAAGTTAGTGTTAGGTTTTGGGTGGTGAATATATATAAATATGTATATGTCTGTGTACAAATGGTCTGTTACTGCATTGCTTAGCAGACTAAAAAGTGAAAAATGTAATTCCTGTATGCTTATATATTATGCAACATAAACGTTAAGCCTTATTTAAATATTCATTTTTGGATTCTTATTCTATAATCATGTGTGTATCATTGTGTACCTGAGTTCTGCTGGTGTCTGAATTTGAGATTTCTGTATTTTGTAGTATTCTCTTAATAAAAGAGAAAAAAATATGAGAAAAATAAAAGCATAAAGTGATTTGCTTATATGGAAAAATAATTACAATTCTGAACTTCTTTTGAAAGTTCCTGTTCCAAAGATTTTCTCTGATAATGACTAGAGTGATGTGTGTATTATTGATTGTGAGCATTTAATGGAAGAGTATATTGTGGTTTGTTAACTGAGAAAGCAAGGGCACAACAGCATTGCACCTATGAATTTTTATTTCTCTGTAAGCCAAAGTATTCCTATTTTTTATTGCTCCCTTCGTTGAAGGAAGAGTATTTGGGGCATAGACATGCATTTTTATTTGAAAATGTGCTGGCAGAAATTTATAAGAAAAAAGGTTGAGTATTTCCATTGGGAGATCATGCTCTTGAAGTTTAAATTCTTACTATAACTTATCAACTCTTCTTGTCCAGTAATTGGATTCTGATGGCTTTTATCCCATATCTTTTCAGAAATGTTTATAGTTTAGTATATGTTCTAGTCTATAGTCTAGTCTTAGTCTTGAACTCCAGAATTATGCTACTGACTCTCAAATGCTTCAGGCTTTTTTTGAGAAGTTAGGTTGGGACCATAACAAGCTCAACAAGCCTGCCTTTGTGTCCACTCAGGGCAATATAGAGATTTAAAGGCCTTCTGAGATTTTCTAGGGAAACTTTTTAGGACATTCTGATTTGATTTAGATATCAATAATACAGCCTGGAAGTGCCAAGAGTTCCCTGGAATGCAGACTTGACTTAAATCCCTGAATTCTCCTAAATCACTGAGATTATTGTGATTAGTCAGTTTGTGTTATGAAATCTTCAGTGTTTGCAGTAAACCATCATGACTTCTATAAAACAAAAAATTACTCTCCTTTTTTTCATCTTCCCTTTTCCTTAGCCATGTAGATGATCTTTAGTGTCTTTAGAAAACACATTTAATTTGTGATTTTCAAAGTCCTTTGGGAACATGCATATTCATTTGACTGTATTCTTACATGAATTCTCTGAGGTTAGATTATCCCCCTTTTTGCAGGCGAGAGGAAAGGGCTTATCCAGGATTACATATACCCAAAGTGTCAGGGCTAAGTTCATTTGCTCTAAGTGTATAGCATTAGTACTTGAATCCAGGTGTCCTGACTCCAGAAACACTATGTCCTTAGTAGACCTTGCCCCTAGTATGATATAATGGAATAGCACATGGGTATTATTGTCCTGGTTCACAAGGTAAGCTTTTATCCCTCCAATTTTATCAGCAAAATGTAAACCTCTGGAACAAACTACTCTTGCTTTACAGCTATCTGTTAGAACTTCTAAAACTATGGTAGGTTTTAATTTTACTTTGGTAGGAAGAATGGCACAAAGAATATGCAAATTAATTCTTTCTTTTGTGAATATTTGCAGTGTGGAGCGTTATGATCCAAGTAAGGACTCCTGGGAGATGGTTGCATCTATGGCAGATAAAAGGATTCACTTTGGTGTGGGTGTCATGCTAGGCTTTATTTTTGTGGTGGGTGGACATAATGGTGTCTCACATTTGTCAAGCATTGAAAGATATGACCCTCATCAAAATCAGTGGACTGTGTGTAGACCAATGAAAGAACCCAGAACAGGTAATAATAACTAACTAATATCTAAACATAGAGGATATTTCTTATATTGATGTTCTTAGAATAAAAGTTGGAATATAATAGTATTACTTGTCCAGCAAAAAGACCTTTTTTGTGCTAAACTTGAGAGACAACTAGTCAACAAAACTACATCGATTTCTTTACTGTTCTTTTAATAGGCCAGTGTGCATATTATTTCTTAAAATTGGGAGAAAACATTTTTAGAAATGGTGCGAATAGAATGTCTCTTATAGAAGCTCTTCTGTCCATATAACAAATGTCATCTTTTTATGTTACACGCATACACACACACACACACACACACAGAATCTTTGGATTGTTCTGTTTTATTACTGTACATCAGCAGTCCATATGTTCACTTTCAAATGTTCTCACCTACACAGGGGGTTGGGAGATCTAGAAAGGGTTGGATTTCAGGTTCCCAGAGAAAAACAAAAACATCTTTGAGAATTGGAAGAAATTACCTTTTAACCCAAACTCAAATCACATTTTAAGGGGAAATCTTTTAAGTTGCTGATGGAAATGCTTTAGGGATATTTCTTGCATAAGAAATGACAAAATGCATAAAATGACAAAAATGTGAAAAAACGTTGGATAGTCTTGTTCTCTTCAGAATTTTAGTATATGTATATGTAGTAGAATTTTTTTTTTAATATTTTATTTTATTATTCATGAGAGACACACAGAGAGAGGCACAGACACAGGCAGAGGGAGAAGCAGGCTCCATGCAGGGAGCCCGATATGGGACTCAATCCCGGGACTGAGATCGTGCCCCAGTCAAAGGCAGATGCTCAACCACTGAGCTACCCAGGTGTCCCTATATAGTAGAATTTTTAAAGCAGAAGTTATATAGTTCAAGATATGTTTCAGATATTTCAACATATTCAAAAACCTGGTAAAGACGAATGATTTGTTGGAAAGTATGTAAATATAAATTGAAAAAGCATATAAAAAGACATATACTACATTCATTGTATTTTCCTGTGGGGGAGGAGAGGAAGAGTAGGATTGGGGAGGAGAGGTAAAGGAGGACTTCAACTCTTGCTTTCATGTTAAGGGATTTTTTTTTTTTTTCCAGTAAGTACCTATGGCGATATTGCTTGTATAATTAACCATAGAGTATTGAAACATATTTTAAGAAAACATTAAAACACAAATTTATTTTTAGTGATAAGTTAACATGTTTTTTCCCTATTTTTACCCATTTTTCCTAGGGGTTGGTGCTGCAGTAATTGATAACTACCTTTATGTAGTTGGTGGTCACTCAGGGTCTTCCTATCTGAATACCGTGCAGAAATATGACCCTATCTCAGATACGTGGCTGGATTCAGCTGGCATGATATACTGTCGCTGCAACTTTGGATTAACTGCACTTTGACAAGTGTGGACTGGTGGAAGTAGTGTGGTAATGAACCTTGTGCCGCATGAAAGGATGCTCAATTTTCTGAAATCCAAAAGCTACATTACTTTTCTTTTTAACTTGAAATGGCATGAAGACTCAAAGTTCTGTTGGGTACTTTGAACTGGCAAGTAGCTTTGGTTGCTCTTGATTACACAGTGAATCAATAATCAAAAAAAAAAAAAAAAAAGGAAAAATCTTGCCAATTTAATTGTGCACTTTTCCCCTCTAATACTGGGATAGAGTAGTTTTATGTTCAAAAGTATACATGTGGAGAAAATCTTGCTGCTTTAAAAAAAAATGTTAGCTCTCTTTCTTCCTTAATATATGCACCGTGATTTACTAGGATGAGAGATGCTGATGTTGGAGTGTATTGAATGACTAGACAGAATGCTGATACTGCTTGTTGGATATAAATTCATATGCTTCACATTTTAAACAAATAAAGGGCTGCTTTTTTGAGGGGGGTACTTTCAAGGGTTGTAAATTATATACCATAGTGAGTCACCTGGATACTCTTCCTACGAAATGGCTTTAGAGCTGGGGATGTAATAAGTTTGCAAAACAAATGCTTTTACTATTGTAATATTTGGGGGCTTATTTTAAGAAGTCAGATATTTACTGTTTATGCCTTTTTTTATATGGGCAGGTTAATGCGGGATGAATTTAGTTACCCACCTGTGCTATGCTGAGCATGGATAGAAAGTTAAGCATATCATTTTGAGTTTTATTTTTTTCATAGTACAGCAGGCTTCCCAGTGTTGATGTAAATATTTGACACATGTTTAGTACCACCCTTAGTACATACTGATTTTTTTTGCATATCCTTATAATACTTCAGTTTTTTAAGACCTTTGGTTGCTTTTTCAGAGTTCAGATATAAAAATGGTGCTAACTGTAGGATCTATAACAAGGCTATAATAATGTTCTTTTGGATGTTCAGTATGAGATATGCATGACATGTTTTGATAGTATTTTTTCATTTTTACTGGCTTGGTTCATTTGTGCTTATTAAAAATGTTAGCGATTATGCTAATGTTAACATCTAAAAATCGTCTAAATGGCCCATGTTATGCTTTTCATGGTTCCTGAGTAGTGATTTAAAGAAAGATGCACTTTTTAATCTTTCTTCTTGTACTAGATAGATGTCCTTTTTAAAAACAAATATATGCATTATATATAAAGCACCAGGCAGTTATGCATTACTTTGTACATTTCTTAGGTAATTGAATATTTTAAAGTTACTGAGGAAAACTGGAACTCAATGTTTACTTGAGTAATGGTTCTAAATTTGGTTCTATTTTGACTGAAGAAACGAGCAAGACTGTTTGCTATAGCCAGTGACAGCTTATTTAAAATAAGTGGTTATTAGCTCATTTTGTTTTAGCATGTTTTAGTAAATACCTGTTCATCTTGAACATATTACTTTGGATTTTATTAGGATGTCGGTACTTGTATTTTGGTACTGTAGTTTTTTCTTTTCCTTGATTTGTTTTTTAACCTGCCTATTATCTCTTTATAGTCTCTGCAAAGCCAATGTAAATTTATTTCCTAAGAAAAAATTCATACTGCATTCTTAAGTGCCATAATATTCCAAACTACTGTTAAGAAGCCATTTGTAATTATAAAACATAGGTTCATTCATTAGCATATTTGTTATTTCTTGAAACTGTTTATAGCCTGGCAATTTGCAGTTTTTCTTGTTCTTCCATAAACTGCCAATGTAGATTTAAATATACAGTACAAAACTATGTAAAGTCATCTTAATCATGTAAGTAGTATGCTTTATGACTATTTGCACAGATTATAAAACCTTGCAAGTGATTTTTAGTCTCTTCCAATTAAGAACTCAACAGGAGCTACTAATAAAATTGACAGGCTGAATATTTTCTATGTTGCTTGTTTGAATAACATAATGATATATAGCAATAACTTTTTAATTGATTTGAATAAACCTATTGAATAGAAACAAGGTGCACTATAGTGATTGGCCTAGACTTTATTTAAAGAAAAGCAATTTGAAGTACATATTTGAAGTACATATTTGAAGTACATATTCATTACATATTTAATTTTAATCTTCAACTCAATTTTTTTGTTAATATTAAATGCATTCTATTAGTACTTTTCAAATCTCTCTCCCAAAGATAAAGGAATTTGAAAGACTATAGAAATTTATTTTAATTGTAAGCAGATCTATGCTATACATTTAAACAGTGTTTTACTCATATATCATCCCCACTATCAAATTGTTATAAAACATATAATCAACTTGGTAAATTAGACCAAAGGCATATATTGATCATGGTTTTGGAAAAATCTAAACTTTGTCCTGCTAAAGACTAAATGTGAAACATCTTGGGCGAGAGTGGGAACCATATGCCAGAGAATAAATTAGAAAAACCTTTAAAAAGAAGAGAAAAAACCCCAAACTTCAGAAATACTACTATTTTTGGGTTTACTAAATCTACGGTACTATTCCTAATAACCAGAGGTATTGTAACCTGACAACTGATAACTTTACAATAGACCTTCTCATACAGATTTGTGAGAAGTTTCATCATGAATATTTTGCTGACAAAATTTTGTATTTAAAGTCACATGTTTCTTATGTTAAAAACCATCAGAATGTTTGGTTATAAATTCCCACAACTACAGATATTAGAAATAATTTTATATACTCAGGCAAGGAGAAGAAAGCTATTTAAGATTGTCCAGAAATACTTTGGAAAAAAGGTGACAGTGGAAATACAAATTAATCTTATCACTTGGAAGATTCTTGCCTTCCATAATTATGAAGACTTCATCTGGTAGGAATGTTTGGCTGTTTAATATTTGTTAAATATAGTAATAGAACTTAAGTGATTTTTAATGTAGCCCAAAGGATGTTTATGTAAGTTCTATAGGTTATTGCTAATATTGTTTTGCATATGAATGAATAATGAACTATAGGAAGTGGTATCTAATGATAGGAAAATGGCATTAGGTTTTAAAAAATTATTTTCATAGCTTGATAAATTATGGATCTGTGTGTATGTGATAGATATTGTGCCAGATTCTGTCAGGGTTAGAAATATTATAAATAAGATATAAGTCTTCATTCAAAGAGTAAAGTATGGTGAGGGAGACCTGTACCCAAATAACTATTATGGTTAAGTGTGAATTTAATTCCTTATAGCCAATATCACCGAGACCTAATTTATGTGTAAACATTTGTGTCTTTTTGTGTCCAATTAGGTTTTATGGACATGAAAAAGAATTATAGAAAACTTAATGTTTATAGAACTCCAAAGTTCCTGGAATTGGATAATATATTTTCTATTAGAAAAACAAAATGATAGAAACTTTAAAAAATTATTCACTATATTATCAAGGCTCTGGCTAGCACTGAAGGAAATATATGTACATAAAATGTTGTGTTTGTTTTCAATTTTGGTGTTGGATTTCTGGTATTGTCACCTAAGTGCTCATTTTCAGGAAAATCAGATTCTACAGCAAATATACTGCTTAAAAGTTCAATAAACTTGTGATAACCTCTATAACCTCTGTAGTCTGAAAGTTAAGAAATTATAAGATGTCACATGTCAAGTTAACATCCAGTTCTACTTCTTAACCTTTTTTTTTTCCTTTGTAAAACAGCACTTTAATTAGACATAATTTAATTAGATATATTCTGTGGCTGGATACATATTGGATTTTCACTTATAGTATATTGATTCAGTGTTGATACACATTTGAAAAGAGTGCAAAATACAGTTAAGTTTTAAATACTATAGGTTTACAAGTTTCTTACTGGTGTGAATATGGAGTCAATAAAAAATCCAGTTTACATCTCTGTAGAGAGAAAAATTGTTATCCATATGTCTTTTATATTATGCATACTTAACTAGAGATAATTTATTGTTAATTTTGTCAAGTTATCATGTGTAAGTCCCGTTTATTTTAAAATACTAAGCAAAAAGTTCCAAGTTTGCCTTAAAATACAAGTGAAATTAAAGAACTGGATGATAATGCCTCTATTTTTGCCTTATGAATTGTGCTGTATCATAAACCAGAGATGGTTTTGATTTTAACAGGATTCTGAAATTTTGTAGATGTAGAGTACAAAATATTTGTACTCTCTTGCAAAGAATGTGATCTAGTGGATTATGTTAGTGTTTAAGTGTTTTTGTAATGTATTTTACCTCTGAATATGTATCTTTTTAGCATCAGGGTTTTATTTTTGTTTACATGGTAAAGTGGCATTTAACTTGTTGAAGGTTGTATTCTTTTGTCTTTTATTTTAAAAGTTCTTTGTGTGTACCTTTGTGGTGATGCTCTGTAATGACTATGGTTAAATTTCATTTAATGTGAAATGTTTAAAATAAATTTGAGAAACATGACTTTCTGTGTGTCAGTTGTTGTGAACTGACCCAAGCTAACTTTTATCATTCTCAACTCTTAGATGCTTTTTGGTAGGTAGGTGGTGGGTGGCCACAAGTGTCGAAGTGGGTGTGGGATAGCCAGTCTTTTACATCCTTATTACCAGGTTATAATGAAAACATCTGTTAGGCTAAATTCTGCCACACGTTCAGGCACTTTTTAAGGAAAACATTCTGTAGCAAAGCTGGCACAAAAGAGTTCAATTGGTAAGTTCAGTGCAGTCCTAGGTTTCTATCCTTTTATAATCTTTATTGCCTTGTAAGAGGGGTTAGTTGAGGCAGACAAGGCCAGCATTCCAGAGGATTCTGTTATGTTTATGGCCAGCAGCAGATAACCAGCAGTCCTAAAAGAAAGGGTGTAAACAAGAGGTTAAGCCCCAGGTTGCATCTTTAAAGAGATTGTAAACTAGAGGCCTGCATGGATTCAGATAACCTGTGCATGCAAGGATTGGAAATGTATTTAGACAATCCATATATCTTAAAACCCTAATTTCACCAATAAGAGCAATGTTTTGATTTCACGTTAGTCTGTGAGCCACTATTCCCCAATAATGTCCCTGACCTTTAATATACTACTGAGTAAAATATTGGATGCTGATCAAATCATGGATAACAGAAGTGTTTGTAACTGCCTTGAGTATGAATTTCTTGGTTAAAATAACAGCTAACCATCCCTCAACTACATTCTTAACAAGGCAACTCCTAGAGTTTAAGTAGAAACTTAACAGATATATACTGAAGTATATTATAGAAGATGAAATATGCAAATATCCATTTTAAGAGTATTAAAATACTGAAATTAAGATTTCTTGACTGAGTGGATGGATGCATTTGAAGTTCTGCTTGTGACTTCTAAGACGTGCAGATAGCTTTCATGTTACTCAGAAGTCATTGTAAAATTTTCAGAGAAAGGGGAATCCTCTTAAGTGTTAGTGGGATTGCAAATTGGTGCAGCTACTCTGAAAAACAGTATGGAGGTTCCTCAAAAAGTTGAAAATAGAGTTACCCTCTGACCCAGCAGTTGCACTACTAGATATTTACCCCAAAGATACAAATGTAGTGATCTGGAGGGGCACCTGCACCCCAGTGTTCATAGCAGCAATGTCCACAGTAGCCAAACTGAAAGACCCCCGTGTCCATCGACAGATGAATGGATAAAGAAGATGTGGTACATGTATATACACAATGAAATACTACTCAACCATCAAAAAAAAAAAAATCTTGCCATTTGCAACAACCTGGATGGAACTAGAGGGGATTATGCTAAGCGAAATAAGTCAATCAGAGAATGACAATTATATTTCACTTGTGTGGAATTCAGGAAACAAAATAGAACATAGGGGAAGAGAGGAAAAAATAAAATGACAAAACCAGAGAGGGAGACAAACCATAGGAAACTCTTAATCAGGAAACAAACTGAGGGTTGCTAGAATGTTGGGGGGGGGGGGGATGAGGTAAATGGGTGTTGAACATTAAGGAGGGCATGTCATATAATGAGCACTGGGTATTCTATAAGGTTGATGAATCACTAACCTCTACCTCTGAAACCAATAATACATGTTAATTGAATTTAATTTTTTTAAAGTTAAATTATAAAAATATCTGTCAGCAGAGAGTTGTTAGTATGTGTAGGATGTGATGGAAGGTGCAAAGGAGTAACAAGCCATATTCTACAATCTGCTTGAGGGATAAAAAATACACCTAATTTCCCCCCTAAGGAGAGAGAATAAAAGAAGTGCTACTGTGGCAGAGCTCTTAGCTGTGCCTCTTGTGTTCTTTCATAAAATTAGTAGATGGTTCTCTTATCTGGGGCCAGTGCAGTAATGAGGATAGAAGTTTCAACTTTAATTTGGATATGATAAGTGGATTATACAATAGATTTTTTTTTTTAAGATTTTGTTTATTTATTCATGAGAGACACAGAGAGAAAGAGAGGCAGAGACACAGGCAAAAGGAGAAGCAGGCTCCACGCAGGGACCCCGGGACTCCAGGATCACGCCCTGGGCCAAAGGCAGGCGCTAAACCCCTGCACCACCCAGGGATCCCCTATACAATAGACTTATAATGGAAAGCAAATATTATTCCAATGAAGAGTCCAAACTCAGGAAGCTAGGCATAAAATTCAGCTCTGTGATAAGACAGTATTAGAATAGCTCAAGTGGGTTTTGATGTTTTCCAGGCCTTTTTTCCTTCATTTTTAATAGTAGTGGGACCTCCATGTGCCCAGCCCATTACCCAGCTTCGAAAATTAACCTTTTAGCAATTAATTTTGCTAATTAATATGTGCTACTCAGTTATTATTGCATCTATTCACCCTACCTTTTTTTTTCTGAAATATTTTTAAAGAGAATCCCAGACATGCAATAAAATATTGACAGTAAATAATTGAGACTACATCTCTAAATAAGGACACTTAAATTTTTCATCCTATAAACCACATTGATGATAATCTCACTTAAAAATATAATACTCCTATAATACTTTGTACACATCCATGTTCAAATTTCCCTGATTGGGCAGCCCCAGTGGCTCAGCGGTTTAGTGCCGCCTTCAGCCTTGGATGTGATCCTGGAGACCCCGGATCAAGTCCCACGTCGGGCTCCCTGCATGGAGCCTGCTTCTCTCTCTGCCTGTGTCTCTGCCCACCCCGCCCCCTCATGAATAAATAAATAAAAATTCTTTTAAAAAAAAACAAATTTCTCTGATTGCCCCAATTTTTTATCATTGTTATTTGATTGAGGCAGGATCTATATAAAGTTTGTACCTTGCATTTGATTGTTAGGCCTCTGAGTCCCTTTCAATCTCTACCATCACTGCACCCCTCCCCTTTTTCATGCCCTGAGATCATTTGTTGAGTAGATTGTCCCACATTCTAGATTTGGCTACTTACGTTTTTGTGGTATTGCTTAGCTTATTGTCCTATTCTTCAACTTTCTTTCTTTCTTTCTTTCTTTCTTTCTTTCTTTCTTTCTTTCTTTCTTTCTTTCAGCAAGCGTGGTTGATGCTGTGTATTCTTCCTATTGCATTACAACTGGGGCACATTATGTCTGGTTATTACACTTTTAATAATGCTAACATTTAATCATGGTTTGCATTTATGTCTTGTCAAGCTGACCCCTCCATTATCAAGTTCCCCATCAAACTCTCATTTGATGGTTTTGGTAGCTATTAATGACTATTGCTGGATTTATTATTATATTGAGTTGCAAAGTAGTGATTTTCTAACTGCCATTTTTTTTTTCTGCATTAGCTGGAATTCTATAAAAGAAAACATTTCCTTATCACTTATTTGGTTACCCTGATAAGATCCACTGGAAAGGCTGAGGAAGATGTTTGATTCATTCGCTTAATCTTTATTTTTTTTTTAAGATTTGATTTATTTATTCATGAGAGACATACAGAGAGAGAGGCAGAGACACAGACAGAGGGAGAAGCAGGCTCCATGCAGGGAGCCCGATGTGGGACTCGATCCCTGGATCCCGGGATCACTACCTGAGCTGAAGGCAGACACTCAAACCCTGAGCCACCCAGGCGCCCCATTCGCTTAATCTTTAGAGTAATGAATTGATGCTCTAGAGACCTCCAAAGGTGATCAAGTATCATGAAGTCATGATTTTTTAAAAAATATTTGTTTTAATATGTGTATTCCAATTAATAGTCCCATCTTGGTCCAGTGAATATCTCCATTAAGTTCCATTGAAAATTTCCTTTTAAAAATTTTTACTAAAATTATTTTGACATGATTTAAAATCATGTCAAACTTACAGAGAAGTTGTAAGAATGATAAGTGGTAAGAACTCTTAAATACCTTTTCCGAAGTTCACCAATTTTTAAAAACATTTTGCCACGTGTCTTACTATCCTTTCTCTTATTTTTTTAACCATGCAAAAGTTATTTGCATACATTATGTCCTTTAATACTTTTTAAAAAAGATTTTATTTATTTATAACATGGGGCCTTTGGAAGGTTATTAGGATTAGATGAAGTCATGAAGTCATGAAGATGGAGCCCTCATGAATGGGATTAGTGCCCTTAACAAGAGTCATGAAAGAACTTGCTTCCTCTCTCTACTCTGCCTTGTAAAGTTGCAATGAGAAGTGGACAGACTGTAAACCTGAAGATGGTATCATCGGAATTGACCATGGTCTTGAATTTCTGGCATCTGGTCTTGGACTTCTAACCTCCAGAACTGTGATAAATAAATTTCTGTTATTTATAAGCCAGCCAGCCTATGGCATTTTTGTCATATAGCAGCTTGAACTAACTAAAGCAGGCAAAATCCAGTAAAATTACATTTCATCTACCCTTTGGCCGAGTGATTCCACTTCTAAAAGTCTATATCCATGGAATGCCTGGGTGGCTCAGTGGTTGAGTGTCTGCCTTCAGCTTAGGACATGATCCCGGGGTCCCAGGATATGAAGGAGGTAGGTTTCAGTAGTATATGAAAGTTGGAGAGACACAAACATTCAGTCCATAATATTTCTCAATTCTCCCAAGATGTTGCATTTTGAGTTCCCATCAACAATAGAGTATCTCATAGGCAGTTTTTATTAATTTACCTACTCAGGGCCTTATTAGAAGGTTACATTTGGCCTTAGGTTCCTTTTGGCTCAAATTATATATAACATTAAAATACAATGAAAGAAAAGCTTATTTTTATGAAATATGAAAATCTTTAAATCTCTTATGGAGTAAGGTAGGGTTTAAATAAGGATGCACCAATCACTTCCGCCATCCTGATTAGGAAGAAAGTTTTTTTTTTTTTTTTTTTTTTTAAGATTTTACTTAT
This sequence comes from Vulpes vulpes, assembly GCF_048418805.1. Lineage (NCBI taxonomy): Eukaryota > Metazoa > Chordata > Mammalia > Carnivora > Canidae > Vulpes > Vulpes vulpes. The sequence goes on along the minus strand of NC_132785.1, from coordinate 83,509,063 downwards.
TCATGAGAGACACACAGAGAGAGGCAGAGACATAGGCAGAGTTGGAGAAGCAGGCTCCCTGTAGGGAGCCTGATGTGGGACTTGATCCTGGGACTCGATCCTGAGACTCCGGTATCACACCCTGAGCCAAAGGCAGACGTTCAACCCCTGAGCCATCCAGGCATCCCAGGAAGAAAATCTTTTAAAGAATATTCTTGTGTGTGTGGCCTGAGGAGAATTAATAATTTGAGACTAACATGTTGCTGCCTACTGTGCTAAGGAGGCCAATTGGAATTTAAATAGGCAGGGGTCCTAGAATCTAGGAGCGAAGGTGGTTCCCAATGAATAGAGGACGATATCTCAAAAAGTTTTAGAGCCAAATGGTAGATAAACTGTTTTGGTCAATAAATGATGTTAAGCAGGAACAGCATGTGATATTTCATTTTTATTGTCTGGGAAAACTTAAGCAATTTACTTTCCTCCAACACTTTCTTTTTCCTCCAACATGTGTAGTTTTCCTTTTTTGCATTACAAACTAATTAATATTGTTTTACTCTTTTAATATTATAATTTGTTCTGTGAGCTTAATTGGCACAGAAATACCAGCAATAGTTTTCAGCAACAAACTTGAAATATTCACAGAGGATTTAGTTCATTTTCTGCAGCAGCATTACTTACCCACTAGTTTCATTTCTTAATAAAATATTGAAACAGGAATCAATAATAATGGTGGATAACACTTTCATGGTGCTTACTATCTGCCAGGCACTAAGTTTTATACATAATCATTAAATCCTCACCACAACCTTATGAGATATATTCTATTATCATCTGCATCTTACAGTTAGGAAACAGAACCAGTGGGGTCAAGTAATAGGTTCAAAGCCACATAACCAGAGTCCCAGTTTGAACCCAGGCAATTGGCTTCAGGGTCAAGGCATTTTTTTAAAAAAAAGATTTTATTTATTTATTCATGAGAGATACAAAAAGAGAGAGACAGAGACCTAGGCAGAGGGAGAAGCAGGCTCCCTGCGGCCTTGATCCCAGGAGCCCAGGATGAGGACCTGAGCCAAAAGTTGATGCTCAACCACTGAGCCACCCAGCCAGGCACCTCAGGGTCAAGGCATTTGGCAGCCATATTCTTGCCTTTTCTTGACAGAATGAAAAATTAATAGTTGATAACTGATAATAATAGAGATAATCCAGTGGTAATTGGTGATCACATGTGATTCACCTGAAACTTTGCAATTCCATGATTTTTTTCTTGGGTGAAAAATGTCAATTCTGAATCAGGTCTTCTGGCATTTCTGTAAGTTCTTAGGGGACAGAAATTTCTAATTCTTTTCAAAAGGAGAGGTCAAGAAAGTTGGAGAGGAGTCTAGAAACTATGAGGGTTGAGGAAATAGGTGAAGAAACCTAGGAGTCAATTTACAAATATTATTTTAGTTGGGGTGTTGCTGGCAGAAAGCATAACCAACCTCGTCAAAGATGTCTCCATTGTATGTTATCCCCAAGCTATAGTGTGTACCGTAACATAAAACAGAAGGAAAACTGGAGTTGTTTCACCCAGATTATAAAGTAGGTTAATATCTTAAAGCCAAAAAGTTCAGACGTGGTTCTTTCTCTCGGTTTTTTTGTTCGTTCCCTGCCCATTCCATACTGTCGAGCTTCCGCCATCTGGTGTTCATATAGAAAACTGCAAGAATTGAGAATTTCCCATTCCTGTCCCTCCAGTTAACTCATTCACCAAGTATTGAAAGAGAACCCGGCCCAACGGTCCTCTCACTTTTCTCTCAAGTCTCTTCCCTTCTATTAGAAATATTAAATATTTGACATTATTAATCCTTGTGGAATACTTTAGGTACAATAAATTCCTTTTTAAATTTGATGTTGTTTGAAACTTTTATCTTTATTTTAGGATTTATAGCTTTCTAATGGGAATTAAAGTTGGTTGGGGGTAGAGAGAGAGGAAATAGGAACTTACAATCAACCTGAAAGCACAAATCAGACAATCTGTAGTTTCTTTCCTCACAAATCTCTTCTGGGGATGCTGGACAGGCAATTGTGAAAGGCTCATTTCAAAGGCCTCAGAGTAGTTATGTGTGGAGCTGTTCTTCCTCTGTACTCTCAAAGCCTGAGGTGCTAACTCTGTTGTAGTCCTTCCTTCTGTACAGTCATCACTGATGGACTCATCTTTCCCCTTTTCTAGGCATGTGGTCATCTCCAGGGCATAAATATGTACTTCAACTAGCAAATACTAGTATGTACTAAATAAATGCTACAGAGAATGTCTGCTTTTAACTTTTTCTAGCTTGTAGAGCCTAAATCAAGCTTACCCTCTCAGGCAAAGATTTCTTTAGCCAGCCAGTTATTTCCTTCCAAGGCTTAACCTAGTCTCTCCTTGATGTGAGCATAATTCAACTTTTCTGTGTTTCCTGTTGCTTGCTTTCCTCTTCTTTTTTTCTGACCTAAAATTCACATATGTTGGATGGGCAGAGCTATTTATCATGCCCGCTTTTCACAAAGTCTCTGTGTAAGCTTTTTTCATACTCTACCCTTAAAGCAAGCCACTTGTGCTCAGTCTATTTTATTTATTTATTTTTTTTTAAATTTTTTTTTTGCTCAGTCTATTTTAATCTTTGTTATACTGTTAGGTTAGCAGAGAAACAGAAAATCTATTTGGCTGTATTTGCTTTGGTACAAATTATGTCATCAGGTCCTTGCTCCCCAATGCTGGTACCTGGGATACTAGTTTTGAGGTAGAGGGATGTGAAGGAATGATATCCTTCATAAAACAAGTTCTTGAAGGTTTGAGAAGATGAAAGCTTCTAAAGGCAAGTGTCCAGCTATAAAGAACTATCTAAACAGGTGGCCACAGCAGTTTTCTTCAGTCTTACTTTCCTCTCGAAGTTTCTCCATGTTGATAGCTTGCTATCACCTCTATGCTGGCCCCCTAGAGCATACACTTCTTCAAAGCCCTAACTCCTTGGCTCTTGGTTCTCGTCAGTACTATGAAGTCATGCTGGACTTTTCAAAAAGGCTTTACTAATATGAACTAATGATTATCATTGGGTGAAGAAATCATGGTTGATCATTTTTTAATTTATACTTTTTTCGATTTACTGATTTTGTTGATTTGCATATTATTATTTTAAATATTTTATTTTTATTCATTAAAGACACACAGAGAGAGGCAGAGACATAGGCAGAGGGAGAAGCAGGCTCCCTTCAGGGAGCCTGATGTAGGACTTCATCTCAGGACCTTGGGATCATGACCTGAGCCAAAGGCAGATGCTCAACCACTGAGCCACCCAGGCATCCCTATATATTATTTTTATAATCATATTAAAAATGGGACTTTACAAAATTCAAAGGGAAAACAAGCAGTAATGAAACTATAAATAAACATATAAACAGATGTCTAATTCTACGATGGCTAACTTGTTTACACAGCTCATTTGCTCTCCAAGCTGCTGTTCCATTCCACACATCATTTTTGAGTGTCCTGCCGGGCAGCTCACTTTGCCATTTTTTTTTTTTTTTTTTAAAGATTTTATTTATTTATTCATGAGAGACAGAGAAAGAGAGAGGCAGAGACACAAGAAGCAGGCTCCATGCAAGGAGCCTGATGAAGGACTCGATCCTGGAAATCCAGGACCAGGCCCCTGAGCCAAAGGCAGATGCTCAACCACTGAGCAACCCAGGCGTCACAACTTTGCCATCTTCAAATGATATTCCCCTTGGTACCTTCCAGAAGACCTCACTGAAAAAAACAATAGATGAAAACTATGGAACTGATTGCTTACTGAGTGTATGTAAATAATATACATTATCAGACAGAAATCAGCATATAAAGAAATCATCTAGCCCCAGAGGCCTCCCCACTAACTTCCTCTTCAACCTAAGACAAAATCAAAGGTTATGTTCTCTCTGGGATCAAATTAAATTCGAGGCTCAAGGCTGTCCCCATGACCAGATAGTGAACCTTGGGCCAGCTGCATGGGTAGGAACCTGTTAGGCATCAAGCCATTGAGATAAACTTCAAAAGCTGATTGTAGCTTTTAAAGCAGAATTTGGTGATTTTAAATGTTAGAACACTGATAAAGATGAGAATATAAGTGTTTGATTTGGCTGTAGTTCAGCAGCAATAATTGCAGTCATTTTTGCTTGAATTGCTTACCTTTTATGCCTATAGCACATTACAGTTATTTTCAAATAATTAAATATCATTAAATCATTTAAAGACTAAACTGTTGATGTGCTCAACATGCACAGCTTTTTGTTTATGGGTCATAGGAGTTATTTGCTTATATAGCTTACTTGTTTGCTCATACTCCAGGAATGAAATAGAACATTAGAGTCATCCTAGTAAGCATGTCCAAGGTAGTTATCTTTAGTTTTTCTTCCTCTTTGTTTGGATCAGATCCAGTGACAATGCCTCAGATATTAAATCAACTCTAATAATAACGAAAAGCAACTTTGAAGGATAAATGTAAGATTATTTGCTAAACAAGGAGCAGAGGTTTCTTTTCTTCAAAGAGGTTGGACATTCCTCCCTAAATTTGCTTTATTTGTTCTTTATCTCCCTCTGATTGAGGCCAGGGTTTTCAAATCATTTTTTTTCTTCCATGAGGTATAATTACAGTGTTTGGCATTTTTATTAAGAATATATTACGATTATTTCCTATCTTTCACTGCTCCCCTAACCCCATCCCCCACACTCTAGCAGTCCAAATTTTTCTAAGGGTGTTTAAGGTTTTAATTTTCCATACCCTCACTTCACATTCTGCAGATAATTTAATTACTTTTCACCTATTTTCTACCCACTATTTGGTCAGCAGGGGAAATTGCTTCTTTCTACAAACCAACCACTACAATAACAATAAATTACCTATTATCCTTAAAATCCAACCCTCTTGGAATCAGGGTCCAGAAGGCATACTTAAAATCTACTACACATTAAGTTCATTACTGATAGAAGCAACTGCCCAAATAAATACTTTAAAAGATCTAAAAAGTTCATTAGTAACACAGAATCTGGGAGACTTACTTGTATATAAAAGAGGTAGAAAAATATATTTTTTATTTACATGTTCAAGGTAGTCAAGATTTTAACAAACATCTTAATCCTCACAACAACCCTGTGAGGTAGGTAAGTCATTATTTTTGTGATAAACTAGTATTATTTCAAATAAAGTGCAATTCTTAAAAGAACAATCTGCATTAAGAATTAACAAACCACTTATGTATATGCTAATATTTGTTTTTGTATATTTTGATTCATGCAATAAGGTGTCCCCAGAAAAACTCAATATAAATCAAATTCTATGTAAATACACGTGGGGGATTATTTAAATAAACTCTGGGGTAGATTTTTTGTAAAATAAATCACTATTTTTTATCCTATGTAAGACATAATTTTCAAAGTATTTGCTCAAAGTGAGACATTCTCAGCATTATACTCAAATTTATTCATTCTTTCCTAAGTTCTTTCAATATGGCACAAAGCCAACGTAAGACTTAATTTACTGAATTAAATCTTACCAATTTGGTATACGGCAGTGAACTGTGTTGTCATGTAGTAATCTCCAAGTATACTGCATGCAATCTCAACCCAAAACCTAAGATGGACTGTAAACTGAAATTAAACACTGAAGTGGATATTGATAATTGCAAAAAGTATTTTCCCTTGAGATTACTTTTTCCCTTAAAATTGCAAAAGGAAGAAAGATCTTAGGGTTTTGAAAATAAACATAATTTCTGATTACTATAAAATTCTAGTGATTTATATTGCAAATCAAACCCTCATGCTATCAGTTTACTACTTACAAGGAAGCCAGTAGTTACTCTAAAAATTTAAGTATTCTTTTTCTCTGTGCCAATATGACTTACAAGGAGAAAAATATTCCAGGCACCATTTTCTCTTAAATATATATTTAAAGTACATTTCTATTGTTAATTCAGCATTAGTAAGCATCAGTCAGTTGCCTGATATTTATAGTTGTCTTATCTTCAGAATAGATTTTTATTATATTTCCATTATATTTGTTTAATTATATAATTTATTTGTAACAATAATTATAATTAAGCTTGCAAAGTTTAGTTAACACTTAAAATCTGCTGACAGGTTTATAATACTTTAGAGCAAGTGGTTAAAATAATTTGCCATTATAAAGAAATAATTCAAGTCCAGAAAAACATTCTCACCAAAGTATTTTTAAAAACAGCTGCAGGGAAATTAGGCAAATCAACAGGTAAAAAAGACTAAGCCATCTCTAAGTTCTACATTCAAATCCATACTAGATCCAACAGTGCACTTTGGATTTTAGTGAGGTAGGGCAAAAAATATAGTCAGATACATTTTGAACTGTTAAATTTATATAAACTGAAATACTGACTTGTACCCAGGTTTTATTTGAACAACCAAAAAGAAAAACTGAGAATTCAAATGGTGAAGTATTTTCTTGGTTTTAAAGACAGAACTGTAAAAATCTTTTGAGTACATATAAATAAAAAATACAAAGGCTACAAGATATATTTTATTTCAACATAAAGTAGGCCTGTATAAAAAACCCAGGACATAGAAAAAAGAAATACAAACATTTTTGCATAGATTTTCTATATATAATATTTACCTGGGGCTAAACACCGGAAAATATACCTCTGAAACTAGTATAGTTTAACTATTTCCTTGGATACCAAGTATATACAAAATAAAAGCCCTTCATCTGGGGGAGGATGGGCAGGCGGGAAAACAATTTAATTTAGCATCAGTCTATATTTATTTCTCTGTTGCTCGAATATAAACCAATGATGACAAGAGGAGAAACTCTGGGGGTTTATTTAACAAAATTAAATTCACATTTCTGAGGCCATCATAGTGCATCCAATGTCCATCAATCTGGAAAGCTGCAGAATAATGATGTTCCTCTTTGTTAAATAATGTGGCACCTTCCAACAAGTACCTGCAAATTAAATGACAAAGTGTAGCAAAAAAGACAAAATTCTTGAACATTAAGTTAAGTAGGTTTCATGCCCAGTGTGGATCCCAACACGGGGCTTGAACTAACAACCCTGAGAACAAGACCCGAGCTGAGATCCAGAGTTGGATGCTTAACCAACTGAGCCACGCAGGTACCCCTTAAATTCTTAATTAAGGAATAAAAATATTGATAGTTCGCATTCTAGTCCCTAAAAAATATATCCGTCTATAAAAAATCATGTACTATAATTAATTGGTAATTTGGGGTAAAATATTTAAGAATTTAAAAATTGATATAATTTAAGGATTTTGAAAAACATTTTAACAGATTAACTCTTAATCTGTATCATTCTATTAAATAAGAGAAAGTACACACACAAAACCTAATTTTAAAGGCAAAAAGTTAAAAGACCCTGTATATCCTAGCTTGTATGCAGACATTATTTATGATGCTGAAAGTAACATTTTTTGTTTAAACGATAACCTCGTACTATACACTACTTTGACCTGAAATACAAGTAATAGCCAGTTGTTACTCTTTATGACATATCAGGTACTATTCTAAACACTTTACATGCATTGCCTCATTAAATCCTCCAATAATGTACCAGATAGGTGCTGTCATCTCTGTTTTACAAGATAAGAAACTGATCTGTAAAGCTGGTTAAGTTCTGCCCCAAGGTTATGTAGCTTATAAAACGTGGGGCTGGGATTTAAACTCAATTCTGTTTCATAGTCCAACCACTATGCACACTGCCAGTGACTAACCTCCTGTAGTGGATTCTAATCTTATTCAGAAGACACAGAATTACAGATAGCTATGATTTTTTTCAACAGTATGCCTTTAAGGGCTAGCCATAGTCATGATAGAATAGCAGAGAAATAGAATCAATTTACTTTTTATTAATTTTATAAAACACACAAAAAAGCCACCTACTTGTGATCAGATAAATCCAAGTAATATGGTACGTATGCCAGATCTTCAGATTTCCAATGTTGCATATTTAAGACAACAAAAGGGGGTGCCCCATGGCAGAAAACTCGCTGGGAAAATTCTCTTAAGCCACCACACCTAAAATTGAAATAGGCATGAACTTTATTATACTTTAAACTCAACTGCCTTTTATCAGTTCTGGGTTGTCTTTATTACTTAATTTCATAATAAGTATAATTAACTATTTTAGGTGTAGGTAGTATTTTATATACCTATACCCAGAAGTATATAAGCTGTGAGATTCTATATATATAAGAAATAATATGTGCAGGGACGCCTGGGTGGCTCAGTGGTTGAGCACCTCCCTTCGCCCAGGGCGTGATCCTGGAGTCCCAGGATCCAGTCCCACATTGGGTTCCCTGCATGGGGCCTGTGCCTCTGCCTCTCTCTGTATCTTTCATGAATAAATAAATAAAATCTTTAAAAAAAAAAAAAAGAATACTTGTAAAACTCCAGGAAAAGCTCTAGCTATTTTTTTCTAAGCTTATATAAACATGTAGTGTTTTGAAATGATATAAAAGCTTTCATGTGTAGATACATTTTTTTTCTCAGCTGGTTTCAAAGGAAAATACTGGCAGAGAGATAAATACTAGGACTCTTCCAGTCCTCTTTATATTGCATAAAATTCCCTAATTGCATCTTTTTGCCATTAGGATGAAACAAATTCTGTTTTCTTAGTAGTATCACATATTAAGCATATGGATCAGAATACCACAAATCAGAATATCACAAATACAGTAAAATCTCGATTAACCGGAATACTCAAGGCACAGTATTTTGATTCACAAATTTTACTGACTAAAAAATTAATCAGAAAACCATTTTGTTTCAGTATTTCCTGTTAAAATACATTAGTTCACTTTCTGGACGTAAGTATAATTAATTGAATGTATTTTATTCTTCCCTTCTTTTGTGATTAAATTAGCTGTAAGATCATCCTTCTAAATCTTAATTCGCATTGTACAATACTGTAGATATAGAAATTGTTAAGAGACTGGGATGAATATGTTCTGCCCCTTTTGAATTTTTTTTAACTACGTTAAATGTTTTGGTTTCCATTTACCTCTTTCTCCTAAATGAGGAATGCAGAAAAAAATCCAGTTAATTGAGGGTCCGATTAGCTGGGTTCCGGTTAACCAAGGTTTTATTGTACCTACTCAGCAGTGGGGGAAAAAAAGAAAAGGCATTTGCTTTGTATTCATCAATTAAATGTAGTATGATATTCTATATAGTGAAGATTGATAATGACAACACAGCATAAAATGGCATAGTAAGCTACAGTAGGTGTTAAGATTCCAAAAACATTAGGCTTCCTAAATACTTGTGAGTTGCTATTTCATAAAGTATCAACATCAAAGAGCATATCTGTTCAGGTTTCTTTATAAAAAACAGAAATACTTTCACCTTAAATGTGTATTATATACTCACCCACTCTCTTCACACAGTTCAATCCTGGAACAGAATAACTCATCCACAGCCAGTCGTATCAAGTTTCCATGAGGAATTTCTTGGGGAGGACTACAACATTACAAAATCTATGTAAGAATTGCTTTGGAATTTTACATGTTGAATACATTATTAGGATAACAAAATTTTACAGGTCAATTCATTAACAGCAAACAAAGTATAACCTCTATTTTTCATCTTTGTATTTGTTATAATTATAGAAATCAGTTGAACTTAATCAACATCAATGCAGGAAGCTTTCCAAGAAACATTATACCTTTCTGTAAAGTGATCCTGAAATATGCAGTTGTTACTTTAAAAAATTTTTGAGAGATTTCAGTAGAGGAGATTGTGGTTTTGGGAGAAGGAGGACCCAGAATTATGAGAGCTGCCAATTAATTACATGACTAAATGCAAGCTATAGCCATTGTTGGCTTCTGTTACCGGATTTGTTAAAAAATTTCTTCCTACATATTTCAGAGATTGTTTTATTTTTTTTAATTTATTTTTTTAAATTTTTATTTATTTATGATAGTCACACAGAGAGAGAGAGAGAGAGAGAGTGGCAGGGACATAGGCAGAGGGGGAAGCAGGCTCCATACACCGGGAGCCTGATGTGGGATTCGATCCCGGGCCTCCAGGATCACGCCCTGGGCCAAAGGCAGGCGCTAAACCGCTGCGCCACACAGGGATCCCTCAGAGATTGTTTTAAATATAGGATTAAAATATAGGCAAAAGCCTTAAAAAGTTATATGGAATATATATGGAATATGATGAAAAATATTTCATTGAGATGCTTAAAATATCAGCATTAATATAGTATTATACATATTTAATTATAGCTCTAAAACATACATAAATTGAAACTCATTTTTTAAAAAACAAATTTCTTTTTTTTCTTTTTAAATTTTTATTTATTTATTTATGATAGTCACAGAGAGAGAGAGAGAGAGGCAGAGACACAGGCAGAGGGAGAAGCAGGCTCCATGCACCGGGAGCCCGATGTGGGATTCGATCCTGGGTCTCCAAGATCGTGCCCCGGGCCAAAGGCAGGCGCCAAACCGCTGCGCCACCCAGGGATCCCCAAAAAACAAATTTCTAAAATGCTTTTTAGTCCATTATAATTTAGAGTAACAAAACTTTTTTCCCTGACAGAGATTTTAAAATCAACCTCATCATATCAGCGGTATAGGAAAATGGACAAAGTGTATTTCAGAAACAAGAGAGGCATTAATTGGCAGACTCTAAAAAGAAGAAAATACCTTCAGCTTTCCATGAGTAGCATGATGTTACAATATTAAACTAAATATGCTAAGAAGAAATGCGAATAAGTTAGGGTATCTGATGTATATCTTCAAAAGGGAACATCTATTAAGCTGCTTTTCTGGACCACAGGGCCAAATATACTTTCTGACAACAACATGTTTGGGTTTGTTTTTCTGTCCTGTTTTTCCACTGGCAGTTATCCTTTTCCCACCTCATGTCCTTTGGGGGCTTTAATATTTCCCAACACTCCATTAGAGCTTGCCAGTTTGGCCTTCCTCCCTATCATTTACCAGTCTAGAGGTCTGCCTTTTCTCTCAAAGCCAAAATTCTCGGCAGGCTATCAGCACCTCTCCTAGTCAATGAAAGAGCTCCTCACATCCTATCTTCTCCAGGTATGAAGATTCCAAGTTTGGGATTTCTGTCTATAATTATGCCCTGGACATGAAAAGAAGGAATATTTTCAATCTTTTTGTTCATGTAGAAATACCCTATTCAACAGAAATCCATTCCAGAGATGACACACTCCAGTAGAGTATTAAATGTTCTTTAAGAGGTTATGTTTGTGACACAAAAAATTATCTACAGTCATATTAGCAAATTCAATGCATGAGTAAAACATTTTGCATACTAATTCATTACTACCCAAGTTAAATAATAGTTACCAGTTGGTTTTCTAAAGTCAATTCTAAGATATTTGGATTTAATAAATGGTAACACTTTTGTCATGGGACTTAACTACAGTCCTGCCTTTGTGTGGTTGCTATGTGTAAGTAAATGCACAGGATCTGTACTTTAGGAAACACTTTGACTATATTTATTTATTTATAGCAACATTCATTTAAAATATATATTATTTTTGTTAAAAGTGACAGACTTTGAAGAAACTTACTTTATATTAATTGTGCGTTGCTGATCTTCCTGCACTCGAGTTGGGCATCGCCAGTTGGAACAGTAACTCTCTTGTATGGTAGACATGAGATTTTCGAGATTTTTTGTAAAATTATCATGCTCATTCCCAAATAAATCAATTATTAATGAAGCTTTATGAACTTCAGATTTGTATTGCTGTTTTTCCATCTTGTCCCAAATCCAAAGTAGCTTCACAGTTGTGAAACTGTAGGTGTCCATTAAATAAAGGAAACAGTCTACAAACTCCCGACCTAAATGAAGAGAGAGTTCCCTGGGGAAGTTTTCATTTTCATTAAGAATGACATATAATAACATCAAGAATCCATCTATGGTGCAGGTATTTTTCAGTCTTATTTCAACATAGAGTGGCGTACAGGATACTGCTTTGCGGCCAGCTTTGATAGTAAAAACACCTCCCCAAGGAAGAACAGGCCTCCAAAATGAGCGATCTTGGTTATAGTTATTTTTAATTGATGCTTTGATCTCTTCAAACAGTGTCTTCATCCTGCATTTTAAAAGTTTAAAATAGAACATGTAAATTTGTGATTTCATATGTTAAATGCATGAGATATGTTTAAATGGAAACAAAGCTATATAAAGATTCAAATTAGGGGTGCCTGGCAGGTTCAGTTGGTAGAGCTTGTGATTCCTGATCTCCCGGCTGGAAGTCTGAGCTTCATGTTGGGTATAGAGATTACTTAAATATAAAATCGTTTAAAAAAAAAATCAAATTAAATTTGGTTAGAAGGTCTACCAATATAACAAAAAAATTTAAAGTGATTCAAGCTGAGCCATTTTTTTTGCAATATGATGGCCTCTGAAAAGACCACTTAAGAAGCGCAATCTTCTTTGAGGTGCAGGATGAGCATTTGATAGACTTTTATACTAATTATATTTTATATAATTTTATCTGTGACATAGGAAGACCCTGAAATAAAAAATCCTAAATAAAAACAGAGCTATTTGAAGATGCAATCTAAATTTGGTCGGGCGCATTCCTCATGTAAACCTCCTTAGCTCTTCAAAATACAAGCTGTGCTTCATTTCCTTTTTAATATACATGATTCCACTTATGAAAATGCTATAATGGAATTCTTAGCTGGGCTACAGAATAATGGCCAATTATCTCTGAAAGACCACATATGAAAAGTAATCCAGAGTACTTAACTGAATAGTGCACAGTTGATAGAAAAATTATTTCTATGCACTTTGGGATTTTTCATTTACAGTTTAGGACTATTCTGGATATTCTATTTTAACCTGCTGTGAAGATCTGACTTGGTAAGTAATCTGATTCCCCTCTTTTTATGTTTTGGGAATGAATGGGGGTGTCCTCCTTTTTTAAACTATTTATCCTTCTCCTAACCTTGAAGTTAGCTAAGCAATTTGTTTTCAGTCACTGAGAGTATTCTAGTAACATGTTCAGGTCATGTGTATTATACAAAGCAAAATTGTAAAAAGTTAAAGAATGAGGTCTTAATGAAACTGAATTGAAAAAGAAAAAAAAAAAAAAAGAAACTGAATTGAAAATACGGCTTTCCTTGAGATAATAACTGCCTAAACTAAAAACATTATAGGGTTCCTCAATGTTGCTTCTATGGAAAAGTATATTTTCATGAAAATAATATTCATGAGAAGTATATTTTCATGAAAAAGAAAAGCAGGCACAACATAAATCCAATATTTAGAAGTGCAGACCTATGTGTTTTTGTGTAAGAAATGAAGTTCACAGAGTACAGACTTGCAGAATCACTATGTTGTGCCCCTGAAACTAATGTAACATTGTGTTAACTACCGTTAAAAAAAACCCAAAAACTGTTTTTACACTTTAAAGAAATTAAATTTAAACCGATTTTACAATACTAGTCGACTAATAGTTCAGTTCTACAATATATACAACGCGGGCGCACGCACACACAGTATTTTCAGCTTGAGGCAAGATACTGTGGGCTCTAAAATATTCAACACTATATTTAGTCTTCAGTGTAGCTGTTTATTCATAGTCAGTAACATGCTGGCTCTAGCCAACCATTTAGGAATAAGAGGGCGTGGCAAATCTGGAGCCTTAGGCAAACACCAACTGTTTCTTAACGTTTTTGGAGATTTTTCAAAAACCCCATGGCATTCAAATGCTTTAAAAATGAAAACAACTTTCTTCATGGTTTCATTTATTTCTGTGTAATTTTAAAAAACTTTGTAGCAAGGTCACAAGCCTGAGCTCAGATTCCCAAATGTTGCACTGGGAAGGAATCGTGTAAACCTCTGCACTTTTTTTCTTCAAACTATCTTTTAGACATGACCGAATAAAGAATAACTACAGCAACGGATATACTTAAGAAGGGTAAACTACAATTTTATGTATACTTATATATATATCTGTAAAACAAAACTAACTTCTTTAGCCTTTTTTGCGGGGGAGGGGGGAAGGGAAAGACAGGGGTAGAGAGGACTGGAAGAACTAGAGGACACTTAATCGTTTCAGCATTAAGATGGTGATTTGTTACAAAGAAAATTACAACAAAAATGAGTATATATAAAAAAAAAAAAAGGTGGGGAAATGGCTGCCAAGAGCTTCACTAAAAATTGTTTTGAGATTTCACCACACCGTCGAAAGAGACTTTCGTTAATCACTGCATCAGAAGCCCTGGAGGAGGTGTGCTGCTGGCATCATTGTCAGGATTCAACAGGCCCCTCCAGTTTAAGTAAGCCAGGAAGACTCCACCGACCTCTATTTCCTTGGCAAAACGACACCTTTCTTTTGCGGTCATTTTCAAGGGTGACAGTCTGTACTCCAAGCCGGTCGTGAGAACCTAGGCCGCTCGCCCTCGGCATAGCATGCTGCACTCCCTAAGAGCTCGGCGGTCCTAGGGGTCCTCTCTGGAATCAGCACCCCGAGATAACCTGGAAAACGGCCACGCGCTCCCCCGCGAAGCTGCACGGGGCTTCGCGGCCGGGACCTGCTGGCCGCGGCGGGCGCCCGCCTCCGGCCCCCGCGCTCCGGCCACGCCTACCCCGCCCCCGGCCCCGGCCCTCTGCGCTAGCCAAGGCCTGGCACCTGGGGCTGGCCCCGCAAGGCTGGCGGGTCCCCGAGCCCGGAGCAGGTGAAACGGCTGGGCGGCCTCGCCCGCGTCCAGGTGCTGGTCCCCTAAGCGCCTGGGACTGCGGGCGCTGGGCGGCAGAGCCGGGCCGCGGAAGGCGTCCCCACACCGGCCAGTCTCCGTCCACCAGGAAGCCGACTTCTCGTACCTCCCCGGGGACCGAAAACCGCCGGTGCCGCCGCACCCGTCGCCGCCGCCGCTTGCTCATGGAGAGCCCGTGCCGCCGCCGCCGCCGCCTCATCTACTAGCACCGTCCGCTGTCTGGGCCTCCGCGGCGTGAGTGCTGGGCTCTGGCACGGCCTCCATCGCACCCGCCGCGGCGGGAGCCACAGCAGCTCCAGCGCCCAGGCCCGATCCGACCCGACCCACGGAGCCAGGACCGCAGGACGCGTAGCTTCTTATTACGGAGGAAGATTCGGCCTGACCTCCTCCGGCCCCCTCCCCCCAGCCCCTAGCACCCAGCCGCCTGACGGCGCTGCTGCGCAGGCGCGAAGACGCCCCTGCCAAACGTGCGTGTGTCGGGGGTGTATACAGCATCCAGATTCGCCCAATGGGAGCCAAGATCAGGTGCGGGGGGGCGGGACCTTACGGAGAGGGGCGGTGTTCCAGTGTCAGAGGGTGGGTGGGTGGGGCAGCCGGAAGTGGGCCGGGCTTGCGTGGAGGCGGAGCTTTGTTGGCAAACCTGCTTGGCTGTTTTGAGGTTTGTATCCTTTTAGGACCTTGGTTTTAGTTTGCTTCTAGGTCTTGTCTTCTTATGGGCTTAACTCGGAAGGGAAAGCTTCGTTTTCCCAGCAAATTTTAATTATGCAAGCTTTTGATGTAAGTATGTAGTTAAGAAGAGGTGAATTAGTGGGTTAATGCCTCTCTTTAGTGTTCATAATTTGGCGAGGGTGCTGTAATTTACAGGAAGTTAATAACGTGGATAGACATTAGCCCCACTGTGGAGACGAAAAAACTGAGTGTTGGAAATGCTCAAGTACCACACATTAGGTGATGGCTGGGAATTGAAGCCCGAGCTGCTTAGTGCTGGAGTCCGTGGGCTCAACCACTGTTCTATTCAGAAAGCCCTAGTTCTTGTATCCTCGCTTAAAGGGTCGGAGCTTATATGGCTTAGCTCCTGGAGAACCCAGGCCACCCTGGAAAACTACCTTACCCCCCATTACCAATGCAGATGCTGTTGAGATATTACCCATCCAACTGTTCAACGAATAATGATGCTCTGGAAAGTGAAACCCAACCCCCAGAACATGCAATACAGAGAGCTCAAGGCCCGCCCAACACATCACTGGGCTCCTCGGTCACCGCTGAGTCTGGTGGGTCTCTTGACTAGTGTGATGGTCGGTCAGGGCTATGACAAGGACCTTCCTTGTGGACCTCTCTCAGAGTCTAGTGATAGAGGAATGGAGGGTACAAGTTTGTCTTTCTCAAGATTATTATTACTGCAGGTGGTGATAGGAAGAAATGAACATCGCTCAGAGGAGGAGGAAAGAGGCTCTGCCCAAAAGGGAAGAATTAATAATTCTGGCACAGTCTGTTGTTTTTAGTTTCTCTGTTTTTCTTCTTTCTTACGGCGTTTCAAGGATGAAGAAACTGAGGTTCTGAGTGATTAAACGACTAGTGTGTCTGTATTGGAATTTACATGCAAAAACTTTAGTCTCAATATTAAAACTATTCTGCAAGTAGAACACCCTTGAAAAGTGTTTTAAAATGTGGATTATATGCTCAATTGATAATCTTTCACAAGACGTGGAAATTAATTTTATACTGATTGGGTTATTCTCTTCCTGAAAACAAAACCCAATAGTGGTGGTTGTCACCATTTCTGGAGAATAGCAGAAACGTGACTCATGCTGAAGCTTAGCTAGGCGAGGGAAGCATGGATTCTTTGCATACTTGGGTAATTCACAAACTTCACTGAAGCCTTTAACCGAGATTTCCATTCCGCTTCCCCTGTGCTCCTCTTAAAATCTGACAAACTGAGTTGCAGGGCTTTTTTTTTTTTTTTTTTTTTTTTTTAAGATTTTATTTATTCATGAGAGACACAGAGAGAGAGAGAGAGAGAGGCAGAGACACAGGCAGAGGGAGAAGCAGGCTCCATGCAGGGAGCCCGACATGGGACTCGATCTTGAGTCTCCAGGATCCCGCCCTGGGCTGAAGGTGGCGCTAAGGCACTGAGCCACCAGGGCTGCCCAGGGCTTTTTGTAAAGACAGCTTAATTAAGGTATAATTGACATGTAATATGTGGAACATATCTAAAGTATGTAATTGTGAAGTTTTGAGGTATATATCCCTTATATATAAGTCAAGTGAATAGATCTATCATCCTCAAGTTTCCTTATGCCCCATTGTAATTTCTTTCTTGCATTCCTCCTTACCTCCCACACCTAAGCAACCACTGATCTAATTTCTGTCATTATACACTCATTTGCATTTTCTAAAGATTTATGTAAGTAGAATCAGACGGGTTTTTTTTGGGGGGGTCTAGTCTCTTTTGCTCAGTATCACTGTCTCAACATTTGTCCATATTGTTCTGTGTACCAATAGTTCATTCCTTTTTATTGCTGAGTGTATTCCATTATATGGTTGTACTGCAACTTACCCACTCATCTGTTGGTAGACATTTGGGTTGTGTCTAGTTTGGGGCTATTACCAATAAAGCTGCTATGAACATTTGTGTACAAGTCTTTGTGTGGACATACATTTCCTTTTTCCTTGGGTAAAAATCTAGAAGTGGAATGGTTGGGTCTTATGGTAGATATATATATTTTTTAAAATTGCTAAATGGTTTTCCAGAGTGGTTGAACTACTTTATATTCCCATCAAGACTGTATTCAGAGTTCCATTTCCCGCACATCCTCACCAATATTTGGTACGATCATTTTTAACTTTAGCCATTCTAATAGGTGTGCAGTGGTATCTTGTGGTTTTAATATGAGTTTTCCTAATGACTAATGATATTGAATATCTTTTTATGTGCTTATTCACTATCTGTATATCTTTTGGTGAAGCACCTGTTTAGATCTTTGTTCCATTAAAAAAAATTGGGTGGTTGTTTTTGTCTTGAGAGTTCTTTATGTGTTCTGGAATATATCTAATATATTCTTTATTAGATATATGCTTTGCAAAGATTTTATTACAGTATGTGGCTGGTCTTTTTGTTTTCAACAAGAATTTTGAAGAACAGAAGTTTTAAATTTTAACAAAGTCCAATCTGTTCTTTTATGGATTGTGCTTTTAGTGTCATTTCTAAGAAATTTTTGCCAACTCTAAGTTCACAAAGACCTTTTACTATGTTTTCTTCTAGAAGTTTTACAGTTTAGGCTGTATATTTAGGTTTATGATGCATTTTGAGTTACTTTTTTTAATGGTTTAAGACATGGATTCCAGTTCATATTTGTTACATATGGATATCCAGTTGTTCCAGCAATATTTCTTAAAAGGCTATTCTTTTTCCACTATTCTGTCTCTCTGCTTTTGTCAAAAGTTATTTGTTCAATATCCTTTTTAAACATTTCATATTTATTCATCACCACTATATGTCAAACTGTGTGCTAACGCTGGAGATATGTATCAGTAAGTGTTCTTTGGTTGCAGAAACTAGAGATCAAATATTCCTAACTTAAATAAAATAGAAATTTATTAGAAGGATGTGAAGAATTAAAGGAAAAGTTGAGCAATTGGATCTCAGCTGACCTGATTGACCAGAAGGCAGATACTTCCATCAAGGACAGTAAGATCCTATTCTATTAACAAAAGAAGAGGGAATGGTGGTGGGCAGATATCTTCTGTAGCAGTGCTTCCCAACATTTTTTACACCCCTACATGATAAATGATCAGCTTGGGCAGTGTAGGAGGGTAAACTGGTGGAGATTAGGAGGTGTCTAAATTGGGCATGGTGAAAAAATCCATCACATTTTCTTTATATAATGTAAGAAAAAGGCAAGTATTAGGGAGATATGAAACATTGAATTTATATAAAACTTCTCAATAAAATATATTTAAAAATTTTATGAGAAATTTGAACTTGTTTCTATGATACAATTTTTATTTCAAACCTTTATCCAAACTTAATTATGATAGTATGTTAGGAAAAGTGCGTATATCATAATTATGTAGCTTAAAGAATTTTTTATTTTTAAATTTATTTTATTTTTTTCTAAGATTTTATTTATTGATTTGACAGAGAGAGAGCATGCAAGAGAGCACAAACGGGGAGAGACCAGAGGCAGGCTCCTTGCTGAGCAAGGAGTCTGATGTGGGGCTTATTCTGAAAGCCCTGGGATCATGATCTGAGCCAAAGGCAGATGGTTAACTGACTGAGCCACCTAGGCAGCCCTTGAAGAATTTTTATAAAGTGAGCACACCTATTGTGTGTTCCAGTTATATGTACTTGCATAACAAATTACCCTTAAACTTAGTGGCTTATACAACATTTGTTTTGCCTTTGAATTTGCAATTTGAGCAAGGCGTGGTAGGTTAACTTAAAGGCTTGCGGCTAGAATCAATTGAAGGCGCCTTGCATCAGTTACATGTTTGGCTGTTGATATTACCTGTTGGCTGTGATTTTAGCTGGGTCTATGACCAGAACACCTCCACAGGGCCTTTCCATGGAATTCCTTGATTTTTTCATTGCATGGTGACTAGGTACCCAGGGTGAGCATCCCAAGAAAGAGGGCCAGGTGGAAGCTCTAGTGCCTTTTCTAACCCTTCATTGGAAATCATGCAGTGTCAGTTCCAGAGTATTCCACAGTAGCCAGTTTGCTGGAGATGAGTTATAAAGAGCAGATCATATTGAAGTGGAGGAATTGAGCTCTACCTTCTAATGGAAAGGGTGTCAAAGGATCTGTGGATATGTTTTTAAACTACTTTACTTACCTAACCAGCTAGCTCCCTGATCAAGAAGCAGAACAATACCAGTGCTCCAATGTTGCCTTCCTGTCATTACCTGCTGCCCCAAAGGTAACCACTATCCTGACTTCTAATAGCATAGATTAGTGTTTCCTGTTTTTGTAATTTATATAAATAGAACCATACGATATGTACTCTTTTGTGTCTAGATTCTTTCAGCATTGTGAGGTTCATTCATGTGGTTCTGTGTATATCTCTGCTTAGTATTCTATTTTGTAAATAGCAAATAATTTAAGTATGTGCTATTTATGCATGTGTATGTATAATTTATGTATGTGTATGTATCCAATTTATTATCAAATATTTGGGTAGTTTCCAGTTTTGTGTAATCTGAGTTCTGATTTAAAATTCTAGTACATATCTTTTGGTACTTGTATATGTAATATACATGTACATTTCTGTTGAAAATACACGTGGGAGTTGAAATGATTGGTTTTATGGTATGCATATATTCAATCAATTTTAATTGATACTGCTAACCAGTTTTCCAATCTCTGCCACCTGCAGTGAGTAATCATGATCCTGATTTATTAATGCTACGGTTTGTGCTTGAAATGACTATACACAGTCCCCTTTCAAGGCCTATTAATAATTATATTCTCAGATTCTTGATGGTTACATCGACAGAAGGCTGGTCTCAGCTGGCTCCGTTGAGCAGTATTGTAAGAACAAGTGTTTTCAGTCAACAAGGCAGACCCTATGTGACCTTTTTTTTTTATGACCTAACCTCAGAAGTCTACCCAGTTTTTGTCCACATAAGTAGGTAATGACAAAAAGAGATGATTTTTTTTCAATTGACAAAACATCTTTTATTTGTCATCAGTCAGAATTCAGATATCTTGATCTTTTAAGATTGTAGTCTAATCGTTCTTTCACTGACAGGTGTAAGGTTGAAATTCTTTATGGTAATGACAATGGATTTACAGCCCATTCAAATTTTTCATATCAAGGACCTCAAAGTAATAACGATGTTTTTCCCTAAACATACACAGATGTTGATTTACTCATCTTAATAAGCATTATATGGGATTCTAATTAGTAGTAGTAGTAGTAAACTATTTTTAATATCATTTTTTCCAAAAGTTGAACTTTTGCTTTGAATGTATAAACTTTGTTGGTAGATGTTAAAATAGGTTCAGAGGAATAATGAAGTGAGTATCCTGGGATAGTAAAAGTTCCTGAAAATGCAAGAGAGAGGAAAAAATTGATATTTGAACTTGGAGACAGAGAACCCATCTGCAGAAGTCATCTTACATAGCCAGCTCATGCTGACCCCTCAAAGGAGAGACCTAGTGGAATAAACACCCGGATACCATTTTTCTCCCCTCTCTGATATTGTGACGTGTTGTCAATGCTTTTACTATTTTATTCTTTGAGAGTGGTACCTTTTCTATCTCCCTGGCTTCATTGGTTGACAGTATTGATAATTTTCATGTTGGTTGATAAAATGGGTTGATTCTGCAATTGCATAAAGTCAGATCCATTTTACTCCTGTCTTTTGTGTTGTGGTTGTCATATGCTTTTACTGCTACACAGAAACTTAAGAAATAAGAAAAAAACACCTCTTTTTATTTACCTACAGGTTTGCAATTTCCAGTGCTTTTCATTCTTTTCTGTAGCTCTAAGTTTCCATCTGGTTGATTCACTGCAGACTAAAGAACTTCATTTAATATTTTCTGTATTACGTAACTGCTAGGTTAGTTTTAAAAAATGGCTGCAAATTCTTTGACACCTTTTCCACTAAGATACTGAGTCTTTATCCCCTCCTCTTGAATCTGTAGATTCACTTGTAGATTAGTGATTTCTTTGACCTGTACAGAACAGCAAAATGAAACACTATGACATCTGAGGCTAAGTCATAAAAGACTGTGAAGTTCCTGCTTTATTCACTTGAACGCTTGCTTTTAGAGCCTTGAGCTACCATGTGAGAAGACTGTCATTCTGGAGAGACCATATTCTGGTCAACAGAGCAAGTTGAGCCCAGTGGTATAGTCATCCCTGTGCCAGGGTGCCAGGTATGTGAGTGAAGCTGTCTTGAATCCTCTAAACTTCTCACTCACCTGGTGAATACCCCTGAGTGACTTCCTTTGATGCCACAAGGAATATAAAGATCACCTAGCTGAAACTTGCCCAAATTCCTGATTATCTTAATCATGGGATATAATAAAATCATTCTTTTAAGCAATTATTTTTTTGAATAGTTATATAGTATGAGATAAGTGGAACAAAATTTGGGGTGCTGTTGTAACAAAAACCTAAAACATGGCACTGGCTTTGGGACACTTGTGAGGCAGAAGTTGACAAGATTTTGAGAAGACTGTTAGTGGGATCCTGACAGGCATTGAGGATGGTGTCAATGAGAACTTAGAAAATAAGGGTAGCCCAGGTGGCTCAGCGGTTTAGTGCCACCTTCAGTCCAGGGTGTGGTCCTGGAGACCAGAGATTGAGTCCCATGTTGGGCTCCCTGCATGGAATGGAGCCTGCTTCTCCCTCTGCCTGTGTCTGTGCCTCTCTCTCTCTCTCTGTGTCTCTCATGAATAAATAAATAAAATCTTAAAAGAAAGAAAATCAGAAATAAGAAAAATGTTATTGGAAGCTGGAGGAAAGGAGGATCTTGTTCTGTTATGGCAGGTGGTTTAGCAAATGTATAACATGGACAATCATAAAATATATTTAATGAACTGATGGATCTGGCTTAGAAGATTTTCAGGCAGAATGCTGAAAGTGTAAACTATATTTTGTTTATTTGTTTTATTATTTTTTTTAATTTTTATTTATTTATGATAGTCATACAGAGAGAGAGAGAGAGAGAGAGGCAGAGACACAGGCAGAGGGAGAAGCAGGCTCCATGCACCGGGAGCCTGATGTGGGATTTGATCCCGGGTTTCCAGGATCGCGCCCTGGGCCAAAGGCAGGCGCCAAACCGCTGCGCCACCCAGGGATCCCTGTTTATTTGTTTTAAAATTATGTATCATAAGGTATGGATAGACAGAACTGTACTAAAGAAAGAATTGTTCACCTTCCAAACATAATTTGGAGGAACTATAGGAACAAGATCTGAAAATGAAACTATTTCTTATCCTTAGTTTCTCTCAGCAGAAGATACTCAAAGAGCCACAGAACAAAGATCAAATTCAAGGCTCTGTTAGAAAATCATGGACTCAAGGTAAAAATGAAGCCAAGAGTATTATTGTGAAACTTTTTGTTATGAGTTCAGAAAGAGGTAAAAAGACTTGTACGGTTCTTAAGGGGTTGTCTGTACTACAGTAAGCCTTCTAAGAATCTTAAGAGTATTGTCCCACAGTAGCTTCACAGAGAGCCCAAGGCAGAAAAGATCTTATCTAGAAGATATTTGTGGATGTGGCTTTTTATCTAATGGAATAGATTATAAATTGATATTCAAAAAAATCCACGAAATTTTTATAGTAATAATATCAGCTTATACTGAAAAAAAAAATACCCAGACTGTACAAAATGAAGAGAGACTTTTGGATCCTGAAACTTCTGTGGACAGGAAGTAGGCTCAGTAGGCTACTCAGCGACAGAAATGGGTTAGTTCTATGGAAAAGGAAGGATGACTTAGAGGGCAAAAATTAGATATCAGGCGTATGAACCAAAAATTATGGAGAATCATTCCTAGGGAGCAGGATTAGGTCCTAATCGTGACTGGTAACATACACTCAGCTGGATTTTATAATTTCAATGGATTGGTGACTTTCTATTTTATTCCTTTACTTATTATTATTATTATTATTATTATTATTATTATTATTATATTCCTTTATTAAATGATTATCTATTTATTGCAGTAGTTCTATGTCTGTCACATCACCCTCTCTGGGGTATGTGTAGGGGCAGATAACTTGTCTCTTTAGTTTGCAGATTTCCAGATCAAGGTCTGATCCCAGGAAACTACATGGAGCCTCATCCATACCTGGACTTGATTTATATGATAAGATAATGGACTTTGAACCTGAGCTTGATGTCATGATGGAATGAGACTTGTATGGCATCTAGAGAAGGGGCAAATATATATTACATGTTGGAGGTATATAAACATTTTTGGCTAGAGGGTAGATTCTGCTATTTAAAATCATTTCTACAAATATTTTGGCATTCCTATTTTTTTTCTCATTAAAGTTTTGTTTTAATGGGTCTCAAAATTCTGTGACATATTTTTGGTCAAGTTGTTTCCATTAAAAAGTACTGATTTTAAAAAATAATAACTTAAAACTGCCACACACAAACACAAATGGTCCACAAAACATTCTCCTTTCCTTCTGAAGGTTTTATGATGCATTTTATCATTAACCAGTCTTTTACTATTAAACTTAAATGGCCAATTGACACAAACAGTTCTGAGACTGTTCTTCCACCACTGATTAAGACTGGGGTGGCAGGTATTGGGGATAATATTCATTTAGCCTTCTGAGCTTTCTGGGCAGACTTGGTGACTTTGTCAGCTCCAGCTGCCTTCTTGTCCATTGCTTTGATGACACCCACAGCAACCATCTATCTCATGTCATGAACAGCAAAATGGCTCAGGGGAGGATAGTCAGAGAGATTCTCAACACACATAGGTTTGCCAGGAACCATATCAACAATCTTGAAATCTGGCAGCATCCCCATATTTCAAGAACTTGGGACCATCTTCCAGCTTTTTTCCAGAATAACGATCTATCTTCTTCAACTCAGCAAACTTGCAAGCAATGTGAGCTGTGTGACAATCTAGCACAGGTGCATATCCAGCACTGATTTGGCCTGGATGAGCCATGAAGCCAGCTGCTTCCATTAGTGGGTCATTTTTGCTGTCACCAGCCACATTGCCATGATGAACATCATTGATAGATACATTCTTGACATCAAAGCCCACATTGTCCCCTGGAAGAGCTTCACTCAAAGCTTCATGGGGCATTTCAGCAGACTTTACTTCAGTTGTAACATTGACCACAGCAAAGGTGACCACCATGCCAGGCTTAGGAACACCAGTCTCCACTAGGCCCACTGGGTCAGTAGCAATACCACCAATTTTGTAGACATCCTGGAGAGGCAGACACAAGGGCTTATCGGTTGGGGCGAGTTGGTGGCAGAATGCAATCCAGAGCTTCAAGCAGTGTGGTTCCACTGGCATTCCCATCTTTACGGGCGACTTTCCACCCCTTGAACCAAGGCATGTTAGCACTTGGCTCCAGCATGTTGTCACCATTCCAACCAGAAATTGGCACACATGCTACTGCGTCCAGATTGTAGCCAATTTTCTTAATGTAGGTGCTGACTTCCTTAACGATTTCCTCTTATCTCTTCTGGCTGTAGGGTGGCTCAGTGGAATCCATTTCGTTAACACCAACAATTAGTTGTTTTACACCCAGTGTGTAAGCCAGAAGGGCATGCTCACGGGTCTGCCCATTCTTGGAGATACCTGCTTCAAATTCACCAACACCAGCAGCTACAATCAGGACAGCACAGTCAGCCTGAGATGTGCCTGTAATCATGTTTTTGATAAAGTCTCTGTGTCCTGGGGCATCAATGATGGTCACATAATACTTGCTGGTCTTGAATTTCCACAGGGAGATACCAATGGTGATACCATGTTCACCTTCAGCTTTCAGTTTATCCAAGACCCAGGCATACTTGAAGGAGACTTTTCCCATCTCAGAAGCCTCCTTCTCAAATTTTTCAATACTTCTTTTGATCCCACCACATTTGTAGATCAGATGGCCAGTAGTGGTAGACTTGCCCGAATCTACGTGTCCAATGATGATGATGTTGATATGAGTCTTTTCTTATCCCATTTTGGTTTAGGTTTAGCAGTGGTTTTCACGACACCTGTGTTCTGGTGGCAAACCCATTGCGAAAAAGCAGCACTCCTCCTATTTGGAAACTATGTTCTTTCCCTTTGAAATGCATAAGCTTGTGATTGCTTCAACTATAGTATATGTCAGAGGTTATGCTTTGTGACTTCTGGGTCTAGGTCATAAAAGACCATGTAGATTCTGTCTCATTTGCTAGAACTCTTGCCTTAAAGGCAGTAGGTAAGAAGTATGAGTACCCTGAGGCCCCATGTTGGTGGGGCTGCATATAGTCTCATTGATCTACAGTTCCTGCCAACCCTCACCTTCTAGACATCTCTGTCAATGTGGTAGATATGTGAGAAGAACCATGTAGATAAAGCAAGATATGTAAATGAATATATCAAGAGAATTTGATGCCACAAGGAAAAGGTTCACCCAACTATGTCTTGCACAAATCACTGAAGATTTTCTCATTATCTTTTATTTTCAAAAATGTGATTACAGTATGCTTCCCCTCCCCAATCCTGTTTTGCTTCATTGAGCTTGGATCTATGGGCTTATGTTTTTCATCAAATTTGAAAAAGGAAACTCCCATTATCTTGAAAAATGTATTTTTCTGTGCCAATGTCTCTCTCCTCCCCAATTACAATTATGTTAGCCACTTAATATTATCTCATAGTCCATTGAGTATTAATGTTTTTCAACTGTTTGTCCTTTCTCTGTTTACTTAGGATAATTTCTGTTGCATGTCTTCAAGTTTACTTGTCTTCATCAGAGTCTAATCTGCTATGAGGTCCATTCAATAAAATTTTCATGTCACATATTGTCTTTTTCTAGTTGTAAAATATCTTTTGCTTTCTTTTTATACTTAGGTATTTTCTATTTTGAGATTTCTTATTTTTCCTTAATTACACAAATGTTTTCCTTAAATCTTTGACTTTATTTATTTATTTATTTATTTATTTTTAAGATTATTTATTTATTTATTCATAGAGATGCAGAGAGAGAGAGGCAGAGACACAGGCAGAGGGAGAAGCAGGCTCCATGCAGGGAGCCTGATGTGGGACTGGATCCAGGGTCTCCAGGATCATGCCCTGGGCTGCAGGCGGCGCTAAACCGCTGCTCAACCAGGGCTGCCCGACCATATTTATAATAGTTATAGAATCCTCTGCTAATTTCATCATCTCAGTCACTTCTATGTCAGTTTATATTAAGTTTTCTTTGTTATAGTTTATATTTTCTCCTCTACATGCCTAGTAGTTTTTAAAAAGATTTTATTTTTTAGAGGGAGAGAGAGAGAGCATGTATGAGTGCATGAGTGTGTAGAGGGACAGAGGGAGAGAGAATCTCAAGCAGACTCCACACTGATTGCAGAGCCAATGCAGGGCTTGATCCCAGGACCACAAGATCATGACCTGAGCCAAAACCTAGAACCAGAAGCTCAACGACTGAGCCACTCAGGTGCCCCTAAGCACCTTTAATGCATGCTCTAGGTAATGGATGCTATGCTATTGTGAGTTTAGATCTTGTGGTTAATG
The DNA here is from genome assembly GCF_048418805.1 of Vulpes vulpes. NCBI lineage: Eukaryota > Metazoa > Chordata > Mammalia > Carnivora > Canidae > Vulpes > Vulpes vulpes. The sequence goes on along the minus strand of NC_132785.1, from coordinate 83,482,151 downwards.
GAGTATTTTATTATGGCAGGCAGTTAATTTATTTACATATCAGTTTGATTCTTTTGAAGCTTTGTTAAGTTCAGTTTTGAGATAATTCTACATTCACATACACTTAAAAGAAATAATACAGAGAGATCCTTTGTACCCTTTACCCTATTTTCCCCAAAGGTAGCATCTTGCATTACTATGGTATAATACTACAACCAGTAAATTTACATTGATATAACTCAGTAACTTCATTTAGATTTCACCAGTTTTACATACACTTGTCTGTGTTATTATTATTTTTATTTCAGCCATTCTGATAGGGGTACACCTATCCATTGATTTGTGTACACCTATCAGAATGCTGCTGGTATTATACACCATCTCATTGTGGTTTTTACTTGGATTTGCAGAATGCCGTGTGATATTAAACATCTTTTCATGTGCTTATTTGCTATCTGTATATTCTCTCTTTTTTTTTTTTTGTATATTCTCTTTAGTAAAATGTCTATTCACATCTGTTCCAGCTTTCTAATAAGATTAGTTACTGTTTTTAAGAGTTCTTTGCGTATTCTAGCTATAAATTTTGTTGGATTTGTGGTTTGAAACTATTTTCTATTTTTTTTAATCTGACTATTCATTTTCATTTTCATTTTTTTTTGAGAGAGAGAGAGAGAGAGAGATGAGCTGAGGCAAATGGAGAGAATCTTAAGCTCCATGCTCCATGGGCCTAGTGCAGAGTCTGCTGTGGGGCTCATATATCAATCCCTGAGATATGACCTGAGCCAAAATCATGAGTTGAATGCTTAGCCAACTGAGCCACAGTGTAAAAGTTTTTAATTTTGAAATGCCCTAATTTATCATTTTTTAAATGAATTTTGCTTTTGGTATCAAGTCTAAGAACTCTTTGAATAGCCTTACATCCCAATGATTTTTTTCTATTTAAAAATTTTTTTTTATTTTTTTTATTTTTTATTTTTTAATTTTTTTTTTAAATTTATTTATGATAGTCACACACAGAGAGAGAGAGAAGCAGAGACACAGGCAGAGGGAGAAGCAGGCTCCATGCACCGGGAGCCCGACGTGGGACTCGATCCCAGGTCTCCAGGATCATGCCCTGGGCCAAAGGCAGGCGCCAAACCGCTGCACCACCCAGGGATCCCTCTATTTAAAAATTTTTAAAAATAAATTTATGTTTTACATTTAAGATTCATTTTAAGTTAGTTTTTGTATTAGATGTGAGGGTTAAGTTAAGGCTCATCTTCTTGTGTGTATGTATGCAGTTTTCTGGCACTGTTTATTGAATAAAAGGTTATCATTCCTCCACAATTGCTCTTGTACCTTTGTCAAAAATCATTTGAGCATTTTCTTTGTGGGTCCATTGCTGGGTTCTTTATTCTGTTCCATTGATTTGTGTGCCTATCCCTCTACCAGTATCATAGTCTTTTTTAGTGTAGCTATATAGTGATATAGCTGTATGGTAGGCAATAAAGAATTAATATAACACTCCTGTTACTACCTTCCTTAGAATGGGCTGCTTCAATGTTTGACTCTTGGCTAGCACCTGAGAATTAGGATTTCAGGACAACTCTCATCACCCCAACTGATAAGAATAGCTCACTGTGCCTGAACTGCAAACAGTGATGATTTATCCTGAACATTTGCTCTCCTTCTGGGACTCTGAAATTTTGATGTGTGCTAGGCAGAGTATGCCTATGTGACCATACCCAATAAAAACTGTGGGCACTGTATCTCTAAGGAGATTCTCTGGCAGACAACATTTCACATGTGTTATCACAACTCTTTACCAGAGGAATTAGACAAGTCCTATAACTCTAATAGATGAGCACTCTTGGAATCTTGTGCTTAATTTCCTCCCAAATTTTGCCCCATGTACCTTTTTCTTTTGCTGACTTTGCTTTATATCCTTATGCTATAATAAATAGCCATGAGTATGACTATATACTGCCGTATGAGCACCCCACACACACCCTCAGCAAACCACAGAAACTGGGAGTGGGGTTGAGGACTCAACATTGGGCAGAATGATTCATCCTGCTTTCTTTTTCTTTTTCAAAAATATTTTTAAAGCAAGGAACCTTTGTTGGGATTTTGGTAGGAATCACATTAAACCTATCAAGGTGGGAAGAATTGACATGTTTACAATATTTAGTCTTCTAGTTCATGAACATTGTATGGCTCCTATTTCATTAGGTCTTCTTTGATTCTTTTTCAGCATTTTGTAATTTTCAGTATACTGATTCAGTACATATTTTGTTAGATTTATACTTAAGTAGTTGATTTTCTTTGAAGCAATTGTAAATTGTAGTATTTTAAATTTCAGTTTCCATGCACTCATGGTTAGTATAAAGGTTGTTTTTAAGTATTATTAAGGCAATATAAAGTAGTCTTTTAGGACTAGATTAGCCCTACTCCTAAAGTGTAGTCTTTCTGAGGGCTTCCTTGAATGCTGCAGAATTTTCAGTAAGGTCTGGCTACTCTGGAGATCAGAACTAGAATGGTTCCCAGACTTGGATGAACTCCAGTAATTGTTCAGCTCACAGCTGCCTGGTAATTATTCTTTATCCAATGGTAGTTCTTTGTGCAGCTTTGTATATTCTCCACGTGCACACACAAATTATTTGGTCAGATTCATGCACATTTCTGGATCTTTTTCTCTGAGCACACCTCTCTTCTTTCTGGTACTATGTCTCACAACTTCCAGCAACTTTGTCAAGTATACTTCATAAAGCTGGAAAAAAGGTAACATTAATAGTCAGATATTATCTCCTGATTCTTATCCCCTCTGATTTCTTATCCACTCCTCACTTCCCTGCTGATTAGATCCCTCAAGTAAAGTTTTCAAGAGTGTAAGAAGAACTGGAAATACCTCTATATCAATCTTCAGTCCTAGAAGAGGTGGACTGAAAGAGATAAAATCCTGGTCAAGCTCTGGAAATTATCTGATTTTTGCTTGGTCCCTCCATAGTGATCTGTCTTGATTTTTTTAAAAAAGATTTTATTTATTTTTTCATGAGAGACAGAGAGAGAGAGAGAGAGAGGCAGAGACACAGGCAGAGGGAGAAGCAGGCTCCATGCAGGGAGCCCGATGTGGGACTTGATCCCAGTTCTCCAGGATCATGCCCTGGGCTGAAGACAGTGCTAAACCACTGAGCCACTGGGGCTGCCCTGTCTTTTGATTTTATACCCAAGATGGTCACCACATATTTGATCACAGTTTTTCTTTTTATTAGGAACCCTGAGAGGGGATCTTCGTCTAGGTGATAATACAAGACAGAAAACATGCAAACTAACTGTTCAGGATATAAAGACTGTAGAACAACTCTTGCTTTTGTTCTCTTCCCTTGATGCAAACATATAAATTTTCCTGTGAAAACAGTTTGGCCTACACTTTGCTTACCATGCTGTCATAGTGCCAGTTTCCAAATGAGTATATTCAAATTTACAGGAAACATTGTGACATTGCAAATGGCTGAAAAGTACTCTGCCAGTCTCACTAGGCTGACTCCTGACTCACAGAATTGTCCAAGATTCACCTGGACAGAGGTTTCCTATATCATACACTTGAAACTAGGCCTCGATGCCATTATTTTAAAAAGATGTTTTCTTTCCAGGTACAGATGTGAAAGGATGGAGATGTGAAAAGATATAGAAACATGGCTTAGCTCTGTTTTGTGCCATTTAATACAGAAATTTGCATTAGAAAGCCATTACTGCCCACTGTGGTTCTTATGCCAGTTTTATGATAAGTCACTGGAGGAGTATTAAACATAAACATATAAATGTCTAATATATACCTATATAGGCATATACATATATGATTTTTCTGCCACATTTGTGATTATAATACTCCTCTCACTAATGGTTTCTATCGGTATAATTACGAAAAATTAATAAATCTATTTTAAAATATTTCGCTGATTTTTCTATGCGGAATAAGAGAATTCAGTGGTGGTCACTCCAGGGAAACCTGGTTTCTTTGCCGGATTCTATTTTATTTTATTTTTTAAAAGATTTTATTTATTTATTCATGAGAGACACCCACAGGGAGAGAGGCAGAGACACAGGCAGAGGGAGAAGAAGGCTCCACACAGCGAGCCCGACATGGGACTCAATCCCTGGTCTCCAGGATCACACCCCGGGATCACGCCCTGGGCTGAAGGCGGCGCTAAACCTCCAAGCCAACTGGGCTGCCCTCTTTGCAGGATTCTAGACTGAAAATCCATGCTGAAATTTGTTTTTTGTTTTTAAAGATTTTATTTATTTATTCATGAGAGACACAGAGAGAGGCAGAGACATAGGCAGAGGGAGAAGCAGGCTCCATGCAGGGAGCCCAATGTGGGACGTGATCCCGGAACTCCGGGATCATTCCCTAAGCTGAAGGCAGATGCTCAACTGCTGAGAGCCACCCAAGTGCCCCCATGCTGCAGTTTGAATAGAAGAAAGGCAGTTTAGAATTTAGAATTTGTCCTTTTGTCGATAGATTTATGGCTACCTATACTGGCTAGGTTTCAGAATCATTTGTGGAATTAAAAAAAATATATAGATAGATATATTACTCAGCTGTAAAAAAGAATGATATCTTGTCATTTGCAACAGCATGGATGGACTTAGCATTATGCTAAGTGAAATAAGTCAGAGAAAAACAAATACCATATGATTTCACTCATATGTGGAATCCAAAAAACAAAACAAACAAATGAAAAGCAGAAACACTCATAAATACAGAGAATAAACTGATGGTTGCCAGAGGGGAGTGGGGTGGGTGGGATGGGTGAAGGAGAGTGGTATATACAGGTTTCCAATTATGAAATGAATTAAGTTAGGAGGATAAAAAGTGTGGCATGGGAATATAAGTTAATGATATTGTAATAGTGTTGTGTGATGACATATGGTAGCTCACTTGTGAGCATAACATAACTATAGACTTGTCAATCACTATGTTATACACCAGGAACTAATGTAACATTTTGTATCAACTATATTTAAATTAAAAAAGTTACAAATATTGTACTTGCTCCCATCTACTTGAAAAAAAAAATACAGATATAAGGATCCCACTCCTAAAGATTCTGAAACATTAGATTTGAGTGGGGTCTAGAAATATATGTTTAAAAATTTTTTTAAAGTAATTCTGCTTGTTTCCTAGTTTGTGAACCACACAGAGATAGAATATACATATTAAGTAGTAAGAAGAGTTAACTTGAAACAAGCCTGTATTAATAAGGACTCTTGGTTACGAGCAAACATCAGAAACCCAAGCAAACTTGAGCAAAATGGGATTTACTGGCTTATGTAACTGGGAATTTCAGGGTGGAACTGGCAAGATGCTCTATGATGCTCCATAGGGGCTCAGATGATACTGTTAGATTTCTCTTTTCTTTCTTCCTCTCTCAGTTCTACCAACACGTCCTTTCATGGTGGGAAAGGTTGCTTCTAACAGCTGTAGGCTCTTATTTTTACTGTTCCTGATTCAAAAGGAAGGGACGTTCCATCTTCTTATCTCTTCTTATTTATATCACATGGATGGATTCTGGCCCTGCTTGGCTTTGGTAAGAGGAGGATGGTCATGTGATTAGCCAGAGATCGGATAGTGCCCTGGTATTTTAAAAAATATTTTATTTATTTATTCATGAGACACACACACACACACACACACACAGAGAAAGAGAGAGAGAGAGAGAGAGAGGCAGAGACACAGGCAGAGGGAGAAGCAGGCTCCATGCAGAGAGCCTGAGGCGGGACTCGATCCTGGGTCTCCAGGATCAGGCCCTGGGCTGAAGGCGGTGTTAAACTGCTCAGCCACCTGGGCTGCCCCAGTGTCCTGGTATTATGTTTCATTAGAACCATATAGGATGAAGGAGGGGCAGTTTTATTTTTCCTACCTTTTTGCGGTGAGCACACCCAAGCAGGTCCTATCTTTTTAGAAAAGGCCAGGAAATTTTCTCTTCTTTTGCATCTTGAGTTGTCTTGAGTTGTCAGAGGGAGAGGGAGAGGAAGAAGGCGAGGGGGAGGGGGAGGGGGAGGCTTAATCCCAGGACCCTGATATCATGACCTTAGCTGAAGACAGATGCTTAACCAACTGAGCCACCCAGCCACCCCACAACATGCATTTTTGACACATCAAAGTCTAATGTTAATTTATACTTTCCTCCCAAATGATGTTAGGACCTTGGAACACTTAACTGCCTCTTGCTTATTGTATTGTTATTGATATTTTAATTCTATATGTGTATTTGAAGCCTCATAAAATATTATTTTATTATTTTTGCTCTGTATGGTCAATATTCATTTCGATTCACCCACATATTTACCATTTCTATTGCTTTTGTTCCTTCGTTCTCTCTGTCCTTCCATTTGGGATCACTTTTTGTATGCCCAAGGAATACTGTAACATATCTGAACTTACCTGCTATTCATTGTTGACCCTAACGAGTTCTCCAGATAGCTGAGGAGTCTGGGAGAGGTTTTACTTTCTTTAGCACTATGGCATCTGGCAAAAGTTCCAGGTTGGCTCCGTTCTGTAGCAAGTAGGCCTCTGTAGCTCTGCCAAGCCTCTGAGGAGCTGCCTCTATGACCTAAGGCATAATGGCCAGGAGGTTTGGGAGAGTCATGGACTCAGAGCCTGTGAGAGCTTCTATTTCCAGGAGAGCACAGTATATGACCAGCAATTGCTGCTCTGATGGTGTATAACACAGGGCAGAAGAGAGCAATTTCTTGCGTAAGAAACCCATGGACAATTTATGACCATTATGGGTGAGTCCAGAGACTGCAAGAGGCATGAGAGGAAGATGCTAAAGCTTCAGTGATGAACGAGTCTCTGGGCACTAATTAGAATGTCTATAATATTGCAATTTGGATAGATTCTAGAGCCTTTTGTTGGAGAGAGACAATTAAATGTGGGCTAATTTGCAAATAGTATAAACGAGCTTAAGTAAAATGTGTAAATGAGGAATATGTTGTCTCTAGAACCCCAAAGGAACTAAAAATTATTATGGGTGCTGAGGTTCTTGACCATATCAGGGATGGAGCAGTCTCGTTTATGGAATACTTATTAGGAATTTAAGTGAAGCAATGGCGCTTTGCATTATGTGTGAGACAATGAATGGCTCAGTTCCCTTTTCTGAGCATTTTTGTGTGTAATTGTCCCAAATGAGTGCTTCCAATAAATCTCCTCAGAAGAGATCAATGTAATCAATGTGGTGTCAATACTTGTAAATCAATGTAATGTCATACCTGTGATCCTAGAGAAAATCAGATGTAGTTAAGATCTTGCTTGTAAAGATTATATGTGTGATATTAAGCCTATTGAGAGACCCCATGGGCAGCTGAGTAAAGGGCTTTTGTTTCCTTTTTGAAGGTAAAGGCAAAGAATGGTTGAGAGGCTGTTGAAATAGTCACTAAACAGAACATTTAGTCAAATCTGCAATAGCAAAATATTTATTAGTTTTTGATTGGAAAGTCAATAATTTTAATAATATGGGGAATTGATGGAGCCTTGATGGATAAGACCATGGCTTTTTTTTTTTAAAGTTTTTATTTATTTACGATAGTCACAGAAAGAGAGGCAGAGACACAGGCAGAGGGAGAAGCAGGCTGCATGCACCGGGAGCCCGACGTGGGATTCGATCCCCGGTCCCCAGGATCACGCCCTGGGCCAAAGGCAGGCGCCAAACCGCTGCGCCACCCAGGGATCCCAAGACCATGGCATTTAATGTTGTGATAATCCATTATGAGGTAGCATTCATTCTTTCTAAGCACCAATACAGGCAAAACTGGGTTGTTAAATGAAGAAGCTGTGAGGATAATCACCGCTTCTCTCAATGGGTCATCATGTATAAAGGATTTCAGTCATTGAATATTTTAATTTACATTGGGCCATATTAACTTTTTTAATGGCCTCAGGTTTAAATCAGGTTTGAATTAGTTCCTTTGCTGTGCCACAAGGGTGCCATGGGTTTTTTCCCATAACCCTGAGGATTCAGATCTTAGCTATGACAGAGGCATATGCAGCATGGCAACAGAGGTGTTTAGAGGTCTTGGTAAGCTGTTTGTTCTTAGGACTGAGGGCGTCAGCCTACTACATAGTGGCTGCTTTTTTTTTTTCTCTCTCTTTCCCTTCCTTCCTCCCTCCCTGTCTCACCACTTAATGACTATTCTTTTATAAGTGACCACTGATGAACTTGTACCTTGCATAGGCTATAGTTTTTCCTTTGAGTACTTTATACATCAGAGACTGTGGCTAGTAAGACACAACCAATTGGTTATCAGCAAGAGTCTTTACCCAGAGCCTAGCATCAGACCCAGTTCCATTCTAAGATAATAAATAAGTTTGGGCTGAGACACAGTATTTGAATCAATATTTGATATTTGGCATTTAGGGAAAGGAGTACAGTATGTTTTTCCTATCTTTCTCCACCTTTACCCTCGGAGTGAACAGAATCATCCAGGAGCAGAGTATGGAGATAAGAAGGGAAACACTGGGACCAAAACCACAGTGAGATACCACCTCACACCAGTGAGAATGGGGGAAATTAACAAGGCAGGAAACCACAAATATTGGAGAGGATGCAGAGAAAAGGGAATCCTCTTACACTGTTGGTGGGAATGTGAAATGGTGCAGCCACTCTGGAAAACTGTGTGGAGGTTCCTCAAAGAGTTAAAAATAGACCTGTCCTACGACCTAGCAATTGCACTGTTGGGGATTTACCCCAAAGATTCAGATGCAATGAAACGCCGGGACACCTGCACCCCGATGTTTCTAGCAGCAATGTCCACAATAGCCAAACTGTGGAAGGAGCTTCGGTGTCCATCGAAAGATGAATGGATAAAAAAGATGTGGTTTATGTATACAATGGAATATTCCTCAGCCATTAGAAACGACAAATACCCACCATTTGCTTCGACGTGGATGGAACTGGAGGGTGTTATGCTGAGTGAAGTAAGTCAATCGGAGAAGGACAAACAGTGTATGTTCTCATTCATTTGGGGAATATAAATAATAGTGAAAGGGAATATAAGGGAAGGGAGAAGAAATGTGTGGGAAATATCAGAAAGGGAGACAGAACATAAAGACTCCTAACTCTGGGAAACGAACTAGGGGTGTGGAAGGGGAGGAGGGCGGGGGGTGGGAGTGAATGGGTGACGGGCACTGAGGGGGGCACTTGACGGGATGAGCACTGGGTGTTATTCTGTATGTTGGTAAATTGAACACCAATAAAAAATAAATTTATTAAAAAAGAAAAGAAACACTGGGACCATAAGCTAGGCTTATAGTCTTGCAAGCTAGGTTTAATAGTAATACTGTATCTCCGTATTATTCCTTGGTTAATGAATCCTATGAGACTGATGGGAAAAAGAACTAACAGTTTTTGAGATCCTGACAGTCCCTATGTGAAACATTCTGTACTTGAAAATGTAGGCAGACTGCAAATCCTTTGTATAAGTTGTCTATTTAAAAAGAACCTCAAATAAGTGATTCATTTATAGAGTTCTGGTGGCCTGAACACAGGCCTTGGGAGGATGGAAGAAAGGCATTATGAAGTTTGCTTTTAGGGAAGGAGGGCTTTTTAGGGGAGTTGGAGTAGTGGTGGAGGACATTGATGGCGGTAGAATCAGGGTAGGGGAATGCAGTGGTGGTGGTGGTGGTGGTACAAAGGCAGTGAGGATGGAAGAAAAGAAATGCTTTTTACCACCTGCTTTCCTCAGAAACTAGAGCCAGAGGCTATGATTTGCATACAGGTAGTTTATTTGGGAGGCGAATCTTGGAAGCAGGAGAAAGAAGTGTAGTATTTGCTTGAAATGGCAAGCAGCAGGATTGGAGGAGTCTGAGGTCACATGGAGCGGTCTGTCACAGTTATGGTTTAAAGCAGAGGTGGACCTTGAGGATGAAATGTGGACACCAGAGGCATTTACTCTTGTCCACCTCTCACATAGCTCATATTTACATGTATCTTACACTAAATCCACTTTTTCACTGAGTCTTTTTATTTTTTTATTTATGATAGTCACACACAGAGAGAGAGAGAGAGAGAGGCAGAGACACAGGCAGTGGGAGAAGCAGGCTCCATGCACCGGGAGCCCGACGTGGAATTCGATCCTGGGTCTCAGGCGCCAAACCGCTGTGCCACCCAGGGATCCCCTTTCGCTGAGTCTTTAAGGAAGTGCTAGCCTTAACACCTATATAAGATCAATCGAGTGGGTTAGAAGAACAAACTTTAGTTCTTGCTGTGCAGTTGGTCACAAGGCCATGATTGATATCTTCTCTATCTACATTCTAGAGTTCTCTTAGTTGGCACTTTGGGTGTATGTAGTAGGCCTGCTTGGCATGGTGATACAGACAGAACTTTCACCCTGAGGGGCCTGAACCCTTGGTTATCTTGCTTTTATTAGATATTGGTTACTGCAGTTGTGTATTTGCTGTTATACCTGCGTAGGAAAACACTAGAAAATGGCAGCTAGTGAATGTCCTAGGTACCAATATACCTTTCCATGCCCTTATTGTGAAGTAGCAAATCTTGGTTCTTTATGATAATGAGTTCAGCATCTGCAACATAGTAACATTTTTGCTGCCTGTTGGGCCACTGGCATAATGATTCCAAAGTGACCAGGTTGCTAATTGTAGTTTTAGGTTCAGTGCAGTCCTTGTCATGCTGCCTGGTGGGAGGGTCCCTCTGCCCCACCCTGCCAACCTGAGAACCAAGACCTTTAATCAGAAAGCCCAAGATGGTGGGAAGTGAAGCACATATTCTGCACATGGAGCCACTGGGAATGACAGAGAGTGGCCCAATACCAATCCACTCCTGGGTTCTGTGCCCATGTATTCAGCTATGGGTCACAGATGTCTGTATTAGTCATTGGATGAACTGCATGTGCTGCATCCTCGAGGACAGTACTCCTATCTTGCAGAATATCATCCCTGAATTAGTGCCTCAGCTGACCTTTAATAGAGTATTCTGTTATTCCCATTAGTCCTTACAGGGGAAGTCTAAGCTCATCCAGAATGCACCCCTAAAGTTGCTGCTGAAATCAGGAGTAAGCTGAGAGAATGTGACTCAGGCTTCAGAGGCATCTGCCGTAGGAGAGAAATGTTGATATTTAAAATGACCGTGAAAATTATGAAGGCTGCTTTAAGCTTTGCCTGAAGAAGGGAATTGATCTAGCCTCACAGATAATTTTTTTCTGGATTTATTGAAGTATGATAGACTTTATTTAAATAAACATTGTATATACTTAAGGAACACAACTGATGTTTTGATATATGTAAATATTATGAAATGATTACCACAATCAACCTAATTAATCCATCATCTCACATATTTACCGTGTGTGTGTGTGTGTGTGTGGTAAGAAAACTTAAGATTCACTCTTAGTAAATTTCAAGTATACATTCAGTACATTATTATTAACTATAGTCACCATATTGTACATTAGGTCTCAGTACTTATTAATCTTATAACTGAAAGTTTGTAACCTTTGACTAACATCTTCCCTATCCCCCAGTTGCTGGTAAGCACCATTCTACTCTCTGTTTCTATGAAAATGACTTTTTTTGTGTTCTAGTATAGGTAAGATCATGCAGTATTTGTCTTTCTGTGCCTGGCTTATTTTACTTAATATAATGTGCTCCAGATTCATCCACGTTGTCACAAAGAGCAAGATTTCCTTTTCTAGGGTACAATGATATTCTATTATTTGTATGTATGATGAATGGATTAAGAAAAAAATGTCCTTTGCCTTATTTATTTATTTATTATTTATTTATTTATTTATTTATTTATTTATTTATTTATTTATTTATATTGGAGTTCAATTTGCTCATCCCACCAAGTGCCCCCCTCAGTGCCCATCACCCAGTCACCCCAGGCCCCCCCACTTCCCCTTCCACTACCCCTTGTTCATTTCCCAGAGTTGCTGCAAGGAGGTGCCTCTCATGTTTTGTCACCCTCACTGATATTTTCACTCATTTTCTCTCCCTTCCCTTTATTCCCTTTTACTAATTTTTATATTCCCCAAATGAATGAGACCATATAATGTTTGTCCTTTTCCGATTGACTTATTTCACTCAGCATAATACCCTCCAGCTCCCTCCACGTTGAAGCAAATGGTGGGTATTCGTTGTTTCTAATGGCTGAGTAATATTCTGTTGTATACATAGACCACATCTTCTTTATCCATTCATCTTTCGATGGACACCAAGGCTCCTTCCACAGTTTGGCTATTGTGGACATTTCCTTTGCCCATTTTAAAATCAGATTTTTTTTTTTTTGCTATTGAATTGTATGAGGTCCTTAAGTAATTTGGTTGTTAACTCTTTATTAGATATACGGTTTGAAAATATTTTCTCCCATTCCATTCATTGCATTTTCATTTTATTGACATGTGGAAGGGGCATGGGGGATTTTTGGGGATTCAAAAAGAGCACTAGTCCCATTCACAAAGGTGACCTAATCGTCCCCCAAAAGCACCACCTCCTAATATTATTACATTGGTGATTGGAATTTCAACGCATGAATTTTGGAGGACAAAAACAGTCCATTGCAAAATCTTAAGCTGAAACTAGGTGATAACAAGAAGGAAAAGGGGGAAGAACAAGAAGAGAGTGACTCACTTTAAAGTTGAAGCTTTAAGAAACAAATTCTCAACCTCTTCCTTCCTCCCCACCTTTTGGAAGACTCTTCATGGTTCAGAATTATCACAGATACATAGGCCCTGAATGGAAAATCTGAACATATGGGTAATATCTGAACATAAATGTAACATTCTGTAAAAATTACAGAATTTTTAAAACTCACAATCACTTACATTAAAAAATGTCTACTTTGGGGGTGCCTGGGTGGCTCAGATGGCTAAGCGGCTGCCTTCAACTCAGATCATGATCTCAGGGTTGGGATCCCTGCATCAGGCCTTGGGCTCAGTGGGGAGTCTACTTCTCCCTCTCCTTCTACCTCAAGGGAGTGGTATAATTTCCCCCCATGTTGGACTTTTAAAGAACAGTGCTGTCTACCATCAGTGTTAATTTATTAGCTTTGAAGTCCTTTGTCCTCTAAATCTTCAACTAAGGGTGACTTTCCTTGGTGGTAATGGTGGTTCTTAAGAAATTAAGAAAAGGGCTGGTTCCAAATCAGAGAATGATTGGGGAGATGAAATTAGAGTGAGGCAGTTCAGGAAATCGATCACAAGGCAATTGTGAGACTATGAGCCCTTAGGAATCCTGGGAGGCAGTAGCTTTCCCTTTAGATATGAAGTAAGAGTTTGAAACCATTCTTATACATTTCAGAGATCAGAGTGACCTCAGATGACATCTGGTGACTCCTCTGTGTTCCTAAACCTCCTTTCAGTTCTCATACAGGGCTATTTCAGTTGAGTGGAGCAAAAAATGTAGAACTCTGGCCAGAAGGAGGGTCAGGGACTTTCAAATTTTGGCAATGAATACAAGTATTTGAATACATTCTTTGTTTGGGTTAATCAGAAATCCTGGTTATAGTTTATAACATTATGTTAAATGAAATACTATTAAGTATCATTTTTAAAAGATTTATTTTAGAGAACGTGCATGCATGGGGGGAGGGGCAAAGAGAGAATCCTCAGGCAGACTCCCTGCTGAGGGTGGAGCTGGAGGCCATTGATCTCATGACCCATGAGTTCTTGACCTGAGTTGAAACTGAGAGTTGGACATTCAGCCAACTGAGCCACCAATGTGCCCCTAAATATCATTTTCATATATAGTTTTTAAAAATACAAATGATTCATAATTTGATCTAGCCCCTTAATATTGAAATTGAGTAAACTTCATTGTCTCTATAAAATTCTGGATCATCTTTTTATTCAAGTCATGAATGGAGCTTGCCATCACAGCAAACTTTTCCTTTTATTGTCTCCTCCCCCAATTTCTTTTTACCCATTTATATCTTGATCTTTTTATGCTGCAAGTCCCATAGTTATTATACATACTCACTTTTATATTTCAGATTTCTGGGAAAATACATTTCTTTTTCTTCAAAGAACTCTTACCTTTATTTTTATTCAGAGGCCATATCTATTTCCTGTTGAAGCAGGAGTTCTTTGAAAAGATTACTCTTGAATTTCACATTTTCTGTTTTACCTTAACTGTACTTGCATTTGTCTTAGACTTTCAGTTTTAATAGTTTTAACCATGTTGCATGTCATAGGCATGTTGTTATGTCTGTAGATGGCAGTACAATACCATCCAAGAAGCTCAGAGAGATTTTTTTTTTTCTGCTAGACATGCACAATTGGTGTTCTTGCTTCTATAAATGATGATCTTCATTTACCAATGATAATTTTTCTAACTTTAATTATTTCCCCTCTTGACTCAATCTTGAAATACTTGATCACTAATTATACCTGACATCAAATTGAAATTTGTCTGGACGCCTGGGTGGTTCAGCGGTTTGAACATCTGTCTTCAACTCGGGGCATGATCCCAGGTCCAGGGATCCTGCAGTGGGCTCACTGCATGGACCCTGCTTCTCGCTCTGTCTGTGTCTCTGCTTCTCTTTCTCTCTGTGTCCCTCATGAATAAATAAATAAAATCTTTTAACAAAATTGAAATTTGTAAAACACCAAGGTAGCTACAGGGTGCTAGATCATGTTTAGGGTGTTACAAAGTCTTAGTATTCATGAAACCTAGCATTCTGATAATAATAACAATGATAAAGATAGCCTAGAATTTTAAGAATTCCTGTTCATGGATTGACACATTATTAGGACACATAGTATAAAAACTGAATGCTGAATAACTTCAAATTACTATGACAAATCTAAATATTCACAATATTTTACCTCCACAATTTGGGAGGTAGCATTTATTGTGATTTCCCCGCTAGCACTGATCATTACTTATACTGGGCATTTCAATGTTTTGCTATTATGGGGCATTTTATTATAAAGGCAGTTCAAGAAGATGCTAGTCAATTTGTTACCCTTTCCTCTGTCCTCCCTTTAACTTTCCTGACATATGCCTGTGACCCTTTGTTGGTGAGTTTGATTCCCTTATGAGCTACTTAACATTGCTTCTTTCCATGAATTCAGTCTGGATCCTTAACACTAGACAGCCTCTTTGGAAATGCATTGCCTTGGCCTTGAGGGGGATAAGAAGTGGGAATTTGTATTCTCAGTACAAATCCTTCATTACTAACCGACAGTCAATCCAAAGCCTCTGCAGCAAGGCTTTACTACCGTCATCAGGGTGATTGATGGGCTGAATGCTTGAAAGGTTGTGGATTGCCACCTGAATCTGCATGAGTTCCTTTGTATTCCCCCTGCCACAGTTCTAGTCCAGGCAGGGATTACTGCATATGCTTCCTTGCTGCTTTCATTCTTGCCTTAAGCCCTTGTACAGCTTGGTGTCTCTTTGTGATTCACAATTCTTTAGTGCTTCCCCACTGCCAAATGAACAGTCCAAGTTCTCTAGCTACCCCATTATGATGTAGCCCCAAGAGGTTTTACAGTTCTGCTCCATAATGTATTCCACTCAAAATTGGACCACTCAGTGTTCTTGAAGAAATGCTATGCTTTTCAGTCTCTGGACTCATACTCACATGATTTCCTATCTTTGAAATATGCGTTCCATTCCCTCCATTTTGCGCTATGGAGATCTTACCAATTCTTCAGAATCTGGCTGAAATTTAACCTCTCCTAAGAACTGTTCCTCTGTATTATGCACCAGAAGCAACCTTCTGTATCACCTATAGTGCTTTGTTTTTGTCATCTTTAAGTATTTGCAATGCTTTTTATTAGTTATTTGTTCATATATTTTATCTTCCCTTCTGGATTGCAGGCTTTTTAAAGGACAGGGATTTTATCATATTATTCTTTTTGTTTATCTTAATACTGAGGACATAATAGACTAGCCAAACATTTTGAGACATAATGCTTTTAATGTATACATATCATCCAAGTTTTATAAAAGTATAGGTTCATAATTGATGTTAAGTGAGACTTTTCCTGTTGTTATGGAATTCTGACTAAATCTTAAAGCTGAGGACAATGAGCAATAAGTACTCCCATATTTTCCAGGAGAGGTGATATGCCAGAGAACTTGCTGAGAGATACTGGGCCACCCAGCCCAGTATCCATTATTATCATCAACCTATTTAAGCAAACCTGGACAAATATTATGAGGATTCTTTGGAAGGAGCTTGTAGTAGCCGAGTCTTTGAGTATTCTCCAAAAGCCAGATAGAGGGAACCACAAGAGGTCCCCTCAATGAGTCTGGAAGGGTACTTGTATTAAGGTGAGCTTGGCATTTTGCTGCTCTTTTGGGTGTCTGTGGACTAGCACAATTCACACATGTGGAGCATGAGAGATTTAAAAAAAAATTATTTAATAGGAGTTCAATTTGCCAACATATAGCATAACATCCAGTGCTCATCCCGTCAAGTGCCCACCTAAGTGCCCACCACCCAGTCAGCCCGACCCCCCACCCTCCTTCCCTTCCACCACCCCTAGTTCGTTTCCCAGAGTTAGGAGTCTTCCATGTTCTGTCTCCCTTTCTGATATTTCCCACTTATTTTTTCTCCTCTCCCCTTTATTCCCTTTCACTATTATTTATATTCCCCAAATGAATGACACCATATAATGTTTGTCCTTCTCCGATTGACTTATTTCACTCAGCATAATACCCTCCAGTTCCATCCACATCGAAGCAAATGGTGGGTATTTGTCGTTTCTAATGGCTGAGGAATATTCCATTGTATACATAAACCACATCTTCTTTATCCATTCATCTTTTGATGGACGCCGAGGCTCCTTCCACAGTTTGGCTATTGTGGACATTGCTGCTATAAACATCGGGGTGCAGGTGTCCTGGCATTTCATTGCATCTGTATCTTTGGGGTAAATCCCCAACAGTGCAACTGCTGGGTCATAGGGCAGATCTATTTTTAACTCTGAGGAACCTCCACACAGTTTTCCAGAGTGGCTGTACCAGTTCACATTCCCACCAACGGTGCAAGAGGCTTCCCCTTTCTCCACATCCTCTCCAACATTTGTGGCTTCCTGCCTTGTTCATTTTCACCATTCTCACTGGTGTGAGGTGGTATCTCATTGTGGTTTTCATTTGTCTTTCCCTGATGGCCAGTGATGTGGAGCATTTTCTTATGTGCTTCTTGGCCATGTCTATGTCTTCCTCTGTGAGATTTCTGTTCATGTCTTTTGCCCATTTCATGATTGGATTGTTTGTTTCTTTGGTGTTGAGTTGAATAAGTTCTTTAGAGATCTTGGAAACTAGCCCTTTATCTGATACGTCATTTGCAAATATCTTCTCCCATTCTCTAGGTTGTCTTTTAGTTTTGTTGACTGTATCCTTTGCCGTGCGAAAGCTTCTTATCTTGATGAAGTCCCAATAGTTCATTTTTGCTTTTGTTTCTTCTGCCTTCATGGATGTATCTTGCAAGAAGTTACTGTGGCCGAGTTCAAAAAGGGTGTTGCCTGTGTTCTCCTCTAGGATTTTGATGGAATCTTGTCTCACATTTAGATCTTTCATCCATTTTGAGTTTATCTTTGTGTATGGTGAAAGAGAGTGGTCCAGTTTCATTCTTCTGCATGTGGATGTCCAATTTTCCCAGCACCACTTATTGAAGAGACTGTCTTTCTTCCAGTGGAGAGTCTTTCCTGCTTTGTTGAATATTACTTGACCATTGAGTTGAGGGTCCACTTCTAGATTCTGTTCCACTGATCTATGTGTCTGTTTTTGTGCCAGTACCACACTGTCTTGATGACCACAGCTTTGTAGTATAACCTGAAATTTGGCATTGTGATGCCTCCAGCTATGGTTTTCTTTTTTAATATTCCCCTGGCTATTTGGGGTCTTTTCTGATTCCACACAAATCTTAAGATGATTTGTTCCAACTCTCTGAAGAAAGTCCATGGTATTTTGATAGGGATTGCATTAAATGTATAAATTGCCCTGGGTAGCATTGACATTTTCACAATATTAATTCTTCCAAGCCATGAGCATGGAATATTTTTCCATCTCTTTATGTCTTCCTCAGTTTCTCTCAGAAGTGTTCTGTAGTTTTTAGGGTATAGATCCTTTCCCTTTTTGGTTAGGCTTATTCCTAGGTATCTTATGCTTTTGGGTGCGATTGTAAATGGGATTGACTCCTTAATTTCTCTTTCTTCAGTCTCTTTGTTAGCGTGTAGAAATGCCACTGATTTCTGGGCATTGATTTTGTATCCTGCCACACTGCCAAATTGCTGTATGAGTTCTAGCCATCTTGGGGCGGAGTCTTTTGGGTTTTCTATGTACAGTATCATGTCATCTGCAAAAAGGGAGAGTTTGACTTCTTCTTTGCCAATTTGAATGCCTTTAATGTCTTTTTGTTGTCTGATTGCTGAGGCTAGGACTTCTAATACTATGTTGAATAGCAGTGGTTAGAGTGGGCATCCCTGCTGTGTTCCTGATCTTAGGGGAAGGGCTCCCAGTGTTTCCCCATTGAGAATGATATTTGCCGTGGGCTTTTCATAGATGGCTTTTAAGATGCTGAGGAATGTTCCCTCTATCCCTACACTCTGAAGAGTTTTGATAAGGAATGGGTGCTGTATTTTGTCAAATGCTTTCTCTGCATCTATTGAGAGGATCATATGGTTCTTGTTTATTCTCTTGTTGATATGATCTATCACATTGATTGCGTTATGAGTGTTGAACCAGCCTTGCATCCCAGGGACAAATTCCACTTGGTCATGGTGAATAATCTTCTTAATGTACTATTGGGTCCTATTGGCTAGTATCTTGTTGAGAATTTTTGCATCTGTGTTCATCAGGGATATTGGTCTATAATTCTCCTTTTTGGTGAGGTCTTTGGTTTTGGAATTAAGGTGATGCTGGCCTCATAGAACGAATTTGGAAGTATTCCATCTCTTTCTATCTTTCCAAACAGCTTTAGTAGAATGGGTATGGTTTCTTCTTTAAACGTTTGATAGAAGCCATCTGGCCCTGGACTTTTGTGTCTTGGGAGGTTTTTGATGACTGCTTCAATTTCCTCCTTGGTTATTGACCTGTTCAGGGTTTCTATTTCTTCCTGTTCCAGTTTTGGTAGTTTGTGGCTTTCCAGAAATGCGTCCATTTCTTCTAGATTGCCTAATTTACTGGCGTATAGCTGCTCATAATAAGTTTTTAAAATCGTTTGTATTTCCTTGGTATTGGTGGTGATCTCTCCTTTCTCATTCATGATTTTATTAATTTGAGTCTTTTCTCTCTTCTTTTTAATAAGGCTGGCTAATGGTTTGTCTATCTTATTAATTGTTTCAAAGAACCAACTCCTGGTTATGTTGATGTGTTCCACAGTTCTTCTGGTCTCTATTTCATTGAGTTCTGCTAGAATCTTTATTAACTGTCTTCTGCTGGGTGAAAGTTTTATTTGCTATTCTTTCTCCAGCTCCTTTAGGTGCAAGGTTAGCTTTTGTATTTGAGTTCTTTCCAGTTTTTGGATGGATGCTTGTATTGGGATGTATTTACCCCTCAGGACTGCTTTTGCTGTATCTCAAAGATTTTGAATGGTTGTGTCTTCATTCTCATTAGTTTCCATGAATCTTTTTAATTCTTCTCTAATTTCCTGGTTGACCCTTTCATCTTTTAGCTGGGTGATCTTTAACCTCCATGTGTTTGAAATCCTTCCAAACTTCTTCTTGTGGTTTAGTTCTAGTTTCACAGCATTATGGTCTGAAAATATGCAGGGGACGATCCCAATCTTTTGGTATCAGTTAAGACCTGATTTGTGACCCAGTATTCTGAAGAAAGTTCCATGTGCACTTGAGAAGAATGTGTATTCAATTGCGTTTGAATGTAAAGTTCTGTAAATATCTGTGAAATCCATCTGGTCCAGTGTATCATTTAAAGCTCTTGTTTCTTTGGAAATGTTGTGCTTAGAGGATCTATCAATTATAGAAAGTCCCCTGTTCAAGTCTCCAAGTGTAAGTATATTATTATCTAAGTATGTCTTAACTTTGGTTATTAATTGATTGATATACTTGGCAGCTCCCACATTTGGGGCATAAATATTCATGATTGTTAGGTTCTCTTGTTGGATAGATCCTTTAAGTATGATATAGTGTCCCTCTTCATCTCTTACTACAATCTTTGGGATAAATTTTAATTTATCTGATATGAGGATGGCTACCCCTGCTTTCTTTTGAAGACCACTTGAATGGTAAATGGTTCTCCAACCTTTTATTTTCAGGCTGTAGGTGTCCTTACATCTAAAATGAGTCTCTTGTAGACAGAAAATAGATGGGTCCTGCTTTTTTATCCAGTCTGAAACCCTGCACCTTTTGATGGGGTCATTAAGCCCATTCACGTTCAGAGTTACTATTGAAAGATGTGAATTTAGGGTCATCATGATACCTATTCAGTCCCTGTTTTGCGGATTATTTTCCTCTTTCTTTTACAGAGTCCCCCTTAATATTTCTTGCAGAGTTGTTTGGTGGTTACATATTCTTTCAGTTTCTGCCTATCTTGAAAGCTCTTTATCTCTCCTTTGATTCTGAATGAGAGCCTTGCTGGATAAAGTATTCTTGGCTGCATGTTCTTCTCATTTAGGACCCTGAATATATACTGCCAGCCCTTTCTGGCCTGCCTGGTCTCTGTAGAGAGGTCTGCTGTTAACCTAATACTTCTCCCCAAAACGTTAAGGTACCCTTGTCTCTTGCTGCTTTAAGGATCTTCTCTTTTGCAAGTTTCACTATTAAATGTCGGGGTGTTGAACAGTTTTTATTGATTTTAGGGGGGGATCTCTCTATCTCCTGGATCTGAATGCCTGTTTCCCTTCCCAAGTTAGGGAAATTCTCAGCTATGATTTGTTCAAATATAATTTCTGGACCTCTGTCCCTTTCGACGTCCTCTGGAACCCCAATTAAATGTAGATTTTTCCTTCTGAGGCTATCATTTATTTCTCTTAACCTTTCCTCATGATCTTTTAATTGTTTTTCTCTTTTTTCTTCAGCTTCCTTCCTTGCTATGAACTTGTCTTCTATGTCACTCACTCGTTCTTCTACCTTGTTAACCCTCATCATTAGGACCTCCAGTTTGGATTGCATCTCATTTAATTGATTTTTAATTTCGGCCTGATTAGATCTAAATTCTGCAGTCATGAAGTCTCTTGAATTCTTTATGCTTTTTTTCCAGAGCCACCAGTAGCTGTATAATAGTGCTTCTGAATTGACTTTCTGACATTGAATTGTAATCCAAATTCTGATTCTTTCTTTTTTGATGAGTTCTTCCTTCTAGTCATTTTGCTCAGTGCAGAGTGACAAAAAACAAGTTGTACTGGAAAAAGGAGAAAAAGAGAAAAAAAAGGGGGAGGACAAACAAAAAATAAAAAACAAGGAGGGGTATCCTCTGATTCTATATACTGTAAGTCTCTAGACTTCTCCTGTAGCTTTCCAGCGCTGCTTGGTCAAGTACTTGCTCTTCCCCTGTCCTTCTAGCTGGTCTTCTGGGGGAGGGGCCTGCTGTGCTGACTCCCAGGTGTGTGCACCTGGGTGAGCTGCCCTGCCCCCTGCCAGGTGCACGGCTTAGTGGGAGCCGTTTATCCTGTGAGGCCTCTGCTCCCTGGCAGCCCAGCTCAGTCCCAGGTACAAGGTGACACCAGGAGGAACAACAACAGTGGCAGCGGCCAGCTGTCCATCCCTGGAGTCAGCTCCAGCAGTAACTACCGCAGCTCCCAGTCCACAGGGGCCTGGATGCTCCACGGGCAGGGGGCGCTGATCTGCACAGCTCGGGGCTGCCCGGTGGCAGGTGCGTCCTTGCTGCCCTGTGTCCTCCCAGCCTCCGCCTATCCCGGGGGAGCGCAGGATCCTGGGCTGTGTCCCCTGGCACCCTGAGATCCAGGGCCTGCGCTGCTGGAATCGGGCTCTCGGGTGCCATGCAGCCCCCTCCACGGGGAGCCGCCGCCAGACCTGCTCCCGGGCCCGCCGGGTGCATGCTGCAGCCCTTTAGGGAGCTGGGCCTCCGTGTGTGGCACGCTCTCCCCCAGGATGTGCCTCCTCTGTTAGTGCCCCTGGGAGCCTGAGGGCATCCCTGCCCCTCCTGAGATCCTGCCCGAGCTCCCTGCTAGCGCCTTTCCCTCCAAGAAGATTGGTGAAGCTCCTGCTTCTCCGGGTCGGGGCTTTCCTGTCCTGGGGGCACTCACCACGGCCTTAGCCCAGCTCCTCACGGGGCCCCTCCCCACTGGATGCTTTTTTTATTTGTTTATTTTTTTTCCATCTTCCTACCTTGATAGAAGTGGGAACTCTTCTCACTGTAGCATTCCAGCTGTTCTGTCTTTAAATCTCAGCCCGATTTTGCAGGTTTTCAGGATGATTTGAAAGTTATCTAGGTAAGTTGCTGGGGACAGGTGACTTGGGGACCCTAATCTTTCGCCATTTTGCCTACCTCCTTAGCATGAGAGTTATTATGAGAAAATTAGATACTGTTTCCAAGATTTTGGGGCCAAATTTAAGGGAGGTCAAAACTGGCCACTGTCTCTACTTGGACAGTCCTGACTGAGAGGCTATTTGAAGGAAGGCAGCAGTGGGGATGGGCAGAGAGGTTTGTGACTTCTTTGAGCCAAGCAGACACTGAGGAGGATATTAATGGTCTTGAAAACATTTTCCCAAAGAGGATGCTTGCTCTGGGGAGGGAGTCCAGTAGAAAGAAACTGGATGAACCACCAGAGGATAGATATGGGGGGAGGGTTAGAAATCTAGAAAGCATTGTTGGTATCAGGGAGTGGTACAGGTGGACATGTGCATAAAGGTGGGCAGGTGTCCCTAAATATATATGAGAACAATGCTCTTCAACCCATGAAAGAGAGCTGGAATTTTACTGGCTGCCATGACAGTGGATAATTGATACAAGGCAGCTGCTAAGTAAAAAAAAAGCGTTTCTTCTCATCCTCCTGCTAGTCAGACCCAAACTCTTATAGCCAGAGGAGGAGGGAGGAGGTAAAGCATGGAAGGTAAAAGAACAAAACCATCTCCTTACTCTACCTTAGTGCCCCTGTATGTCTCTAATCCTTGGATCAGTTCTGAAATGGAAGAGAAGATAAACTATTCTAATAGATGAAAGTGACTGACAAAGCAGTGGGATCCACTCAAGATATCTAGGGGAGGGGAGGCAAGAACTACTAGAACCAGTTTGAAGAAAATGGCATTAAAAATATATATATATTTTTTCTGATTGTACTCTACCAGTTTTATCCCATTAAATACAACATTATATACACTTACCTATGTAACTATCCTGAGATCACATGTGATTTAAATATATTATTTTTGTTTATCTAAATTTCCTAATTTTAAAAAATGAATGTGTATTGTATGAAATATTTATAAAGATAATTTGATTTTTAATAGGAAATTTGAAAAACAAAAAAAAATTTAGAAGAAAATAAATTTACCCACGATTTACCCATCCCTATACTGTTGATTTTTACTTAATATTATCTATTCATATTGTTATTTTTCAAATACAATTGCAATAATATTATTTATAGATTTTGTGTCCTGCTTATATAATGTAGCACCCTTCCATGACTTTATATCCTATAACACATGAAAGAGAAATTATAGAGTAAATAGAATGCATTTAACTCATTCTTATTGCTGGATAGTTACATTAGTTCCAACTTATACTAGGCATATCTCCATATATATGCTATTATGTCTACATATAGTAAATTGTATGTTTATATGCTTCTCTGCTGATTTCCTTTAATCTGTTAATATATCCTTCCTTTCTTGAACACTTATTATGTACTAGTTACTATGTTATTATGTACCAGTTATATGGGTTTTAACTGTTAGGAAGAGGTAGGCCTGGCTCTCAAGAACTCACAGTGTGATGGACAGAGAGATACATTAAAGAATGTGTTAGCATTTTGTACGTGTGATGATAGTGATATGAACAGAATTATGGGAAAACATTTCTAACTCAGCCTGGGAGGGTATATGGAGAGGTGAGCAAGTGATAAAGCACAGGATATGTGTGGGATAAGGTGGCCAGGGTAGGTGGTGGAGGGAGAGAATATAAGTAAAGCCAAGGAAGTAAGATACAATACTGTTTTAGGGTATGCAGATAGTAAAGAAGAGTAAAAACCTCATAGTTAAATGATAACGATAAGGGATCTACTTTATGGGGTTGTTCTGAGGATTAAATAAAATCATATAAATTGTTCAGGAAGATATCTGGCACTTAGTAAACACTCAGATTTAGCTAATATTCAGTATTATCCACACATTGTAATTGTTCCTACTGTATGTTTATACTGTATGTTAATAGAATCAGGCCTAGATCTTTCTCAGACCTTTTCTGCATGGCCATGTGGAAATCCCCATCACCACCAAAAAGCCAAGCCATGCATGGCTTGTTCTCTGCACCAGGTACTGTTCTAGGTACTTTCAGTGCACTGAGAGTTTAAGTGGTCATGTAGCCTGGTTCTAGAGGCCATGCTCCAACCCCAACAGGGGTATAGTCCCTTACCCCAGCCCAAGGCTGGTCACGGTCTTATTCAGTAGGAGGGTCCTGGGCATTCCACTCCTTCCCACAGTTTGAATTATGTTGGGTTTGTCAAAGGCAGATGAATCCAAAAATCTTTGAATTTGGCAGACACATTGGTGAAGAAGCTCTGAATGGTGCAATAGGACATGAGGGAGAAAGTAGGTATATAACAATATTTTGTCAAGAAAAAAGTTTTGTGATAAGGAAAATTATTTATACTATTGAATAAGGCAGTGTTAATGCATTATGCTTATATAGTAGTTTGTAATTCATGTAACATTTTCAAAAATAATTTATCAATTGCTTTCAGAACATTTCTTTTCATGGTAGAAATGGACAAGAACTATTATCTTTCTGTCATGGTTGAGGCAACTGAGATGCAGAAATATTATATCACTTGGCCAGGTTCACACAGCTGATAAATGAACTCAGGTCTTATATCTTCCAAATCTAGGTCATTTTTTCATTACCCCTTGGTGTAAAAATTTTATACCCCTTGTGTATAAAAATCATGAGTTCCTTGCTAAAACGCTAGTTTAACTTCTCAAGAATGAGTCTATCAAAGGAAGGAATTCTTTTTTTTTTTTAGATTTTTATTTTATTTTATTTTATTTTTTATTTGAGAGAGTGTAAGCATGAGTGGGGGGAGGCGGAAAGGGAGAAGCAGGTTCCCTGCTGAGCAGGAAGCAACGTGTGGCTCATCCCAACTCCGAGATCCTGACCTGAGTCAAAGGAAGCCACTTAACTGATTGAACTACCCAGGCACCCCAGGAAGGAATTCTATATAGTTGTGTGCACAAATTGGAGATTATGTTGCATTCTCCACCTTTAACTTCTAGTGATATTTCTCAATATTTTAAACATTTTGTGATAGAATGACCACAATCTATGAAATTACAACTTTTGTGATTTTATTATTTTTTAATTTTTATTTATTTTTTAAAGGTTTTATTTATTTATTCATGAGAGACACACAGAGAGAGAGGCAGAGATACAGGCAGAGGGAGAAGCAGGTTCCCTGCGGGGAGCCTGATGTGGGACTTGATCCCAGGACCCTGAGATCATGCCCTGGGCCAAAGGCAGACGCTCATGAACTACTGAGCCACCCAGGTGCCCTGTAATTTTATTATTGTTAAACAGTTTATAAGAGGAGGTACACAAGTTGGGTGATCATATTAATCCAAAATCTGAGCTTCTCTTTCCATCCTCGCTGTTTA
Source organism: Vulpes vulpes (assembly GCF_048418805.1). Taxonomy (NCBI): domain Eukaryota; kingdom Metazoa; phylum Chordata; class Mammalia; order Carnivora; family Canidae; genus Vulpes; species Vulpes vulpes. Next base: position 83,456,435 of record NC_132785.1, on the reverse strand, counting down.
TTTTGGGAAATAAATGATTTGTACACCTAAAGATAAATTCCAAAGATATTCTGAGGTTTAGGAGAGATTTGGTAGAATGATGACAGAGACTTAGGCCACCAATATTTAACACAGAATATTTAGAAATAAGCTCTGGTAGTAATTATGTATCTAGAATAGTGTTTCAAACATGAATAGTTTAATCAGCTATATGTATTATTTATATACTTATATAATATTTATTTAAAATATAAATACATGCATAATAGATCATATATAAATAATATTATAGTATATATGCCAAAGATTTTTCTCAATTAAATGGTTTATTTGTAAGGCTAAAATTGGAATGTGATTTAGAGAACCGAAGTAATTCATCTTTTAAAATGGAACGGAAAAATCTCACTCATGAGTTTTTAAAGACTTAGTATTATTTAAAAATCCCTTCATTACCACTGAACATATTTGCATTTGAGAGATGAAATTTAAGTGCAATCCTCCTTGTTAAGCTATTTGTTATCTTCTGAGGATTACTTCTCTAATACTGGCTAGCTTCATGCTCTTAGCTTTAATGTTCAACCTAATATAAAACTGAACTCAGAAAGACATCCTGACATTAAAGCCCTAAATTGTTACTTGAGACCAGTGTTTCCCAAATTGCCTAATTATTAGAATTACCCAAAATACTTGTTAAAAATAAAGTCCACCTTGTCCCCAATCAGAATCATCAGATGATAAGGTCTAGGAAACTATTCTTTCAGTGTCCTGATACTTTTTATTATTAGGCAATTTTGAGAAATTGCTTAATACCAGCGACACCTATACCAAGTATACCTGGGGAACTTATTAAACATGTATTTCTGGATTCCATCCCCAAGTACGCAGATTTTAAAATATGTGAATGTCCCATTAACAACTCCTGGAAAAAGAGGCTAGGAGAGTTAATGTCAAGGCTCTGGATCAGCAGAATGGGGTCTATGGTCATCAGAGATGGACAGCTTGTCAAATTTGGAAATCCTGGAGAGTAGACAAGTGCTGAAATGACAGAGCAGGAAAGAGCCTCAAGCCAGGAACCATGGCAGATGGATCAATTATGTCACTAGAGTTATTCTCTGAGGAGAAGGCAAGAGCCTGACTTTAACATAAAGTCCATCTGAACAAAGGTGTGATTTGTATGCCTCTTAGGAAAGTGGACTCTATGGGTCTGGATTTGTAGGGTGAGCAGCAGGATAATTGCAACTGGTGAGAAACCAAGGTAGCTTTAATTGCAACGAGGTTAAATACTGATCAAAGAAAGGCAGGAAGCTATAGTTGCCAGTGGTTCCTAGTAACCTAGACTTCCTTAGTCTCCAAGTATCTTCCTTTACAACACTTCCTCAAAGCATGGTCTTCAACTGCTTCCATAAGCATCACAGAGTGTAGGGAGAGGTTGTTTGTTATAAATGCAGGTTTCTGGGTGCTAGTTTAGATTTATGGATTAAAAGTCTGTAGAAGTGAGACCAGGAAATAACACTTTAAATAAGCTCTTAATGATTCTTATACATACTAAGATTTAAAAACTATGACCTTATCACAGATCCTGAAGCCTGAAATATGCCCAGACAGGCATTTTATCTGGTAAAAATGCAAGCCCACTGAGAAGGATGATACATTAAATAGATTATCTAACATTAAATGAATTAGTTCTCAGGAGGGAAAAAGAGCTGAAATAAGAATTTAATTGGAGGAGAAGGTGGAGGAAGTAAATTCAAAGTAAAGGAAAAGAAACCTTCCTGGTTGGGTTTACCTGAGTCTGATTTTGCATTTATGTAGGGGAGAAGTATTTAGAGGGTTAGGAAAATTGGAGGCTGTGTTTGTAGCTGGGTTCCAGCAGCACTTTCAACACAAAAGCTGGTGTGGTTGGGGCAGAGCAGTTGAGTGTTTCTATTGGAAAATGAGATGTTTTATGGGAGCATAGAAATGCTCTCCCTGAAAACTTAGGGATGTCCTCCAGTGTTTCTTAGAGTTCTTTAATAACTGTCTTATAATTAATTGATTACTTTAAAGGCCTCTGGAACCCTATTCCGCTTGCATACATAAAGGCTGCTCTGGTTTTAGTGACTGGTTCTTTTGAAATAAATATTCTAGAAAATGGAAAGAATTTAAAAATTCAACCGTTGTGGTTTGTGGATATATTCTATAAGATAATCCAATGATCCTTTTTCTATTTATACCCTCAAAAAACCATTAAATCTTAATTTTGCCTCTTCAATGTACCTAGCACTCTGAGCAATCACACTGGTCTACTTCTCATTGTAAGTTATTGAATTGACATCTTGTGTTATGAGTACTACTGTTGTGAGTTTGTTATCTAGTGGGCATGAGCCTAGGGACTAATCACTTTTGGATAACCTGATAAAATTGAGTTTACTGACTTGTAAAGCAAAGGATCAATTTCTTCTGATCTCACCCAGATGGAGATGTCTTGTGTCAGGATACCTACTTATCAGGTTAAGGCCAGTGTATTACTTATCTATTGCTGAATCACAAATTTCTGTAAAACTTTGGTTCCTTATTTTATTTTTTATTCTTATATTTTAGAGAGGGAGGGGGAGGGCCGGAGGGGGTGAGAAAGAGATTCTTAAGCAGGTTCTACTCCCAGCTTGGAATCCGACATGGGGTTCCATCTCACAACCCTGAAATCATGACCTGAGCCAGAAATCAAGAGTCAAACACTCAACCATCTGAGCCACCAGGCACATCCCCCTTCCCTTTTTGATTCTTTAAACAATAAACATTTGTTATCTTACAGTTTCTGTGGATCAGAACTTTAGAAGCAGCTTAGATAGGTGATTCTAGCTTGAGGTTGTAATCAAGATGTAAATCAGGGCTACTGTCTTACAAAGACTTAATGCAGCCTAGAGGATTTACATTCCAAGTGGTTTGCTTATGTGGCTAACAAATTGGTCTTGGCTAATGGTGGTAGGCCTTAGTTTCTTCTCACTTGGACCTCTTGACAGGCTGCTAGAGTGTCTTCATGACATGGCATCTGGCTTCCTATGTGGTTAGTAATTTAAGAGAGAACAAGGCAGAAGTGGTGATGTCTTTAATTTCTGCAGTATTTGTTACACAGGTTAGCCATGAGTCAATGTCAGAAAAGACTCCCTAAGGGCATGGGTATGAGGAGTACCAGGAGGCTATGATTATTGGGGTAATCTTGGAAGGCTGCCTATCATACTACTGGCATTGCAATATTACAAATAATGTATTTGTTATATTTTGTAGTTTATGCTTTTTAAAATTAGAATCATATAATTTCTCAGGCTCCATATTCAAAAGAAAACCTTTGCTTTTAGTTTCTTCTTTCATAGTAGGTTCACTATTTCTTTTTTTCCCCTTGGGAATTTTATTCTGGCTTTTGAGCTGTAGAGACCACTTGGGCAGTTTTTGGCATAAAGAAAATCATAATTTCTCTCTTATTTAAAACCATTTTATGATGACATACTACAGTTAGATTTGGTCTAAAAGTCCCTGGTGTGTGTTTTTGAATCCTCCACTTTTCATTTTGTTTTTGGCTACCAGTGAGACCCCATGGATTTAAAAAAATCAAAAGAAATATTTTTTCAGCCTTCACGTAGTGCAATTTTTAAACCTATAAATACAGTTTATGTTTATGTATGTCTTTTCAAGTTGTTCAAATAAGAATATTTATGTAGTGTTATTTCTACACTCTCGGGAATGTATTATAGAAATTATCATTGAAGAATTCATTGTTTTTCTGACAGTAACATCTTTGCTGCATTATTCTTAGAGGAAATTTTCTTGACAGCAGTATTTGTGTTCTATGTCTGGAAATATCTATAAAATATATTCAATTCTCTGAATATCTCAAAGGAAGAGTTGCTGTGATAAAAATTTTTGACACAAATATTTCACATTTCTCGCTGTGGCAGCAACTCCATAGTCCTAGGGGTAACAAGTGAACATATTTATATGTAAGAATAAAATACCTCAAAATTGGATGGCGACTTCTGAAAGGAAAGATCTTTATCCTAATTTTTATTTTTTAGCTTTAGAAATACATTTCCCCCTGCAGGTGTGGTAAAAAGATAACTCTCTTACTGACCATTTACAGGTAGTAAAGAATTATGATCCCTTAACTGTTAGTCAATATGCTTGCTAACTCAGACTTTGTAAATGTTACTGGGAAAGGTAAGACAGAGGCCTTAGAAACTGTTGCTGTGAATCTAGGGAAATGCCCACTGAAGCCAGAAGGTAAATTGTTAGAGGCCCAAGGTCTTATGGACAACAGGATGCTTATAAAATGCCAGGCAAAAAATTTAACTGGGCAAAAGTCATTAAAAAAATTTGGATAGTAGTCACACTAACATGATTCCTTGGGCAATTATGATATAGCATAAAATATTAAATGAAATATTTTCATGTGACACAACATGTGGGATGTAGAAATACATGGAATTTAGAAAAAAGTTTGAGTGGAAATTTAAGGTTCTTATTTGACAGCTGAACATGATGTACTTATACTTGAACTGATGATCTCAAGTCTGTGGACCTACTATGCTGAGAAACTGATCACAGATTAGTGAAAACAATGCTTAAAGAAGTTTCCTAAAATAGCCTCCTTATAGCTGCTTTGTGGTATGTGGGTGAGTCTTAACCAAAATCTTTGCTCCAAACAAGTCTACCTGGACAGGAGTTGAAGCAACAGATTCACTCCTAAGCTCAAAATTCTCTTGGGCCCCTCCCCAGCTGCAGTTTGGATGCAGTATGGAATCGTAGAGGAGTCAGATGTGCTTGAATCTGGTGTCTGCCACTTGCTAGTACTGTGCCATTTAAGAAAGTGACTTAATCTCATTGAGTCTCAGTTTTTTCATCTATAAATGGAGGATAATAGTATCTACTCAAGGTGAGTTACATAATTCGGGGGTCACAGAGCTAAAAGAAAATGCCAAGCTCTTTGTTCAAAAAGCAGGAAAAAATGCAGTTAAAAGTATGGATATATAAAACTTTTTTCCTGTATAAATATTTTATAATTTATAAAACATAATGGTATAATCATTACAGGAACAGAAAAATTAAAAATTTAAATTATTAGCATGAATTTTACCATTCATGTTTACATTGCATATAATGCCAATAGACATTTACAATGCATAATTGTAAATACAAATATAAGGGCATTTAGCTTGTTTGTGGAATCATTGGCATTTCATAGCTCATACATGCATATGTATTTCATTCCCAGCAGAAGACTAGGGGGAAATATGAACAAAAATAATAACTTAAAAAAATTTCTTTATATGTGTATATTCTACCAACATACTCTTTACCTTCAGCTTACTGAGGAGGAAGGAAGGACTAGAATGAATTCAACAATGGGCTGCCTTATCTTTCCTTTTTTACTGTATCATCATTCAGCGTTATGGGTACTGGGAAATAGCATGACTAAAAATAGAATATGATAGGGTTCTTGGTGGTTTGTGTTTCTTTGAATACCATTACTTTCTTCTTTTGTTTTTCTTTTTTACTGATAATCTGTTTTATTTGAAGGTTACCTTCTTGAGATTGAGTCAATGTTATTTTTTTTTAAAGATTTTATTTATTTATTCATGAGAGACAGAGAGAGACAGAGGCAGAGACACAGGCAGAGGGAGAAGCAGGCTCCATGCAGGGAGCCTGATGCGGGACTCGATCCTGGGACTCCAGGATCACGCCCTGGGCCGAAGGCAGGAGCTAAACCACTGGGCTACCCAGGGATCCCAAGATTGGGTCAATGTTAGTTGAATTTCTGGAATCTGAGGGTTGTAGATTTTCTTGGGGATATCAAAATATCCTAGAAGACTCAGTTCTAAGATGTATAAAATCAGCTGAGACTTCTTCAACTTTGAGGTATTACAGAACATAAAAAGTAGATCATTGGTCTGTTAAAAAAGGATATAACTCAGAAACAGCCAAATGGAAGAGATGAATAAGGCAAGGTATGGGGAAAGGGTGTGGAGCTTCCATGCCCACTCCACATGTACCACTGTCCCCCCCATCTCCATATGTTCACCAATACAGAAGCTCTAATTACATTATTTTTGTGTTCCAAGCAAGTTTGCATTCAGAAGGGTAAAGCATAGACCTCTGATCTGTTAGTGACTCTGCTTACTCAGCCATAGATGTGTTGTATGGAATATGAGCTTAGAGTTCTGCTGGACCCATTATGCATTGGATTTTAGTAGACTCACAGTGAAATAAGCATGTTATGGAAGCCATGAAGGCTATATGTGAACAGAAGAGCAAGTCACTGCTGACACATGCATGTATTTACTCTGTTTATATGCATCCTCCATTGTTCCATTGAACTTCACTTACAAAACACACACTCAAATATGAAATTGTTAAGAATTTCAAGATGGCAACAGGAGAGCTTCCAAACAAGTGCAAGGCCCTTCTGAGAACTGGGCTCTATGTGATTGCACTTGTCATGTGCCTATGAAGCTAGTTAATAACATCGTAAATTTCCTAGCAGAGTACATAGTAGGTGCCCAATAAATGTTCTTCCATTTTCTTATAGAAAACATTAGATTCCTTTAGAATAGACATACATATGGGCAGGACTCAGAATCTTGATGTCTGAAGGGCGATGAAAACTACCCACATTTGACCTATGACTTTTTCTAAAAGAGCTCTAGCATGCCTTTGCAGGTTCTTGAGAAGTCAACTGAAATGCTACACTTGTGCCTGCCACGACAGTTGGCTTGGTCAGTACGTGAAACAAGGGGATGGCTATTTGCTGTGATTTTTAGGGACTTATAAATCTTCTTCTCCCCCTCTAATGTCTCTCCATTTTGTGTCCTATTTTAAAACTCTGTAGGCGAAACTACTGTGTAACTGAGCATAAAGTGGTTTTGTTCAAATCACTTAAGTATTTAGAAAGAGAAAAGGGCAAGCTTCCTATGGGAAGCATTTGGTCTTTGACACTCCCTTATTAGTGGTTAGAGGTACCTGGCGGGGCCTCAGCTAGAAACTAGTTATAAATCAAACCATCCTATTTGGGGAAAACATCTAAAAATACAAATAAACTTGGGAAGATAACAGATTAATCAAATAACCTCAAAATTACTGTATTGTATTTTTCTGTGGGCCAGCCCCTTACCTAGGGGCTTTACAATTGTGATATCATTTATTTCTTGCTATAACCTTTTAGTTAGAATCTTTTTCTTCTGTTTCACAGATAAAAACCTAGCATATGGAAGGTAATATTGATCATAACTGGCTTGATTAAAATTGGTTTATTAGACAGAGTATTATTCAGTTCTTGCTATAATAATTCTGAGTACCAAACCATCCCCAACGGTCAATGTTTTACACAAACATTTCTATATTTATATATTTTTGATTATGTGCTGTGGGTTGGATATGGTTCAGCCGGATTTGACTGGGATCAGTTGCATTTACATCTGATATCTAAATTTTCTCATTCTCCTTGGCCCAGCAAGCTACCTGGAGGTGTTATTTCTACAAGCCAAACTCTACAAGCACATTTAAGATCTTTGCTCATGTCACTTCTACTAACATTCATTGGCCAAAGCAAAGCTAATATCAAAAGGGCAAGAAAGTATATTTATCCACAGTGGGAGGACAAAGTGACATGGCAGAGAGTGTGGATATATAATCCTGTTAAAGGAGAGCATTTTAGGATAATAATCCAGCCAACTTCTAGTTGGGAGTAGGGTATCGAGAGAAGATGAATCAATGTGGGGAGAGGGAGAGAGATAAAGAGAGAAGGTGGAAAAAAAAAAAGAGAGAAGGTGAATTATGATACATGGTTCACAGTGTGACAGTTCTGGCACAGAGCAGCAAGAGGGTTCAGACCAGATGGTGGGCATGCTAGAAAGGAAAGTAGCATCCTCTCTTCTCCTTATTTCTGAGTCCAAGCCGGATTGTCTACTTTGCAAATTTATGGTTGTCCTAGGAAATAAGGGGACCAATCAGAGAGAACAATGGCAGCATAAGACCTCAGGGTCCATTTTGTTTTTAAAATTTTATTTATTTTTAAAAAAGATTTTATTTATTTATTTGACAGAGAGAGAGAGAGAACACGAGCAGAGAGAGAGGGAGAAGCAGACTCCCTGCTGATCAGGGAGCCCAACATGGGGCACAATCCCAGGACCCTGGGATCATGATGTGAGCCAAAGGCAGACACTTAACCTACTGAGCCATGTGGGTGCCCCCAGGGTCTATTTTGAACCACTGCATTATCACAACCCAGAGGAGTAGTAGGTTAGGATTTGTGTCATTGCTTCCATCAGATTTTGTGATGTTCATTAGAATTCTGAATCTCCTTCCTTGTACCACAAGTAATATTTTAAGTAGCTTCCCTAAAAAATCCCACTGTGCAAAGCAATGGGAATGTTTCTTAATTTAAGGGCTATATTTTAGATCAGAGTCCAGCCATTTGTTCCTTTAGGGTTTTCACAAGACTGTTTCTGGGAAAGAGCTACCATGTTATTGTCCTAGTTGCCATAGACAATATGAAGTTATAACACAATAACGTTTGCAAACATCTTCTAGTTTGTAGCTTGGGGAAATGGTCTAACCTTTTCAGAGGAGGAGATGAAATTTGTAGAAGGGTCAGAGCCAGATGATAAAAGGATTGGGAAGCCATGGTAAGAAGTTTGGACTTTATGTAGGATTACTAAGGAAAGAAAAAAGAAGGAAGTGAAATACTAAGACTGATTTTTTTTTTTTTAGAAGGATGGCTTTGATAACAGAAAGGGGAATGGGTTTGAGAGGAGACAATAGATGGGAGGAAGGGACACCGACTTGGAACTTACTGTGATGTTTTAGGCAAAAGACAGTAGGAGCAATCACATTCTCATTCTTAGGAGCACCCGTTTCGGATATCCTTTTGAGACCATCTGTTCTGAACATTCTCTAGTACTTTCAATTCTAAAACAACAAAATTCTAGAGGGCTTTAGTTGGAAGCACCATTTCATTTTCAGATTAATGCTATTAAAAAAAAAATACTTCCTGAAATGCTTGACAAAAAGCAGGTGCTCACTGTTGAATTAAATAAAAATAATTGAGTTCTATAAGCAAACTGCTTGCTTTCTCTCTCTTTTTGGTTGTTATTTATAGAAAAAAAAAAAACCTTGTAGTATACCTAAGAAGAAAGGAGTCTTATTAAGACTCAAGTCTGTAAGGGATATTTGCTTTTTGTTTATAAAGGTCATATACTACCCCTATGCCAGAGAAGGGAGGAATAGTGTGCTGTGCCAAAAGCAGAGTGGCTATTAGCTGGTCCAGCACACAGAGAACCCCTATATGGAACCTTTAAATTCAAGCAAAAGCAATATATTCCACACCATACACAGGGAAGAGTGTGGCAGAGAGTGAGAATTTACCTTGCCTATTTAATACAACTTGTTCAAGGGTCTGGGGCCAAACCCTGAATGTAGCAGAAAGGTCTCCTCCTGGATCCTTTCCTCATTTTAAAAAGGCAGTCCTCCTTATACTTGGTAGTGCTATCCCAGCTCAGTGATCCAGCTTTGCCCTGAGACTCCTAGCTGGGTCCAATGTACAAATGCTGTGGTTACACTGGTTTAAGGTCTGCTGAAGGGTGTTCATTATCTCTTTATATGTAAAGATAGTAGAGTTCCCTCATAGACATAGTCTCCCATTTCAAAGTGTCTCCTGTTTTTTTTTTTATTTTTATTTACTTATGATAGTCACAGAGAGAGAGAGAGAGAGAGAGAGAGAGAGGCAGAGACACAGGCAGAGGGAGAAGCAGGCTCCATGCACCGGGAGCCCGATGTGGGACTCGATCCCGGGTGTCCTGGATCGCGCCCTGGGCCAAAGGCAGGCGCCAAACCGCTGTGCCACCCAGGGATCCCAAAGTGTCTCCTATTATATTAATACTTTCCTCCTTACTTTTTGTCCTTTAATCTGAGTGTCTGTGTCTCTCAACTATCCCTGGATTTGACTGATTGATCTCATAGTGGATATTGTGGGGAAGTGAACTCTGTGCTCCAATTTGGGACTTTGGTGGGCATTGGGGAAGTTGTAGTTGTGCTCCTGCTTCATCATCTTGCATCAGGTTAGTTTTAGTGTCCTTTTCTAATCAAATTAAGAACCCAATTTTATGGAGGCACCTGGGTGGCTCAGTGGTTGAGTGTCTGCCTTTGGCTCGGGTCATGGTTCTAGGGTCCTGGGGATCAAGTCCTGCATTGGGCTCTCAGCAGGGAGCCTGCTTCTCCCTCTGCCTATGTTTCTGCCTCTCTCTGTGTGTGTCTCTCATGAATAGATAGATAGAATCTTAAAAAAAAAAAGAACCCAATCTGATGGAGTAGAGCCCTTTATATCAGCTCCACAAAGGTTAGAAGAGTATTATAAGGCATTACCTTGACAACTCTGCCCACATCTTCGGCTGTGCTGTAGAAACTGAAAAAGGGATTCTAACTGATGAGCCTCCAAATGTCAGGTCATCATTCAATAACTTTACTGTTTTATCTAATGCTGTGGCAAGACTCAATCTCTCTGTGTGGCTTTTGGCCAAGCTCCCAGGCGCCCCTTCCTTCTTCACAATTATGTTGGTCTATCCCAATAGCTGTCTTATAAGCTGCTTGGTGGGACTGTACTCTTCTCGCCCTCTGTCACTTTTCCTAAAGCAGAGATCATTCAAAATGACATCAGGAAATGGAAAGTGAAGCCACTTGCTTCACTCTTCATGGAAGCTTTGTGTGTGATAAGAAAGTATTTCAAAGTTATAACCTATGCACCCCAGGGATCATCTCATCAAATTCACTTATGACTAAAGATCTTTCCCCTCCCCTGCTACAATCAGATTAGACATAGATCACCCAGAAACATAGGCTGTAAACACTTTGCTATTAGGCTAAAGAAAGTTTATGGCTTATGAATAAATGATTTGAAAGCATATTTGTGGAGTTTTTTTCTTCCCAGTATGTTATAGGTATGGAAAAGTAGGAGAGGGACAAGAACCATGCAGTTGAGTATATAAGAGGTGATGTTTCTGAGGCAAGACCAAATGCTTCCACGGTCCATTCCTTAGGATGTATTCAAAAGACTTAATGATGGTTCCAGTCATTTATGATAATTTTTGCTATTACTGGAGTCAAACCAAATGCCTTTGAAGAAAGATGTAGTTTTTCAACTGGTAGGGCCAAATCTTTTCAATGTGCCTTCCTCCATTTACCTCTGAGGTAAGGGTGATCATTTTGGGTTTGTACACTTCACGTCATGGCTGCTGAGGATACAATTCAGGGGGGTAATAGTGTCAGGCTGTCAGTTGTACTGTCTTATGCTTGGGGACTCATTAACTTGATCATT